>NW_024609880.1:20083896-20683896 GCF_016920785.2 Ixodes scapularis | reverse complement strand
CGGGCTATAGTCTAAGGTCTATACATGTTTAAAAGTTGAAATTTTAGGCTGTGCGGACTCTCTACGCGTGCGGACTATGCACGAATTTTGTTTTTCAAGATCGTTCATTATGAGGAGATGTGACGGATTTTGTGAGTGAAAGAGTATGTTAATGATGATTTATGTATATTATAGGCAGACAAGTAGCCAGGGGGGAGGCCCATGAGGCCCGCCCCCCCCCCCCCCCCCTAAATCTTCCGTTTTGCTGGGACCTCCTCTCCCCCCCCCCCTCATACAACATTTTGTCATTGACGCCCCCCCCCCGAAACAAAATTTTGGCTACGTGCCTGATTGTAGGCGTCTTTGTGTGCTAAGAAAGCAGACATGTGTCAAGGTGTGCCGTCTATAAGAAGATTTTCGTGTCGACTAAGCACCAGGTGCCGACAATGCACGGCACGCGGACTATGCACCGCGTGCGGACAATCTAAGTATCTAAGCAAGAACTTTTACTTTGGACCCCCAATTTGCCCCTGCGGACTATACACCGGGTACGCACTATAGCCCGGAAAATACGGTACATATATTTTAGGTTTTTTGCATGTCCTATATTCAGTTCACGCCTACGCTGACAGTGTGGTGCAACCTACTTGTTCGCCAATTATAATTAAAGCCCCTTATCGGTTGACCTCGCTCTCCCCACGTAAGTATGCGAACAGGCGGTGACCACGTTGTGCAAAATCGACAGTTGACGGGTCAAACGAACATGCAGCTTCCACCGCACTGTCTGTTTAGGGGTGAACATTTCGCAAAATCGTAATAATTAGCACAGCATACCCAACGGCTGATCGGCTTCGCAGAAGTTTATATTTTATTTATTTTTCTGCGCTTTCTTGTTTTATTTCTCATTGATGAGTACTGTTCATTCATTTGCACACCTGAGTCATTAGACAGCTGAAATGACGTCGAAAGCTTCTTGTGATATAGTTTTTTTTTCTTTTTTTTGTAATCTTGAACGGATTGTAAAGGAAAATGGAGGTGATATATATGTGGATGCTGTCCTCACTGTATAATTGTAGGGCTCGCCGGACATTAGACAGGCGGATAAACGTCAAACTATGTTTACTAATTAGCCAAAAATTGTAAAGTCACTGTTTAATTACATAGCTTTTTACTTTTCTTATTTCACTGTAGATTACACTTGTGCAGCTTCAGACACCCCTGCCGTGACACTTCCCCTTTAGACTCGGTTTAATGAATTGGTATTTAGTATAGTTGCGTTATTTGTGTTTAGTATAGTTACGTTTATTATCATTAGTGCATGATTTTTTTAACGAGGTTATAATTGCTTCCTCTTTTTCACAGTGGCTATTTTCAAACCTAACGTTGCATTTGCATATGTTGGTGTGCATGTGCATCTGTGTGTCTGCATCTAACTGTGTCACATGACACCTGTGACATCCTAATGACGTCTGCATATAGTTGTTTCACTTTTCACTCGGGCTCAAAGTATAGCTATGTTGGACTGTTAATTTCAGGGTGGCATATCCCAGAAGCCTCATGTTGGCTTTGATGTGCCCGTCATGCTAACTGATGTGCGCTAGATACAATAAATGTATTATATTATTATTATGAATATTATTATTATTATTTAGCGGTTTAATGGGCCCCTTCGCAATTGCAATTTTAAAGAGAGTAATGTAACCCCAAAACTCTAACCGGTGATTTCCGAAAAACATGGATTACCTCAAAACTTGCTGCTTTTTCACAAAATTGTTTCATTTAGGTGGGGTTTTAATAATATCCCGTTTAAGATTGCAATCGCAGCATAGCCCATTATACCAATACTTAAGAAGGTAATTAACATATTTTGGTTAGTAAACATAATTTTATGTTTATTCACTTATCTAACGTTTGTCATTGCTGTGGTATTGCTGGCTACTGCAGTGTGTGACCCAATTGTTATGTTTGTTATTGCTGGCTACTGCAGTGTGTGACCCAATTGTTATGTTTGTTATAGGTACTTTGGCCAGATAAACCTCAAAAGAGGTACCAGGTGTGCACCATGCCATACCGCAAAGAGCGGCATTTATCCGAAAGTGCTCAGGCTTATCAAGGAAGGGAAATGAACCCGTAGGTAGAATCCAAAGATTGCCAGCCGCTCTCTTCAAGCCGCATGGAGAGCTCTGTGAGTTCAGCAAGCGTTCCTAGTGGTCCTTGGGATATTTCATGCTGGAAGCTTATGTAATATTGGTCTTGTCTTTGTAACTTTGTGGGTATAAGGCAAGCTGTATTAAATTTATTGCAGGTTCCAGTTGCACCAAGCAGGTGCACTCACCCTCAGGTTGCAAGCCGCTCTCTTCAAGTCACATGGGTTGCTTTAAGAGGTGAGCAAGCATTTCTAGCAATCCTTGGGACATGTGGTGCTTTAGGCTTATGTATTACTGGCCTTGTCTTTCTTACATTGTGGTATATGGCAAGCTGTACTCAATTTATTGCAGGTCCCATCTGCACCAAACAGGTGCAGGCACCATTACAGATTGCAAGCCATTCTCTTTAAGCCACATGAAATGTTCCATGAGGTGAGCGTGCGTTTGTAGTGGTCCTTGGGACATGTGGTGTAGGCTTATGTATTACTGGCTTTGTCTTTGTGGTATACGGCAGACTGTATTAAATATATTGCAGGTCCCAGCAACAAAAATTGCAAGCCGCTCTCTTCAAGCCGCGTGGAGTGCTCTCTGAGGTGAGCAAATGATTTCTGGTGGTCCTTGGTACATGCCCTTCTGGGGATTTATGTAATACTGACCTTGTCTTTGTTATTTTCTGGTATATGGCAAGCTGCATTAACTTTCTCGCAGTTCCCATCTACACCAAGCGGGTTGACCCACCGTCAGACCGCAAGCCGCTGTCTTCAAGCCGCACAAAGTGTTCTATGAGGTGAGCAATCATTTCTGGCTGTCTGGTGCATGCCATGCTGGGGGTTTATGTAATACTGGCCTTATCTTTGTTACTTTCTGGTACATGGCAAGCTGCATTAACTTTCTCGGAGTTCCCATCTACACCAAACGGGTTGGCCCACCTTCAGACCGCAAGCCGCTGTCTTCAAGCCGCACAAAGTGTTCTATGAGGTGAGCAATCATTTCTGGCTGTCTTTGGTGCATGCCCTGCTGGGCGTCTATGTAATACTGACCTTGTATTTGTTATTTTCTGGTATATGGCAAGCTGCATTAACTTTCTCGGAGTTCCCATCTACACCAAGCGGGTTGACCCACCATGAGACCGCAAGCCGCTGTCTTCAAGCCGCAGAAAGTGTTCAGTGAGGTGAGCAATCATTTCTGGCGGTCTTTGGTGCATGCCTGTTTGGGGTTTATGTAATACTGGCCTTGTCTTTGTTACTCTCCGGTATATGGCAAGCTGCATTAACTTTCTTGCAGGTCCCAGCTGCACCAAGCGGGTAGACCCACCGTCAGAGACCGCAAGCCGCTTTCTTCAAGCCGCACAGAGTGTTCTGAGGTGAGCAATCATTTCTGGCGGCCCGTGGTACATACCATGCTGGGGGTTTATGTAAAACTGGCCTTCTCCAGTTCGATCCAGTTTTACTTAAGGAAAAGGTGGACCTGTATAGTGGGATGGACATGCATCCAATATTTTTATATACATGTATACAAAGTTGTCTATTTTGATTCGAACGAAATTTTAAAAAAAGCCCGGCACGAGTTACTTAAATCATTCCCTCACTGTGTGTTTGTGGGGCTTGGAGGACATTAGATAAGGGGATAATCGTTCCAGTATGTTAATCAAAACTAATGAAGAAAATGTTTTAATAATGTTTTTAATTAATTGTTTTACGGGATACGTTTCAATTCTAGTTTCAAAGGCAGTAAATATTAGACTAACAGAATTTCTGTATAGCAACAAGGTTCAAGATATAGAATGCTAAAAATTTGCTTTTTTTGTCACCCGATTCAAAAATTGCGCACTCGGGGAAGACCTGAGGATGTTGTGCGGACGTGGTTGCTTCGGACGCAACTTTTTTTATCTTGGAAGTATGACGCGGATGCATCTACCAAGGAAACACTGTCGAGATAGTGGCGATGTGCCCAGTACCACTATGTCACTCTTCCACCCACCATTAACGGCACAAAGTCTTGAGCTCCTGAGCGCGGTTTTTGCATCCGACATTAAAACAAAAAAGTTGGACAATGAATATGTGGAAGCCGCTTGGCATTTCGTGAATTGTTTAAGTCGGGATAGCCTTTAATATTGGCTGGCTTTTAGCACTGCTGTTGCAGCATGGCCCATAAAGACATTAGCTACAAAGCTAACAATTTTTCGTCAATTAGTCAACATACTGTGACGGTTATCCCCTTTACTGATGTCCACAGAGTCCCACGAACGCGCAATGAAGAAGACATTCTCATAACTCTCGCGGCCTTCTTTGAAAATTCGGTTAGCTTTGATATAGAATGATGTGTATACATGTAAAACGACTTGTAGAATGTAATCATGCACATGATTGTGTTACAAGGCTTTGTTTTTCGCCCAATTAAGTAGTGCATTTTTTATCGCAACCTTCCAAAAATAAGCAAAGCATCCAGTTTGGTATTCAAATTATATTCTATTTCGGTAATAAATCAACGGACTACTACTTGGTTCGCCTTTGGCTTCATACTGAGAATAATAGGCATGTGCGAGTCATGAATTTTAGGCTTAAAGTGTATAATGACTTCAGCTTATTAACTTTTCAGTTGAATATCACACCTCTCTCCAAGCCTGTTACTTAGTGCCGTCACGCTAGCCTCAGCCATCCTGACAGTGTTGGTATCACTTGTTTAGCTGTAGGCTGCTTTGATTACTTTAGTACATATGTTTTTAAAATGCAGTAATATGTCACTGAAGGAGCATGATCGTGCAGGAATAGTAACTTTAGGTATGGTACGAAAAAATACCTAATATCAGGGGCAGATAGTCATCCACTGAAAAAAAGTTAGAAGTGAATAATTTTGATTACCAAACTGAATGCTCTCTTAAAATTCTCAAGGATCTGCTTAAGCTGCACAGTTGTAATCGAGGCAGCAAGCAAAGCTTGTCATTTATTTATGCTTGCCAGCAGCATGCTGCATGGGCATATAGATTTATAAGCGTACATGATCAGCATGAGGGCAATACATATACTTATTAAATGAAATTCTAATTGATCTCGCTATCATCGCCCCACTGCCAAAGCTCGGTTAGTTCTGATCCAAATTATGTAGTGGCTCTGGCTATCATCAGGTCAAGGCCCACATAGAGGTTGTGAGTATAAATATACGATTTGATGGCCTTCTCGCCATGCTCATCCTTCAATTTCAAATTAGAACTGTTGCTGCAATGTCGTGACATAGCATGTTAGGACATCGCAGCCTAATACATATTCTTGATAACATAATAGCTACAGTGTTATTTGTTTTCTAAATTTGACCTTGAGGGGAGTACCGACATCCATCAGATGCATAAACATTCACGTAACCATTTTTAAATTTTTTTCTTAATTCCTCCTGTGTACATGTCAAAACCTCTCTGCTATGGAGGTGTGCATTTCCCACCAAAGTATGAGTCTGCACTGCTACAAAGCGAGATTCTTGCGACTGGGGTGTTACACGACCACCTAGATAAGCAGAGAGGCCTCCGCACCGTCATCACAGCCAGATCAATTGAGGCCTGAGATTGCACGCGAGTGCTGCGTCAGTGTTCGGCCGGGGCTCGTGTTCCATCAGCGCGTCGAAGGTCGGACTCGGGCCCAGTAGCCGAGTTAGCGCCATCCGACTGCGATGACGTTTCATGAAGGGAGAGGAGGCGATGCCCAGGCTTCGATTATTCTAGATGGTGTTGGGTGTTAGCGCGATTAATGCGATTGCGGATTCTGCTCCATGGGTTTCGCTTCTCCGCAGCGCAGTGCACATGCGGAGAAGCGCACTGAACAAAGCCAATTCATTGCAGTGGTGACTTTACGAGCGCTTTGAAATGTTTGAATGGCGTAAACGACTTTATTTTCGCGAGCTTGATATTTCCTACATTTTGTGAAGTGTCAGTTTTGGAAATACTTTGCGGGAACAAAAGTTTACAATCAGGGGTAATGTTCAATGTATTCGTAGCCATGGGGTTACTTATTTGCATGACCAATTTAAAGCAATTTCGATAAACTCGCAAAAACTAAGCCTCTGCAAAAATTAAGCCGTTTACAGTAGTACGATTAATGTTGAAACCAATATCAAATACCGTATAATACTCAACTGCTATAAGAAAATTTTAATATTAGCACAGCCCTGAAAAATGGCCATATGCAGATGTTTTCGCTGCGGCCTTTATCAATCCATATGGGCTTCAATTGTAGCGGCTGCAACCTTGAATCTGGAAAAGGCTATTGTTTGTCACACATTTTCTTTATGGTGCCTAAGGTTTGACGTAATAAATGTTGCGCCCTGCAGTGAACACTATTACCTGTAGCATAGCCCTGGACATGCAAAGAAGGCACACCGGCAATGTCGGACATATCAGACTTTCAGAAATGCTATTGTCCGATTTTCCTCACCCTTTTGTCAGAATGACGCTGTTACTATTTTCCTTGCTTTCCTCTCATAGTGGTCCTTTGAGCGAGTTATGTGCCGTTATATCATAGGGTGGCATAGGGTAATTTTCTCTTCTCTTTTCCCGCAGGATGTAATGGCACACCATCATCACCAAGGAGAGTGTACAGTGAGGAAGCTCGGAAACTTGAATAAAGTGATAAGTAATCTTCCAATTTTTGTCTTTATAATTACGTGAAGAACACTGATCATAATGACTGTATGCTACACATACATACATTCAGCTGAAAAATGCAATCCACCTTTTCTTTATTGCTTTTCTCACACAGTTTCAGAAGACGCTGGTACGTCATTTTCACGAGGAATGTTTGGAAATAGAGCTGCCAAAGATTTCCTTGTAATTTTCACGTACAAAGCCGCAAATAAAAATGACGACTTTCCTAGTCAATTTAGAAAAACGACAGTACGTTATTTTCAAGAGGGAAGATTTGAAAACAATTCAATCGTCATTTTCACGTCTATGCTCGTAAACTAAGAATGCGGTGCCTCGTTTCTTTGACAACTTTTCCCACATAATTTCAAAAAATGATTGTACGTTGTTTTGACGGGAAATGTTTGGAAATAGAGCTGCCAGAACTTTCCTCGTAAATTTCACGACTCATTTTTAAGAGCGTACATACTCTCTGTATACGATTATACTGCTAGCGTTACGGCTCTAAAGTCTCAATTAAACCTAACTTCGTTAGCTACCCGCCGTAACTGCTCGCGTCTCTGCCTATTTCACAAAATATTCCACCATCATCCGGACATTAGATCGGTGCTTTTACAACCTCCTTCCCTATCTTCTCGTAGATTAACGAACTCTAACTGTGTGCAGCGCATCTCTGGGTCCACTAACGCATTTAATAACTCGTTTTTTTCCCCTAGCGATTTCAGAATAGAATGTTTTACCTGAGTGCATCACCTTAATAATATGCCCTGACGCTTTCCGTTCCTCATTAGTCTTGCATTTTCAAGGGAAATACTGACTGCCTGTTTGCTTTCTATTTTTGGTTCTCTGGTGGATTATTATTGAGTGCGTGTTTGTTGATGAAATAGTTGTTATTGTTTCACTGTATTCTTGTTTTTTTGCTGTTTCATTGTTTTTTTTCGTTGATTGACATGTAATTGATCCCCCCTTATGTAATGTCCCCGAAAGGGGACCTTTAAGGGTAAATAAATGAATGAATGAATGAACGTCGGGTTTAAAAAGCACAAGCGGGGGTTCGCTTCTGGCTTCAACTCAAAGCAGTCGAATGATCAAAAGAAGAAGCTTGCCGTCGCCAATCATTAAGTCTTTGGAATGCTATGTTTTGGCGTCAATGTGTGTCCCCGTGCTCTCTTCCGCGTTGCAATTGTTGCTTCTATGTCCTCCTGGCAAAGTCCGACTACTTTAGCAGCCTCAGCGAAATTAACTAGGCCTATTTCACCGCAACACGTTGCGTGAATGATGTGACATGCGGCGATTCATTACGCGTAGACGCCGCAGAATGCACGCTAAAGCCTGATTCGCAGAATGAGATTCTGCCCGCTCTTTCCAGTCATTACGTCGCTCCCGCTGAAAAAGCATGAACTGTATGATCGATGAACAAAGATGATCGATGTTGATACTAAAAATTGCAAGCAGAATTAGTCCATGTGAATCAGACATAAGTCGGTGATGGAAACTAGTAACAACTATCAATATCTTGTATCTACTCTTTACACCGAGCTTGCTTACCCGGACCAACCTTCAAACTCAAAAATCTTTTGAGGGCCTGTACTTACTCCCTATTGCAATTACTGGGTCAACGTCTCTGTCTACGGGCTTATGTCGTTTGAACGAGCAGACAACAACAAGCAGGAACTTTTGGAAGAGCAGTCTACGGTTTGAACGATCAGGAGGCCGTTTGAACTTGAAGACACACTAAACGTTGTCCGCAGGTGGTCCAAACAACATGGCCGTTTTCCCACATTCCTGTTGGAACAAAGCAAATAAATTTGATGACCATAAGTATCCGTGCATTTAACCCAAAGTGCTTTCCGCACAAGCAATCGTAGTCCAACGGCATTTGGTTTTCCTTTTTACGGCCCCTGTCCATGTTTTTGAATGAACCGAACAGGCAGAAAACACCTGAAAACTGATCTTTAAACATTTTGCAACTGTTTTGGTACAGCCCCAGTAGCTGCATTTTGACGAGAAGGCAAGTTTTTGCCTGGTTTCTTCTAAAACAACACAAGCATGTTGACTTCCGCCCACTGCCCCAGACCGGAAATGTACCTGACACGCCACCACCGCACTGTGACATAACAGAGCTGAGTTTGTGTATATATAGACGAAGTTTTCGGGGTCGAATTGGGTAAATACTACATAAATATTTGTCTTATTTATGTTGCCAGCTCACATTATGGACAATCTTAGGAAGGAACGGAGGTGTCCATATTAACGAGGCATTCCTGTATATGCAAAATACACTCTCAGTTTAAATTTAAACATTTCTTTACCTTTACATATACTGCATGATTACATGAATTAGTAATGCCCCTAGGTATGTGCTACGATTTCACAACTGGAAGCCACGAGGAAATCATACAAACACCACTGTCTGCAAAAGGAGAATGCCCGCAAAGGGTGGAGGGGCCACCCCTCTTCATCCCCAGGTGGGGTGTGATCTTGGGCCAGCTTTAGAATCAAGGGCGCTAGCACATTTCCTGGCCAGGAGCATAACGTGAGTTTGGTGAATTTAAAAATTTTCTTTGAGCAAATTGGCATCATTTAGCTATGATGTCGGACCAGCAGCCACGCTGTCGTCCCCAACAAACTTCACCGCATAAGAGGACGGTTTTCTTTTCTGTAATGAATATAACACTTTCGTTACTACAAGGCAAAGCCACAGCTGATTACCAATGGGTAGTAATACAAGATCATGGCCGTGCTGCTGAGAAAGGGAGGATGGGCTTAGGAGGACATGGAATAAGTTGGTGAGGGCTTACTCGCGTGGGACCAAAGATGGTCGGTCTCTGCGGCACAGCAGACCCACCTAGAACGAAAGACGTCCGACTCCGTCGGAGGTTTGAGCATGACTGATCTATGATCGCGGGCAAGCGCTCGCAATGCACGGGCTCAAGTGCGAGCCCGTGTAAATGGAACAGCGAGTTTGTGGTGCGCTACACCATCTACTTTTAATTACTACATAATGTACCATGGGTTCAACAAAGCTCGTAAAAATGAGAAAGAGTTCCCGTGGGCCGGCAATTGGAGCATTTAGTAGGCAAAAAAGAAAATCAGAGCAAAATCAGATTTCTTTCCTTACCTATGCGTGTTAAATGAAATGTTCCCAATATTTGTTTTTTTCCTACATTCACACACAAAGGCGTGCATACTGACCCAAAAATGAGTTGCATATTGTTGTTGTAACTTATAATTAAAACAAGTTTGCTTTTTAATATTAAAAAAAAAAAGATGCATCAACTTACTGATCCCTATGACAATTGTTAGATCACACTTCTCCACTCCGCGAATGCGGCCACCAGACGGCCATCATGTACAAACAAGATTTCGACGAGTTGGAGCGATTTAAAGGGATGCTTCAGCGAAATTCGAAATACACCCGTCCTGTTCAGAACTTGGTTGAATATGATGCACAATATCCGTCAGTGATAATTGCACGTTCATATTTTGAGCCTGATGGTTGTGTTTTTCGTTATAAACGGCCCACTCTGGCAAGTGCTCGGAGAGCAGCCAGCGGAGAGCACGTGATCTCCACCGCAATCGTGGCGTAGTTCGTCTCCGGACAGGCAAAGCTGCGTCAAGGCTGACGTCGAGAAGATGTCTTAGACGTTGCAGCCACCAAGGCGGCGGCTTTTATACGAATTTTGAGTGACGGGATAATAGTCTATAATCTTGTAAAGGAACAGCGGCATTTGGGACACACAAAATATATTCTCGGGGAGGCGTTAGTGATAGCCACCAGGTGATCTTTGCTAATCGTTTAATACGTTTCAAAATTTCTTTTCATGTCTTTTTCAACAAGAGATTGGTGTGTCTGATGTGATACTGCTCCCTTGAACACGAATAGACCAAGAAATAATCGCCAGAATTTCGTTGTAGTATCCCTTTAAAAGGCTGAGTGGCAGTGTGCTGGAAGACATGTTTTCGGCCTCATAACTGTAATTCGCTGAATAGAGTTTTTTTAAAAATCTGGTGTAAGCAGTCATAGGTGCCTTTGGAAACGCATAGAAATTTTTATAAAAGCACAGCGCGGCATAAAAAAAGTCACAACTCATTGAATATATGTCTTGCGGCTTGATCAAAGAACATGCCTTGGAATGCTGAAGTGCTGCATCTCCGCATTTGCACACTCGGTCATACCGAGCAAGCATCGAAACCGTGTATATGATGCTGAAGGTGTGTCGCGTTTAAAGATATATGTGCCTCTGAAGCAGCGTTTTACTTTACCCTGAAGACTGTATTTGTAACTTGCAGCACTCTGGAGCCAGCAATTAGGTCGATTCCGTGCCGACAAAACACAGCGGCGGCGGATATCGCCCTTTGCCTTCGGGACATTTCCAGCAATGAAATCTGTGGATGGGAATAGAAGCATATCTTTCTCGATTCCCCCATCTCGCACTTCTGACACCCCTAATTGCATAACTCAAAGGCGTTAATGTAATTTGTAACCCACACATAACTGCGTTGCTCAGTTTTCAAGTGGCATGAGTAATTCGGATCCATACGAGTAGATTTTAAAGATTGCTGATAGTGCATGATAGCAACCACTCATAGTGCAACCAAACAGAACTGCTGAACGATCTAGAAATCTGCGACCGATATGTATGCGACAAAGACATCTAAAACACGACACACCTTCAAAACCTTTTCGAATGGTTAACACATTCACACGGCGTCTACTTTTTATCTGTATCCAAGCGTACGAAGACAAGGACGCAGCATTTCGGCGTGCCAAGGCATGTCCCTTCATCATGCCACGAGACTTGCTATTGACGGTTTTTGTATTTTTCCTGCGATGCTGCACTTTCGTAAAACTGTTCATATGCTCTCAAGATAACATAGCAACCACAGGGTTTTAGGAAAATTTCTTCGGCGAATGATGGCAAACAAGAATGTGTCTTCCTGCACGATGACGTCCAGCCTAACACTCCAAAAGGTCAACTTCTTTTGGGCACAAGGTGGCAAATACAATGCTTTCGGTGGCCGCAATCGTGCTGCAGCGACCAAACATTGTCTTCTGGTGATAAGTGTACCAAGCACTGATCAGTGCGATCAAGTGGGGCAGCGCAGACCAGCAAATTGTCATAACGATCAGTGCACTACACAGTCGCATCTTCGCGCTAACTTACTGCTTCTTACTATTTATTTTGGCCAACGACTGTACGGATTACTACCCATTCGGCCCGCTTCAGACCGGGTAGCTTTTACAGCAATTTTGAGGTTGCTGGGGGGTTGTTCCCTAGCTTTTCCTAGATCGACACGAATTTCTGAGACTGGGTCCGGTTCGAAACGGACGAGCAACTCGGACAACTCGGAGACGTTTGAAGCGGCAGCAGTCAATCGGGAATGCAATATTTTCACGTGACACCACTGTGATGATGATAACTAAAGACTTTGTTTTGGTTTGAAATGAATCGCTTTTGGAAATAAACTGTTTCGGAACGATGAGCTAGTATTCTCAACACAATTTCAAGATATAAAAGCATGTTTTTTAACATGTAACTGTGCGTCTAAATAGAGCAAGGAAAATAAAATTTCATGATAATGATGGTAAGTAGTCGCAGTTTGGCTGCTGCGTGTGAATGCGGGCGGCCCATGTTCCTGGTGTTGCGACGTAAAACTGCTGCGCAAAATTGCCCCGTTCTGAAGCGGGCCGACCGTACGCTGCAGATAGCGGGCCCAGAGGTAGCGTGCTCAATCCTTGTTTTAAAATGATGGCACGAGTTCCCGCTAGCAAAGCGGAGCTCGAGCGTACGGTCTACCAAGACTCCCTATTACTTCACGAGTAATAGCGGAATAACTGAGCACGCGTGCTTCTCAACGAGCACTGCTCGAGCATGCTAGAGCAGAAACATTGTTGTGCACTCAAGAGACCAAGATACACGGAACGCGGTGACCCACACACGGCGCCGTCTCATTCACACTTCGCCAAAGTATTGTGCCCTCTGCTCTGTCAGTCTGCAATCGAATAATTCCGCATTAACTTCAGCCATGCTCCAAAGTCAATTAATAAAGGATTCACTTACCCAGGCTGCCAGGAGATCGTCGACGTTGCGTTTGTTGCGTTGTCGCAGCATTAAAACAATTATACCGCACGAAATAATCGATACAAAAACGAAAATACAAAAAAAAAAAATCTCTAAATCTACGAAATCTAAATACAAAACAAAAAAAGCTGCTCAGTGCGGAACCTCGTGCTCGGAAGAAGACGCGGGGACACAACACAAAATAATCGATACCAAAAACGAAAGTACTAAAAAAAAAAGGAAATTCTTAAATCTAGGGAAGCTAAATACAAAACAATGAAAAGCAGCTCAGTGCGGAATTTTGTGCTCGGAAGGAGACACGGGGACACAGATGAAGAATCCAATTACACAAAACAAAATAATCTATACAAAACACTAACGTAATCTACGAAATCTAAATAATATGAAACTATGAAAATGCGCTGCTCATCGTGGTACGACGTGCTCGAAAGAAGGCTCAGGAGACACGAAGACAGACCTGTAGAATCATGGAAACCCAGGGGGAAAAGGGATCCGGGGATGTAGAGAAACAATCATAAATTGCGTTGGGCGATAACTCGCGCCATCTGGCAAACGAAATACTAGGTGTCGCTGTTTAGTGGGCGAGCATTATTTTCTCGCACCGCTCGCACCATGCGAGCCGCTTAGCATCTGGTGGCCGCGTTAACAAGCACAACGAAACGTTTGCATTGATAAAATTCAAACGCGAACACATCGAGGGGTGTGAAACGAAAATCACGATTTGCAGATTTCACTTTTGAATGCAAGTCTTGTTGCTGGTTCATATATTTGCGTCGGTTGCGGGCATAGCGCAGTCAACGTCGATTGAGACAACCCGGACAACCATATGACTCGTGATTACTTCTCGAAGCTACTTTCTTCTCAACGGCGAACCAATGCCTCTGCCATTGCGGTCATTTCAATAGGACTGAACATGACTCAAAACTAGGCATAAGAGGCAGGGTCTAGGACCATTCGTCAAAAGCCCATTCGTCGACAGACAACTGGTAGACGGACATATCGTCGAATGGGACAGTTCGCACTAGGCGAATTCGTCGAACGGGAAACTTGTCGAAGCGGCCCGTTCACGTAAAAAATATTCGTCGAAGGGACTACAACAATGCTTGAGTGATATGCTTTTGAGCATATCGTCGGTGACAGGTCAAGCACGAAGCGGAACCTCCTCCCACCCCTTTCCACTTTAGTGGAGCGATTGGTGGAGGGGAAGTCACCTCCTCTCCAGCGTTCCATCTGCAAAGTGGAAAGAGGTGGGAGGAGCTTCTATCCGGTGAGCTTCTATCCGGTGAGCTTTTGTCCTGTGCGTTCCTGTCCGAGATTCGAGATCATCTATGCTCAATGGAACTGCTTTGATGCCATTTTATTCAGAGAAACCGAAGATGTATCACAGCTGAAAAGAGAATCGCTGAGGTACCCTAGCGGATTGTGTTGTCATAGGTTAGCACAATTTAGCATGATGAAGCCATTCTGCTTAAACAAAGCCCAGGGAATTTGTGCTCAAGACTCACGCATATGACATACTCAGGTTTTTTTAACGAGAGACAAATAGGTTTATCTGCAGTTTGATGGTTCACTAAGGTCACAAAGCTCACGGTCTCAGGTTTTAAGACGGCTGGGAGCATTTCTGACTACGACCGTGCTATAGTCTATTGTTATTGTGTTTTTATTGACGCAAAGCTGACTGTTTTAAGGTTTTGTCAGAAGTGGTCGCGATCCACTGAATTTTGGAACTTGTAAGGGAGAACCTGAGGAACAAGAACCATGTTTTTCGGCTCGGATAAATGAAATATTCACCATAGAAAGCTCAAACTTTATGAAAATGTGACGCCAGCTGTTGGGATATAAAGCGGAAGTTTGAAAACGTGACGATACCTAAATAAAATACTGACTGAGAGAAAATATATTTCTCTACGAGCCGACGTCCACCTAAGCCTAATAACGTGAAAACAGAATTTGGCATTGCGCAAAATTGTGGGATTTGTATCAATGAAAAACGCTTGTCAATGAAAGAGAATGTTGTTTTCTTTCTTGGTGAGAAGATTTTTTCCCCCGCTGAAATAGATGCTACAGGCGCCCATATATTAGGCTTAGTTGAACCGATCCAAGCAATGTTATGTTGTCAAACTTCCGCGTTATATCCCAACCGCTAGCATACATTCTCGTGGAATTTGACCTTTATTTCTGTGATTTAGAGTTTATTCACCTGAGCTCAAAAAACACGGTTCTTTTGCTTACGTAATTAAGCAAGCAATCATGTCATCGGTGAATTTTTTCAAGCGAAGTGCTCGCGTTCGCTTCTGCCCTACTCACTGATACGTTCAGCCATAGGTACAACCTCGGTACAACACTGATAAAGCTGGGCCCGTTTGCTCGATCCGCTAACCGTGGCTAAAATTAGCCACAGTAGCTAGGAGAGGGATTTTGAAATCACGTGACTGGCTTGGCAGGGATGCGGGGAAACATGGTGGTGAACCGGTGAGTGAGTGCCGCTCGCTTTGGAACTAATATGTCGTTGTAGCTGCAATATCGGGCGCGTTAGTCAGCAATGAATGGTGCAGGAGGCTTTCGCTTTGCCATACCTCACTTAAAGCTAGTCATTTTGGTTCATTTGACCCACGTGCAGTCGAGAGGAGCCGTTTATGAACACCCGCGCACATGTCATAGGGGTAGGCAGAGCTCTGAATCAACAATCGCGACGCGAGAGCCGAGTGCGCTGTGATTTGGCCGCCCGCGCTCGCTCCGTTGACTCGCACTATAGCGTGTGCCTTCGAGTACCGCTTACTTGACCAAGATACAGCACGCCGCTTTGTCGCCGCGGACCACATTTGTCCGAATGTTTGCGAGGCTGAGGCATATGCAACGCTGCGGCGCCGACAACTGCACGCTGCGGCGCGATCCCTTCACAGACGCCGACGGTTCAATGTCGCGGCTTGAATATGGCATGCCTTCGTAATCTATCTGCTAAGCGGTTGTCAGTTGCAAACACCCTTTTTCAAGTGCAGAGATGTGCTGTCATCCAGGCAGTCATCTTGAAACTCGTAGTTCCTTCGATAATTTTATTTCTCGAGTCAAGATGTGAGCTGATGCCCGAGTCAAGACGTCAGCAACTGACAACCGCCGAGCAGACTGATCATGAATGCATGTCAAAGGTGCACACAAGCCGCGACGTTGAACCGGCGGCGCTTGCTAAGGGCTCGCGCCGCTGCGTGCAGTTGTCAGGCGCCGCAGCGCTGGATATGCCGATCGGTGTTTCGGTTCTGCAGGCATTCGGAAAAATGATTCGCGACGGCAAAGCGGCGTGCTGTATCTTGGTCAAGTAAGCGGCACTCGAAGGCATACGCTACAGTGCGAGTCAATGGTGCGAGCGCGGGCGGTCAAATCACAGCGCACTCGGCTCTTGCGTCGCGATTGTTGATCCAGAACTCTGCCTAACCGACATGTGCGCGGGTGTTCACAAACGGCTCCTCTCGACTACACGCGGGTTAAATAAACCAAAATGAACAAACAGCGCGATAGGAATCGGTACCAATGGTAGCACTCACCCGGGGAACGACGCGCGAAGCGGCGTGTTCTCTCGGCACTCCCGTCGAAAAAGGCAAAATAAAGACACAAATACTATATATACAAGAAATATCGCGCGCAGAAGAGAATAGAAACACTTAGAAGCAATAAAAATACACTGGAATAGATATAAATAGGTAATGGAATCGAAAAACATTGGATTAAGAGGAGGCAAGCGAAAAGGCGATGCGATCTCAAGGCAGAGCGGCCAGGCGAGGGACAGTCTTTCCCACAATTCCTCGGGCGCGAGCCGGGGCGCTTGGGAAAATTGCAAATCGTCTATTCTCTCGTCGCTTGTGAAATCGCTTACGTGCGTCAGGACGCGAGCCTCGCCCGTGCGCAGGCCCGGGTAACTTCGAGTTCACTCTGCCGGGTGTCTGACGGCGGTCGCCGTGCGCAGTGGACGGGAAGTTCGGCTCATGTGCCGGTGGCCACTGGCGCCGGTCACGGCGGTGAGACCATGGGCTCTTTGTAGTACGCGTCAAGGCTGAACCGCTTGTAAGCGATTCAGTGAGCGACGGAGATTTCCCACGGATGCTCGTCGCGTCTCTCGGTTCTGGATTTCTGGAAAACGCTTATCGTTTTGGTGGTCGCTTGCTCCCGTCGCTTTTATGCCGTTTCCCTCGTCGAGCGACTTATCGACCGACAGCGGGTCCTCGTCGCCCTCCCTTGCCTCGTTACTCGCCAAATCGGGGTTTCTGTCGCTCGTGGCGTCGCTGGATGGTTTGATTTTGGCTGCCTGGAAAATATCGCTCATCGAACCGCATGTGAAGAGAGCAACCCTATTGAAAATCGCTCTGAGGGGACTTCAGGAATTCGTTAAAGGGTGTGAAGGGGACTTCAGAAATTCTTGTGATGTTTGAAGGGGGCACCCATATTTCCTGGTGGGTTCGCTGGCCCCGTCAGAGGCTCTCTTGAAATGCCTAAAGTGCCCTTTACAATGCCTTAAAATGTCTGAAAGCCTGTCAAGAACTTTTCTAATGGGGCCGGGAAAACCTTCAGGCTTCTTGAGATGTCTGTGGGCCCACGGCCTAGGTGGAAAAAACACATTTCGCAGAATTAGAACATAACTACGTATTGTTCGCAAAGGGGGAAAAAATTAGTATTTGGAGATTGTCGATCGTATGTGCGTACGGCCAGTTTTTTATTACTGCTCTTCTATTAAACACGACTGGGCTCCTCGACCTGTCTGTCACTGGCCGGTTGTTCGATCGCTAAGGCGGCTACGGGTTCGATCGCCCCATGTGGAGAATTGACAAGGCGCGGCCGAGTGTTGTTGGCCGAGCGGCGTTTTGAGGCGAAAAAGCTTTACTTGTTGCACTAGTAATAATAAAAAAGGCAAGCCGAGAGGAGCGCGTTGCCCAAAAACAGGGACGCTGGGGAGGTTGTAAGGGCGAAGCGGCAGCGACTCGTCCCGGGAACCGGTTTTCCCGCGGGCAACGGTCCCCAAAAAGGCCAAAAAATGTTGTCCCTTCTTTCCTTCTCCTGTCGTCCTACGTCTCGGGTTTTACAATGTTGAAAACCATTTAGCGTTTCACCAGAGTCGGAAGTCCTCTCTTTTTCGTCGTCGTCAAAAACACGACCAGACAACTCAAATCCCCACCCCCCCTCTTTTACAACGCCTACAAACACACACTGCGCTTCTCTCCGCCCGGCAATGGGGAGAGGGTGCAGAACCGCCAGGGCCGGACAGCACGCTTCTCCAATAGTAGGCGGGAGAGTGTAGTGTGAGGAAGCCGAGGAGGTCAGGAGGCCGCTATAGCCATTTTCTTTCCACTCGTGTGCGGTTTGTTTCTCACCGCCGTGGAGGTCTGGAACGGACCGGTTTCCTCCTTCCAGAAAGGTAAGCACTGCTTTGAGGGCTCGCCCCTTGGTCTGTTTTAATCCGTGCCGTTTCTTCCTTGGTTCCGCAGGTGAACCCCAGTTCGGCGTTGGCCGCCTTCAGCACCGCTCCAGCGCCATCGTGTTCAGCGCTTTCAAGGAGATGGTGGCCGGTGTCGGCTTACTCGCAGCAAGCCTGGCAGTCGGGATCAGCGTCCCACCGCATGTAGTGCCTGCGCACCGCAATCATGGCACTGTGGGTCCTGAGACGGTGGCTGACGGCCGCTGTCCCGCCTTGTTTCTTGGCCTCTTCGTCCGACTGGCTTCAGAAGCATCCAGCGAGCGAAAAATACGCCGAAGACGCCGTCCCGACGACATCATGGCCGAAACCGTGACTCTGCTCGGGATTTCTCAACGGTGACGGGATCTGCTTGCGAGTTCGTGGTTTTCGCTAAAGTGCTTACTGAGACTGTGTATGTGTCCGTGAGGTGCACCTGCTCCGTTTTATTAGCTGAACTACCGTACATCAGGAATTTACCCAACGGCATTGTGAGTACTTTGAAAGATATTTTTCGTTGTGATAAAGAAGTCAGTGTTCCTATGTGATATGCTGTCTTTTGTCAACAGCTGCTTGCGCCCGGGTTTGAACAAGCGTTGGTTTTTATCATCTTTTTGAGTTTTAATACGCATGTAAAACTCAATGTCCGCAATAAGATTTCAATAACGTTTTGAACTGAATTTTTGTCTAACGTTCAGTCATTTTGGCGTCTAAAGGGTTGATGGGCTAAGGGGTTTGGGTTGAAGGGCTGTGGGGCTGGAGGGTTTTTTCTGAATGGTATACCTGAAGGGTATTTTTTGAAGGGTTTTGAAGGCCTGTGAGGTCCCATAATCCTTCAAGGCTGATGGGCCCTTTAGAATTATTTTCAATAGGGAAGCGACCACCACGGCTGTGAACGAAGTTTTCTGAAAATCCAGAACCGACCGACGCCACGAGTGACAGTGAAAAGTCTCCGTTGCTCGTTCGCGCTCTTGCTTGGTAAAGTACTCAATCAATAGCTATCTACACTGGTCGTCTCGGACCAAGTAGAAACAAGGGACACAAAAGGAGGTTTTGCCTTGAACCTAAGCCTTGAATATTGGCGGCCGCTTGTCTTCCCTGGTCGACTCGGACCAAAAGAAAACAGGGAACGCCAAGGAAATCCATTCCCTTGGAGGTCCGCGGAATTTTAGGGCCAGGCAATGCAATGAAGCGCCACTGAACCTTCAGCGGTGGCGGCCGCCTGGCTACATTGGTCTGCTCGGACCATGGAAAAACAAGGAACGCCAAGGTAAGCCCTTCCCTGGCAGTTCCTTGGAATTTTAGGGCCGTGGAATACAGAGAAACGTCACTGAACCTTTAACACTTGCGACCACCTGGCAACATTGGTCTGCTCGGACATTGGAAAACAAGGAACGCAAAGGAGAGCCACTCCCTGGCAGCTCTTGGAATTCACGGGCCCAGAAAATGCAGTGAAGTGCCAGGCAGGCAGTTGACCGAATTCACCGGGAGGCCTCGGTCCCGTCTATTACGACCAAGGCCCAATCCTGGCCCCAGCTTGCCCAAGCAAGTGTGCTGCATGGTGGTGTTCCAGGTGTCTACAATGTCTTCAAGCTCCACAATATAGGCACCTATTGAAAAGTTCTCATGTTAGCTTCATTCGTAATAATGTGAAAAAACAGTAGGGTTTTCACTTTATCCACATTCTCCAACTGGTACTCACTGGTGGGATGGAGCGAAGCTGGCATTTCGACTTCCACGGTGAGTAGCTCCACGGTTATGTATTCCTCTGACATGACCTCCGGGAGGTTTCCTTCTGCCTGGCTGTGAATGCTGCAGTGCAGAAATCGTGTCTCAGTGATGCAAGGTGCTGTACCTTTGCACTAGTCTAATTCATATGTGAAACTTCAAAAGACATATCTGAGTTAGAGTAGTTAGAGCAGGTCACGGGTAGTTAGAAAAAAAAAATATATAAACACGAGGAATTAAACGTTTAAGGGGGCTAAATTGTGCCAAGAAGAAGGGACAGAAAGGAGATAACAGGGTGGCAGGCGTCGCTTTCGGCGTGAGAGCAGAGTCGAGCGCTGACAAAGAGCTGACCGCATAGGGCCACGCGTTGGGCCTTTCGTAGACGCACGGGCTTCGCGAACATTCGAACTAGAATGTTAGGCCTTTGAACCTTCTAAACAAAACGCTTCTCGATCTCGAACACTGTAGAAACTGTTATTACAAAACTATAATAAAAGTTGCGCGACTCTAAGGAATCGAACCTGGGGCCTCTGCATGTGAGTCAGGTGCGTTGCCACTCAACCACGCACACGGAAATTTATGGAGCTTCTAGGGCTAGTTTTTGTGATCCCTCTAATTGTTGTGTATTGTGTGAATTATTGAACACTGTCCAGTTTCGGTTTCAGATGCTCGGTTGGCAACATGGTGTCCTTGTGTGTGTATATAAAGTATGGCGCCCTGAATAAACGGACTGTTCTGCTTGGCATTCCGTCGGCTGCTGGCTCGTCATTACATGGCGACGAGGATGTCCTCCCCTTCGATACGTAGCGCGTAAACGGCGCCTTCCCTAACGAGCCTCGCCATGGCCTTCGCTGGTCTCGCCCCTCCGGAATCGTTCCTGCCGACACCGGGACGCCCGTCCGTACCCTGGGCGCAGTGGCATGGCATGTTCAACGTCTACCTGCTTACGTCTGGTGCTGCCGAATTTCCCCCGGAGCGACGCAAGGCCCTTCTGCTGCACTGTCTGGGAGCCGAAGGCCAACGAAATTTTAACACACTGCCTGACACGAATCCTCCAAGCACCGCCCAGGACACCGGCAAAGACGCAACGAGCAAGCCGGACGTCTACGCCATCGCCGTCGCTTCCTTGGCCCAACACTTCGCTACAACCAGCAACCTGGTCATCGAGCGACACCGCTTCCACCGGCGTTTCCAATCTCCAGGCGAGTCTGTTCATGACTTTGTTGCCGCGCTACGTGAGCTCGCAACGCCGTGTTGCTTCGCGTCACAAGAAGAGGTACTACGAGACCAATTCGTGACCAGCGTGTCTTCTAACCGCGTTCGTGAACGCCTGTTGCTGGAAGGTTCGTCGCTGCCGTTTTCCACCGCAGTCCAGATAGCCCTTCAACAAGAACAAGCGGCCGAACAAATGAAAGAATTTTCTGCGTCTGTACAACCAGTGTCAGCGCGTACTAGCAAGTATTCCGATCCCCCTTTACAGTCTTCACGCTCACAGCACGTTACGCGAAGTCACCAGCAGCATATTCCCCAAAGCGCTACCACATCACGCGCTGCTCAAGGGAACCGCCCCTCATCTCGTGACCGCCGCAACCGCCGTCGCTCGCCTTCAGCACCACGCGCACTGTCGCCGCACTCTTTCCGTTGCGGCTCTCGTCAGCACCGCGCGTCATGGACTCGTTGTTCGGCACAGGGACAACGCTGTTTATTTTGTGGTCGCATTGGACATTTCAAAAAAGTATGCAACCAGAAACGCCCGCAGTCGACCGTTCGCGAGGTAGTGGTCGACAATTCGTCGGAGGATGATGCCGCTCAGGTCCTTGTGCTTCAGCGTCTTACAGCCTCCGCAATTCATATCGATGTTCAAGTCGGGCAGGTTAACTTGCAACTTCTAGTTGACTCTGGGTCATCTGTGTCCATTCTGTCGAAACGAGTATTCGACGAACACTTTCCGGGTCTAGTTCTCCTGCCTGTTCCGCGTGTCACCCTGCTAGACTTCTCGAAAAGGCCCATTTCAGTTCGAGGTTGCTTCTTCTCCGAAGTCTCCTTTCAAGGACGTCAGGCGCAACTTCTCTTCTACGTTGTAGAGCATGGAACTTCGCTCATTGGTATTGATGGTATCAAGGCTCTGAACTTGCGCATTGAAGGGTCCACTATGCCGTGCCTTCAAGCCTCCTCCGTCCCTGAGGAACATACCTCCATTGCTGTCGGCCTTCCGCCACTGCCTTCGGCCCTTGCTCACTTCACTCCTCTTTTCACTCCAGACTTAGGCCTCGCCAAAGGCTTTGTTCACAAAGTCAAGACGCGCTCTTCGGTCCATCCCGTAGCATCAAAACTTCGTCGCCTGCCTTTATTTTTGCGACCTCGGGTGTCAGCTGAGCTTCAGCGCTTGGAAAGCCTTGACATCATCGAACGCATCGAAGCGTCGGAGTGGGTTTCTCCCATTGTTGTCATTCAGAAGAAAGATGGGAGTATTAGACTTTGTGTGGACCTTCACGAACCCAACAAGGCCATCGTTCCCGAAATGTTCCCCCTGCCACACAAGGAAGAGCTGCTTCATGCACTGGTGGGAGCCACCCACTTTTCAAAACTTGACCTAGCCTCAGCCTACCACCTGGGCCGGTTTTCTCGAAGCGATGGTAAACCCATTTTGGTAAACCACGCTGCCTAGGAAGGGAAAAGTACCTAGGTACTGTAATAAACGGCAGGATATAGAACAACAATAATTATTTTTGATTGGGCAATAAGATGCGCCATCTATCGGTGAAACAAGCCAGTCATTTTGCTTGTCCTCTTTTTCCGATGGTGGTCATCGATCTAGTACGGTATTTTAGGTCAAAATATAGTAATGTTGTGCTTGAAGACCAATTTATTTGCTTCCGATGGTACGAAGAAATTTTAGCTACTATGCTAGAGTTTGTCGACGAATATGCGAAAATGTAAGAAATATTTCCTTCAATATGTTTCGCCATAAACAACGCATAACTTTCCCGTGTTCCTTCCATTCTGGCAACGCCGGTGCTGTAGTCTCGTTTTTGATCCTTGCGACGCACGTTTCTGCGATTCCTGCTGATCTCAACTGTTTGCCACGGTTCGCGTTCGAGAAAACGGGCCCAGGTCCTCCTGCACAAAGACAGCAGACACTTAACAGCCTTCATCACCCACGACGGCTTGTTCCGCTTCAAAAGAGTTTGTTTTGGGTTGGCCTCAGCGCCAGCAGCGTTCCAACGCCTGATGTCACAGATTCTTCACGGCTGTCCTGGCGTCCTCTTTTATATTGACGACGTTATTATCTACGGCAAGTCGTCGGAGGAACATTTGCAGAACCTGGCCAAAGTCCTGCAACGCATCAAGGATGCAGGCCTTAAACTGAATCACAAATGCGTTTTCAATGTCACAGAGTTGACATTTCTAGGTCACAAGGTGACTGCCCAAGGCATTTCGCCCCTCCCAAAAAAAGGTAGATTCAATCGTGAACACGCCTGTTCCAACCAAGGCTGCAGAACTCCGCTCCTTTCTAGGTCTCGTGGACTATTATTCGAAGTTCGTTCCTCGCTTAGCTGAAGTCGTGGAGCCAATGAGAGCTCTTCTTCGCAAGGACGAACAGTTTGTGTGGACCTCACAAACTGATGCCAGCTTTTGCAAGGTCAAGCTCCTGCTTTCTTCAGACCTGGTGCTTCGTATGTTTGACCCTGCTCTTCCAATTGTAGTCTCGACAGATGCATCTGAATGCGGACTAGGAGCCGTTCTCCAAAAGCGACAGGGCCAGGCACTTCGCACCGTCGCTTTTGCTTCGCGCACCCTTTCACCTGCTGAAAGGAGGTATGCTGTTGGCGAAAAAGGAGCACTGGCCTGCATTTGGGCATGTGAACACTGGCATGTGTTCCTCTGGGGACGCCCATTTACTCTGCGAACAGACCACCAAGCCCTGGTTTCGCTTCTGTCTTCACGTGATTTGGGACGACGTCCGCTTAGGGTCGCACGCTGGTGTGCAAGACTGCTCTGCTACAATTTTACAGTCGAGTATCAGAAAGGTGCGCAGAACAGTGTAGCGGACGCTCTGTCTCGTCTTCCCGTCCCGACCAGGGACCCCGAGCTGGTTTTTGAGGAAGAAGCTGTCTGCCTTGTTGAGCCTACGTGTGTCACCATGGAACAATTCCAAGAAGCAGTTCTGAGTGACGCTGTCCTGACTCAAGTGAAGTCCTACGTCACCGATTCTTGGCCTCCGCACAGAAGCCTTCCTGAAAATCTGTTGCCGTTTTTCAGAATTCGGGAAGAACTGTCAGTGGTAGATGAAGTCTACTAAGAGCAGAAAGTCTGGTTGTTCCCTCGTCTCTGTCGGCACAGCTCATTGCTACAGCGCATGAAAGCCACCCAGGAATCGTTCGCACTAAGGCAAGGCTTCGCGAACAATTCTGGTGGCCGGGAATGGACAACCAAGTTGAGACGGCCATCAAGAGCTGCAGTACTTGCCAGGAAGCCGACAAGTCAGCCAAGACATCAACTGCTCCAATGCAACCGGTTGAGTTCCCCGAACGACCATGGCAGAAGGTTGCAATAGACATAGTTGGTCCCCTGGAGAGAGCCCCTCAGAACTGCCGGTTCGTGATTACTCTGATCGACTACCACTCCAAATGGCCGGAAGTCCATTTCAGCTCGGAAGTAACATCAAGGACTGTAATGGAGTTCTTGCTCAACGTATTTTCCAGGGAAGGCTACCCTGATGAGGTAGTATGTGATAATGGTCCACAATTCACGTCCAGGGAGTTTGTCCACTTTCTGCAAGAACGGTCCATTCGGCTGTCGCATTCATCAGTGTACTATCCCCAGGCCAATGGCCAAATAGAACGGTTCAATCGCACTTTTAAGGCATTCATTCAGCTGGCTGTTTTGGAACGTCGACCGCTGCGATTGGCTATTACCGAGTACCTCGGAATCTACAGGTGCACTCTGCATGCTACTACAGGGATTGCCCCTGCTGTTCTTCTTCATGGGAGATCGCCAAGAACACGGCTGAACGTCGTCGGTTTTCCATCACCGTTGCTCGAGGAGGAACCAGCGAAAGAGCTGTCAAATTTGAGAAAGCGCGTGAAGCGTCACCAGCTGTACAGCAAACAGTACACCGACAGAAGGAGAGCAGCAAAGAACACAAAAAGTTGCTGTAGGAGATCACGTCAGGGTTAAGAAGCCATCCGTTTCCTTCAAGGGTGATCCTGTGTTCAGTCGTCCGAAAAAGATGGTCAAGCAGCGTGGCCCGTCGTCCTTCCTTCTCGACGACGGACGTACTTGGAACGCCTCCAAGTTGTGCAAGGTGCCTGCAGTTCCGGCTGACCATGACTGTATTCAGCCAAGTGACACCTGGGTGCCCCGCAGTGCTGCATCTCAGGGGCAAGTACGAACTATGCCGCCCGAGGTGCCTGTGCCGTCCCAGGAACCAGTGCCGCCCGAGGTGCCTGTGCCGTCCCAGGAACCGGTGCCGCCCGAGGAGCCTGTGCCGCCCGAGGAGCCTGAGCCGTATCAGCAAACTACGCCACAGGAAGAGCCTGTGCCGGGCCAGCAAACTACACCGCCTGAAGAATCTGGGCCGGAGCGTCGAGTCCAACCCTACAGGGACAGGCATCCACCTGCTAGGTTCCGGGATGATGCCTAATGTTGCCTTCCGTTTTTTTTTTTACTAAGTCTTCTGTTGTGATTGTGAGCTGTAAGTCACATGCAGTTCTGTAAAAATTGTATAATGTTGTTTGTCAGAATTGTATGATGTATATATGTACATATTTTGGGTATATATCTGATAGTCAAGTCATTGCTAACAATCCACTAACCAATTAACGTACTAACCAATTGTCACCCAAACAACTTCAAGGAAGGAAATATGTTGTGTATTGTGTGAATTATTGAACACTGTCCAGTTTCGGTTTCAGATGTGCGGTCGGCAACATGGTGTCCTTGTGTGTGTATATAAAGTATGGCGTCCTGAATAAACGGACTGTTCTGTTTGGCATTCCGTCGGCTGCTGGCTCGTCATTACACTAATGTACAAAAAATTTCTCTCGGACAAGAGCAAGCTGTGGCGACAGTTGACGAAGTGCCGTGAGCCTATTCCATACTTCTCGATATATGCGTCTTGATCATCAGAGTCTTTATCTTGCAGAGAGTGTACGTATCTTCTCGGCCCTCAACTGCTGATACCCTGGGTAATTTTAAAAACCAAACGTCCCCAACGTTGTTCTCTTTCCTTTTGGATTGCGTTTTGGTGTGGTAACTGACTATCAGCAACAACACTATGCTAGAGCTGGAAAGCTTGGAGTTGTTTAAGCTTGTGTCACGAAATCAAGCGCATGACTCTCTTCTGAGGAAGGGAACTGCCGGCCCGTACGGACATGGCTGTCTGCCAAGATAAACCCAACGATTGCACTTGTCCGGCATGTATCGCTGACAGGCTGCGGGTGTGTGCACTCTATAGAAGCCCTTCAGGGATTAGAAGCCTCATTTTTAATTTGTAGATCAGCATGAACTTCCTCCATTTAAGTGGCATTATAGGTGGCTTTTTTTCGCTATTCGGTACTTACTAGCTTAATTGGGTGCAGCTCGGGCTTGGGTTTCAGTGTTAGCGGTTTCTCTGCGTTGCTCTGCATTGGCATGGCCACAGGGGCAGTTGTCCTCTGCACTTCAGCTGTTCCTGCAGTGCTTGAAGTTGCTAGAAATGCAGAAATTATACGTCGTAAAAGAAACGTAAAGTGGATTCTTTAGCATCATAGTAAGTGAGCTACGTACCTTGCAGCTGACCAGTGCTTCGCTTCTTCAGGACTTTTCTCCTTGGCACTTTCTGTGCATTTCCCGTTGCTGGTATGCTAGGAACAGCGTTTGACTTGAGCAGTCTTCGACCGTCCGCCCTCCTTGCCTCAAATTGGCTCTGTTCGAACTGGTCCTATGAAAAATAACAGATAAGGAAAAGGTTACCAAACACAACAAAAACTTTCCCAGGATTATTTACTGGGATATACACACTACAATTGAATACTTCGAACCCTCACCCTTTCAGGTAAAAAAGCATGGCTAGCAACTTAAAGAATTGTAGTGTCAAGCTTATGGCGGGATTGTGCACCAGACTATCTACAAATCGCCGAACACGCGAAAGTGTTGTGGTGAAACAATACTGATTATATTGCTCCAATTTTGGAAATTGCTGGTTCGAGAACTTCTACTACGAGCTGGCGCGTGCACGAAATGTGCAAGAGCGCTTCCATATGAAGATTGCTCACTTTGAAGCCCCGGTTGTTAACAAAAACTTACTGCGGTTTGACAAATGCTCCCCCCCCCCATCACAAAAATACCTACCAAAGACAAGAAGCACGGCAGCAGTGATAAAAAAATAAAAAAAAAAAAACTTTATCAGTAAAAGTGACTGGACGAGCCAGCTTTCAACGGCACCTTAGCCAGCCGCTTGAAACGAACGAGTCGAATCTTTCGAAACGGCAAACAATCTCTGAAAGACAACTCAAACTGCATTACTGTTCTGCTTGAAAGGAACTTACCTCACAGACCCTGGAGTGTGCCGTTGGTTCAAAATTTTCGCGGTCGACGAGCTGCAGCCAAATCGGCAGATTTAGCTGGATTGCAAGCCCGTGCGGCACACCTGACATTCTGTTTCACCCAGAGCGACTACGGGTCTTCCCCTGCTGTTGGATGGCAGCTCGTTGTGCAGATCCGGCACCTTTGGTCACCGAGCCTGCTCTCGATTAGGGTGCCTTCATGTGCGCTTTGCTTCGGGTGATGACATCTGGCCATTTTGTTTCGAACGATTATTTTTATTTGTTGTTTTGAAGCGCGTGTCTTTGCACGCGCTCGTGGCCTAGACTGTGCTACGGCGACATTTTGTTTACTGCGATGTCTTTATATTTTCCCTGTGAGCGCGTGCTGTCGGCATCGGGTACTACAAACGATGGCATCACCCTAAACTGAAGGACATTGAGGCACACTACTCTTGATCATCTTTCCTTTCTGGATTTGAGACGTGGCGGCTGCCTTGGGATTGCCCTTGTAGGATCCTTTATTGCGTGACAGATAGATGGGTGTCTGCCACCGTCAAGATCCGGAGTCATTCTCTGTCCTCGAGCTCGTTCCTCGCTCCTGTCGTTTTCCTAGCGAACCTTCTCGTCGTCTTCTTGTCGGTTCGGATTACCTTGCCGCTGCACCCTCTTTCTGACGGATTCAGGCCACTGCTCCGAAACCGAATTTGCTATAAAGAAGACGTGTCCATATATAGTCCATGATATTATAAATCTGTGAACTCAAAGAGTCGCGCAATTCCAACTCATCCGCCCGCTTAAAAAAAAAAACAAAACAAAAAAAACATAAAAACAGTTATGACCAGGGTTTTGGTGTTCTCTACCCTTACAAAAATGTTTAATCAATTTCATTTGACAGTTTATGGAGTCTACTCATTACATCTTTTCGAGTCTCAATAGAAATGCAAACGAGTTTTGTAACGAGTCCGTAAGGAGTTTACGAAAACTATTGGCCACCGCGTTCCAATTGATGTTTCGACAAAGCTACCGCATAAAGTTTCCACTGTATTTCATATGAATATAATTTGAAAGTCTATTGACACCGTTTCGAGTCTGTGTTGAAAAACAATTGATTTTTTGTAACGAGTCCCTAAGGAGTTTACGAAAACTATTGGCCACCGCGTTTCAATTACGGTTTTGCCGTGCCACCTCATAAGAATTTCTAATAGATCTCATTTGAAAGTCTAGATACACTGCTTTGAGTCTCTGTTGAAAATCAAATGTTTTTTTCTACCACGTTGTATTTGAGGTTTTGACGTGCCATCTCATTAGGTATATTCCGACGAGTCGGAATATACCAAATGAGATGGCCCACCAAAACCTGAATTGCAACGCTGTAGAAAATAACATTTGATTTTCAACGGAGACTCAAAGCAGTGTATCTAGACTTTCAAATGAAATGTATTAGAAATTATACTCCTAGCATGGGTTTCTAGATAGACGGCTCTAAGGGGGAAGACGGCAATAGGTTGCATAACATGTGGTCCGGATCTAACCGTTGTTTTGAGGGAAGGGGAAAGTGAGTGCAAGTGTTTTACTTATATGTTCGCCAATATACGCATGCAAGGTTCGGAAAATTCGTGCATAAAACCGTGGGAAGGAGTAATAACTGGTTTATTAAAAATGCAAAATTCGAGTATACGGTACACTGCTTTCGTGTTCATGGGGGACCTTGTACTGCCTTCGTGTCCATGGGAGACCTCGTACTGCCTTCGTGTCCATGGGAGACCTTGTACTGCCTTCGTGTCCATGGGAGACCTTGTACTGCCTTCATGTCCATGGGAGACCTTGTACTGGTAACCTATAAAGAAAAAAAGATGCACAGTTACACGTTGATCTGCTTATCTAAACTTCAATGTCCGCGCAAGGTATCCTGATCACAGCGCAGCACTACCTCAGCGCTGAATCAGTATTACAAACCGGGACACCAGTCCTTTATAAAAGGAGGACCCTCAGAACACACGATACAGGCCATGGAAGTAGCAGTGACTCGTTGCCTTAACAGGACTGAGTTAGCGCTGCACTGTATGTGTGAACCAGCCTTAAATGCAGAAAGTCACATTCAAAATTCCTACATTTTTGCTCACCCAGGCACTTAATTTACACACTACCTTGATAGTTTAATGAGTGGCACTAATAACACTGTCAGGGGCACCATAATGCAAAAGTATATTTTGCCCCCGAGTCTGCGAGAATCAATCGCTCACTGTTTTGCCGCCGCATTGCACTCTTTTTTATTTCGGCTTTTGAAAAGGTCTTCCAAAGATAAGCCAGCAGATGTTGCCGCTTATGAAGTTTACCAAATTCGAACATAGAGAAGCTAAGACTTATAAGCATCTCGCAGAATTAATATGGCAATTCGAGCCAATTGATCCATGATCGTAGACAAGCGCCGCAAAAAACACATGGACAATAAGTGGTGGTAAACACTGGCGCCAGTGTTTTATGCCCACAATTGTTGTCCCTGTGTACTTTTATTTACTTTTTTGTGTTTGTTTACTATCTTGAAGAAGTATTTTTAATCACAACGGACACGAAGGAAAGGGTAATAGGGTTCTATGCGGATCATAAAGCCATGCTCCGAATGGGTGAGTGTCAACTGCAGCTTTCACAACAGTGGCGGATCCAAAGGGCCCCCCCCCCCCCCCTCCATACAAAGTTGACCCCTTTCGCTCCCCCCTTTTCGGAGGGCAATTTGATATGAGTGGACCCCCCTTGCACAAGAAAGAATGGGAGAATAGTATCCTTAAAAATTTTCCGCCCACACCAAAACGGAGGTCTGGATCCGCCACACTAAGTTTGAATTATTGCGAGGATCGAGACATCAGAGGCCGAATTCAAAAAGCAAACTTACGATAAAAACTTGCATATGACAAAACCCGAGAAGAAATCCTTATTAACAAAACAAGATTGTCGCAACTTTTGTGTGACTTACAACGGAATATTACGACATTATCCAAAGTGTCTCACAAACTTTTTAGGGCAAACATGGCCGCACATCACTTGGCTATTTCGCTGCGACCAACAATGAATATAGAAGCGTGGGCAAGAGGCATGTGTTTAGCGCACTGTTCACATGCATCCCTACTTGAAGCAGCCTAAGGACAATGCTAAACTACACACGGAGGATTCAGCCGACGAGTCTGCCGAGCTGTCCATCCTGCCCGTTAGAGCTAACGAGGTGCAGGACTGCGATCAACGGCGAGATGCGCCAATGAATCAACGAAAGAAAATGCCACACAAATCTTCAGTGCACCCAAAAGGATCCTTCACCTATGAATGGCGTGAACCTGATTTGGTGATCACTAGCGCCCTCTCATACTTCAGTAGTGATTTTCAAAGTGGTGAGCAGCTGTGCGACTCTACCACACTAAAAGGCACATTCCTGACTGGATGTGCCTTTTTAATGCGAAAGCATTATATCTCCACGGAGCGGAAAATCCGAGTTGTACCAAACGTTAACAGAGGAATAAAAGAAAGAATAAAATGTGCTTCCACGGCTGAGATTTGAACCCAGTGCTGCTGTGTGAGAGCCGGGCATGCCAGCTGCTCTGCTATCTCAGCCGCTTCGGAATGCGACATTACTCTCCCCTCAAAAAGAAGCTTGTCCCATTACAGCAAAAGACGGCATGTCTTTACCCGCTCTTCGTCCCTGTTTATTCGAGGCTGTTTTTTCATCATGTTTGACGGCATCGGCGTTGATGTGCCCGAAAGATGCTCATAAAAATATGTCCTCGGTTCGATGACATCACACTCCACGTGACGACATGACGTACCATGATGTGTGACGCCGCATGATGTAATGTAAAACAAATATTAGAGGGGCACTTAGGTATCCCAACGTGGATAGAATGCGAAAGCATTGCCATTCCAAACAATAAAGGGGAAAAAGAAGGAAGTGTCGTTAGGAATGGCAATGCTTTCGCTTTCAATCCACAAAGGGATACCTAAGTGCCCGTCTAATATTTTGTGTGGAGTAGAGCTCAAATAAACGCCGTACGGTGCAGTATATCCACGATTAAGTTGCTGCTAGTTGTGAGGCTTAATGTTTTGCACCAACAATACCATAGTTTTTCCTCGGTTGCGACGAAGCGCCACTGCGCTACGAACTTGCTAGAAATTTCTGCATATGCGACCGCTTTCTTCTGGAAACCTATGGTGACCTGCCACTCACTTTTGGCCAAAGAACAGTGAAAATACCAGATGTGAAAACAGCCATAACAAGCATTAAAGAAATCAAGATGGGGGTCATAGCATTAGCTTCCTAACGTGGCGAGACTAGCACAGGATTTCTGTTACTCGCCGTTTATAAGACAGGAGTCGACTTTTTCCGGTCTGATCTTGAAAACAAAGTTTGGTTCAGTTAATTTTGTAGCAGAAGGCCCGTGCTTTCCCATTTGTAGGGTCATTTTTTCGGTTCAAAATATGACACCGAGTCCTTCCCATAAAAATGCATGGGTGCCCGCTAGGACTCTTCGAAATGATTAAATTAACTGAGGTCATGCTATACTCTGTTGCCACTCTAGAATAGCAAAGCCCCTCCCACAAAGCCCTTCACTCTTTTTAATAAGCACACACTAGAGAGGAGGAAAGCCAAGAGGACACCGCCAATCATGGCGAGCAAAGGGAATTGTGGGAGGGGCTTGTGCTATTCTATAGTTGCAACGGACTATAACAAAAGTTTACACTACCATGAAAACAAAAAGACCAAGTATGCACAGAAATTTGCAGGAAGTGTAGCAGGGAAAGAATAGAAAAAACTGCAGCTGCAATATTTACCCTTTAAATTTCCCTCGACAGCAGAGCAGAGACGACATGCTGGTCGTCAGAGCCTGGAGGGCCACCCCCTTGTACTGGGAGCACATGTAGTCTGAAACAAACAACAAACAAAAAATTAAATGCATGGACAATCCGCACATGCTGTTATTTCGCTTCATTGGCCGCTTCAGAGAAAGCAAGCATGCACACCGTTGTCCAACCATGTCAACTGCTAGCCGAATCTTCCTGCCGCCAGGATTAAGATATTGCTTGCGCTATAAAAAAAAAAAACAATTACACACTACCCAGCTGGCACGATGAAAGTTCAAACATTGAAGAAACTAACTCATAAAACTTCAATGCACGAGCTACACCTCGTGGAGAATACACAAAAGTATGTTCAGTGTAAACCTTGGTGCACTGCAAGGCTGCTTTACCTCAGCCAGTTTGGAACATCTGCAGTTTCATTCTTTTCAAGATATTATGCCTGAAAATTTGTGACAAATTAACTGGGTTAAAATTTTTTAACCGACACCCGGCCCAAATATTTAGGAAGTATACTAGTGCGATAATTTCTAACTTACCATAATTATTTTCGGCATCCTGAAGGCGTCGCTTCAGGGTCCAGTTTTCATATTGGATCCACCTCACCCTCACAGCTGCAACCACACTGAAATGTTTGAAAAGTTTCAGGCAGGGTAATAAACGTCTGCAGTTTCTCTCGAACACCGCTGTCACAAATTTTGTCTTTTTTGTCATTTTGTTCTGTTTAAGGGTGGTTTGGGGGAGGGTCAATTGCGATTCTCGCACATGTTTACCTGAGCGCCAAAGGCATGAGCTCGGATGAGACTATACTCCCTTTCATACTTAGGGTGCAACGCTGTCAAAGCTACTGGCGCGAGCGTGGGGCTTGATCTCGTTGATCATTTGCACGCCTTCTCGCGCAAGCAAAACCGTAGATAAAGCCACGCACCCGCGCCAGTAGCTTTGACAGCGTTGCACGCTAAGTATGAAACAGAGTATAATGCCGGCCGAACTTCAAACCAATGGGAAGAGGAAGACAAGAAGAAGGAAGTGGGACTTGGAGCGTTTCAGGTTGACCAACCACGAACCTGTGACAACCGCATAGGTCATTCAACACACGTCCCATACCACTTAAACACTGTGTCAAACTGCATTTTGAAGTCAGTCCCAGTTCCAACGGTGTATGAATAAAGGCATCCATTTCGTGGCATGCCTTGATATGAATCGAAGTGACGCAAGCTGGGAACACACTGCTGCTGCTTCATTTGGGAATAACTGCGGCCCTCGGCTTTATCACATCACAATTGCAAAATGAAAGAGAAAAAAAAAGGCAAAAGGAACAACTGCTTTATCAATCTAACCGACAAATGTAAACCCAGTTCAATTCTAGAAAGCCAGGGGACCGAAGTTTGTCCTAACAGTACAATCCAGTCCACTTCCATAACTTCAAAACAAAAGATGGATATCCTCTTCAACCATATTGACTGCAAAGGAATATTGGCTCTACATGAAGCGAATTCCAAGGAAGTCTAACTTCTGAAATGTAATGAAGTATTATCAATGTAATCAATTTATAGTTGAATGACATCAGAACACTGCTAAACCAATAAGACATTTTCTAAAGCAACGGAGTGAAAGTAGCATTAGGAATTCAATACATGCTCTGTTGACATAAGCTACAATTTCTTGGACCATACACAGAATAAGTGGCAACCTTTCATTACGCTACACATAGAACCAAACATTAGGACAAATAAAGCACACCCAACTAGTTAAAAAAAGAAAAAAAAAATTCTAGCTTAACGAGAAAACATGTGCCGAGAAAATAGGGAGTTTTAGAATATCGGGCGCTACTTTACCGCGCGTTACGGACGGTAAAATAGCGAGGATTGCGGCGAAGAGTTTTAGAAAGCGTTTCTCTGCCGGGGACCCCCCAAAACGCAAGCGTCTCGCGCTTAAAACGCCACCAAGATGTCGCGACAGCTTTTATTTGGAATTTAGAACGTTTAATCTTGAAAATTAAACAAGCTTTTTGTCCAGAGTAACATTTTTATAGTTGTTTTATACTCAATGCCGCATGTTTTGTTTTTGTCACTGCCAAGCTGCTCTGTTGTACCAGAGCATTGAAGGACTCTGGTTGTACTTACGAAGCCCAGACGATCCACTACCCAGGCATGCTTAGATGTCTGCCACGATCGTAAGTACACGCGCCTCGATAGCTTTGCGCCTCGATAGCTCTGAGCTGTGAATCCAGCGATACGTGGCGTTTTGAAAACGCTTCGACCATACCGACCGCGGGCGCCGAGCGCGACTCACGCAGTTCCCGAGCGGGCGACGGCGTCGAAGACGCGATCAACGGAGATGTCGTGGGCGCCGCCTTTTGCGGTATCCAGGCCATTATCGAGAAATAACGGGCCCCAAAGCTCGAGTCCGAAGCTTGTTTTGGGTCTCCGCATGCACAGCAGCCACGAGATTACTCTAAAACTCCATAATGTTCACTTCTCGTTCAACGCGTACAATGCAAACAAAGAAGTACGCTTACCAACTGCGTTGAGTTGCTCGTTCTGTCGCGTCGTCGGTCTTCCGCGCTCTTCTTGAACATAATCATCACAAGAGAAACTTCACAGATAGATAAACTTGATTAAATTAGCACATTTCCATGTCTAAAGGCCATTTCCATCCCGCGACTCACCCAACGGTGGGCAAAACTGGCGAAACCTTGGCGGAAAAAGAAAAAAAAACAAAGAACTGGTGTCGCTACCGATGGGGCGTCGAAGACGCGGTCCTTAAAATATGAAACCGAAACCGGTGAAGTTATAATACTGAAACCGAAACTGACCAAATCGCGGTAGTGGGGCGCTGTAAATAGGTCTGTTCCTCTGCTCTCTTCCAGAGCCGTTTATGGTCTGTTCACATGATGCATCGTGTTGGCGAATCTTGTGGCGCAAAACTAGGTTTCGGGAAACAGATTCCCCGTCTGAACTCGACCGAAAAAAGTGGCGCGCCTCCGAAAAAAAGTGGCGCGTGTTTCTCACTTCTGCAGCAATTTTTCGCTGAAACCTCACCGACGCCCGTCAATCACCCGAAGGAGAAACGCGGACGCTGCCAATGGCCGCTCGACATCGCTATGACGTCTGACCTTCGAGGAGGAGCGAGCTTTTGGAGGAGTCTGATTTTTGGCCGATCCCGTATCCGAGCTTTGCCGAAAGAAAACAAACAAACATGGCGAGCGACAAGCCCCCCTATGCGACAAGCGAAGAAGCGGTGCGTACGGGCGACGAGTCTTGGTCCTACTCGGTTGCAGGTGTGTGAACGGCGCCTACAGTACGGATTGGGGGCGCGGTGCAGATTCGTCAACAGTCGCGGCGGGTGCAAGCACCGTATAGAAACATGATGACTGGGGATAACGTTTTTTATTAGCGGTGTAAAAATGTCTAAAATGCTTCGAGATCATCTCGCGGTTTTTCCCGGGTTTGGCAGGACTAGTAAACCCAGTGAGCCGAATCTGACGAAATTCATTGAGTGGCATTAATAAAACAGGCTGTCCCTTCACACTGTGCGTACTTCATATCATTTTGATGCGAAACGCTTGGTATGCCCGGTGCAGATGACAAGGTTTGGCGGAATTCTCGTGAGTCAATACGTCACAGGTTTCGCGCGTCAAACTCCACGTGTGAACAGGCCGATTTTGCGAAATCTTGGTTTCGCTAAACTGTGGCGCGTTGAAGAGATACATCGTTTGAATAAGCCTTTAGGAGTAAAAGAGAGTGGATACAGTTATTATTTTAAGCACAGGAAATAAATCTGTATATCAGAACTAGAACCGACGCGCTATTTGTTTCGGGTGCAATGCAGTAGGGAGTAGATTTATTGATTTTTTTTATAACACTCATTTCAATGTGTAATGAGTAAACTCAAAAGAATTGCTATTGATTGGGTAACGATAAACCTCACTTGAATTTGTAATGAGTAAACTCAAAAGAATTCATATTGATTGGGTAACGATAAACCTCACGTGAATTTGTAATGAGTAAATTCAAAAGAATAGACATGGAGTGGGTGATGATTAAAACTCATTTAATGATGAGTTTCTTATGAGTTTCATTTGACTCTATAAAAACACATTAGAAGCTCAATTGAAACTCATTGTTCGTTTTTGTAAGGGTAAACACCAATAAAAGCAGTAAATTGATCTCTATTTGGTTTTATCGAAATCAAAGTAAAAAAACACAAAAAAATTCCCTTTTGGGTCGAAAAAAAATTGCTTCGCGTGAATGAAAACTTTACCTACAGTTTAACCAAGAAATGGACTGCCTGCAAGGCTGCTTCTTTTTTAGGAACCACATCCCCTTATCTCTTTTTACTCTCCTATTAGTGTCGAAACGATGTCATAGCAGGGGTCACGGGAATTGCAATAATACTAATTTACTTTCTTTCTCTTTTCAGTCATGGGTGGGAGGGCAAAAGATAATAAACTATTGCCTGGGGTCATTAAGTCCAAATCCCGTGTCCTATTTCTTCACCTAAAAAGAAACTGAAACGGCTTTAAATGTGAGAGAAACCGCTTGCACCTTGTTAACTAGGCCCCAGACATTACGAACAATATATATCGCTTGATCATTGTATGTGCGATTTCGTAAGAATAACGTATTCAGAGTAGCGCTGAAGCCCCGTTCCTCTGAGGTAGAGAATTGAGAAATATGCGGAATCCCGTCAGTTGACGTCATTAAAGGAACCTCAAGGGAACCAGCTGACCCACCGGGACTGGCCGCGCTTCTTTCGCAAGCCGCTCATGCTGATGTTCAGAGCCGTCTTCTTTCTGCCGCTGCAGAGTACTTGCTTTTATGTCTTGAAGAGTCTTGACAACAATTGGATCGCTCAAAATGTTAATTTAATGCTTGTTTGTTCACGGATTTCCGGAATGTTTGTGGCACTGAATCGGCTGCCACGTATTCCCACGTTGCCTTCGACTCCACAAACCAAGTTTTGCGCCGTCTTTGCTTCCCTTTACGCGAAGACACCGGGATGTCAAAGAGGTGGGTTCTCACTATGCAAATAGAGGTTTGGGTCCAGCAAAGGAAGTGCTTTCTGCTTGAAGAATGTTTCGGACGCTTCAAACAAAAACGACGTACGAATTTGTGTCTGAGGAAGTTTCGTCTGAACCAGATACTCTGCGGCTTCTGCCGATCACATTTGAACGCAAGAAGGGGCATCAGCACAAATAAAGGCACACGCAAAGAGTTTTTTAAGACTAGAAAGGAATAGCCAGCCGACTCTTCTTTCTAGAGAAAAGTTTTGCTATTACGTTCCTAGTTGTGAGAAGTATATTAAAAATAAATAAAACACGAGCATGCAGTCTATGAGTGCGCGGGCGTCTGCTGGCTGGTTTGTACTAACCGTCTGATAGGTGGATGGATGGATGTTAATGGCTATACCCTGACATTACTAATTTTTTGTTTGTTCTTTTTCTTTGTCGCCGGCGTGGCCATGCTTCCGGACCAACTCTGTTACCCAAGAGTTTTTGTTCCCGCATTTCCGGTACCCAGTTACATGATAGTGAAAGAACCCTACTGCATGGTACGCGATTCATCACGCGACTTTCACGAAGCAACTAAATTTATTATTTACTTTTTCCAGTTTCTGCTGCTTCTCAAGGGGACAGAAAATTCTTCCCTAAATATAAACATATATTTGTTATATATTTTTTTCATTAGATATACATTGTTTTCGCAGCAGATATAGAAGGTAAGAAGTTTGCAACATGATGTACATTTACTTCGTTTTCACACGTTCCATGTTTTCCATGTCAAGATCGTGCAGAATCGCCCGGGATCATTTCGAGAACTTGAGACATACATAGTTCCTATTATTTTTTGCAACAACACAAGCTTTGCAATAGACTAGTGTGTTGTGGAATGTTGGATGTGCTGTAAAAATGCAAAACAAGCCAAATAGTTTGAGACAAGTATGTGAACGCACAACCACAGGAAGCTTTCACCATTCTGAATATTTCATCCATGCTTCAATATTCTCGCTTAAAAACAGGGATGACCCTTTTATACAATTACTCGTGTAGTCGAATACATATGTCAGATATCAACGTAAAATGTCATTTACATTAAAGGTCTTTACAATTTTAGAGTAGCGTTCAAGCTGAACCGTTCGTTGGGAGGCCAACTTTACACACAAAACGTAGTGGCGCGTGCAGGACGGCGGCGCGGCCTCATCTTAGGGGAACTCTCCTGTCGCCCGAGGAATGGCTCTTTAACTCCAGCCTGATGAACGATGCCGCCTGCACGTTCACATGTTCAGCAGCTACCAAGCACGACGGTCGAAGGGGGTTTGAATTCCTGTCCTCGTACAAGCGTTAATAGGCGAGCCACGCTGATCCGGTCTATAGCGTCCCACCAACAGCACTCCGTTTACAGTCAAAACTTCTTACAAAACTATAAGTAGCAGTCAACGTTCTGGCACGTATGAAGCGGCTACATCGCTTTTCGGCGGAAGTGGCTCCTCGCGATTCCTAGCAGCACTTCGGGTCTATGTTTCTTCTCTTCCAAGGGCTAGAACGCGTGCTTCCTCATACCTCTGTGTGCTGAACAGATGCCTCTTCTGGATAAACGAAAATACCTTAAAAAATCGGAAGCCAAACCCAATTTACACAAGCTAGAAGTATCGGCGACGGACAACTTACGTAAGCGACGAGGCAACTGAGAATCGAGGTGGTCCTTTCGTGAGGTAGTGGCGCATCACGAGCACCCAGCCAACGGCGTGCCGCTGTGGCGATAGGTTTCGTTTTCGTCGTTTTCTTCTTTTTCTCCGTTTAGTGGGTATTTTGGGTCAAACGATTGTTATGTTGCACTCAACAGGCAAAGGCACGTAAAAATCAACCTTTAACCTTTTTATCGCAAGTTTGTCCAGCTTTTCCTGAAGCCACGATACCCACCGCGTATTTCTTTTACACAAACCTTAACACCGAATACGTGGTTGAAACAAACACCCGAATAAAAAAAAAACCAAAACACAACACCCAAGTTATAAATGTTTGTAGCGACCAGACTAAAAGGAAAAATATGGTTATGAGAGACAGGATCTGGAGTGCCGCATCGCCGCTATACTCTGTTTTATACTAAAACCGTGTTGTACAGCCAAAGCCAGAGGGGAAAGAGTTCGTTCAACACTTTCAAGTTGAAGGAAAGGAGGAGCAGGAGAGAAATGCTGGGAGTCCCAGCCTTTCTCTCGTGTTCCTCCTTTTACGTCCCTTAAAAAAGGGTGGGATACGCTCTCTCCTCTGTAGCTTTTCCTGTATTGCACGGTTTTAGTGCGACGGAATATTGGTGCTTACGAACAGAGCTGGTATTTCACTTTCAGAGAGTGTAAATCTGTGCGTGCTCGTGTGTGTGTGTGTGTGTGTATATGCGTGTGCGTGTGCGTGTGCGTGTGCGCGCGCACGCGTGTGTGTGTGTGTGTGTGTGTAAAACGTTTAATGAGAAAAAAGCAATAACAAGTGGTCGCACTTGCGCATGACTTCTTTCACTGGACTTTTCTCTTAGAAAGCCTCCTCTCTAAATGTTCTGACGTAGGTCGCCCGACATCGTATAATCGAGCAGGGTCCGTAAGATTCGCACTCGTTTTTCAGAGTCACGAGCAGGTCTGATACACTCCTCGTAGAAGCTAGGAGTGTCTTGGCTCAGCCGGGCCCAAGCATCGCTCCTGTGTCTGGCGAGAGCCTCACATTCCAAAAACAGATGTAAAAGTTTTGGGAGTGTGCCGTCTCCTTTGCATATTTGACACCTTTGGTCGGGGGTTCGTAATCGAAGTTCAGCTTTCTTTTCATGATGGTCTCAAATTTTTGTGTCAAGTATAGTGTTGTTACGCCACCCGTACGAATTCGTCGTATCATCACCATTTCCTTGGGTTTGAAGGGGTTCGGTAGAATGGGATCTGGTTCGGGGTTCATGGATTCCTTTAGTCGGTGCCGCTTCGAACCTTTTCGTAGCGTTAGCTACACTGGCCGAGGTTGAGCAGTTTCGCGTGGCCCTCATAATGAGCCGCGCTCATTATGCGAGCCGTGCTCATTATGCGGAGCGCGCGGCGACGGCGGCGGAGCTCCGCATAATGAGCACGGCTCATTATGAGAGCCACGCGAAGCCACCGCCGCGCACGCCTTGCCCGCCTCACCGGTCTGCGCATTCCAGAGGAGTGACGTCATAGCCGCGGCAGACGCACTGGCGCCGCCGCGTGCCCAGCTGTGCGCCTCCGTTGCGCAGTAGCCAAGTCTGACGCTGCACCGGAGCCGCTTGATAGCGCCTCTCATTTTGTGCGCGTAAGCTCAAGCTACGTATATCCTGGCATAGCATAGCTAAGCCACCGCAATTTTTTTTTGAACATCCTTATAGCTTCATTCGGGTCGTATCTTGTATCGTCAATTTCAGTGTTAGCAGATGAGGGTTCGAATTCTCCGGCGCCACGCGAGAATTGAGGACTGCTTAGCTCCCTCGCGGTCGCGTCGTGCGCCGCCTCGTTGCCGTGGATGCCCGTGTGTCCCGTGATCCATCGGATGCAGACCTTTGTTTCGTGTGCACGGAATAGGTGCAGAGCCGTGTGGAAGGTGCGTTTGGGGCTTCTGCACGTCGTGGCTTCGTGTCTTTTGCAGTCTCGGATGTCGTGCTGGGAGTACATAAATATAAATAGTTGATTTCGTAGTGCGGTCTTCATGTCATTTCCAGGTGTCTTAAGTGGCTCTCTATCGCAAAGAGCACTGCCTTGGCCTTGGCGAGTTTTGGACAGTAAATATCGGCTCCTCGTGGTTGTGTTGTGGTCGATATCGATGTCCCATTGGGCTGTCTTTAGAATATAAGATGGCGGCGGCTGTGGCGGCAGTCTCTGGGCCGGCGATTTTCATCGCCGCATCAGTGTACGCGACCTTGATGAACGGTTCCGTCATCACGGTCAGTGTAAATAAACATTGTACATAACAGTATTTAAACAGTGTAAATAAGACCTTATATGGGGTACAATATTCAAAGAAAGAATAAAAACACGTAGGGACAAGGACAGACAGCACAGTTCTTTCAACTAGAGCCGAATATGTACTGATGTCACCTTTAATACGTAGTATCTCCCTCCCAGCATTTTAAACTAAAAAAAAACAATACATGAAAAAAAAGACAGAAAAAAAACGCATCCGTTTTTTATCAGTTCCAGCCAACGTCTTCGAGCTGTCAACTCTACAGAACTAGTCTCTCGTCTCCATGTCCTTCACTCTACTCCCGAGACCTACACCATGTTCTCGTTAGACATTGAGGAACTATATTACCGATTAAATCCTGCTTTCCTAATGGATTATGTATCAAGTGCTCTGCACGAACATGGCCCATGCGACTTTCAGAGCTCACCTGGGGTATCTCAACGGGGTTTCCTAGACCTCTTGAACCTCGATATACAATCTGCACTTGTCAAACATTAAAAAAAATTCTCAACAAAAAAACAAAAAAAACTCCTGCCTGGTTTTGGTACTCAACGATATCTTTCCCGTGTATGTGGACCGGGAGTTCAAAGCACGCCTTGAAGAGTTGAATTTTATCTTCTATGTTTTTCGTTATATGGATGATTATTTATTCAGTCACCCGATCTCAGTTTCTTCTGATTCTATAGTTCACCCCTTTACCTCTTCAACTTGAAGCTTGAAATTGACAAGGGAAGAAAGCTCAGACGATGGTCTCCAGTATCTCGATCTTCGTTTCCATCTTCTTCCGACTGGGATTTGTTGGGCCTTCCAACTATAATCCCGGAAACCTGTTCTTCCATTTTGCAGTTCCCATTGTAAACTGGTAAAACATTGAATCATTCCGTCTCTCCCTTCATCTTCGCGCGCCAAAGCCTTTTTTCACTTTGTTGGCTTAAGCATTGCAAAGCAACAAGAACGTCTTTTCAAAGCTGGATATCTGCAAGATCTACTGAGCACCATTCTTGTTCAGTTTATTTTAGCTACCCAAACGATGCGTTCTCCAAGTAGTAAGACTTCACGTGTTATCTCCATACCATATGTGCACAACTCTGCACACAGACAGAAGGGAATATCAGCGCACTTCAGTACTTCAGTTGTCTTCTCGTGCAAGTTGCGCCTAAATCTACTTTGCAGAAGGGTGAAGAACAATGAAGCCCCCACAGAATGTTCCATCAAACATGCCAATCAGACCGTTTCCGGTGAGGAGCGGGTGGTACACTCCATCTCTTTTCCGTGCGGTGACCGATATATTGTCACGAATGAAGGTGACGAAAAACCGAACAGTGAACTGAAAATAAAGATTTAATGGGCGAACTTGTGCCAACCAAAAATAAATAACGAAAGAGCGTCGAGGTAGCAGAAAAGCGGGCGGCGGTTCGGCGGCACTACAGAGCGCTAGCGAAGCTGTGACTGACTCGACAAGGTCGCGGGAGCCGCTTATCTACCCTGCGTCACTATCTCGAAAGTTCGGCAAAGAAGGTTCGAGCGTCGCGCGCTCGGGGCGAGGATAAACTGGCACTTTCGAGAATAACAAAGCAGAAGGAAAGTTACGTCTGCTGCGAGAATGACCGGGAATCTTCTAGAAGACCGTGACCAAGCCTTGCCTTCTCGGCTCTGCGGGTGGCATTATCCCCCCTTTAAAAGTGCATCGCCCCGATGCAAAACGAAAGGAAAACGGAAATGGCTAAAACAATTACGGCGAAACAAAACAAACATGCAGTTTCACAATCCTAACGCGCGTAGAACGGCTTGAGTCGAACTACGTGGACGACTTCGGGTCGTGGCTGGCGGCGTCCTGATGGGCGAGTTCCGTCGGGGAGCACCTCGTAGTTCAAGTCCCCAAGGCGGCGGATGACCTTGTAGGGTCCGAAGTAGCGTTTTAACAGTTTCTCGCTGAGGCCGCGGCGGCGAATGGGCGTCCACACCCATACCCTGTCTCCGGGCTGGAACTCCACGTCGCGGCGGCGAAGGTTGCACCGGCCAGCGTCCACACGTTGCTGGTCCTTTATTCGAAGACGGGCTAGCTGGCGTACTTCTTCTGCTCGTTGGGTGACCAGCTGGGCGTCGTCAGTGCCGTCATCCGTCGGGTCGTGGGGCAGCATGGCGTCGAGCATCGTCGTCACCTTTCTGCCGTGCACCAGCTGAAAGGGTGTAACGCCGGTAGTTTCTTGAATCGCCGTGTTGTACGCAAACGTGACGTAGGGCAGCACTTCATCCCACGTCTTGTGTTCCACGTCCACGTACATAGAAATCATGTCGGAGATGGTCTTGTTTAGTCGCTCCGTCAGCCCGTTCGTCTGCGGGTGGTATGCCGTGGTCCGGCGGTGGTCGGTGTGGCTCAGGCGGAGTATCTCTTGTGTCAGTTGCGCCATGAACGAGGATCCTCGGTCCGTAATCAGGACTTGGGGAGCGCCGTGTCGGAGGACGATAGACTCCACGAAGAATTTGGCTACTTCCACGGCGGTCCCCGACGGGAGTGCTTTTGTCTCGGCGTACCTGGTGAGATAATCAGTTGCCACGATTATCCACCGGTTTCCCTGCGCCGACGGTGGGAAAGGTCCGAGAAGATCCATTCCAACCTGCTGGAATGGTGCAGTCGGGGGCGCGATCGGTTGCAAGAGACCTGCCGGCTTCGTCGGTGGTTTCTTGCGTCGTTGGCATTCGTGGCACGAACGGACGTAGAGGTGGACAGTCTTCGGAAGCTTGGGCCAGTAGTATTTTTCTCGGATTCGAGCAAGAGTCCTACTGTAGCCAAGGTGACCAGATGTTGGGTCGTCGTGGCAGGCTTGGAAGATCTCTTCTCGAAGACTAGCAGGAATCACTAACAACCACGTCGAGTTGTTGTCCCCGAAGTTTTCTTTATAGAGGATACCTCTCCGGACGGCGAATCTTGGCAGGTCACGTGAGAAGGCTCGGGGAATAGTACCCCCTCGTCCCTTCAAGTGGTCGATCAATGCACGCAGCTCAGGATCGTCCCGCTGGAGCGCTGCCATGCCGTGAATGCTCACCGCGCCAAGAAAGTGGTCGTCGTCGTCGTCTTTGGCACATCCGGCAGCTGACTCGACAGGGGCTCTGCACAGGCAGTCGGCGTCGCTGTGTTTTCGGCCTGACTTGTAGACCACGTTACGTCGTACTCTTGCAGTCGTAGGCTCCATCGAGCGAGGCGTCCCGATGGGTCCTTCAGGCCCGCTAACCAACACAGCGAATGGTGGTCGGTGACCACCCGAAAAGGAGTCCCGTACAGGTATGGGCGGAATTTCGTGATGGCCCAGACGACGGCCAGACATTCCTTCTCGGTCGTTGAGTAATTGCGTTCCGCGTTCGACAGCGTCCGGCTAGCGTATGCGATCACGCGCTCCGCACCGTCTTGTCGTTGGACCAGTACCGCTCCGAGTCCTGTATTACTGGCGTCCGTGTGGACCTCCGTTTCGGCTGATTGGTCGAAGTGGCCGAGAATCGGTGGTGACTGGAGCCGTCGCTTTAGTTCGTCGAATGCCTGTTGTTGTTCTTCACCCCAGTCGAAGTTCACGGCGTCTTTCGTAAGGTGCGTTAGCGGCGCAGAAAGCTTGGCGAAATCCTGAACGAATCGCCGGTAGTATGCGCAAAGTCCAAGGAATCTTCGGACGGCAGTTTTGTCGGTGGGCGGTGGAAAGGCCGCTACGGCGCGAGTCTTCTCAGGGTCAGGACTTACACCTTCGTTGCTCACCACGTGGCCCAAGAACTTCAGTTCTCCGTAGGCAAACCGGCACTTCGTCGGCTTGAGGGTGAGTCCTGCGGTCCTGATTGCCTCTAAAACGGCCCGAAGGCGTCGTAAATGCTCGTCGAAGTTGGCCGAGAATACCACGACGTCATCGAGATAAACGAGACAGCTCTGCCACTTAAGGCCTGCCAGGACGGTGTCCATGACTCGTTGGAACGTTGCCCGCGCCGTGCACAGTCCGAAGGGCATCACCTTGAACTCAAACAGTCCGTCGGGCGTGACGAAGGCAGTCTTTTCTCGGTCCCGTTCGTCGACTTCGATCTGCCAGTAGCCACTCTTAAGGTCCATCGACGAAAAGTACCGGGAGTGGCGCAGCCGGTCCAGCGTGTCGTCGATGCGGGGGAGCGGATACACGTCTTTCTTGGTGACCGCGTTGAGCCGCCGGTAGTCAACGCAGAATCGAAGCGTTCCGTCTTTCTTCTTTACAAGCACGACTGGAGAGGCCCACGGGCTGTTCGAAGGCTGAATGATGTCGTCGTTGAGCATCTCCTGTACTTGTTCATGAATGGCCTCTCGTTCCTTTGGGGAGACCCGGTACGGCGGCCGATGCACAGGGAGCGCGTCCTCGTTGGTAATGATGCGGTGTTTCGCAACTGTTGTCTGGCGCACCCTCGACGTCGTCGCAAAGCAGTCGTAGAACTCGGCGAGGAGGTCTCCGAGCTGTCGTCGTTCCGTGGCGCTGAGCTTGGGGTTAACGTCGAGCTGTGGCGGCACAGTACTGGACGGCTGACATGGCGAGGGCTCGTCGGAGATCGCGGCGATTTCGGCGTCGGCCCGGAGTTCCTCGACGTGTCCTATAGTGGCACCTTTCGTGAGATGCTGCGCCTCCGGTCGAAAGTTCGTCGCGAGGACCACACAACGTCCATCCTGCAGCTCTGCTACGCCCCTTGCGACGCCTATTCCTCTTCCGAGAAGCAGTTGGACGTTGCCTTCCAGAAGGACTTTCCCTCTGGCGACTGCGTCGGTAACGACGGGCACAAGAACACTCGACCGTGGCAGCAGGTTCACGTGGTCCGCAATGACTCGGACGGCGGCTGGCGACGTTTTGGATTCCTCCGGAGGTAGCACGGGCTTTCGCAGCGTCAACCTGTTTGCTCCAAGGTCGATCACGGCACCGTACTCACAAAGGAAGTCCATGCCAAGGATGACGTCTCTCGAGCAGTCTTTGAGGACGACGAATTTGACGGGGCAGGACCCTCCGTAGATGTCCACGCGCGCAGTACACCTTCCCACTGGTGTGATGAGATGTCCGCCGGCGGTTCGTATTTTCGGGCCATCCCACGGCGTCATCACTTTCCGAAGGCGGCGAGAGAGCTTCCCACTTAAAACGGAATAGTCTGCTCCGGTGTCGACGAGTGCCTTCGCGTCGTGGCCGTCGATGGTAACGTCGAGGTTATTCGGCACCGTCACAGAAGCGTCGCTCCTATCCGTTTCGTCGCTAGTGTGGGAGCCCTCCGACGTTAGTGGAGGATATTGGCGTCGTTCGTCACCGGCAATACCACCTCCCGGTATTGCCGCACTCAGTTTTCCCGGCGAGGCAAGGGGGACAGGCTTTCTCGGCGGGACCGGCGGAAGGGCGATGGCGAGCGTCGGGGAGATGGTGAACGGAATCCTCGGCGGCGAGACGACTCAGGAGATGAAGAGCGGCGGAGGTAGTCTTCGATGTCCCGCGGTCGCTCTCCAAGACGTGGTCGAGGGTCGTTGGGCGCAAACCCTCGTAAGCCCAGCTGTCGGTAGGGGCATCGTCGGTAGATGTGGTCTGCTTCACCACAGTGGTAGCACAGGGGGCGTCGATCAGCCGTTCGCCACACGTCAGTCTTCCTGGGCGTCGGTTGTTCTCGCCGGACGCACTGAGGTCGGTCGTCGAGACGTCGGAGGTACGGCGGTGCTAGTGTGTCTCGTCGTTGCGGCGCAGGAGGTTGACGGGCAGGAACTGGCGGTCGTCGAGCCATGGCGGCGTAGCTCACCGTTGGTTGTTCCGGTGGTGGCAGGTCGACGGGAGCCTCCTGCTGGAAGACTCGCTGCACCTCCTCCCGCACTACTTCCGCCATAGAAAGCGAGGCAGGGCGATCGGCAGTGGGTAGAACCTTCCTGATTTCTTCTGGTACGACGTCGCGGATTATCTGCCGCAGGTGTTCGATGCCGATACTATTTACATCGGAGCGAGGTGGTGAGACAGCCGGAACCGTTGACACACCGGTGCGTCGTTGATAGTGCACAGCTCTGGCCAACAGCGCTCGCTCGATGTTGGTTGCCTCGGCCACGAAGCCATCTACCGTCGTCGGGAGGCTGCGGACAAGGCCACCGGAGATTACACTCTTGACGCCCCTCATGAGGAAGCGCAACTTCTTCTCCTCGGTGGCTTGAGGGTCGGCGCGTGTACAGAGTCGTAGCACGTCTTCAACGTAGCTTGTCACGCTTTCGTCGGGGGCTTGTGTCCGCGTCTGGAGCAGGTCCTCCGCATTCTGTCGCCGGTGTTGGTTCGAGAATGTTCGCCTCAACTCGGCAGCGCAGATATCCCACGATGTAAGCGAAGCCTCGTGGTTTTCGAACCAGTGCCTCGCGGTGCCTTCCAGCGAGAAGTAGAGGTTCTGGAGGCGCTGCTCGGCGTTCCATCCGTTGTGGCGGTCGACGCGCTCATAGTGAAGGATCCAGTCCTCGACGTCTTCATAGATTTCGCCATGGAAAGTTGTCGGCGATCGGGGGGCGACGGGCAGGACAACGACGGGCGGAGCGGTCATCGTCGCGGTCTTCTTCTTTGATTTCCGCGGCGGGGGTCCGAGTCCAGGAGCTTGCCCTTGAAGACGGCGGCTGGCACGATGCTCTGAGTCTTCAACGGAAGGTCGTTGGGAAATGGGGCTTGTTGACCGAGTTCTTTTAGGGGTACGGTGCACGGGTTTTGTACCCCGCACCTCCACCAGAAATGTCACGAATGAAGGTGACGAAAAACCGAACAGTGAACTGAAAATAAAGATTTAATGGGCAAACTTGTGCCAACCAAAAATAAATAACAAAAGAGCGTCGAGGTAGCAGAAAAGCGGGCGGCGGTTCGGCGGCACTACAGAGCGCTAGCGAAGCTGGGACTGACTCGACAAGGTCGCGGGAGCCGCTTATCTACCCTGCGTCACTATCTCGAAAGTTCGGCAAAGAAGGTTCGAGCGTCGCGCGCTCGGGGCGAGGATGAACTGGCACTTTCGAGAATAACAAAGCAGAAGGAAAGTTACGTCTGCTGCGAGAATGACCGGGAATCTTCTAGAAGACCGTGACCAAGCGTTGCCTTCTCGGCTCTGCGGGTGGCAATATTGCTCAGGCAGGGCGTTGCATTAATACCCGCCTAAGAGAGCACGTCCTCGAGGCTGCCCGTGATTCAAGTTACTCTTTTCATCCAATTGTCTGCATAAACGGATTCGGCACGAACTGTGAAGCCCGATTCCAGGATGCCAGCATAATTGGGAAACACAAGAACAAGCTCAGCCGATAGATTATTGAAGCATACAGGATAGCAGGTGACGAACACAACATCCCTGCTTCTTCTCTTGGATTTTCTGGGGTTGAGATGAACTACCTGAGGCCAGAGCTGAATTAGTGAAAGGGCTCATAAATGTGAATGTGTAGATTATTTTTCTTTCACATTTTTTTTTTGTCTTCTATTTTATTTGTGTGATTTTCGTCTTGCTTCCGAGTGTTTTTTTTTCACGCATCTTTTTAATCTATGTTCTTTGTCTTAAAAAGTTGGTAGTGAGATAGTACCTATTGAAGGAGATGTCAGTAAATGTTCGTTACTAGTTGAAAGAACTGTGCTGTCTGTCCATGTCCCTAGGTGTTTTATTCTTTCTTTGATTCTTGTATTTTCACCCACCCCCTATTTGTTCGTTGTTTATGTGGGGTAACGCGCCACTACATGTTGGTTGAACTATTGAAACTTCGAAATATATAAGTTATGCAGGGTTTGTTTTGGGGGTTTTAAAAAACTTTTTCTGAAAACTGTGCAAGCTGCAATAACGTGCTATGTGCATTTAAGTTTAACTACAAAGAAAACCTAACATAGGATACTAATTATCGCAATGAAATATTTAACAAAAATAGGTTCATATTTTTAGTTAGATAGCATAAACCTGAGTTTCAATTAGACATTGCTACCCGCCATTAAAACAAAACATGCAAGTAAATTCGGAAAGAAACAATTTGGAGGGATTGTTTTGCTTTTGTGTATTCCGAAAATGCATCCACGTTTGATGCTTTCACACAGGTTTGTTCCACTTTTACCATCCGTGGTTTTCTCCGCCAGCCTTGTGCCTGTAGTGCTAGTGGTAAATTCAGTGCATCACACATATTCCACAAATAGTTTAAGCATCTTTAATATTCATTGATTTAGAATTTACCATGTACGGTAGGGTCTTATTCAAATAATATGTTTAATTTCACTATCTTAGTATCCATGTAACAAGAGTAAGTACTTATTCTACTAATCGTTTTGATTAGTACTCTCACTTTGTACACGGGTCGTAAAATGCACCTGTACAGGCTACAGTATTATATAGTTTTCAGAGTTTCTTTAAAAAAATGCATACCTAACAAAACAGATACCTGTAAATTGACAGACATTGACTTCTGAACGTGTTTCCCTTAAGTGCACATAAACAAACATAATAATAGGCCGACTTCAATTTCACAGTGCACAAAATTCTCTGAGAAAAATACAATGAAGAATTGTTGGCATTAAAAATGCATAAATGCGCCTCTCCACGGGCATATAGTTGTACCATTGTTCCATCAACCGAGGGTGATATAAAGAAAAGAAATGACAGCGTAGTGTACAGGCCGGGTTGTACCCGAATAAGCTTCATAGTAAAAATCGAATGCTCGGGGCTGTGAATCTTCCGCAATCCTAGCCATCCTGATATCCCGACAAGCGATAAAATCGGGGAAAAGGAGGGGAAGGAGAGGGGAAGAAGGGAGGGGGAAAATCTGCTTTCTGTTTGAAACTAGGAACAAACAAAGGGTCAAGGAGGCTCAAAATGTGGCGGCGTGGACACAAAAAAAAATGGCAGAGAGGAGAGCAGCGGATGCCAGTCATAAAAGGTGCGGGGAAATCAATTCCCGGTCGTATACTCCTTAATGGCCTTCAGCGGCTCAGCGCCAAACTGCGTGAAAGCAGAGTGATGGGAGTCTCAAGAAAGAGAAACAGTATTTGCCTAGCGTCCATGAATTTCCATTGATCCAGGCCGCTGGATCTCTACGATGAACCGTAATTCTAAATGGGTCAGAAGGAGCGGCGCCCCTTGACCCGACAGGATAGGTAAACCAGGCCTTATATCTCCCTTTTTAACCTGTTGTTAGTACGTTGCTATATAATTTAACCCGCAGTGTTTCTTTTTTAGATTGAGTAAATGTTTTTACGCTCTTTCGTGTAAAACGCACAAGACACGAATGTAGTTCCAATTAAACAGGAGGCTCGGTTTATGAAAAAGGACTCACGCCTTCACAAATATCCCGATCGCAATACAGATATGAGGGTTAATTAAATCACGTTATCCTCGCCACCTGCAAAATTATATAAATACAACTTCTACAAATATGCGTATGGACAAACTTTCTTTGTTAAAATGGTATAGCCTTCGAGTATGGATACGGCAACTACCGATTTTTTTCTGTCTGTAAGTCTCACCTTTGAATAAGTCGCCAGAACCAGACATCAAATTGGACGTTGGTGTGCAGAGTGCGCAAGGTTGGTCTGTCTCTAAGGTTCGTCAACACTGGTTGAGGCTGCAGGTGAGAAATTCAGACAGTGCAACTGAACTGCCAGCCTAGGGTTTTTAACGTGCACCACGCAATAGTGATACACGACCGCACACCGGTACAGTTCTCATCATACCGCGTGCGGTCGTTTATCACACTTTAAAAAGGGTGTAGTAGGTACACCCCTAAGTGGCGTAAGTGCTCGTCACATATAGACGCCCCTTTTAGAGTATGTAAGAACACCCAAAATGTGGTGCACATGCACACCTCCTTCAACAGTGCACTTGCGCAACCTCCCTACTTTATGGGTGTACACATACACACCATTTTAGGGTATAAGTGTGCTCGCTTTCCTACACCATCGACATTTATTAGGAATACATATACACTTTTTTTGGCTGTGTACTAAGATTCCCCTTTCCACTCCCCCACTATTTGCCTTGTGCACAAACGAGCCAGCATAAATTGTGTATAAATATTTTCTACGTTTCACCTTCGCCATTCAATGGGTCTACAAGCACACCCCATTCCAAGGTGTAAATATTCATTAGATTATGCCGTCATTTAGTGGGAATACAAATACACCCTATTGCAAGGCACAAAACCACTTCTTGCAACATGAATGTACTCATGTGCGAGTAAGGGGGGTAACCGTAGGCCTGAATTAAACCGAAAGGTACAAGCTCAAGGTCATGGTTTTGCAAAGTTGGTAACTGGGCATTGAAGCATTTCCCAAAGCCGCAAGCTCAAGCTTGCAGCAGCCGCTAAAAATGGTAAGCCATTTACAATCAATGAGTATTCTCAGCTAAGTTTAATCCCATATAGTTTCTTGACCAAACATATCAACAAAGTCAATGCGCACCCCCAACTTCGTGCTTGCAATCAAACCTTTTCGGCTTGGCATTATGTGCTTAAATCATTTGGTATAGGATCATGTTCATCTTGATAATAAATTAATAATGTAATCCTATCATAGCCAAATGTCCTAATTGAGAGCTTTCACTCTGTGTACATATGATAATAGCCGTGTTAAGATACTCAGCAAAAAATATTCAAACAAGCATGATTCATTTCGGAAATGTTTTCTTCCCTATGAATCTGAAAATTCAAATAATGTTAAGCAAGGAGTCGCCACGATGCCCCCACGGCAAGCCTAAACAAGGCATGCCCACGTCCAGTCCAACAAAGCTTTGATACCCACAATTTCTGAAGTCACAATGCCAGGGATCCAAGGCCCTTATTTCCCTCAATTTGTTGAAACAAATATGGCCCACTGTCGAGAGGAGCGATGTCTATTGGCGACGTGCGCGATCGAAAGCGTCGCTGTGATCGGCCTTCCACGATTGGCCGAATGTTAACTATGACGTCAGCAAAAGATTTCTCATCAGCGGAAATAAGAGCAATGCAATAACTTCTATTTTGACGGTGTTGGCAGTGTTGATTTGAGAGCGCAATAAATTCAAGCTTCCACCGTGCATAGGTTCAACGAACACCGTTGAACTTATTGTTGGCAAGGTAATGACGTCACGAGAGGAAACTATAGGAGGGCGCCACCAAAACATCTCGCCGCTAATATTGAAGAACCGGCAAGATAATCGAATAAACTATTTGCGGCGGTCCCGTATATTCATGTGGTAACCCACAAAGTGAAAAAAAAAAGAGCGAACCGGCAGGAGATTGAAGTTGTTTTGCTCGGCACACAATAAGGCTTATTCCTTATGCCGCAAGATAAATCAGACACAAACCTACAAGAAAGGTCAATGTGACACCAGGCCAAAAACATACTACTTTCCGTGCCAAGGGGAGTAGTTGATAACATACCGTTGACATGCGGGTGCTGATATATAGGACAGACCGGGCGCTGCATAAACGACAGTGCACGTGAGCATGTAGACATTCTGAAAAATCTCACGCGACCAGGATGCCACGCTGCCCATTGTCGAATTTTAAAGCAAAGCTGGAGCAAGCACGCATGATATGGCCCCATAAAAACCAGCTTGCAAGGAAGAAGTTGGAGGCCTTTGCTATATAAAAATAAGAACACTTTGTGAGCTCCACCCCGTGGCTCTACCTCGATAACCCTGAAAAATAGATGGAAGCTATTTCTTCAGGGCGGCCTTCCCGATGAGTAGAAATAGAATCAAGGGGGCAACACGATTCAGGATAAAGAAGAAAAGAAGCAAAGGCAAAGGGATACTACGCATTATAACTAGTAGACGAGGAGGACAATTTATTAAAACAGTTCGTAGTCCAGCGGTTTGTCGCCTTTCCTTTATCTCCTTTCTTCCGTGTTCAGCTGGTTCCACCCGTGACGTTTCCTCTCAGAGTTTTTTTTTTTTCGGCAGATAATTAAGCAGCAAGTTTTCTAGATAACAACTCCCACATTTGTCGATCAAGCAGATTCCCCGGAAACTGCTCAACTTTAGATTTGATTATCCTTAAGATTATCCGATGGATGGAATTACACAAAGAGAGGGTGAATAAACCTAACATATTGTAAGTTGGCGAGTTGCTCTGTCATTGTATTTTGTGCGCTTTTGTGTCCAATATGCCTATCATAAAGTTTGTTCCCATTGGCCAATCTAGATGATTGAACGATGATTGACAAAGCTCCGTACAAGCATATCGTATTATGGGAAATACTATGCTATCGAAAAGGCGGTACAAGCATATTGGATTAAATCCGGACGATGCAGGCGGGCGGACCGACACAAGCCTATCGTATTATGGACATCGTAAACCAGCATAGTGGATTACGACAGAAAGATGCAGGCGGGGAAAAAAAACATACAAATATTTCGTAATATGGGACATCCTACAGAAGCGAAAAGGGCATTCTATACTACAATGGCCACGCTGGTAACATATTTTCGCTGGTATACAGGGTGTTTTTTTGTTTTTTTTTTAACTTAGATTTGTTTAAACAAATCCGTGAAAACTTCAATTATGCGATTTTTAAAAGTGCCAGAGGGACATAGCACGGAGCGCTATAGCGCCCTGTGCTATGTCCCACTGCTCGCATTATTTGGTTGTCTTGGGAAAATTATATGGCAGGCTATCACCCCCTATGGCCCTATATGGTCGGCCATATAAATCCATAAAGGCAGCTATAGCCAGCTATAGAAAAATCTATGGCCCTGTGTCTAAAGCCTGGGAACCAATATATTTTTTTACCCGACTATAGAAAATTTTATGGCCACAAGTCCAAAGACTGGGAACCAATACATTGTCTTTAACCGTCTATAAACAATTTTATGGCCCTGATTTTAAAGACTGGGAACCAATAAACATTCCTTAACCGCCTATAGAAAATTATATGGCCCCATTTCTAAAGACTGCAAACCAATAAATGTTCTTCACCCACCTATAGAGAAGTTTTTTGCCCGAGTCTAAAGACTGGAAACCAATAAATTGTCTTTACCCGCCTAAACAAATTATGGCCCCAATGCTAAAGACTAAGAACCAATAAATTTTTATTCCACGCCTATAGAAAATCACTCCCGGCGCTTACTTTTTTTTGTAAAAACGCTCCACGTTAGAGGAGGAGGAGGAGGAATAAACTTTTAATAAATAGAGCTTCAGGCGCTGATGGTTGGGCGCCCGCCCGGTGGGCGGCCTCCTCTAGTCCGGGAAGCCCTGGTCCGCGCTGACTTTCCGGGCTCTCTCCACCAGGCTACGCTGGGCTGAGAGGTCGGAACTGGTCAGCTGGCCCACCCACTGCTCGTAGGTTGCGTGAGGGTTGGGGGCGAGGGATGGGGTTTGCTGACACTCCCAGACCATGTGGTACAGGGTGCCAGGCTGGGAGCAAAATTTGCAGGTAGCAGAATATAGGGTGGGGTACATGGCGTGCAGTAGAGTGCCGTGGGAATACGAGTTAGTTTGTAGCCGACGAAAAGCGGTCGCTTCGGCTCTGGATAGGCGGGGGTGCGGTGGCGGGAACTGTCGTCGTTCGTGGCGGTAATGAGCGAGGATGTCCGCGTATTTCTTAAGAGGAGTAGGTTTGAAAGTGCATGGGGTTTGCGTGCCGTCGCCTTCTTGAGAAACTGCCCGGTGTATATGAGCGCGGGCAGCGGCGTGTGCCGCTTCGTTTCCCTCGAAGGACTCGTGTCCGGGGGTCCAGACGATATGGAGTTCTGGGAGTTGACGTACGTTTTACGTTAGAAAAGTAAAGCAATACTAAATTTCTGTAATACCGCTGACAAACCATGACCCGAAATATGTTCTCTGCTGTTGCAACGAGGCGTGAAAACAAGTAATATTATTTGTTTGAAAAATCCATTGTGCAGCGATAAAATTAAATATTATCCCCCAAAAGTGAATAGAGATTACACTGGCGCCGAACACTGCAATCAAGCTGTAGCTTGATTGCAATCTTCTGTACCAGTGTACTGCATGTCATCACTGCATTGTCAACGTGATTCATCAAACTTATTAAAATAAATTATTAAATTTTAGTTAATTACCTTAATGATATATATTTGCTTTTCAGGGTATTCAATTAAGAGATTGGGGCGATTCCAAGAGACAATTCAAATAATGTATTAAGTACGAGTAATATTTGCTCCGCCTCTCCGTGTTTATGCAAAAAATGACGGCAGTCACCGGCCAAGTCGGATTCACAAGTAAGACTGCCATATATAGCAGTGTTGCGGAATGGGCATCCCCATCCCATTCCAATTCCATTCCGGGGAATTAGAGTTTTCGATAATTCAATTCCTTTCAACTCCTAGGAATGGAGACACTGAGCCCATTCCCACTCCTGGAATGGCTGAATCGTTCCATTCCATTCCTTTAATTCCTAAAGGTAAAAATTGGCACTTGACAGCTACATTTTGTTGCCGGCATAAGCACTATAAAGCTGACATTATCAAATGCAGAGACGATTGCAAAAAAAAAAGCTAAATTCCTAAAAAAAAAACACTGATTTTTACTAAGCGGACCGCTGGTGGCAGAAAGTGTTTATTTATAATGTACTGCAAACATCCAGAAAGTCCCTTGATATGTCGATGCTTGTTTAAAACATCGGTCTCGCGACCACGTGGCGCGCAACAAACAGCAAAACTTAAATTCACTCATTTTCTTTTCTTATTTTTAACTTTTTTGCATTTGACTTTTAAGACATACGCGGCCAGCGTGTTTGTTTGCTAAGACCTTAAAAATTTCCAGTTCATGCGTGGCGCAGGAATAAGCAATATTACTGTATTCTTCAAATACAGCAACACGGCTAGTACACTGCTGGAAGCGACTCCATGCACAGCGGCAAGAACACATCCTCTGACAAAGTGCAACCTCTGCGGCGCAGCACGAGGGACCGTATATAGACCGTGTCACGAAACCTGTTTTAAAACGCATAAGTTCACGCTTGCTTTACGAATCTCGATATTTCTTATCATATTCAATTCAATTTTTGGATGGTTCGCCGGCCCTTTTCCACTCTTCCCATACTCATTCTTGTGTTTCCTCTTCAGATGGCGAATAAAGTTCGATGATATACGCCGACTGCACCGTTTATAGTTTCGTTGCACAACTGTCAGCGTGCAGCTTGTTTATTTTCTTCGCGACTAATGTAGAAATATGTCTTCTACGATGCCATGACTCGATATGTATTTATCTTGTCTTCTCGTCCGAATTGTGATGTTCCTCTTCGCGCTGATCGAGTGGAAGGTTCAGGCAGCAAGCGGTACCAACCGATTCATTCTTCTACCTCGGTGTCGGTTGTTCGCGTTGTGGCGACGGGTCGGGCAGTCAGCGTTGACAAAGCTCTTCACATCAAGATACAATTAAAGGGGTAATACCGCACCGTTCGAATTGACATTCCTCGTATTTCTTCTATAACACCGTCCAACTGACTTCTAACCGCCTCGAATAGGGTCCAGGACAAGGAGCACGAATGCAGACCGGACAGCCGAGACGAGCGGAAGTCAAAACCTGAGTGGCAGCTAGCACCCAGCTCTCCTTCTCAGTTGCCCTCAGTGACAGCAACGGTCGCGCCTCGTCTGGCGCGGGACGATCTTTCTGCAGGCCTAGTCAGTTCGGTCACACCAAGAGCGGTGACGATATTCTAGTTCACCTTACGATGGACCGCGACAGACAGGACGAGAGCCATCGAAACCAATCCACTGCCTTCTGAGAGTCGCGTGACCCTGCAGTCCCGCTCACGGTGCTGGATTGCCTAGGGTGACTCGTAGCGTCCGCAGCGGTCCATCGCAAGGTGAAACGAAGCATACAGAAACTAAAGTAAAAGGAAATGAGCGGGAATCCGCTAGCTTGCTTGTAACCCCAACCCACTAAAACATATGACACAGAAAACAAGCATCGGAACAAACACCAAGTAATAGGCAGACTTACACTACAAACGCAGTATAAAAAACAAGCCTTGGAGCAAAGCGCCAGAGGAGAAGAGGGAAGTAAATCTCGCTTTGGTTTTAATGCCGAAGCAAACCCACACTTCGCACTTCAAAGGAGTGCGCACGAATGAACGTGGAAGGCAGCAGGGTTGGCTGCCAGCTAAACAACACGCCTCGAACTATAAGAAAACAATACCTGATCATCTTTCGAGACGGCGCCCCAGTCAACGAGTTATCAGAGCTCTGCGAGTTATGAGTCGATTCCGCTCCCAGATCTCAGTCTGTGCGCGCGCGTGCATTCTACAAACCGTGGCAACAACAACAACAAAAAAAGCATTACAAGAACGACGATGAGGAGTGCATGGCGGTTTCTTTCTTTGCCGCTCCCTTTTCTTCTGCTTGGTGCTTGGTTTCTTCTTTCGCTCTCGTGTAACGCCATCGAAGCCCCCGTGAAAGCGCCACGTTACCCCTCTTTTCCCTTTTGCTCTTTGCTTTGACGGTTGTTTTTTGTATTGCATCTTTTTTTTTTTTTGGCGTATAAGTTTGTTGGGGCTCCACGAGGGCTAGCAGTTTCCCGCTCATTTTATTTCTGAGCAACTGACTCGCTGACTGGCTCGGTTTAGCTAACCGTTAACACACACACACACATACACACATAAAAAAAAGAACTGTGCCCATTCCATTCCCATTCCATTCCGGGCAAAAGGCACCTAATTCCATTCCCATTCCATTCCTCTCAACGTTGCCGCCATTCCATTCCCATTCTATTCCGGGGTCGTGAATAGGAGGAATGATTTCGGAATCATTCCAACTCCGGAGTGGCAACTCCGCAACACTGATATATAGATGTAGTGCGAACTCGGCGTACGTAAAGTGGGGTGAGGGTCCAGTGTCGCTGCGTTGTTTATGTTGGGTGGGGGGTTGTTCTGCTTGTGTGTTCAGTGATTTTGTGTGTTCAGTGATATATGTGTATCTACCATGTAGCGTTGAAAAGTCGGCAGAACTTGAGAATAACGTTTTTTAGAGTGTGATGGCTAAAGAGGCCTAGGAAAACCCATACAGCGTTTTTTAGCAAGTCATATAAAGGGCTAAAGAGACCAAAGAAAAACCCATAGGACCCAGAGCATGCTGGCTATAGAGAGTCAGCGATTAGAAAAGCTAAAGAGCGCTATGGCTGGACAGTGACAGGGCCATAGACAAAGCTAAAGAGACCATAAAAGATGCTAAAGACAACCATAGAAAATTCTTTAGCTAATTGGGCCAAATAGTTAAAGCCGACCATACAAAGAATTGTCTATAGCCGACCATAGGACATTTTTGTATGGGTAATCTAAACCATGAGTCGGCTCATTAGGTTAACTTTTAATTCATAAAAATAAACTTATGGTTCTAATTACAAGCTTGCTGGGAGTCATCAAAACGCGTTATCAACTCTCTTCAGACGGATATAACACAGAGGCAGCATTTTGCCGTGTTCCGTAAAAACGCCCCATTTGGACGCATTTCTAGGTTTTGGTTTCTTATCGAAGCTCGTCTCTGCGCCCGTGGTCCTGCTCCCAGTAGCTGAAATTCACAAAACAGGTGCACCCTCTATCCTATATTCTACGAAGGAGGCGCGAGAGTGGCTTCGTGCAGCGACTACCGGGATGCAGGACCGAGTGCTCAAAAATGCCCTCTGATAAGAAACCTAAAGCTAGGAATGCGTCACAATTTATCGTTTTTTCAGAACGTCGTAAAATGCTTAAACTGTCTTATAGCTCCATAAGAAAAAAAATTATTTAGAGGTTTTCGATGATGCTTTGCACGTTTCTAGTTGGATCAATGGTTTATTTTCACTAATCATAAAGTTATTGAACGAATTTTAACGAAATAGCCCACTGATCGTTATGATTAGCCCTATGTAGTATGTACCCCTGACCATATAACTCGCCTGCACAAATCACGTCAGTGTGGATATCACGGGTTTTTTTAATTTATAAAGCTTACAAAACACACTGTAGAATATACCATAATATAATACGATCGTATAGTTCCGTCCCCGCCATCATCGTTCGGGAGAGACTCGCGAATATCTCGAATATCGTGCTGTGCATCGTAAGGGCTCACGGACACGCAGCGTTCAATTGGAATGCTGAATATCAGTTACTCCCTACATCAGCGAGTGGTCTCAAAAAGGCTTGAAATTTGCACCACAAGTGCGCTCTTGTCTGCGGTATTTGTGGAGGAATAACAGCAGTGACGAAATGCAGTTACTTAGTAATTGTGCTAGCAGGTATTTATTTCTAGATCAAGTGCAAGCAGAAAGCCTTTAGCTTTGCTGAAAAGTTTATTATCATAAATTCGTAACTGAACAAAGGTGCCCTTAGAGCTGTCCGATTAAACTCCCACTCCTGCCGCTCAGGAGCTCCTGGCTTGTGGGTGGAGGATCAGCACAGCAGCAATGTGGGCTGCGAGTTTACGTGCAATATAAATATTTAAGAAACACGAGATCAACAATCTAAAAGTCCCACATGCAATAAGAGGAAATCACAGAAAAGACAAAGAGAATAAATTACAGGATACCGCTCTAATACCAAGGATTTTTTTTCAGTACTCGAATGATTTGATTTCAATGACTCTATCTTCATTCATAGCCAGATATCCCATGCCAGTTTCAACATTAGTGCAATAAATATGTGCAGAAACCTACACCTTGTAAACGCTCCTGAACATGAAAATTAATGCTTGGCATATAGTCATGCATGAGAGGGTGGTTTAGATCTCTAAATATATTTGTAGTGAGGAGCGTTGGTGAATAAAACTTCTAGGCTATGCATCTGACAGTTAATCAGTGTCATACATCTGACACTGTATGACACTGAGTTTTTTTGTGAAACATCAAAAATGGGACAGCACTGTCATCCAAGGCATACCTAATAAGAACTTTAACTTTTTGTTAGCACAGCATGGGCTATTCTTATGTCCATACAACCAACCCCCTTTAGCAAACTTACCTCTGTAGAGTTTTTTTATTGGCTCTCACTTCACTAGCATGACAGATTCAACACCTTGGACTCTCACCCGACATAAATCTTTTATATATTTTTGTAATGATAAAAGACAAGACTTATTGGATTTTGTACGGCTCAACAAGCAGATATAAGTAGGAAAGTGCATTCTCAAACTCAAATGTTAAAATAAAAATAGGACTATGTAGTATGTGGATACAATTATGAATATGATCATGAATGCAGTTAGCACGTTCAAGATATAAAGAATGTATGTTAGACACACACTCTAAGAAACCTGTGGCATCCGCGTTCATGCAAATTGGTTCGGAGAACCAATCGCTGCAGTCTAGAGAAAGAGCTTGGTGAATGAGTTTACTGAAAATGACTGCAGACCTAAAACAGGGTGCTCTGCGAACATGAGCATTGCATGAGCACGTGACTTGCCATTTTCACTGTTTCAGTGTCGACTTTTTTTCATAGATCTAAACAAACAGACAGCCGCGTCCTTCGGCAAGTTGTTTTTGTATATTAAAGTGTTCGGCTACCCGAATGCTTTGCGGGGAAGTTGGTGAACTGGAATTGTCTAGCGTAGATCTAGAAAAAACTATTCTCAGAAACCTATCTCAGGATCGTAAAGAATTCGAAATGTGTGCTCAAGACCAAAGTAGAGCGGGAGATCAATGAAAAAATGCGTCGTTTTGCGATACCACCTTGCCGTATCAACAGTGTAATGTTCCCCTAGGTAGAACTAGTCTTCGGGGGTGATTGTCCCCATTGTATAGCATAACGATTAAATTTGGGACCTATAATATTTACGAGCTCAACCAACTCTGAATCAGTGGAACACTTGACACTCCAGATGAATGTCACTATAACTGTCTGCAAACTCCCACCTATCCATTCGCAAGAATACTTCATGCGAGCTGTTTAAAACAACATACTTTTTAATACTAACAAAAAGCCTGCAGTAGGCAACAACTTAAACAGTTTTCACAACATTCTCAAGAGTAATTATATATGTAACATTTAAAACTAGGCATGGATTGAATTGTTTTTTTTCAAGTCTAACGTGCACTGCATTCTTCACAATACAAATCTTTGTACAGCTGAGAATTTGCACATTATGTTTATTTTTTATATTTCATAACCTCCCACTGCTAGGAGTGACAGTTACATGAGATGGATGGCACAAACTTAACACAATGTTTCTTTTAATAATTAATTTGGGAAGAGCACGAGCGAAGCCATCTGCGAGAAGTTAATTCTGTGACACTGTCGAACAACCATTCGTAGACTTCAAGTTAGTATTTTAATCACGCTTGTAGATTCCTTTTTGTAGTTAGAACACCATCCAACCTAAGATTTGAATATTTTTTTGCATTTCAGGCTTAGTAATGCTTTTGGCGCTTCGCTTAAGAAAACAGGTTAAAATAATATTTATTCTGAGTGGCACACCTAACACCTGCCAGCACGAGCACTCCCATGTCGTGCCGCTTTCAAAACACACATTAAGGGAGATACTACGATTCTCTTGTTGCTGGAATTGCCTCCCCATTCGTCCTGAGCAGATCACAGAAAAAATTGAGCGCGAGCTTGCAACGATCTTGAGGCACGCAAGCAGCTGAAAATAAAAACAAATCACATTCAATTTCTTGGCAGAGATACACTACAATTGCTAGCATATTGTTTCGTCATCACCACATCTATCATTTTATTTTATACGTTGTAGAGGGTGTCACAAAAGAAAATTTACACGGTCTTTTTCACCGGACAAATTAACTAGGCATCGCCGAACGCTCATTCTCCGCCCAAAGTTAGAGCTAGAGGTCACAACCAGATGCCAAAGTTTCAGCCCGATCCGATAACTTAATCAAAAGTTATAAGTGATTTACTGAAAATTTCAATGGGAAAAAGGAGCCCATTTTCACCCGCTTCGGTTTCTGGTGCCATAGAGCCCCATGTGTTTGAAAACTTCGTCGGCCGCCATTTTCCCATTGAAATGTTCAGAAAATCACTTATAACTTTTGATTCTGTTGCCGGATCGGGCTGAAACTTAGGCATATGGCTGTGACCTCTATCGCTACCTTTGGGAGGAGTATGAGCGTTCGGCGATGCCTAGTTTATTTTGGGGGTAAAAAAAGACCGTGTAAATTTCCTTTTGTGACACCCTGTACTTATATAAAGACTGCGCCAGCCCTTGCCACAGCTGAAGACAAGGCCACGGTGGCCTCGAAATATGGGGTCCTTAACTAGGCATTTGGTTAAACGTATTTGTTTAATCCTCTTTCACCCCAACCGAAGAAATTTTTTGACGAATGTTGACAGTCAATTGTACAGACTATTAAATGTAGTACTGCAATGAAAATATTTTTCTACCTTCATGCTCAATGAGTGTCAACTGTAGATAACACTCCAGTTGACACTCGTTGAGCATGAGGGTAGAGTGTACCAGAAAAGAGCAGGTGTCTGCATAGGGAGGTATTAGATTGCGCACCAAGAGGCTAGGAGACAAATGTCAAAATGTCAAAAAAGCGCTGATACCGACTTGGAAATAACAGTTGCATACATAATCTATTTGAACGACTAAAGGTATATTCTACCATTATTCTGAACTATATGATAAAAAATAAATATTCTTTCTTTCGTGCTTTTAGATTAATCTATATTTTTAAAATAACTATTGGCACGCCTGCTAAAAGAAACCATGGCAAAACCAACAATCAAATTTATTTGTGCATTCCAGTAGAACGATATAAACGGCAAGCAGACCTGCAGAATGAGCAAGCAGTCTCAATAAGGCTTGCTATTTTAGCAAAATATCTAAATTTAAAGTAACTCTTAGAAAAACTAAAAAAAAAAACGAACAATCGAATTTCTCTGTTTTCTCAACTACCACGACATATAAGGCGGACAAACCTGCAGGATGAGCAAGCAGTCTAAAAAAGGGGGTTTATCCTCTGTATATATTTTTTGAGCTGTTGAGCAAGTGCTGGGAAGGAGGTTCAACTGCATTCATTTTCCACCACTAAACTTCTTTTAATCAGTTGAGAACAAGTTCGAGCGGTGAACTTATGCATGTCAGTGACATAACATTTTCAGTGTTTCGAGATGAATAACTTTCAAATAAATAAAAAATAAAGAATCAGGACCTACCTGCGTAGAAATTCTGTAGCGTTGGGAAAAAAACTTATCTCTAAATAGGTATGTAGCTTACACTTTTACTGCCTATATTTGTGTGCTCAACCAATGTTGAGGTAAATTGGAGACAATGAAAAGAAATTGCCTTAGTACCACTAAGGGAATCATAAATTATACATACAACAAAGAAATTTAGCCGTAACGACCGCGGACAGGGAACACTGGTCATGCTCTCGGATTGCCTCACCGTCAAGGCCCTGCAAAGACTGCTGAACACGATCCGGTCGCAGCTTTCAGCCGTAAGGAACTTCATACCATGAAGCTCAAAATCATCTGCAAGTTGAAGTAATTGGCATTGCAGTAGGTAATACTCTCATGAATGCACTGATATTTTAATGCAGCTCTATATCACCAAATTCTTAACCTCACCCGGCTACACTGAAAACCGGAAGCATTTTTCGAACTTTCTCAGTTTAAAGTTGACGCCGTCGTATGCCAGAAGACATAGTCACGAAATCAGAGCAATAAGCAAGCCATGTGACATCGTATTTCGACGCCACGGTACGTCGAGCTTCTAATCACGTGTCACGTTGTTTTCGCTGCAATGGCTGGTAGCGCCAAAAGTGGCCCACTGCAAAGACATGCAAAGCATAGACGTTCGCAAGTGAGGCTGTGGCCTAGTCTTGAGCTCCGTGGCGAGGCTGGTAGACAGACTCTTGAACCGGGATGTTTGCTCCCTGTTACCACCCGACCAGGTTGTGCCCAGCGATTGTTTGAAGAGAGTACATGACCTTGACTGTGACATTATTTGACAAGCAACTTTATGAATGTTATAAATGGCTTTAACTGTTAAAGGAACTGCGTCTCAGCAACGAATGACGTGCGATACCTAACTGAATATCGGTAAAACAATTGCCTGCAAAAGAATTATGTGGCAGGCGTTCGATATTTGAGCAGTATGGGTCGACTTCCTCTTTAGTCAAAATATTCTACGCGTAATGGGACAATTCAAACCCAAATATATGTTAGAATTTGTTTTGCACCACGGAAAACATATATTTTTTTAGGGCTAGCTACAAAAGCTACATGGTTTAGAAAGTGCCTAAGCTCTACAAACAAAAATGCAGTAACGACACTGTTCGAGCCTACCTCCCTGAGCTATTTCCATGTTAAACTGAGGTAGAATATAAAAGTTAGGCGCTCATTGAAAGAATGAAAACTGCAGGGAAAAGTCGCAGTTGTTCCGACTCCAGTACGCGTGCTACCTTCGATGACGTTTCGGCGTCTCGGGAGTGTCGAGCGTGCACAAGCAGGCAAAACAGGGGTAAAAGTACAAGTGCGTGCCGGAGGCCGAGTGTTCGAAAGAGACGCCCGACCATTCTCTTCTTGTCATTGATTTAGTACATACTTGCTGTATGAAATATTTTAAGTGCAGTGGAAAGTATTGCAACTGTAGAGTCCACCTTCGATCATAATATAGAATTCTGATGAAGATAACAGTAGTGTATGGCGTATTGCCGTCCACCATTTTCCGAATAAGTGCTCGCGCCTATCGGGGCATCCACACATGTTGGTGCGCAAGTGTGTTCAAGACAGAGGCCAGAATACAATGCGCTGCTAAGGCTTGTCTGGCCCTTTAGACCATGCGAGATCATTCGTCGCATTTTCATACCTTCTACCCAAAATTCTTCAGTGTGAGAAAATCTCGTTTACGCCAGAGGAAGACGACTGAGTCTCTGCCAAATTGTTAAGTGACATGAATTAAATTCATAGCATTCAATAGGAACAGATAGGCTCACGAAGTGGCACCATGATTGATGTCATTGGCTTTACCCTTGCATGTAATCAAATGTGATATTCTCGTATTTTCTATACATCTGCGTGTCGCCAGATGTTAACATTTTAGGGAGGCTGAACGTACTCGTTTAAGAAATAATTGGAATAAAAAATGTCCTTCCCCAGGCTCGGCAATCAAAACTCTTCCGCACTATGTATAAGATGGTAGATATGTTTGGCATAACATTTGGTAACACGGAGTCTCAAACCTAGCTATGGTGGGTTATCAACTATATTGTGCTGGATTGTCAAGACTAGAGTAACTTCAACTGTAATTCAGCCCCGTACTGTTGTGAGAGCATGCGGTTTAGTATTGCGTCTCATTTGCATGGTCTAGAGGCACTAGCATTGACAGGGTTGGAGCCATACATGACTGGGAAATGAACCCAGAAACACGGACTACAAAGAAGAGCAGACACAACAGTACAATGCTGTACTCGCAACTTAAAAATTTTAACGAGGAAAAAAATACAAAAAATATACGCAGTATCCTAGTAGGTTTCACATGCACAAAGAACTACACTCGCCAACCGTGAAACGTGACAGTAATCCACATTTCTACCCATTCACTAGGTGACTCTTTTTTCCCACAAAAAATATATCTCTTTTTCTGACAGAGCTGACAATGGTTTTATAATGCATGAATGCCCATGACACAAAATGTGGAACGCCTCTATAATCTTTCTCGTCACCCTATCCGTGTGTACACAGAATGGTGATTCTGCCAAAGTTAGGCCGATATCTGCAATCTCTCCAATGAATTGGCAGAAGCCCTCCCAACCGCGAATCCCAGCGAATACGAATGTTCTCATAATCTATCATTCAAACATCTTCCTGCTTGTCCGAGAGAGCCCCTGTTACATGACAAAGGGATGTCATAAACCACAGGAGAAACACAAGTGAAAAAGGTTTTCTGTGCGCCTTGGCGCACTTTGAATTCGAACAACCATCTGCCCCCGCACCATCCTTGGAGCATTTGTGGCCCATGTGTGGGGGCGCAGAAAATAATACCGGTATTCCATATCTACCACCTAGTCGATTCAAGTTGTGAAGACAGCAAGAAAATCAAGCTGGTCAAGCTGGTTTAGCTGGTTTTTAAGCTGGTCCGAGCTGGTTCAAGCTGGTCTAGCTAGTAATCAAGCTGCTTTGTGCTGGTAAAGCTGGTTCAAGCTGGTTCAAGCTGGTTCAAGCTGGTCCAAGCTGGTTCGAGCTCGCACTGCAGCTGGGCAAGCTGGTGCTTGAGCTGCTTCAAGCTTGTCAAGCTGGTTCGAGATGGTTCTGAATCTGGCCCAAGCTGGTTCGAGCGGGTAAAACTGGTCTTTATGGGAGCGCGCACGCTAAGGTCGGCTAGAGCTTGTCGAACTGGCATTGCTGGGAGCGCGCGCGCCAAGGTCGGGTGGGGCGGGGACGAGGCCGTGTCCCGTTTTTTTGTTTTCTCGTTTTTGGTAGACGACCGGGCACTTGAGGCGTGCTGCCAGCTTCCGTTGTGTGCGAGAAAAGAGAGAGTGGTAGGAACCGTAAATTTGAGACACGTTTGGCTATCTTGGGGAGATTTTCAAAGGGACGGCTGCGTGCGCGTTGTTAGGAGACTGCTTGAAAACAGTGCAAGCGAAGCTGAATTTGAGGAGACAGCGAGCGACAGTCCGTTCAGCGCGAGAAGAAGTCGGACAAGATGAGCGAAGGATTTGGAAGACAAAGTGGTAGACTGAAGGACTCGGGCTTCCCGTTGGCACTCGGGGCGGACGTAGCCAGCAGATTCCTTAAAAAAGCTAGGGGGTAGAGAGGACGAATGCGCAAAGAAAAAAGAAGCGCATGGTGGTAACCTTCGTCACTTGGGTTTCGAATGTGGAGTATAAGAACCCTTTGTCATGTAACAGGTGCTACGTGGAGCAAACAGGAAGACTTTTGAATAATAGATAACGATACCTTTCTTATTGGCTCGGAGCCACAGTTGGGGGGGATTTTGCCAATTCATTGCAGAGGTTGCAGATGTCGGCCTGACTTTTGCAGGGTAACCATTCTGGGCACACACAGGGATAGGGTGACGAGAGAAATTATTGAGGCCTTCAACATTTCGTATCATGGGCATTCATGTGTTAGTGAACCTTCGTTGGCACTGTCAGCAAGAAATATATCCTTCCTGCCGGAAAAAAAATAGTCACGTAGTGAACTGGTCGAAATGTAGATTACTGACACGTTTAACGGTTGGCGAGTGTTCGATCTTTTAAAATAATTTATGTTTTTTCTGTATTTGTTTCCTTCATTAAAATTCTTCATTAGGGAGTACAGCATTGTCTTGTCGTGTTCGTTCTTCGTACTCCGCGTTTTCTGATTGATTTTCCCACCATGTATAACGTCAACCAACTAGCCCAGTTTACCACCTTATTAGAGTTTGAGCACTGCGGAAGTTACTCCATCCTTGACAGCGGAGCATAATATAGTAGACGCCGACTATAGAAGCATAGGGGGATGCGCACATGCAAACTGTGCATTTCTAAAAAAAAGGTGGATTCCAGAAAAAGTAAGAAAACTATGGTTGCTTCCGGGGGCCATACTTACCATTCTGAAGCGTCATCACTTGTTTCTCGATTGAGCCACTTCTTTACAAGCATCATCAAGACGCCCATGAGTCACAGCTAACTCCTCGATTGAAGGACCACGATACGCCTCAGGTCGTGGAAGGCGATCTCAAACACTGCTTTATACCAAGTGCTTATATGTGGCGGGACACTAAAAGGGGAAAATAAAAGGTTTACCAAAAGAGAGAGACCCCTAAAAGCAAAACCAGTAGGATAGCAGGATTTTCTAAACGCCAGTTCTTATGTTTTGTTTACATATATAAATGGTTAGGCGGTTTATACAATGAACCATAGTAGTTTCGCAAGTGTCCGCCCCTATTTTGCATAAATGTAATTGATAGGTTCAAAACGAACATTCATGTTAGTAGTTCAAGAAAACGCTCCCTTTACTCGCAGATGTAATCTTTAAACAGACACCGCCAAGTGTTAAGTATAAACGTTTGGCTCGATTTGCCTGCACTTCCTGCAGCAGTGCAGAAAAGAGTAGAGCGCGGCGTATTGCATGTAAGCGATTTGGCGAGAGACCAGATAAGCGACGGGGACAAGGACCCGGTGTCGCTCGGTCAGTCGCGCGACGAGGCACACCAGATGAATGTGACGGGAGCAGGCGGCCAAGGCGATGAACGACATTTTCTAGAAATTCAAAAACCGAACGACTCAAGGAGCCACAGTGATAAATCTCTTTCGCTCGTCGTTGACTCTCGCCGCTTGTAGCCCGTCGCTCGTATCGTTTCTCGGTAAATCGCTTACATCTGGTTGAGAGAGGCGCCCTAAGTGCTGCCACTGCATTGGCACGACCCTCGCATCCGGACACACCCATAGGTTTCTTTTTAAAAGCCGCCCAGGTAGAAGCTAATATCATACATCGTTTTCAAGTATGGCTCCTCGTTCATCAGCTCGCTTTACATGTTCATTAAACGAAAAACCACGATTAAGCATCATTATTCTAGCTCAAAATTGTCACGAACGCTTGGTGCACATCTTTTCATTGATGCGCACCTAACACAGCCTATAAGTAGGACCACAAATAGGCAGAGATTCGCTTACCACTTCACAAAGACGCCTTCGCTTCCATTACGATACTAAAACCTAACTTGAATGTCGTCGCGTGCGGCCAGCGCGGCCAGCCGGTTGTGCCGCGCTGACCAGGATGACCACGCGTGGTTGAACCATGTGAGGCGCCGTTGAGTAGATATCCAGTGTTGCAGAAGAATCGAACCGCCAAACATCTGGCCCGCAACCCTTAGAACCAGCCGCCGACCCACCAGTTCCTCCGCGATAACGCCGCGTGTCCACGGCAACAAAAGCGGAAGCCACTGTTTCAGAAGCGTCGGGGGCTTCGCTCTTCACACCTCTTCGACGAGGCTCGTCTCCTCTCTCTAGCTTGTTTAAGTAGAAGAGAACCTGTCGACTCTTCTCCGGATTTGAGTTTAATCTCGATCACATCTTCACCGACAATTGCGGTTGAAGTGACCAAAGCGCGTTGATCGCCGGAGACGGATCGGGGAGGTGGCGATGCCGAACCATCCAGAACGCGAAAATTTGCAAAGCTAACCTGTGTTCTTTGGTGGAAGCATGCTGGGCACCGCGAATGTCTGACGCAGGAATAGAACATTAAAATTTATCAACAACATATCTACACTTTTTTAATTGGAAAGAAGCGGTAACTTTGTTCAGTGGTGATATATAGTGGCACGTTATCGCGATCGTAATGGCTGCAACAATAAAGATTGCAAGTGTGATGGCACTTTAGTGGAGTGCAAATGGTTGAAATTTATGTGCCAGACGGCGAGATACACGAATCATTGTGGGTGCATATATAGCCATTGTAAGCATTTCTACAATATTTATGAATCGTGATGGTGCGTGTAAGACTATGATATTTTATGTTCGATCTTCATGGATGTAAATAAGGTGCTTGTTTGCTTCCGCTAACATTTTCCAAGAGGGATTTATAGACGATTATGCCGGGTGTTTAAACAAAAGCTTTAAAAATTACTGAGGTTAGGGTGATTGAAAAACAAAGAAACTCTATTCGAAAACGAAATCCCCACCGCGGGAACTTTAGAATCGTAGTAAATATAATTAACTGTCTTATTAACTATAACGTTGTAATTAACTTGATATAGTGGTTCAAGGTCCATGCTGCAATTCGAAGTTTGAAGGTCACCTACATGGAGGCTAAAGCAATATACGAAAAGTAAATAAGAGCAGCCGACTTAAAACTATTCGCCGACAAATTTGTGCTGTAATGCTTATGAGGAGACAGTTGCTTGCAGTGATATCGCATTTCAGAAATCATACTCATTACAGCGCAAATACTTGTGTGCGAACATGTGCATGTCAGTTGCTTCGTTTTACTCACTGTAATTTGTTTGAGCCCATGGTGGGGGTAGCTTTAATATTTTTAATTGCAGCATGGAGCTAAAAACCTGTAATAGGAAGTTAATTGGAATTATTTAGTTATTAAATAACAAATTTCTAGTTACGTTTTTTTTAAATTGTTAATGTCCCCCACAGCTGGGATTTGGTTTTTGAAAATAATTTATTTGTTTTTCAATTACCATATCCTTTGCAAGTTTTGAAAACTTTCGCTTAAACACCCAGTATAGGGCAAGTAATAGAATGTAAAGGGTGCAGCTAGCAAAAAGTACGAAACTTGCTTGTCCTTTAAGTGAAACAAGAGGAAAAATACCAGTTGCAATAGTATCCATGAGTGAGTTCTTGTCTCTGATGCAAAGAAAAACTGCAAATATTTATGCCGACCACTCCGTTATGGTAATAATTCAATTTCGAGAGCATGAAAGCAAGTTCGAGATTTTGTAAAAAGCTGTATAATAATGAACGGTAAAAGAATGAAGCAAATTTGTAGTATGAGTTACGTAAGAAACACAGCAATTGTACTATTCGGAATATGAACATAAGAAAGATCATCTTTAGGATAAAAAAAATTGTGTTTTGACGCATACATATTTTTGCCATATCTTGCACCAGACATGACTATGAAGATTAGGCTACAGAAGGGACAAGTCTCTAGGTTTCGTAATTCGGTCGTAAATTACTAGCAAAGATGATTATAGGTGAAGTAACAAGGAATAGCCCATTGTTCATAACCATTTTGGGCACATTGAGTGCTCCAGCCATCCACGCTCCATTTCGAGCTGGGGTTCCCGACACGAAGTCACCAGCTGAAAACTCCCTACGTCAAAAAACAGAACAATTAAAATGATTCCAAAAATCACAACACTTCACTTGAAACGAGAAGATACATTAGCAAGGAATAAGTTACCGCGAGCATTACGTTTTGCACAAAGATGTTCGAGAGGAACGTTTCAATGATGAAACTTCTCCCAAGTAACCTTCGCTGTCTACTGCAGGAGATGGACCTTCTCCGGCGCCGTTTTGTGGATGAGCAAGTAGGAAAGTTTAGGCTGTTACGCAAGATCATACAGTAGAAAATAAATTTAGCAAGCAAGCAAAAACAGTTAGCTCTCCTAATGTGCTTTCCTTAAGTCGAGTTTGGCTGAAAGCAACATCTGTGGGGCTGGCCCGAAGCAGGAGAAAAGCACTCGCAACTTAGTGACTTGAAATGCATGTTCAGTACAGGTGGGTGGCCTCTCCATAAGAAACGTACAAAACGAAAATGAGGTGAGAGATCAACACACGTCAAAACTTTCTGTGTAAGCAACCGATATAACCTAAAGACAATTTGGAAAGGCCTGCGCATTTTTAGATTAGCTAGAAGGACGCAGGAGAATGGTTGTAAGTAATCTTTCAGTTTTATATGCGGCTACTGGATGTAGACACGACTTTCATTTATAGTAATAAACAAACTACTTCTTCCCCCACATCCTGCTCCAGAGTGGGCCTTTCCACTGCTGCACGGCACCATCAATCAGCAAACCAAAGATATATTTCTGATGGATTTTGAAAACATTTAAAACAGTGATTATGCTGATATTGTTGCTGCAATGAACGAAGGAAAAAATAAACGACGTTTCGAATTCTCGTAATCAGAGTGCAGCTGCTGAGGAAGAGGACGGGAGGGTACGGAGGGGAGGTACGTCCTTCTCCACCTCCATACCCTGCCGTCCTCCACTCTTGCTCCGCTCCTCTTTAGCGGAATAGTTTCGCTAAATATTCTGCCGAATTTAGCGGGTAAGTTGAATTGGTGCTGAAATCACGTTACGTCAATTTCATCGCTAAATTTAGTGGAAAAATGTTCCGCTAAATTTGTTGTGATGTCACATTCATTCATCTGACGGCACACTGACCTCACATGTGACGTCACGAGGGTAAAATATCCCCTCTAAATTTGTCGGGAACTTTTTAAACTAAAATTATCGGCTGACAGCTAGCTCTCCTCCTTTTAAGGATACCAGGCTTGCATGCTGCATTATCAAGATATATAGTTATGTTTCAATCACATCGTCGAAATAAGTTGATCGTATCTAAATACGTGTCTGGTACGCTCAATTGCATGTGTTTTTGGTTGTCAATATGCGAGATACGAGTGTTTAGTTAGGTGCACTGGACGATTGAAATTGATAAATTATAAATACTAAACTGCTGCCTGTTGCGTGACCCATTTCCAGGGGCTTTAGAAAGTCTCCAATAACCAATAGCCGTTCTGTCTAACTGAAATTCGGTCAACGCTAACACAGTATATTAAGAACTGGAGCACTGATCAGCTTTTCAGACCTTGTTTTAAAAGCAACATAGAAATGAAAATATCATTCCTACAGTATTTCATACCTTCGTTCAATGAACCGTTTAACTCACCTATATGGCTACAACCGAAGACATTTTTAGGAGAGTTTAAGTAAATAAAATTGGTAACTTCTATTTAGCAGAAGGATATAGGTAACTCTATCCATCCTGGATTCGCAGTCTTAGTGTATGCATTCGTAAGCCCTGTTCAGCTATATGCGCAACCGACGTGAGTCCCGAAATTTTATATTGAAGGACCGAAGAGCACACGTGGGGCCAGTAGGCTTAAAGAAATGGAGCATACAACATTACATGCATCTAGCTACTTCTTTTTTGCAACACTATAACAATATCAATGCTGAGATGAATGAGTCACTTGATATTCGAATATTGCGTAATCACTAAAACAACTGCTATGTTAAAGACAGCCGTCGCTGAAGGCTAACTCAATTTACACCAGTAGAATAAAAGCAACCAACTTGGAATTATAAAGGTAAAAGCCTTTACCATTTCACGGGTGGTGACTAAAAAACAATAAATAAACAGGAAGAAATAAACGTTTAATGTGGCGAACTTGTGCTAAAAAAAAAGGGTACAAAAGATAATAACAGAGCGTCGGGGGCGTCGAAGTCGGCGTAGCAGCAGAGTCAAACGCTGGGGCGGAAACTGACTCCGCTCGCCTGGCGGAATCCCTTATGTACCCTCGTGAGTTTCTGGCAGGGTTTAAGATAGACAGGTGGAGAAACGGCCCATAGAAGCCTACCGCAGCGCCGTGACCGGATTGTGTACTCGTCTGCTTGCGGTTACCGCGGATTTGCGACAGATGGCGCTGCGGCGAGAAGAAAAAATGGGAATCGGATTTGCATGGAATTTTATGGGAGAGTGCGCGAAATAAATCCAGAGCACGACAGTGCTTTATTGAAAATCCACGAGAAACCATCTCCGTCAGTTTAGCCGGTCGCCACCGGTCGCCCACCCGGAGTGAGAGTTCGCGGTGCTTCACATAGATGGCGCCACAGAAAAAGAGAAAACCGAGGGGGACACAATGCGGTCGCTCATTTGGCTCTCGTTTCCCCACCTGTCTATCTTACACCCTGGTTTCTGGATCGTTCGGCGTAGAAGGTTCGGCGCGTAGAACATTCTAACCTCGAATCAGCAAGATGGTTCTCGAATTTACCAGCACATTACTTTACAGAGTCAACAAAAATGTGCCTCCGCGGTCAGGAATTGAACCCTGGCTTTCTGCGTGGAAAGCAAGCGCGATAACCGTTAGGGCACGCCAAGTAGGCAGCGCGCGCGGCCTACTTGGCCAGCTGCGCGCGCGGCATTATGTCCTCTTACGGGAAAAGGCGGTGCCGGCGCTATGCCCCAAAGATGGCCAAAAAATACGTCATGAAGCACGCGGCGCTAAAGGTCAAAGCAGAAACGCCTCAGAATTAAAACACAAAGAAAAGCACAGCAACGCAGATGCTTCGTCACGGAAGCCGTCAAGCCGGCGTGGGCGCCGCGTCGGCGCAGTCGGGGAGCGTGATGTTACCGCCGGAGCAAAATATTTCTCCCGCGGGACAATAATGCTTCCCCATTCCTATTCGCGAGCAGTCTTAATTGTCTTCGGCGCGCTTTTCTGCTTACCATTTTAGACTTTCCCTCCTGCAATTTCAAAAGGGGAGCAAAAATATGACGTTTTTTTGTAAATTGTTGCGATAACTAAGATAACCAAACCCAATACACTGTTTACACCGCAGCTTGGGCTAGTTGGTTTTTCATAATTTGTTCTTCACAGCGCTGTGAAGTGCGGCGCAAAACTGTGCTAGCGCCTATGCATATCCATTGTTTTCTTATCTGTTATCGCTATGATGGCGCTAAAACCGTATAATAGAACTCCATCATAGACCGGAGGGAGTCTAATTTCCAAATAACATGAGAGGAAGGCGACAACTCGTCAACAAATATCTTCATGTTTCTTTAGTTATTTAAATTGCTTTACCCTTCCACAGTGGCTGCCTTCTGAATTGCATTTGCAACATGGAACATAAAACCTGCACATCAAAATTTTATTAGTGTATTTTATATAATTAGTCATATCAGGCACGTAGCCACGATTTTGTTTCGGGGGGGGGGGGGGGTGCCGCCCATGACAAAATGCTGTATGAGGGGGAGGGGGTAGAGGAGGTCCCAGCAAAAGGAAGATTTCGGGGGGGGGGGGAGGGAGGGGGGGGGGCCGAGCCCCATGGGCCTCCCCCATGGCTACGTGCCTGAGTCATATTTAGTTTCATTCCTTCTTGAACAAATTGTTCACGACGGAACGTCGATCTGGCCGAATAAATCACCGGCGGAGACCGCATTAAAGAAGCCTTGTCAACTTTTTTTTTAAACTAGACCTAACAAAAAAGTTACATTGTATATCGCCCTTTCACATATATGAGAAGAAAAAAAAAAGCCTAAAGTATTGAGTTTTCAGAAGCCACATCTGTGTAACAATCTGCCGAACCAAAATCTGTAATAGAGTATCAGTCTCCCTGGCTTACATGGTCCCGGTTTTTGCCAAGCGCTTTCCAAAATCCTGCCACGCAGTTCGCCAGTTTTCTAAATTACGGAAAGAATTTCCTGTCAAGCAGGTTAAGAAATGATTTGGACAGTAAAGCTAAACTGTCTCTTTTTAAAATGTTGCCTAATCATAGTCACATGTTTTCTTCGGACTGTAATTCAATTTCAGACACTTTGGCACAACCAGCTTTGAAAATGCATAAAAGAGGTCCATTGTAGCCATATAAAATTAAAAAAGGCACTTTTATGCACATATATACAGGCTAATTGTTTTCGTACATTTGTGGCAAAGTAGGAAATGCAAGAAAACGGAAAGTTTAGGACTTTTGCTTAACCCCCCCCCCCCCACCCTCCCCCTCTTTACCTACAAGCCTTCCTTAATACTAAAACTCCAAGGAGTAAATAAACGTACTTTCAGTCATATTTCAAGACTGTTCAGGTCTTCCCCAAGAGCGCAATTGCTCTCGGGGAGGGAACAACAGATTGCACATGGCAGTCACATTGGTAACTGTACAATAGGACCAGCGTTCCCTCATAACTATTTGCCGGGCGATCAATTGCACCGTAATCCCTAAGGTGGTTTTAACCCCTCCCCCCCCCCTCTTTTCCAAAGAAAGAAACAACAAAAGCTAAGCTAGATTGTGTCCATACGGTTTCGCCAAATAATGGTTCACCAAAGCATGTTTCGTTGATATTATGATGCTTCGCCAAAATACTTCTTGAGCCGCACCCTCTTCTAACATTTAGCCGTCGAATTGCCTCTTCACTAGGTGCACTGTATCTGGCTTCCCATCGCTCGCTGGAATTTGGTTATTTGGTTTCACATCGCTCGCTGAAAGACACTGACACAGCAAAAGCAAATCCTTGAAAAAAGCCCTTGGTAGGCAGACGTGTCACGGCCACCTACGCCCGCCGTGGAGAAATCCCGGGCAGCAGAGCCTGAAGAAAAGGCGCCGTTCTTTCTGCACGCGCCGTCGCTCGGGTAAGCCCACAGCCGTCGTACGAGGGAGTCATACGGGCCCTAGATGCGTACCGGCGGAACTGTGGCGCTAGGCGACCGAATCAACTTTCTAAATCGATATGCAAGAGCACGTCGCGATAAAAACTGTGGACGAAACGTCGCAAATACGTACGTTAAAACGAGCTGCACCTCGTTTCGTTCCAGGCCTTCGAAAGTATCTCGCGAAAAAACGTCATTCCATGAGCCAATCATCACTGCGCTTGCGTTATAATGCTAACATCAACTTGAGATTTTGAGCGCCGATGCAAGGAACGGTTGCAGATTGTTTTACTTACCAACTAAGCTGCCGATGATCCAACCCGTATCCTGGCTGTTGTGAACGTAAACACGGCCACGCAAACAGAAAACTTGGATGACGACGCTTTTCTCTGCCCGTGGACTGATGGTACCAACTTCCACGTGCGAGTTAACAGCCATGTGATGCAACTGATTAGAATAGCTGACAGAAACAAAAAAGCACTGGCGCTTCTGTTGGCCCTACCAGTCGGAAGGTATTTTCCAAAAAGCGAAGTTGATGAGCCGCCTTCTTTGCGCTCCTCGCTTCGACGCTAACGGTTGGTCTGTTGAAACCAGTGCTGGTCCTTCAATTGTTGCGTTTGTTCGCGTTCCAACCGCCTAAACAAAAAACAATTTTTGTTTCGCAAAAATTGGTCCTAACTTAAAGAAATATTTTGGAGAACCATTATTGTAACTTGAACCACATAAAACTGTCTATTTTGGCCATTTTACTGAATTTTAATGCTCCAAATGAATGGCTGCTAGAATCGAGACATCGTAATGTTGGTCAGCAGACAAACATTACCCTGTCTCAACACGAACGTCAAATGTAGGGTTTTCGGTTTTGGTGACTTATTCACCATTGTGGCTTACAGAACGTAAAAATTGGTTGCTTCGGTCTCTAATATTCAAGGGCCACTTTTCTTGTCCCGCAGTGTTGTAGAATTCTCGAACTCAGCATTCCCCTTACAGCCCCAGGAACCGTGTAGTCTTAAAATTTATCATTAGTTACGCCAGTCATGTCTGTGAAAACGTGCGAGGCATGCACTAGGAGCGAGTTGGACAAAACATTGTGCGTTGATGGTTCGTGTCAGTGCTGAACCACCATTATCTTTTGAAGCTTACGCGGATGCTCTCCTTACAAATGCCGCACTTCTCGCTACTTATTAAACGAATATAGCAAGCGCTCCCGCTTCAATCAAAGGGTTTCTTCAGCACTTAGCTGTTTTCTCCTGCCGAATGTAATTTCCCATTCTGTCAGAGACTATAGAATTTAACTTCTATACTCTATCTCAGTTTAACGTGGACCGAGATCTAGAGGGTAGGCTGGCCTAGTGCTCGTACTGTATAGGCATTTGTGCAGCTGAGAAGCTTTCCAAATCAAGTAGCTTATGCATTTAGCCTTCAAAATGGCATCTTTTGGGAGCGCAAAAAAAGTCAAAGACATTGATTTTTTTTTATTGTCCTATTTCGCTTCGCCTCAGTCGATTAAATGGGGAGTTACCCTCCAGATGAAAAATAGAATGAGTGCCAAATAATTGTTTTGCATTCAATTGGTATTTGAGGGTTCATTTAGGTATCCCAAGTGAATAGTCGTTGAGATGCAGTCCCTCTGCACGTCAGTCATTTTCAACATTCATAGCGTTGATAGTCTAATATTGGCACTGCCCACGTCATGTACTTACCTCGAACAATCGCTGGGCACAAGCTGGTCGTCTGGTAAACATCCCGGTTGGAGAGTATGAGTACCTATTTCGCCATGAAGTTCAAGGCTAGGCCACGCCGTCACTAGCAAACGTTTATAATTTGGCAACCCCAAAGCTGAACCACCTCTGGCTCCGCAAGCCGTTGTAGCGAAAACATCCTGGCACGTAACTATAAGCTTGACTTACGTGGCATGCAACTACAAGGTCACATGGTTTGCTTTTTCTACAGAATTCGCAGCGATGCCTTGAAGCAGACGCCGGGCTCAAATTTAGGAACATAAATTTGGAAAAAATGCTTCTGGTTTTTAGTGGTTTTAGTGTGCAGACTTGGAACCAAAGCCACCACAAGAGGACGGCAATCTGAAGTTCAGCGGCAGCTCGAAGCCAAGAAGCGGAAGGAAAAAGGCAGCAGTCCTTCCGCCAGAAAATGTTCGACTCGACCAGTTGAGTCACTGGCCTCAATAAACCGCTACTTGGCAACGCTCTAAGCTTTCAGGGTGTGCATCCCTCACGTTTCTAAACTGCGAGAAATGTTCAGTCGCTCTGTGCTTGAACAAAGCCAAAAACTGCTTTCACCGCTTCCACAACCCACGAGGCACTAATGAATGTTGTATCACATATGATACGTAAAGTATTTTTTTTTTCGTTTTCGAGTTCAAAAAGTTAATAAACATTTTTAAGCTAGTTTTAAAATCATGTTATTGTAGCGAACACGGACAAATTTTTGGGGGTAAGAAAAAAGTCATGCATTGTCATGCCGTGTCAAAAATTCCGTGCATAAGAAAATGTTGGCGCTTTGATGGTAATAATGACATGTGACGTGCTCATGTAACGATCCTTTCCGCAGAGCAAACTGTTTTTGTTTTTTTTATTTCTACACCTATTTTAAGTAGACTGATTCACCCAGCTCCCTTTCTCGAATGCAGGGATTGTTTTTCCGAAATAATTAGCAGGAACTTAGGTGCAACAGGTTTATTAGAGTATGCGATTATTATATATTCTTCACATCTTGACTGTGATAACAGTATCCATAACCTTATTCACTATTGCATTTGTATTATACCTAGAAAAATATTTTGACGTTTGGTTTATGTATACTACGTTTCCGCTTATGTGGGATTGTTGACCCGGAGTGAAGTCCATCAACCTTGTTTCACGATTCCAGCAATACACAAACGCTTTCATGTCAAGTGAGAGTCCAAGGTGCCAAATTTGTCATGCGCGTTAAGTTAGAGGCAGTAAAAACCTCTACATAAAAACGTTTTGATGAAGGGGCCTCTGGGGACATCTGAATAGCACATACAGTGATTAAGTGCTGCTCCAGTTGCGCCGAAATGTGCAATGAATAAAACTATGTTACATCTTGCACCGAAATGCCGTCTTCGCTAAGTATGGTGCCACACCTGCGCCTACATGGGGTTAAATAAAAAGCTAATATTTTATTACGGCTCCGATCTCCAATTCAAGAAACTAGAAGGGAATACAAATTGCACAAATATAAATTTCACAGCATCTCTACTCACCGTATAGTTCGTTTCGTTTAAAGTCAGAGCACAGTCGAAGACTCGAACACATTAAACCAACGATACACAGACCTGAAGCTCAAGTCAAGGAACATTCTCTGCAATTGAGTGGTTTAACCGATTAAAGAACACGTAAAGGGAGATGACAAATGACATGATTGCGCGCTTTGATGCTCTGAATCAACCGGCCAGAGTCGTTGAAGCTGGCCGATCAACCGCTCTGGTGGGTTGATGTGTATGCTGGTTGATCGCCAAAATCGTCTAAATTTCCAGGTGATGTCATCGATGTCAAAAACTAAGGGTTCAAGAAAACGTTGAAAAATTGTAGGATTGCCAACTGCGGCTACGGTGACGAGACAGAACCAGGGTCTTGCACTCCTGACAATATAACTTGAATATCATGTTTGCCATATGCCTTCGTTCCGTGGCTGCAGGTTATCGTTGCAGTTAAAATGTTCGCTTGAACCTTCACCGTTTTTCACAAGCGTGCGGGCATCGAGCTGCACCGCTTTGCACCGGAGTGGTGGGAGCAGCGGCTGACCTAGGGGAGCGCCTGGCTTAGCGCGAAAGGCACGCAAATTAAGCTCAGGATTATTAAAGTTCTATGTTATTTTCTTAAGTGTAAGGTAATTTCTTATTAAAAAAAACTCAGCGCAGAAAGAGAGCACAAAACGCAGGTGAATAAGTATTGTCACAAATGACAATTGATGGAGCGATGAATGGCTGGCGGAAACTAAGCGATGTTTAATGTGGCGAACTTGTGACCAAAATGAAATAGAAAAGGGCTAGCGTCCAAGGTGTCGATGGCGGCGAAACAGCAGAATCAAGCGCTGGGTCGAGAATGACAAGGGCTCGCCAAGTGTTGTCCCATATGTGCACGCGTTTCCTTCTGGACCGATTGGCGTAAAAGTTTCGGCGCGAGGAATATTCCGCTTCGGTCAAGCAAAAGGGTTCTCGAATTCACCAGAACGGGGCATTAATAAAAACAACAAAAAGTTGCATCTGCGGCCAGGCATCGAACCTCGGCCCTTTATTTGGAAGCCAAGTACGATATGAATTCGGCCACGTGCCCGCTTACTCGGCGACGCGCGTCACAATATATGAATAAATACGACAATCATGGCAGTTCACGTGCTGATGTCGATCGAAAGAGCAGCGAACTTCGACGTAAATCTGGTCTCTATGCCGCTAATGAGCAGTGTCACCTTTAAAGCACAAGTGTAGGTCTTAATAATATATGTGAGTGGCTGTTTTTGCAAGTTGTGATATTAGAGTTTTGAGTTTGGTAGGTAAATTAAACATGCGGGACGCACTTACACGAATTGACGTGTTAACGGATATGCTGTGTCCTGGCATTTTACAGACATTTTATTTGCAGGCTAAACAAACGAATGAGTGTAATATTGGGAGGAAACAGAATATTTATCCCAATTAGCTGCTGCGCTATCATTCATTTTCAACCATTTTAAATACCCATTGTAGCTCTGACTAGTCTTATTTAATAAGGCTGTGTTTCGTTTATGCCATATATTTTCTTACCACAAACGATAATGAGAAATATGCTCGGGTATCAAAGAGGAACCCTTGATTTCTGTTATAAATGATCTCATATAGAGATTCAATCACTTTTTTTATTCTCAAGTGATGTGCTAACAGACGTTGGCATGTGGTTGTTAAATCCCAGTGGCTGCTCAAAATCAATATTTGCCCGCTACAGAACCTGACTGAAAATGTCAAACGCCGCTTCCATCCCTGCTCATGCCTTGCTATAAAAAGTCAAGTTCTTGTTAGATATGCATTGGATGACTGTGCGGCCGCATTTCTGAAGTGTGGTAGATAGATCTCTGGCATACCGGGATATTGTTTTTTTTCTGTCAGATCCACAGCGTACAAGTTTCATTAAACACCTTTCCTCACTTTAAATGTATTTCAAGATGTCAGCCACCGGCTAATTCATGATTATGTCGCAAACATTCATTTTACAAAAGGAAACGGTCAGCTAGAATGATACGGACAAAACCCAGACAGGAAGAAAGAGACATACACAGTACGGACTATCAACTGAGACTTTACACTTCTTCTTCATCACTTGAACCCAAAGATTCTCGCCTAAAGCAAGCCCAATAAGTGACTATAAATCCTTTCATTGCACGACTAAAATAAATTAGTAAAATATTTAAATTGAATTAAATTAAATTAACAAATTTGGTCACTTACACCTTCCTGACCCAACCCCAAACTTACCGCTCGACACATATCCCTCTTATTCCCTTTCAAGGGGCAGTGCCTCATCGCAAAAACTGCCTTTCTTTCTTGCTAACCATGACGGAGGGCATGCTCACGCAGTCGTCGGCGCTTTTCTTAATGCCCAGGGCCTTGAAAATCTCGCGCGAAAGGCATTTTTGTGTCTTTTAATAATGGAAACGCTGCAAAAACTTGGCCTTCACCGACACCTCCGGCAATGGGCTGCAAGGTGCCCAGCCCCCGTTCCCTGAACCGACGCTGCGTACTCCCTGACTCTCTTATTAATGCAGCGTCCCGTCTGCGCGATGTATCAGCTCCCGCATGACATTGAGATCCTCTACAGAGCCCCAGTCTGGCACGTGGCGTATTTAGTCGTAGTCGAAGTGTTGCAGGTTGGCTGGCGGTTCTTAGCCACATTTACCGTGCGGCAAACAGAGTTCTCTCTGTTCGGTGCCGAGCACACAACACGGACACTCTGTCGTGCAGCGATTTTTTGAGTCAGTGGGTGACACGTGGATGTAGGGTACTTCCACGAAGTTCTCCCGTGGAGTCTGTCTGTCTCGCTCGGTACTTGGTGAAACTGGGGAACATTTTCTGCATATGACTCACATAAGGTTCCAAGGAGGACATATGGATACCCAAAGACATGAAGCCGGTCCATCTGTTTCTGAAAGCTAGCTTCAACTTGATGGTGGCATGACGTGCGCAGCGGTGATACGAGAGCCGTGATGGCAACACTTCGTTCGGCGGTTTTCGAATGGCAAGATGCAAACTTCAAAAACCTTTACTTGAACGATGTTCGTTCCTCCAGCACACATGCCCATCCTTAAACTCGAGTGCGAGGTTCAGAAACGCAATAGACTTGCCCACGGGCAGTTCGTGGGTGAAGACCAGGTCGGGACAATTTCCATGATTGTGCTCCTGCATCCGTTTTCTTCACTCTCGATGTATGTGCTACACAGTATCAGGAAATTGTACACGTACCTAAAGATAGCTTTGATTCTGGCATCATTCAGGATAGATTGGATGTGCCTACCACACACCGTCAAGAACAGATTGCATAGATGTGGTGCCACTCTAGAGCCAATGCAGATCCCACTTTTTTTAACTTAGTCTAGACCTTCATGCGAGATCATGGTAGCTGTTAAATTTACCCCGAGTAGTTCCACGGAGGCGTGCACGCTAATCCCTGCTACGGATTTGAAAGGCGTTACGCCGTGTTCCTCAATGGTTTATGGCAAAATTGGCATGAGAATGAAGTAGCTTATTCAATAGAACATATCCTGGACGGTGATGTAAAATCCAGAAACCACCTCGGCTGAATGTTCCTCAAGATAAGCCATAAGTTGTTCTGTGTTGTGAATTCTGTAAGGATCATCCCAATGCACCTGGGACAGGTGGTTTGCAGGATAGGTTGAAATATGAGCTTGCCAGGTTTCCCTCTCGCAGAAAATAGCACGAAACGGCACCCCCACCTTATGTGTGTTTTGCCGAGGAGAAAACGTCAAGGAGTCCGCCATTGTAGCTTTCACTTTGGTGCCCAGGCTGGTTAGGTTGTGAACTTCAAGCAGTCGCTTAAAGGCCAGCTCAGTTTTTTGTCTTCATTTCGCATCAACCTGGATTAAGATTTTCACAACGGCAGTGGTGGCCTTCTTTCCGTAGGACCTAGCATCAAAGACTACAAAAACCCCTTCTTTATCTAAGACACATAGCCGGAGATCTTTACTTTACAGTTCTTGTACCGCGCAGCCAAACCCCAAGCCTGGAGGTGCCGGGCACCTTTGGCCTGCGAAGAAATTGATGCCTTCCGATATATTTTGCGATTTCTGCTTTTCGTGAGCTGGGGACGCGATGGTGCGAACAAGGGCAGCCTTGTCCATCGTTTCTAGCTCCGGTGTAACAGCATACTAAGGTTCCTGTTCGAAAATGAAGGTGGTCCTTTCTGAAAGATGGACGTGAGCAAGGGTCTGGAGCGGCGACCTTTTGGTGTGTTCCTTTTTCCGCAATGCCAGATCTTGCTTCAGGGCAGAACGAAACCAGGATTTCCACAGGCTTTCTATGGAATACATTGCCTTCGCCAGTTGGTTTATAATGACGCTGTGAGTAGAGCACTTAGCACTTAGGAAGTCAGTGAGAAGGCGCTGTTGGCGCCACGTTTCTGACCGGAGTACCTTTGTCCCCGCATGGCGTGGCCTTGCGACGGTGCGGTGACCCCGAAAAATAGACGAATATCATCGAGAATGATTCTCTTATCAACGTTGCATGAAAGCAACCTGGCCCGGCAGGTAGTGATGGCGATCAAAAGTCCCCGAGTCCGTGTGTCAAGTGAAACAAAACATACAAAAGTTGAGCGCAAATAACTAGAAAGGAACTGAATAACAGGCTGAAGTTGCGCTAGTTGGTACATAATGGAAGAGGAAACGGTCAGCTAGAACGATAGGTACCAAACAAAGAGAAGGAGAAACAAAGATATACACACCGCTGACTATCATCTGAGAGTTTATACCTCTTCTTCATCACTTTAACCCAAGGATTCACATCTAAAGTAATGCCAATAAATCACCCTAAGTAGTTATATTGCACTACTAATTTAAAGTAAATTAAACTAAATATGTACTAATTCCTATGTGCTAAATTCTCTACTCACAGAGTCTTTAGAAACCAACTGGCTATGGCAAGGTATTCCAGAGAAGGCCTGTCAAAATCAAGGTTTCTTCCTGACACCCGAAGAAACATCTGCCACTTAATACAAAGGAAGACACCAAAAGGTGGACACTCCAGACACTTGATTCACGAACAGTTACCTTAGTAAGCTGTACCACCACAGCTAGAGGCGGTGAACTAGGTTGACTTTGTTGGCACTCTTGCGTCCCGAAATCACGAAGACCAAAAACCACAAATTATCTCGGAAGGCGTCGATTGCTTCGCAAACCAAGGGTGCCCGGCACGTCTAAGCTTGGGCAAGAACTGCTAAATAAATATCTCCAGCTATTTGTCTCAGGTAAAGATGGAGGTTTCGTAGTCCTTGATGCTGGGACATACGAAAAGAAAGCCGCTGCTGCCGTAGTAAAAAACTGCATTCAGGTTGAGCCCAAAAAACTAAGCTTGCCGTTAAGCAGCTGCTTGAAGATCACAACCCAACCAGCCTGGGCACCAAAGTGAAAGGTACAAAAGGCGGACACCTTGATGTTTTCTTCTCGGCCAAAACACATAAGCTAGGGGTACTGTTTCGTGCCATTGTCTTCGAGAGGAACACCTGGCAAGCTTATGTGTCAACCTATATCGCAAAGCACCTCTTCCACATGCATTGAGATGATCCATACAGAATTCACAACTCAGAACAACTTATTGCTTTTCTTGAGGAACATTGATCTGAGGTAGTTTCTGGATTTTCCATCAACATCAGGGTATGTTCTACTCCAAGCCCGACACCAGTCTCATGCCAATTTTGCGACAAACAATTGAGGAACACGACATAACGCCTTTTCAAACCGCAGCAGGGATTAGCGTAGACGCCTTCTTAGAACTGCTCAAAGTATATTTAACGGCCACTGTGATCTCGTATAAAGGTCTAGAATACGTCCAAAAAATGGGATATTTATTGGTGTTAGGATGGCGCCGCATCTATGCGATTTGTTCTTTGTGGCGTGTGGTGGGCGCATCCAATCTATCCTGAACGATGCCAGAATCGAATCTACCTTTTGGGTACGTGGACAATTTTCTGGCCCTGTGCAGCACAGACATAAAGAACGGAGAAAAGGGATAAAGGACCGCGATCATGGGAACCTTCCAAGAATGTTTCCCCGACCTGGTCTTCACTCACGAACTGCCCGTGGGCAAGTCTATTAAGTTTCTGGACCTCGCACTTAAGTTTGAAGATGGACGTGTGTGCTGGTGGTACTAACCTTGTTGAAGAAAAGGTTTCCTTCCGTTGGCATCTTGCCATTCAAATATGGATATAGATATGGTGGCTTAACCCTTCGTATCGGGCGATCACACTTTTAACAAAGCTGGATCTAGTAAAAAAAACATAAAAAAACTAAGTTTCCTTACCATTGCCCCCCACCCTCCTCACAGTTCTTCCCCACCAGTCCTCCAATCTTCGCTTTGTGATCTCAACCACCCCGAGGACGCCGGCATCTTCCCGCTGGCCGCGCTGGCCACCATGGTTTAGATGTCCCACTTCATCGATGCACGTCGTCTGCGTCATCAGCTCCTGCCCCGTCGATGGTGTCGGTCCCAACCTCTTCAGTCCCAGCGCAACCGCATAGTCCAAGAGATCTGGTGGCACTGGCGGCTTCAGCTCTCGGCACTTCATTATGACATGTTCGGCTGTCTCCTCCTGCTGGCCGCATAGCTGGAATGTGCCGTCCATCCCCGGCGTGTACTTGGTCCTCAGGTGGCGTGTGCTCAACACTCCACTTCGTGCCTCGCACAGCAGCCCACTGCCCCTAGAGGTGTCGACGAATTCCTCGCGCACAATGCTCTTCTCCGCACCGTAGACGGCGAGGGACGGCCGCGCGCCGACCGCGGCGACCCATCTGGTCGTTTTTGCCTCCTTCACGCGTTCCCGGACCCGTTTCGCCGTCCCCGGAGATTCGACCTCGGACAGCAGCACCCGTGACACGTCATATCGCTCCGTGACCTTGTTCACTATCTTTACCCACCGGGTGTTGATGCTTCGAAGGTGGATGTACTTGAACACCTGGCGAGCCCATCGTTGTTCCGGCCAAGTGCACAGACACCGCTGGAAAATTAGTTTGCTGCTGCCCTCTCGAGCTTCGAAGCAGGGCCAGCCCATGTAGCCGTGGACGTACTCACTGGTGGTGTTTCGGTGTGTTCCCAGCGCCAGGCAACCCATCTTTCGCTGCCTCACTTCAAGATGTTCTTGTGTACGTGCCGACAGGCACAGTACGGCGGTGGCGAAGGACAGGCCTGGCTCCGCCACCATTTTTCAGAGTGCCCACACCGTCTCGTACCGGCTGAAACTTCACATTCCCCTTCATCGCAGGTAGCCCTTGCGTTCGTTCGCCGTGGTCCGCAGCTCGGCTTCATGTTGTTTGAGGTACTTTTGTCCCGACTGCAGCGTCACTACCAAGTACTTATATTCGGTCCTCCACTCAATCTCTCTGCTTTGAATGTTCACCACCTGCGACAGCTGCGTAGGGGCATCCTCTGTTTCCTGGGTCTCCCGTTGCTCCACCCCTGCCCCAAGGACTCCAGACTTGCCGGGGGTTGAACGTTAGCCCCAGTGTGGTTCCCTCTTCTCCACAGGGGTCCAGTAATTTCGGAAGCTCCTCCAAGGACCCCGCCATAAGCAGCACGTCATCCGCATAGATCAAGGCAGGGATTCTCTGGTCTACTTTCCTCCCCTCTTCACCAAAGCACATCTTGAAACCCAAGCGGCTGTCCTCCAGTGCTCTCTCCAGTCTTGCAATATACAACATGAACAGAAGTGGTGAAAGCGGGCACCCCTGTCTCAGTCCTCTTGTGGCCTTTCTGGGCTTGGTGAATTCCGCCCCCCACTGAATCACAACACTGTTGTCTCTGTATATCTCTTAGAGTAGGTCCCTCCATTCCACGGGCATTCCCACCTCTTCTAATACGTCCATAACAGCGAATGGTTCACAGAGTCGTACGCCTTGGAAATGTCCAAGAAGCCGAGGTACAGTCGCCTCTGCTCATGGTTGGCGCTCTCCATGGCCTGTGTGATCAGGAACAAGTTTCCCTCCAGCCTCCTTCCTTTGCGGAATCCATTTTAGAGTTCCCCCAGTATTCCCTCGTGCTGAGCCCAGCTCTGTAGGCGTTCCTTCAGAACATGCATAAAAATTCGGTAGAGCACCGAGGTCACTGTTATAGGACGGTGGTATTTCAGGATAAGCTTGTCTCCTTTCCCCTTGTACAGCATCCTTACCCGGGATCTTCTCCTGTCCTCCAGTATGTCGCTCGTTTTTATCACACAGGAGAGCCCCTCTCGGAGCCGTTCCTTTGACTTGGCTTCAATTTTCTTCAAAAGGTCTGCTGGAATGTCATCAAGACCCGTTGCCGTGTGGCCATCCATGTCTTGCATGGCTATGTTCAACTCGCCTTGGGATATAGCTCGGGGCTGTTGGGTACCTCTCGTGCTGGACCTCAGGGGGTCACTCAGTCTTACTGTGCCTGGTTCTTCGAAGCTCTCCGCCATTGCTAGAGCGATGTGCCTGATACATTCCTGTCCAGTGAGGACTACTCTGCTCTCTACCCATCTCTCTTTACCTCTGACATGTTGCCCGAGCTTTCTTGGGGCATCACTGCCACTGCTTCGCAATTCCTTAAGCAGTTGTCGGTCCACCTTCTTCATCTTTCTTCGCACCACAGTCGGGAACTTAATCGTTTTTTCCTGGTATTCTTCCCATACTTTGAGAATAGCCTCTTTTGCACCCATGTTTTGATTGCTTCACCGTGCTTCCTGCATGCTGCTCTCCTCCGGTTTCTTGCCTCTCCCACCTCAGTGTCCCACCATCTCTTTCTCCTTCGTCTCCGTTTCCGCTGTAAACTCCTTCTTCCCTTTACCTTTGAAATCCACTTGCACAAACAATTCACAACGTCTGTGTACTGTCGGATAGGTTAATCCTCCGCTTCCTTTTCCAGCTCCTGCACCACTCTCTCCATGTCCCTACTGGTAAACCCCTTAGGTGTCCTTGGCAACGGCGACTGTCTTATTTTGTTTGCCCCAAACTCCAATGTCAGTCGGTGGTGATCACTTACAAGACTCGCTGCCCCAGTCTCGTTCATTGTCATCTCTGTTAAGCTTTCATATAATGCTGGGGACATGAGACAGTAGTCTATGCATGAAGAACGTTTCCGAACGGCCCATCTCATTTTCCCTTTACATTTGTCTGTTCCGTTCACCATCACTAGTCGGATTTTTTCTATCCAACATAGGAGCTCCCAACCTGTCGTATCTGTCCTCACATCCAGTTCTTGTATATGCGCGTTAATGTATCAAAGTATGATGGTGGGTAGGTTCAGTTCTTCTGCGTCTTTTTGTAGACAGGTCAGTTGTGCATTGTTTGCCTCCTCGGATTTGTTTCCAGTTTAGAGGTACACTATTCCGACCGCCACCTTCTCCTTCCGCATATTCCCCGTCATTCACAGATGCTCCACACAGCTTTCCCTTTGCCTTTCCCATTCGCCCGTAGTCGTTCCCAGAAAACCCACAGCTTCCCCTTTTCATCCCGACCTCTTCTGTTCTGGCCCTGCCAAGTGAATTTTTCGTGTGCCGGTGGTACCTCCGAATTCCTCAGGTGAGTTTGCACCAGTCCCACCGCCACAAAACTCTCCTTTTCCATTGAAGCGTATAGCTCTTCCCATTTCGCTGCCTTTTTTCCCCCTTGCATGTTTAGGAAAGCCAGAGTTTGTCGCCTTCTCTTCTGTCCTCTCCGTGTTCTCTTTCTTGCCTTTTATGGCCGCAGCCTCACCCCTGCCGGTTTCTTTGGTTGGTGATTTTCCACCCCCGGCCTGGCCATTCAACTGTCCGCATTTGTTGACTCCTCACTGGTTAACTTTTTTTTTCCTATTGTAATTTAGGGGACATATTCTCCGAGTCTTTGTGTTTTCTTTTTTCCCGCATGGAATGTCTTGGGTTTTGCCTGTGCGTCTCTAGTTGTTTTTCTCCTCTCACTGCCATGCCCTTCTCTTTCCCCTGTGTCCCCTCAGTATTGTCTCCCCTGCTGCTGGTGCATCCCTTGGAGCTGATCCTCGATCTTCTGCAGCCCGTGGTGCCATCCTTGTTTCCTGTTGCTTCTTCCCCAGGTCTTTGTTTGTGATTCCATACCCGTGTTGTCTGGCATTGAGACTAAAAAGGCCTCAATCTTGATGCCTAGGCTTCGTCCCATCTCTTCTGCTCTCTCGCCATTGTGCGTGTGTCCCTGGTCCTCACCAGCAGGTATGCTTACGTCCACAAACTCCACTCTTGGGCCGAACCGCTGTGTCATTTCTTTCGTCAGTGTGTTTCATTGTACGCTTTTTTCTTTCGTTGGGCCTGCACTGATTTCAACAGGAACTGCACACATCACAAATTGATGTTCCGGTGACATTTGGACCCACCTCTTAAACAAAGTGTTGCCAACACGGAACTCGTACCAGCGCTGCTGAAGTCATGCCACCATCAAGCTGATACTAGCTTTCAGAAACAGATGGCCCGGCTTCGTGACTCTGGGTATCTAGCTGTCCTCATTGGAGCCTTATGTGAGACATATGCAGAAAATCTTCTAGAGGATCATCAAGCACCGAGCAAGATAGACAAACTCCACGAGAGAACTTCGCGGTAGTCCCCTACATCCACGGTGTCACCCACCGACTCAAAAAGATCGCTGCACGACAGAATGTCTGGTTTGTGCGCTCGGTGCCGAACAGAGGGAACTCTATGTGCCGCGGGTTAAATCAGGCCAAGAACCACCAGTCAACCTGCGACACTGCGCACAGGACTAAATACGCCACGTGCCAGAGTGGTGTTTGTTTCAAGATCCCAATGTGATGCGGGAACTGCTACGTTATGCAGACGGGACGCTGCATTAACGCCAGAGTCAGGAAGCACGCGGCATCGGTGCAGGGAACAGGGGCTGGGCACCTTGCAGCCCATTGCCGCACGTGCGGGTGCAGGCCAAGGTTTAGCAGCGTTTCCGTTCTTAAAAAACACAGAAATGCCTTTCTGTGCGAAATTTTCGGGGCCTTGGCCATTGATGAAAGCTCCGATGACTGCGTGAGCATGCCCTGCATTACGGTCAGAAAGAAATGCAGTTTTTGCAATGTGGCGCGGCCCCGTGAAAGGGAATAAGAGGGGTATATGTCGACGGTGGTTCGTGGGTTGTGTCAGGGAGGCGTAAGTGACCAAATTTAATAATATTGTTTAATTAATTTTAATCTGTTTAATTTAGTCGTGGAATGTAAGGATTTAGAGTGATTTATTAGCAATTTAGGTGGTAATAAGGATTTAAGGAGTTAGAGTGATTTATTATGACTTTAGGTGTCAATCTTAGGGTTAAAGTGATAAAGAAGAAGTATAAAGTATAATTTCATTGTCAGCATTGTGTACGTCATTGTTACTCCCTGTCTGTGTTTGGTTTCTATCGTTCTAGCTGACCGTTTTCCCTTGCATTATGTACCAACTAGCTGAACTTCAGCCTGTTATTAATTTTCAATTTCAGTATTCTTTACAAGGTCTAGTTCTTTGTGCGATTTTATTGCATTTATGCTGAAAGTGGGAGGAGTTCTCTGCCTATGAGAGGAGAGATAAACCTTTCTTGTAATTAAGACATTTAAGAAACTTGCAAAAGGATTTATATTATAGCGGTATTTTAGAGCATCCACACTTTGTCTCTTCCTTAATTTCCTCTTTAATTTATGTTAGTTATTTAGTCTGTTTCTTGTGTTTATCACATTTTTATATTGAAGGTGCGCTCGCAGCCCTCATTCGGGTTGTGATGTCCCTCCACCTGTAATCCAGCCGCTCCTAAGCGACGAAAGTGAGTTTTATTCTTGCAACTCATTCGGCACCTTTGTTCAGTTATAAATCTATAATTATCAACTTTAGAGCAAAATTAAGTTTTGCTACATGGAATATTTCTAGAAATATATACCTGCTACCAAATGTGCCAAGTAAATACATTTTTCTACCGATATCAGTGCTCCATGAGGACCTCGAGCAAGATATCTTTATTGAGCAAACATTATGTTTGTTTGAGACAACTACGCTGATGTACAAACTCACGGACATCCAGCGTTACAGTGGAACGCTGGATGTCGGCGAGTCTCCCTGCGAAACACTACACAATGTCCGCGATGTCCGCGAGTTTCTCTCCAATGATGTAGGCGTACTGAAGTATAACAGTTTTGGGAAAGATGGCTGGTTTTTCGTCGTGCGCAGGTCGTCTTGTTTAGCGGCACGTATGCTTTTTCCTCGTTTGTTTCTTTGTGTTTTGTTTGTCGGACCAGGGGTCTTTCCCAGTGAACTCTCCCACCTGGTCACGTGCCTTTCATTTATGTATTTAGTTTAGTTGGGGGGGGGGGGAGGGGTACCTTCCTGGCGAGCCCCCTCCTTGGCTTACCGGGTTTCGCTTGATCGGGTTTCGGCAGAGGCACCGTGGTGGCGTAGTCCGACTATGCAGCAGAATCTACGGTGCTTGTCGAAGGTGTCAGCCCGGTCCGTTGCAAGGGTGACGAATGGCAGCGCTGACCCTTGTTCCGTGAGCGGCATGTGTTTCCGTCCAGGTTTAAAACAACAGGTCGAACACCTACCCTATGTTTTGAAGGTTGGAGCACAAAAACCCCGCGCCCGGGCTAGAGAGGGCGATTTTGTTTTGACCCTAATCTTGATCTTGCAATCCTTCAAGCGAGAGAACCCCTACTTTGCACATAAAATATCCTGTGTAATGTTTGTATCAAGTTTTCGTGTCGATATTATGTAAATAAACAGTTTTGTATTGTACGATCACGGAGCCTCCTTTGTACTTCTGCGATCCTGATCCCCGAAGAAAACTTCGCGTCGGGTACAAACTCAACATCGTACATGCGAACCCATCTTTACTGAAACCATACGAGCAGATCATACTATGGGATATCCTATACCAGCGAAATGGCGATACCTGCATGGTCTTTCTGATGTCACCTCTTCGCCGGTATAAGGTGCCCCATATTACGATATGCTTGCATCCGTGTCTTCCCCTCTATCTTTTCGTCGTAATCCACTATGCCGGCATTGGATGTTCTATAATACAATACGCATGTATGCTTCCGTTCACTTGCATCGTTCCGCATTAATCAAATGTGCTTTAACCACCATCTTGCCGGTATAGGATGTTCTATGATACGATACGCTCGTATGAGGCTTTTTCCATAATCATTTCATCATCCAGATTTTCCAAGCACTAAATCTCTCAAAGCTGTTCAAGATAGACACTATACAGGGTTATTCAAGGAGACGCCAGGCTCTTTAAATCGACCGCAAAATTCGGTTTCTTAACCTATCGGGCTACGACTTTGTGCAGCGTTGCCCACAGATGGTGCATTTTTTTTTTGTAAAATTTGGAAAGAACGAACTAACCTGAGGAAAAAGTAAAGAAGGAAAAAGGCTTAGCTCCTATAAAAATGCAGCGACGCCACCGGTCTTCAAACAACACGGCGCCGTTTCGCACGGGAGACAAGAGATGGCGCAACGAACGTCGCCAATGAACGACCTTACGGCGCCGAGAGCCGGCGTCTATAGCACGCGATCTTTTCGACTCTAATGGTACGTTTACGCCTGAGAAGAAATACGCTGCCGCTGGAGCGGATCCGCTCCCGGCGGCAGCGGCGACGAACGGGTTGCGTTTCAATCTCTTTCCTTCGAGCGGCGGCGGCGGCGCCGGCTGCGGCAGCTGTTCTCCTAACATCCCGTCAAATATGACGAGAAAGCGCGAGCGTTCCCACCTCGGCTGTCTCTCCCGGGCTTCCCGGGCAATCCCGGGCGTTGCAGCTCCCGGAAGAACGCCTACTCATGACGTAGGCAGCGTCGCGCTGCGCAAGAATGTCACTTCCGGTCAGCGAAACGCCTCGCTCGGCGGCAGAAATAGATCCCGGATTTATGCGGAGGGCAAGTTCGTCTGCTTCTTGCGCAGGGGGTGGCGGTGACGTCAGGTCGCCGAGCCCTGATTGGCTGATCGCGACCCCCTATCTGAGCGTCGTCTGCTCCTTTGCAACGTCGTCTGCTCGCAACGTCGTCTGCGTCTGTCTTACCTTTCCTGCGACTTTCGGAAGTGCAGAGAACAGATTCACGAAACGATCTTACGCCAAAAATGTGCGTAAGACAAAACTAAAGAACAAATTCGTATTCGCGAAACGAAATTTTCGTAAGTTTTGCGCAGGTTACGGCGAAATCCTACGACAGCTCCGAAGCTGTCTTACGCGCTTCTTACGATCAACTCAGCATGGCCGACAGCGTCGCGGTCGCGACGACCCACGGACGTTTATTTTTCTACGTGAGCTTCTGACGCCTCCTGACTTTAAGCAGCAAGAAAAAAGTAAAAATTACTTGAAACAGAGCACGACGAACAAGAACGCTGGATCCACGAACACCGGGGAAAAGCTCCAACGGCCACGATTCCGCCGAACGCGACCAAACGAACTGGGCAGTTAGGCCTAGCAGGCACTCCGCGACTCGGCGACCGTCTGCCCACGACCGGCTGACGTGCTGAATGGAATATGCCCGCGCGACCCTTGTGAACCCTTCCCGTGTTATACTTTGATCGCTGACCTCAATTTTAGATTAAGAGGTCAATTTCTTCCTCTTGTTATCTCCTTGTTTCCGGAGGCAACGGTGACTCTCGCCGGTGAAAAAGCGGTGAATCTCCGACAGACGCAGGAAAGGTAAAGCAGCCATCGCTTTGACTAGCAGACGTAAAGCAGGCGACGTTAACTGCGCCAACCCGCCGGCGCCGTTAGAGTGAGGGGTCTCGCCGCACACGAATGGAGGGAAAAAGTATTTGGGAGGGAACTTGCGGACACTAACACGCTCTCTCTGTTCTAAGCAAACAAACCTCGACGCCCCGGTACACCTCGCCAGTGAGTCCTTTGACTTCCCTCCTTGATGCGCGTCTGCTAGTTGTTAGACAAAAACAACGTACCGCTCGAGTTATTTCGTCTGCCCTCCCTTAAAGGCGAAGTCGAGTTCGCTCCGAAAGTCGCAGAGAAGGTAAGACAGACGCTGACGATGTTGCGAGCAGACGACGTTGCAAAGGAGCAGACGACGCTGAGATAGGGGGTCGCTATCAGCCGATCAGGCTCGGCGTCCTGACCCCTACCTCAGCGTCGTCTGCTCCTTTGCAAGGCCGTCTGCTCGCAACGTCGTCTGCGTCTGTTTTACCTTTCTTGCGACTTTCGGAAGTGCAGGTCTTTACGAGCGAGCTCGACTTCGCCTTTCAGAGAGGGCAGACGAAATAACAACTAGCAGACGTGCATCAAAGAGAGAAGTCAAAGGACTCACTGGCGAGGTGTCCCGAGGCGCCGAGGTTTGTTTGCTAAGAACCGAGAGGTGAGCGTGTTAGTGTCCGCAAGTTCCCTCCCAAATACTTTTTCCCTCCTTTCGTGTGCGGCGAGACCCCTCATTCTTTAACGGCGTCGGCGGGTTGGCGCAGTTAACGTCGCCGGCTTTACGTCTGCTACTTAAAGCGATGGCCGCTTTACCTTTCCTGCGTCTGTCGGAGATTCACCACTTTTTCACCGGTGAGAGTCACCGTTGCATCGGGAAACAAGGAGATAACAAGAGGAAGAAATTGACCTCTTAATCTAAAATTGAGGTCAGCGATCGAAGTATAATACGGGAAGGGTTCACAAGGGTCGCGCGGGCATATTCTATTCAGCAAGCCAGTCGGTCGTGGGCCGGTCGCCGAGTCGCGGAGCGCCTGCTAGGCCTAACTGCCGTGCTCGCTTGGTCGCGTTCGGTGGAATCGTGGCCGTTGGTGCTTTTCCCCGGTGTTTGTGGATCCAGCGATCTTGTTCGTCGCGGTCTGTTTCAAGTACTTTTTACTTTTTTCTTGCTGCTTGAAGTCGGGACGCGTCAGAAGCGCACGTAGAAAAATATACGTCCGTGGGTCTTCGCGTCCGTGGAGCTGTCGGCCACGCTGATTTGATCGTAAGAAGTGCGTGAGACAGCTTCGGAGCTGTCGTAGGATTTCGTCGTAACCTGCGCAAAACTTGCGAAAATTTCGTTTCGTGAATACGAATTTGTTCTTATGTTTTGTCTTACGCACATTTTTGGCGTAATATCGTTTCGTGAATCTGGCCTCTGCACTTCCGAAAGTCGCAGGAAAGGTAAGACAGACGCAGACGATGTTGCGAGCAGACGACGTTGCAAAGGAGCAGACGACGCTCAGATAGGGGGTCGCGATCAGCCAATCAGGGCTCGGCGTTCTGACGTCACCGCTACCCCCTGCGCAAGAAGCAGACGAACTTGCCCTCCGCATACGCCTCGCCGCCGCGTTTTCTGCCCTGCGTTTTGCCCCTGCGGCAAGAGCTGGGCGGATTCGCTGGCGGATCCGCAAGTGTAAACGTACCATAAAGCGGTGCGCGTTCCGCAGGCGGCGACAGTCGCAGAAACAAAAACAGGCGCGGTAACAAGAAGGAACTGCAGTTTCTTGTCTGCTAAAGACGCCGGTTCTCGGCGTCCTATGGTCGTTCGTTGGCGGCAGTTGACGTCGCGACCGCTGGCGCCATCTCTTGTATCCCGTGCGAAACGGTGCCGTGTTGTTTGAAGACCGGTGGCGTCGCTGTGTTTCCATAGGAGCTAAGCCTTTTTCTTTCTTTACTTTTTCCTCAGGTAAGATCGCTCTTCGCAAATTTCACAAAAAAAAAAGAAGAAAACTGCACCATCTGTGGGCAACCCTGCACAGTGTCGATCGTAGCGATAGGTTAAGAAACCGAATATTGCGGTCGATTTATTGAGCCTGGCGTCTCCTTGAATCACCCTGTAGACACACAAACAATAGAACAATATCCAGCGAGATTTTTCAGGGGTGTTAGAGCTCGCCCTTTATGCATAATGTATGGATGCCTTCCTGGGCTTTTAAAAGGGCTTTGAACGTATTCCAGCACGTTGAAAATATACGCATTAAATTCTCGAAAGGGAAATATAAATTTCTCCAGTCAAGGTTTTTAGCGCGGGGAATAAGCACATAATCTACTAAAGTGCAAGACGCTTGGGTGTTCCGAAAATTGAGCCGACGATTTTTTGCTTTCTTAAGCGCCACGAGACATCGCTGGTGATTAAGTATTTTAGTTTCTTACTCCTCTGAGCTTTAACTCGATTTGAGTTGCCATGGAATATATTAGCACTCCAAGCAAGTTGGATAGTTAGCGACGGCGTGCCTTTTTATACGTAGGGGCGGCATTGTATCGTTTTCTAATTGAAGCACAGAATATCGCATTGTGTGAAAATCACAGAAGATTACGCATGATCAGGCTTTAAAGTGTAGATGCACAAGCTATGTTTTTACTTTTTCTTAAATTTGAAAACTAGTTGAACGGAAATTTTGCTGCTGATCTGAGAATCGTCCCTTAAAGAGGCACTCAAGTTGTTTTTGAGTTCGTGTTTTGATGATGACAACTGAATTAAGACGCCTTAAGTATCCCTAAAAACCAAAACATATAGTAATGCGCTGAATATTTCTTTAATAAAAATGTAAATGAAGGCCGCCAAACCTCGGATCCACCCGAAAACGAAACCGCTCTCATTGGTCATCGCACGCATATCAAAACGAACTCGGGCCAATGGCGTTGAACGACGTTCCGTCGCGCAGCGATCCCGAGGTAGCCGCACCGGCCGAACTTCTTTGTCATTCGAGCTTCGATCATGGCGGAGTTCTGTACGCTCGAGGACCTGACGCCGTTAGAGCTTGACATTCTTCGGCGGACAGCCGACCTGTGGATGATTTCCTACGACGCCACTCCGACGTGCGATGTATACGACAGCAGCGCATCGGAGTCGTGTTCGGGCTCTGAGGACGAGCAGGCGGCCATATCCAAGGACGAAGACGGCGCCTTTGACGAGACGGGGCGGATCGGCAACACCGACTGGTGGGTGATGCGCTGTTTATTTTACCGCTGTATGTGTCATTTACGCTTGTTCTCTTCTTTGCTTTCTCAGAGGTGCCAGTGCGGATGTTGCGCGCAGATGCCGAAAGCTGACGAGTGCGTCTGCTGCCGCGAGTACCCCGCCGCCGCGTCGAGGCAACCTGGCTGCCTAACAAGCAACCCGGATTTCGAGACGGTGTGCTTGAATCCGCGGGTGCTCGAGGTCGCCTACCTCACGATGCGCCACTACCGCCAGGACGGAATGGGCACAACAGCGCACGAGTGAGTTCAACGCCGTAATTTGCTGTTCGGCTAACTTGCAAACCGGCGCCAGCAGTAAAACGTTAGACAGCTACTTTACTATCTGTTTCAGTGAGCGTTACGCACGTTACTTTTCAAATGTGAAGTCACATTAGTGGTTGCATCGCATGTTTTACTTGCGTTTCGTGCCCTGTTTCATTGTGAAGGCGTGGGTCATCATAAAGTAAAATGTTCAAAACTTCGATTGCTGCATCAGTATCTCTTGCTTCAGAACAAGTTCGTGAGATCTGGTTAGCTCCAGTTTAGCTTATCACTAGTGATAGGACGGATCTTTATCCGAATCTGAAGGTTCGGAAAGATTCGGAAAAGTAGCCGAATCCCAAGCGATTCGGAAAAGTTCGGAAACACTCGGAGTGTTGCCGTGGCTGCCAAATCACGTTGATGAGTGTTTCAACTTTCGTGATATTATACTCACTAAATTCTACAAAGGGCACTAAATATATTGTAATATAATATCACAGTAATAAATAAAATGTTCCGCTTTGTTTAAATTATTTCGGATGTTTGTCGAGAACGTTAGCCAGACATCACGGGAAAATTGGTTTCGGTTCCAAATAACGACCCAATAGGCATGCTTGGTGCACACACATAGAAATGCAAGCGCATTTTTTCATCGCTGTAAGATATCGATGCCATACGTGCTCTTCGGTACAGACACATTTCGTGCCCATAATTACTGTCATAGTGGCACACAACCACACAAGTGAGTATGTTCGGTTCGATTATCTCCAACGTGTTCCCAGTTAGGTATAGGTGACATTCACTTGACGTCACTCCCTAGGTTCGCTGGCATCGCCCACCACGGTCGCCATCTTCGAGGTCTCTTTCTATCGCGGGTGTCGTATGGCCGTACATTTTGAGCGTGGTTTAGCAGGATTGTACAACTTTAAAGAGCCTTTTTAACCGAAACAAGGAGTTATTCTTATACTTTGGTGCTCTTGAAGCGCCGTAGGAGTATTTTTAGTGTGTTTTAGTTCGTTTTTGTCGCTATCGGACTCATTCACCGCGGCCGCGTTGCTCCCTCGGCTCCGTGAAGCGCTCCGTGTCGCGCGTCGTGCCCACGGCGGTAGCTCTTGCAAGAACTGATTTTTCTACTTTGGTGCTTTTGTAGCACGGTGTGATTACTCTGTTTTGTTTTGCTAGTTTCTTTATTGTTTTTCTCTAGCGGATTTGCTGCACTACGGCCGTGTAACCGCGTTGCTCCATCGCCTCTGTGTCATACATACGTCCTGCCTTCGGTGTTCGTTCCTGTGCAAAGACATACCATGCGGCTCGCAGAGTGCGCAGCTTATGAAAAATGCGGCGCATTTTTCATTAGCGCAAGCGATTTAGAAACCGCATGTAAGCGATTTGGCGAGCGGCGAAATAAGCGACGGCGACCCGCTTCGCTGCCGCGAGGCAAACCGCATGAAAGCGACGGGAGCAAACGACCAAGGCGATGAGCGCTAAGTTTTCTAAAAATCCCAAAACCGAGCTACGCGACGAGCGACAGTGAAGCGTGAACCGCATGTAAGCGATTTAGCGAGCGGCGACAGCGACGGGAGTGGGCGACGAGCGACGGAGATTTCTCACGGTCGGTCGTCGCTCGGTTTTTGGATTTCTAGAAAACGTCGCTGATCGCCTTGGTCGCTTGCTCCCGTCGTTTTCACGCGGCTTGTCTCGTCGCGCAAGTGACCGAGCGACAGCGAAGCGGGTCGTCGTCGCTTCTGTCGTGGCTGTCGCTCGCTTACATGCGGTTCAGCCTTTACACACGCGGTACTCGGCGGCAGCAAGGAAACTAAAACGACCCGCCCCCGAGATAAACCTTTTTCTTTCTTGTTCAACGAAGCTTCTTCAACGATATGAAATTGTACGACCGCGTAGCCAAGCCAGTCAAACCGCGACCTCGAAGATGGCGAATCGATGGTGGCGCTCCCTGGCAAAATTGAACCTGCAGGCTCAGTGAATACCACCTATTGCTATCGAAACACGGGAAACAATTCGAAACTCCTGGTTAATGCAATCCGATTTAGTTAGTGTTTGGTTGCGAACAATGAAGTTGTGTTGGACACCCCTGTGTTGTGTTTCCTTTCGTCAAATAAAGTTCACGTATAAAAAAACTTGCTGCCGAGAACGGAGAAACGACAGTGCAACGTTTTTCTTCGCCACCGGCGCCGGTACGGGGTCGAAGTTGTGACGAGCAACATTCATCTAGTTTTCGCGCCTTACAGGTGCAGACATACGCAGCTCTAGAGAAAGAGACAAATCATTTCCTTGCATGAATATATATTTATTGTGCGTTGCGTCACATTATGTATGCTACAGAGCATTTTGCTACATTTTACCGATCACCGCGAAACCGCACAGGAAGCGAAACCGTGCATTGGTTAGGCCCACGTCAACCACACCGATCAGCTCAGCTGGACCTAGGCGCCTGCCAGGGTTTAGAACGACAGTTTAGTACATACCATATGTTGAAATAAGCAAGACGAAATCTGGTTATATGCAGTAACAGTACCTAAGAAAAGCACAACTGACCACATTCGCGAAGTTTACGACTATTTTCACACTGTAGTCTGCAACCAGCGACGAATCTGATGAATCTCCGAATCTGTCCGAATCCAAATCTCCGGTGATTCGTCCCATCAATAATATTACGTTCACACTATGGACCTAACGGGCGTAACCTTTGCAACAAACGTTGGCACACCATGCATAAACGCTACGTTCAGGGTTCATTACTGAACACAGTGTTCACACCCATTGGAGTAGTGCGCTCAAGTTTCGCCTCTGACTGCTGCGCCACTCGAGACCCCCGTGGGACGCCTTTGAAGTTTTGATATAGCCATTTTCTCCTCGGTAGCAGCGACGGGCTTGCAATTGTGTCGTTAAAAAAGCTGATCACGGCGGAATGTGCCCCTTGATCATTGCCCCTTGATTCCACTCCGGCAGGTGCAGCTTCCAGACGAAATGGTGCGTCGAGACTTTGAACACTAAATAAAAAACAACAAAAAAGCTAATTTCCCTCAGCTTCATTGAAGTCCCTCTCTGAATTATCCGAACGTTATTAATAGCGTGCAAGCAATTATGATAAAAGCACTGCCCCGTCTTTTTGGCGTGAACTACTGCATCTCTTTGCCACAAAGAGATGCAGTAGTTCAATCGAGTCAGCATGAACAGTGCTGCCGTATATTTTAGGATTTGTGACATGCATATTGTTGTGCATGTTGGGCTTTGATCATCTGGTCTGTTGGAATTGACTTTTTCTAACAGTTCTTTGTGATGATTTATGGCCCATTACTACATGATGCAGAACTACAACGAAAAATGGTTGCTCTTGTGCCCCATAACCGCTGCTACTTTCTTGTACATGGAGTATACACTACTGCGGTTCAATTAGCAACATAATATAATGTTCACACATGTCAATTGAATTTGTGGGAAGAATAATGGCCACAATCTAGAACTTGCTCTGCTCATCGGGTTATTTTAGATATGTTACTGCTCCAGGCATGAGGGCCCGTTGCAGCACTTTTTTTTTTGTATCTGCTGGTAGAGCCCAGAATCTGCAATTTTAAAAGGTTCTGATATTGCGTGTTACAGAAAATTATTGTGGTTATTCTTTCAGGCAGAACCGCTACGCCGCCTACCGGCAGTGCGTCCTGTGACTGCGGCGGCGCCTTGGCCAGCACAACAGGCGACCACTGCCATCCTGTGTAATGAAGGCCATCAGGGGCCGGTTCCCCGACACTTCGTATTCTGGCTTTCGGCACAGTAACTGAAAGCCACTCTGGGGGCTCAAACATATGAGGGTAAGTCAAAACGTATCTGCAATGTGGCTATAACGTTTCGTACATTGTTTTTACTGACTTCTGTCTTCGTTTATTTTATTGTTATGCCGTTGTGGTTCTGCTATGAAAGTTTGACCATAATTCATTTGTTTTCTCTTTGCTGCAAATAGATCATGGCCCCTCTCTCGGAAGTTCGCACCAAAGAGGAAAAACGAGCAGGAAACCAGTGTCTCGCTCAACAGAGTGTCTATGAATTGAGTGTCCACACCTTCCGACCACATAAACCGGAACCCTGCTCGTTTTTTTTTTTTTGGTGCAAACTTCCAAGGGAAGGGCTGTGATCGATTCGCAACAAAAGGAAAACAAATGAATTATTATCAAACTTTCATAGCGGGACCACAACAGAATAACAATAAAATAAACGAAGACGAAGTCAGGAAAAACAATGTACGAAAAGTTATAGCCACATTGCAAATATTTTTTCACTTGCCTGCCCCCCCCCGAGAGGATTCCCACCTTACTGTGTGTGGAGGGGTTTGTGTGCCCCAATGACCCTCTTGGGCTATGCCGGCCAGGGTCACCCATGCCGGACAGGCCAGAGGATAGGGGCCAGACAAAGAGGAATCCGTGGGTTAGTACCCACCCATGCCTGGCTTTGTGTGGCGTTGCCAGTGTCTGGGAAAAGGGAGATTCTGATGGTTGTGGTGAGCCCTGGGTCATTACTGGACCCTTGGTTAGCTTTGCTGCATATTACGAGTTTTCTTGTTGTGATTACTGTTGTAGCGTTAGCATTTTTACAGCTCTGCTTCATGGAATAACACAGATTGTTGCCGATGTTAGAAATGTTGAAGTATTGATTCCTTCGTTGATTGACAAAGTTTCAATAGTGCCATGTGATCTTTGAAAGGCACTAAAGGTATGTGAATCCGTCATGTATGTTGTGAAGGTAATAAAATGCGATTGCTTTTTTTGGAAACATTGGCCATGTCTTTGTCATGCGAGTTTCTCTTTGGGGAGGTATACAAACATGAGTGGTGTACAGGGTCGTCCACTCTGCGTGGCCGGCGCTCCGCGAAGCGCCGCAGGTGAGCGCCTTGCGAGTTAGGGCCAATTAGTGCGCAGGCTCAGGGAGAGCCAGGGGCCAAGCCTCCCCCGCGTCATCTGCTACAGTGTCGGCACAGCGGCCATGTTCCGAGGCGAAGCAAGCACTGTTCTTACATCCCTGATGTCACATGATACTCAGAAATTTTGATCTGCAAGTGCTCTGCACAACTTCTTCCTGTGAGAATGGTAAACCAGCCGGCACACAGCAAGTGTCCCGCACGAGAAAAAATTACTTCGCCACATAGAGGAGTAATTGCCGCGTCAGCTGCTCATGTAGCAGACGACGCGGCAAATGCTTGGACAATGGCTATCTTTAATCGGCCCCAATTCACAAGGCAGCCAACTGCGGCGCTCCACCGAGCGTCAGCCACGCAATGCCGTGTGCACCCCAACAGTGGACAACCCTGTACATCGAGACCTACTTGCTTATTTTCAGGGCACAATCATGAAGCAATTTATTTTAATTTTATTTCACTATTCCTTTATTGGCAGAAAATGCCCTCTATCCATTTTTTATGCCTGATGCACCGGATCCTACAGGTAATCTTTAGGTTAAATTCTATCTGCTTCCACCTTCTCTTGATGAGTCATGTGAAACAGAAACAAGTTATTCCAAACATTTATTTATAACTATCTGGAGTGCAGTGCACCTCCCGGTCTACACAGGAGAGATATCGCACAAAGGTGAAACAAGATAATGATTCAGATGGGGGAAATCCTTGGTGTAGACTGGCAGTACTGCTTGGATATCATTAAAAATAACTCTGAGTGATCCGAGTTATGCACAACTTTACTCAGCATTGCCAGTCTACCTCCTGGCTGAAAACCCCATTTATTAAAAAATTCGCAGGCTAGCAGTGCTGTAATCGTGGTAACTCCTCTTCAACCTGTCAGCTTGCCAGCACATGAAATGGAAAATCAACGCCAGGGTATTAGATGCTTCAATTATAAAAAAAACGTGCCATGAACACGTTCATTAGTATGCTTCAACTGAATATACATTACACTTTCAGTAAACCGACTATTTTTCATTTGACAATGTTGAAAATTCCTGGCATGCAATGACAGACCCTGTCCTTCTACTTGGTTGTCAATGTCCCACTCCGGTCGAGGTCACATTATGAACAGTGCGTGAGATGGTAGCCCACTGGTAAGTATAGGGTCCTGATTATCTTTACTTCACTAATGTAGCTGCACCGAAAACAATTATACTGACCAGACTTTCTCAAATAAATGTTACGCCTGACTCCTTGCTAACAAATATTGAAAAATGGGGGCCTCCTGATATATTTTGCTTTGCTCGCTGGTGTTCCTTGTCCTCTAACATCCACACTGGCAGGTGATATCAGTCGTCAAAGCTTGCATCTCTCGTGGTCCTGAAATTCAAACACAACTGTTGGAATAGGTCTCAATTCTACTTAAAAATGATTGCAAAGCAACACATATCCTTACTGCAGGTCTGTGGTTTCAGGATTGGCCATTCTTCCCTGGTAGTGCTCACCTGGTGTAAGTGTTGTAAAACAAACTTGCTTCTTTATAAGCTGGTTCACCCTTTGCTGCAGCCAAACTTACTGCACGGGGCATTTCTGTAGAGAAAAGGTTGCGTGGTTACAGGACTGCTAGCATCGTGCAGCGGCGACAATTACTGCTGGCTTTCATGACGAGACTGCGGGACGAATGAGTAGTGGACTTTGTACTGCCGGGGGCATTTCTGTAGAGAAAAGGTTGCGTGGTTACAGGACTGCTAGCATCGTGCAGCGGCCACACTTACTGCTGGCTTTCATGACGAGAGTGCGGGACGAATGAGTGGACTTTGTACTGCCCGGGGCATTTCTGTAGAGAAAAGGTTTCGTATTTATAAGCCGTTTATCGCTTTGTTGCTGCCACACTTACCACTGGCTTTGAGGATGAGATGGCAGGCTGCATGGAGGGCATGGCGATGTTCAGGGAGTCCTGTGAAAGTAGAGTCATTGATGTACTAGGACGCTCATTTTAACAGGCAGGTATACTTCGTTCAGGCTGCGGAGATGAAACATGACTTTAGAGAGTGCCCTTACTGCAGACTACGGCCGAAGCGGGACCTCCGTGCTTCCACTAACTCCTCCTTTTTAGGCCTGGCAAAGGCCGGAGTCATGGGCGCCGGAAAGATGTCTGTGCTGGCCTTCGCCGCAGTAGCAAGACACCGCCATCGTCTATTGATTGCGATCACCTCCTCTACGAGCTTGTGAACGTAGCCTGGAATTGAAGGTTGTTTTTTTACTTTATCAAATGACCGAGCAAGTCAACGACCATAAAATGAATGCCACACTTACTGTAGGTGGGTGCTGTCTTGACGGGACAAGCTGTGTGGTGTCCCTTGCGTGCTCTGGATGTTTTCACCGCTCAGCGCGGCTTGCCCTCTTGCGTCTCAGCTTGGCAGCGATCAGCGTTTTTATTGAAATGCAAGATTGCCACTCGAGTTCTGCAGTGAAATGGTGTTTTATTAGGGATGATGTTTGCAATAATAATTGTCATTCGACCGTTTCTCTTGTACTTTGCGAGACCAATATCTAGTCGTTTGGGAAAAGGACTAAGTCAGATCGTAGTAGGTTCAGGTGATAAACGATTATATGCAAACTGATTAAACACTAATGCAGCTTAATCATAATATTACCTTGCACGCATGCCTTCTGGAGTGAATGCCCGGGACTTGGGAGCGAAGTCAATGAGGACGCTGTGGAAGGATTCCAGGGCGAATGTCTGGCCGTGGGGGGACATCTGGGCCAGGTCCTTCAGGAGGCACTTGTTCCCAGTGATCTGCTTGTAGTGACTGTAGGCCGGGGAGTCTGAAGAAGGAATGTGGTTTAGGAAAAGCAAACTAGGCTATGAAGGCAATAAATAACTTACTGGGATCCATCCACATTTTCGTGGCTTCGAGAATTTCGTTGTGCACACACCGCGTGTAGCTGCCCCCGTGACCAGTGTGCTTGTCGATGACGTGGTTCTGCATGCTCGGCCAGATCTCGACGAGCAGCTCCCTATTGCCTCCCGCAGCCATAGCAGACCTGTACATGTGGGTGGTGGTGGCCTGCGTCCACTCTTCTAGCGGTTGACATCCAGCTCGTTTTTGTGCTGCGTTCAGCTTTTTCTTCACACCTAAGATTTGACGAGATAACTCAGATCAACCTGCAGCATATTTCCCTGAAAATGTAGGTTAAATGCAATACTTATCAAAATTGCTTACCTTGGAGATGTGCCAAATGTCGAAGTAGTGGGCGGTCCCAGGTTCGTGCGCCTCCATGTGTTTTCGTATGGCAGGGTGGCGGTTAGTGCCCAAGGATTTTGCATGGATACCTGCACCATATAATTCCAGAAAGTTGCAATAATAAAACTAAATGTGAGGTCAGGTTGCTGAATTTGCTGCGTAGCTGCTGAGCCTTGACTGAGTGCACGTACGTTTCTTCTTGAAGAATTCCATCAGCTTGATGAGGCCCTCCTTCTCCATGTTGACCCTTGCCATGGCTCGCTCCGACTACAAGCAGAGGTGTGGCATATTTTAATCGAGTTATGCGACCAGCAAAGCAGTGTTTATATTTTCGCTCAGATCGGGTTTCTTACCTCTCCTAGCTGGACTTGGATGGAGTGGAGGATCTTGTTGATCTGCTGAACATGTGCAGTGTAGGTCAGGAACTTGGCAGAGAACCCAGGAGAGTCGAATCTGCCATCGCTGGTGATGTCAACATCCTGGTCCTCCAGCTGTCTGACCAGATCCTGTTGTTCTTGCAGGTAGACCTGTTTATGTAAATGATTGTTGCTGTTCAAACCAGGTGAACCTTACAAAGTTACGGTTATGTGTGCACAATAAAATAAAACTTGCTTATTTGTAATTTCAGTACCTCCTATATACACAAGTAAATAAATATTTAGTAGTCATAACCCTGGCTATGTTGCAGTATTTGTTTACAAAACTAAATTGTATTAGTCATTTTTCAACTAAGATTTCACCCTTCTCTGCTTTTAGATCAACCTATTTAAGCACCACTAAGAAAAAAAACAGAAAGCAACTAAGACCCTTTGAAATATTGCTCACTTCGTCGATTGCAGGGAACAGGAGGCTCTTCTGATACGTGTAGAAGTGTCTGATCGCTGAAGACCTCCACGTTCATGTGGCGCAGCATCCTCAAGGTGCTGTGACAATTGATCCAGAGAACAGCAGGTGGCTGGACAGCAGGATGTTTCCAGCTGCGCTCCCATTCACGAGAGGCTGAGTGTCCCATATCCGCTCGTGATTCAGGGGGCAGATGCTTTTCACCTTGATCAGCGTGCCCAGGGGTGTGATTGTGGTGTTGCAGGGCCTTGAACACTCCTGGCAGGTGCTGAACAGCTCCCTCAGGCAGCTCTCAAACACGAGGAACTGTCGCTCCCCCTCTGGTGGGCCTGGTGTGTATTGATCGCTGCAGCAGAATCAAGAAAATATTTAGAAACGAAACGGAATGTAAACAAGAACAGCTTACCTCTCAAAATCTTCGTCACGAGTTGGGGAGTATGTCAGATCGGACCCCGATGAGATGCTGGTGGCTCCAGGGCTTAGCGGACTTAATGGCACCGCCTCCTCCACAGCAATGGCTGTCGCTGTTGGTGCAGCTGCTGGTAGTGCAGCTACTGGTGGTGTAACCGCCTCCTCCATGGCAATGGCTGTCGCTGGTGGTACAGCTGCTGGTGGTGCAGCTACTGGTGGTGCAGCTGCTACCACAGCAAGGGTGTTTGTCGCTGGTACAATTAGAAATTACAGACTTTTAACCTCTATATGCACGCTGATTTCCGAAAGTACTTACGAGCACCTTGACCTGTTGTGGCAGGCTCCACAGCACCATTGTCCTGATGCTCAGGACTACTAGAAGGTACTAGTACCCCACTGGTGGCACCATTGTCGTTGCCCTGCGGAATAGTTGTTTGAAGAAAGATAAGTACTTATTTATTGAGTCGCATGGTGACACAGTGGTATTATGCATCATCTGCCTAGTTCTTGGGATATGTTCTGCATACATGATTTTCATTACTCGTAACAGTTTCAATAGTACAAGCTTGGCAAGCAGTAAAAGCAAGGGGGGGGGGAGGGCAATTTTCTGAATTGAAAATATTCTTGCATTTCCCACTTTTGTAACCCGATCATTTCCTTCTAACCTTCTACGCGCAACATCTACTAACGGGACCAAAAGAATAGAAACAAAGCAGCGCATAATACGGCGTGCAAGTGAACCAAAATGCGCCTTTCGCGTAGGAGAGAGTTTGTACGAGCTTCCGGGAAAACATAAATGCGCATAAACAACGTGCCAATCAACTCGCAATTTAGAGAATACGCAAGAAATACACGTCTACAAAGCAGCCAGGTACGCGCTGCCACTGGTTGATCTCAGATGGCAAACAAGAGCACGTGGGCACATCTCAGTTGTAAACGAACGCATGAGATACGCTAACAGTAGACGCACTTGCACTCCGTATATATTCCACCCACCCTTATTTCGCCAAAGACTACCGTGAAAAGACGCTCACGCGCTCCTGTTCTATTTCATCAGGTGCCGACGGATCAGTGTGCACAGTAACGAGATTACTGTTGCTTGTGAAAACAAAATTACGCTACGACCTTCCGGGGTTTGAAATATTGAGACTAACCCTCCATAAAACAGGAAATAACTGATCTTGACGACACTACTGGCACTGGGATTATCTATTATTATATATTACGTATCGATTGCACTTTTCGTGGGTATCGGTACGTCCGTGTTCGGTCACTGTCCAAATAAATCCCTTTACGTGGACAACTCCTGCTCATAAGCTTCGCGTGCACGCGTAATTCGTCTTGCAACTTGTTCCGAACATTCTAAGATTTTCGGAACTCCCCACAAAAGCTATGGCGCGAAAAAAGAAAACTAACTTACCACGACTTTTTGGCGCTTCGGCGGAGATGCCTCGATCACGTCCTCGACTGGAAGCAGAAGCGTCGGCATCGCGTTCCATCGAAGCTGTGAACGACCCGCGTCCTCCGCGCAGAAGAACTCACTTTGGTCGAAGTGGTCGTGACAAAAACGGGGCGTCATAGGCAAGTTCTGTGTGTCGTCTTGGCGGCCGGCGCGACGTAACCACGTGCTTCTCCGAGGTTCATCTTTTGGCAGGACGACGAAACGCAGACCTTTTCGGGCGTTCTTCGATTTGCGGTTGGGGCAAGTCGTAACCAAACAAACGTTTGGTATCGCAGCGTAACCTCTGGTACGTGATGTCAAACGATGTCGCGACGTTGAATTTCGCCTCGGGAGGACGGGCAGACACGAACGCACTTCCCGAAAACCCGGAGGGAGAGTTCATGATACGCGCGCTTCCGCGCATCCCGAGGGAACGGGAAATTCACCCCACGCGGAGGAAGGCGAGGAGAAAACGTAGTCCCTTGTTTGTGAAACGATAATTGTAGTATCGCGTATTCTAAAGTAGAAATATTTTACGTCTTGTGAAATTATCATGCACAACATATTTAAATGAACTGAAAATTGTTTCTTTAGCGAAACTTTACAAAGACCGCCAAAATTTTCAAACATACGATAATTTCATTGGCCCTCGCAAGTACAGAAAAGGGTCCGCACGTATTTTATTCCTGCGTCATTAATAGGTGGTTCTGACTTCTAAACCTGAGGATACTCATTCACTGACACTTCCTTAACGCCATCGCATTAAAAAGTCGTTTGCCCAAAAACTGCTTGAGTGCCCCTTTAATATACCGTGTTTGTTTAGCTGGTCCCAAATTTTGATAAGAAGGGGAACTTGCGGTATGATTCACTCAGCCGTGGTATAAAGTTGGTGATGATAGGGAAACTTAAATAGAGTAAATATAGCTTAATTGGTTAGGTAATACCTGAAACGTTTCCATTAACTTTTATAATTTTTGGGGGGAGGGAGGAAGAGGCATAATCAGTTTTGTAGCCGTTCCCGACAGAAACTGAAGAAGTAAGTCATTCGTTACTAGCGAAATGAAGGAACACGTTATAGCCGATTCACACGACGGACCGAGTCGTGATTGTTGTCCGCGGAACGTGTAGCACGTGACCGTCACCTCACCAATTCCTGCGATCCGCGCCTTATCTGCGGAGGCGCGGATGTAAAGTCGAAATCCGTTTCACTTGCGGATTTTACTCGGGAGATCGACTTGAAAAGTGTTCAGTCTGGCAACAGTACAATGTTTTCTTTTTGTTCTTTTTTTTTTTTTAATGATTCAAACAAAACTGGCGTATCGCTCTGTTTTGTGAGTTCGCTGCTTCATTTCGTCGAGAGATGCTTGGTTCCAGGCGTAAAAGAAACTACAGACACTTTGCCCGGCTGACGCGAAGCAGGTTCCGGTACTTGTCCGAGTCCGTGTCAGTTTAGGATTTCGCCAAAACTCGTCTAACACGCCACGATAACTCTTGCAAGCAGAGTCAGCTTTTCAGCAAGCAAAGTGCTGTGCACGAGCGCCGAGTGCGTGAAGGCATATGAAAACGAAGCATTCGTGAGCAGGATCATGCCTGTGCCAGTGTCATGCTTTGGGTAATTAAAGCTAGTGTCGCTCTGCGCGAAACCTATCATGGTGTCTTGTATCAATTTGTACGTGACAACAGAGTATGATCGCTTATTGCTGTAGCAGACGCCGATTTCTCTCTTGGACAACGATGCCACGGTACGGTGTTGGAGTTTTGCGACACCTTGGGGTGGCGTACAGGTTCGGTCCGTCTTCGCTGGCGTCTGCTCTTCGTCTCCCTTGTGTGAATGCACTTAGGAGGTGGACGAAAAGCGGACGTGTCGTCACGTGATCAATATGTCCGCGGATTAATCCGTCGTGTGAATCTACCATTACCGACCTACGTTACCTCAAAATAAAGAAATTAACGCATTACCGTTACCGTTATCGATAAAAGTAACTTACGGTACTTTTTCGATACTTTTCTTTTAAAATAACAAAAAGAGCGTTTCTTGTTTGCTTTTTTTGCGACATTTTTTTCATGTTGGGACAAAGGGTGAGAGAGCGTTTGGGGATTCTCTAAAGTGTGACTTTTTGCATATTGAAAATAGAGGCAAATGTTTGATGGTATTTGGAATCAGTGTAATAATTATTGAATTGACGAATATATTTCGTTTAAGCTTGTACACACGCAGCAAGCGCTGCGAATTAATCAAGCCAATCAAGAAGGATCGAAATCGCAAGTCATTGTGCTCTTTTATAATGATTGGTTCAGCAATAATAGAGCAGGTACAAAACATGACGAACATTATGATGGTGCCCATTTGACGCTGTCGATTTGTTTCCATCAGCTCATAGCATCGGCTACGTCTAAGGCTAAGAAAAAAAGAGTATAGAAACACGACACAAAGCTAAGTGTGCTTCTTTCAAGGCTTGGGGAGAGGATGTTACGAGTAACGTGATTACGTTACCTGTTACTTAAACATTGTAAGGTAGGTACCTTACGTTTTACTGTATTGGAAAATGAACGGACACATTACCGTATAAACCGGAATATAGGTCGAATTTATTTTTGAAACGGGACCTGATAATGTCGATCCTCGTCTTGTATAACGGTCATTAGCGGAAAAGCAAAAATGATCGCGCAACACTGGGTGAACTAAAACCGCCCTCTTGTTTTTTTTTATTTTTTGCATTTGCTTAGCATTAGTTCTTTTGTCACGATGGTCACGATTCACTTTCACTTGTGCTCCTTGGTTGCGAGAGGACTGCGGTGTACCGCGAATTGGAACCAAAGGTGGCAAATTTTATTCGGGATCTGTGCGCCGGATTGCTGCCTGTGACGTAGGAGTGCCTCCGGGCTCTCAAGGGCGCAATTCAAAGGGACGGCATCGCCCCTTTTAATTCCGTTAGCGAACTCGTCGTCGGACGAAGGTTCTGAAGAATCTGAGTTGTAACACTCCCGCACTTCCTGTTTTATTGTATGCGGAGCAATTAAATAAATGAGCCGTGTTTTCTCGTCCTTCCGTATACTTGGCGAATTTCGTTACCAAGGTAAGGTGCATTATCTTGCCATAAAAACTTTGTTTCGCTTTTTGCAACTTGTAAATTAGGGGGTCGACCTATACTCCGGTTCGAACTATATTCCAGTTAATACGCTACTACGTTACCGAAAAATGTAACGCATTACCGTTGACGCCTTCACTCGTAACGAGTAACCGCCAACAATGGCAGTAATGTGCATTTGGAAATCCAAGCTCCCTACAAATTCGTTCGCACCAAACTGGACAAACTGGAATATGCCTCTTCGCAGGCACGTAGCCAGGGATGGTGCCCCCTCCCCCTTCCCAGAAATATTCCACTTTGCTGAGGCCTCCTCTCCCCCCTCCCCCTCATACAGCATTTTGTCATGGGCGCCCTCTCCCCCCCCCCCTCCCCCCCTCCCCCCCCCCCCCCCCCCGAATCGAAATCCTGGTGACGTGCTAGCCTCTTCGATTGGGGACCCGTTACTGACGTACTCACATCTGCGGGTAAAAAAACTTCGAAATCGAAATGTCCGATTCATACTAACTAATTATCACCGCGCTGGCAGCGCAACATCTATGAAATCAAATTTGAACCTATTTAAACATGCAACGAGTAGAGAATTTCACCATTTGTGCCTGTTTCAGAAGAAAAATGGACCTTTTCCACATACCGACGGCACCAGGCGGTGGCTGCTCGAAGTAAAAATCGAGGAAGTGACCTACCTGCGCTACCAATCGATACCGGGAGCTACGCTACCAGTTTCTTCGCTCTCCGAGCTGCGGCGCGCGCCCAACGCGAGCTTAAAAATGGGCATCTGTGGCGTCCACCCAATCGTTGTGTTTTTCCTTCCGCCCGCTTTCTTTTTTTGTGTAACCCAATTATATATATGCTGCAATTACCTGTTCTACTCGCTTATCCACAGGCTCATTCCGAATTTCCTCGATTTTTCGTTCCGACTTCCGCCGCTTGGCATCGGGCGCTTGCGCGTGCGCAGAACGCTTCTCGGAAAAGGTCCAATACCACCATTATATTTTGCATAACAAGCAATTGATCTCCTCCTCACATATCACCACGTCTCGATCACACAGACAAGATGGGCGTACCTCCCCGTAAGACAAATAATGTTCACAATTCATTCAGATTTCTAACCAGAGGGTTATGAAACAACCTTCCAGCGTCTGAGGTATATTATAGCGGTGCTTTTAAAAATTGTCTTAACATTGTTCACATTTGAGTATTGCACTATTATGTAAAGTCGTGGAAAGAGCCAATGAAGCCACAGGAGCCTGCGCTCTCGTGCTACACGCGCGTGTCATTCTGGCGAAGAGAGGAACCACGTGAACCAGGCGCCGTCCGGTTGCGAGTTGAGCGGCTATCATCATTCGGCTGTCCCGCCTTGCTGTGTTTGTTAGCGCAGACATATTTTAAATCATTCGGTATAGGTCAACGCTGTAAAAAGCAAGGCCGGATAGCCCGATGTTGAAAACCGCTAATCTCGCAACCGGCCGTCGCCCGGCTCGCGTGACTCCTCTCGCTGCCAGCATGAGACGCGCGTGTAACTCGAGAGAGCACGCTCTTATGGCTTCGTTGGCTCTTTCCACCACTGTACATGCTGTATTGCATTAGTAGATTGTCATTTATTGACTGCTGTTATATTCCATTGATGTAACCAGCTTCCTTCTATATTGCCCAAGGGCCTTGAAGAAACTTCTGAATAAATAAATTAAAAAATGTAATCTTTATCAAATTTCTTTTCGTTCGTATAAAGAAACGTAGACTTACGTTTTTTGCAGTAGCTCAATTTGCTAAATATTACTTTTCACTGAATGCGGAATGCAGGCTCAATTTACCATTAAATACGAAAAAAGTCTTAAAAATAAAATATTGTTGGCCCTAACTTCCATCGAAAAAAATGAAAGCCACCCTGTAACGCCGAATTAGATTGTAGCTCTTGACCAGGGGAGTGTGTAACACTCCTTCCTCCCCATCCCCTCGTGATCCTGCCTGCTACTCCTCCTCCCCTCCACCCCCGTCATCCTCTCCTCCTCCTCCTCTTCCTCCACCGCTCCTCCCCTCGTCTCCTCCTCCTCCTCCCTCCTCCCCCTCCTCCTCCACCTCCCTCCTCCCCCTCCTCCTCCACCGCACTCCTAATCCTTTCTTCTTTGGGAGGGATCATGTGACCTCGGGGGGGGGGGGAGGGGTCACGTGACCTGGGGGGGGACTTGTTCGTCCCAAGAACTCTCGTATTGCGTAGAATACGTTTTTGCACTGGAGACGCATGTGTCGAGTCGAGGAGGTCTCGCTCACGGCGTTAGCCCGGTACATTTATTAAATTAACGTACGCTATTTTTGAGCAAATATGCGCAGCAGTGGGGAAGGAAGGTATGAGGCAGGCAAGCTACTTTAGGTTGAGAATAAAAGTAATCCTTCAGATGATTTAATCATTCGGCAATTCATGAATAAAAAATCGTCTGGCCTGTTGACTCTGCAGCAGGCGGGCGCCCTCTCTCCATTGGGCCAAGACGTCTGCCGTAAATGCGGCCCCGGTGCGCGCATTATGAATAAACACTTGAGCACCTCTTAGTAGACCTCTCGGTAGGGGTGAAGGGCTGGCTGGGGTCTTCTCCTTGAGACGGAGGCTGTCTGCCTTCTTGACTGCGGCCCTCTTTTTCCAAGGATCGGAGTCGAGTAATGCAGATGGGACCGAGATATCCGAGTCGGATCGGATATTGGACTACGCGCTTGCACACGCATCAGCGGCCTTATTGCCTCGGCCGCCCGCATGTACCAGAACCCAATTCACCCGTACCTCCATGCTGTGGGTAGAGATCATTTCAACGCAAGGGTCTTAATGCGCTGGCAGCGAGAGCCCTGGGGGGATGTGAGCCCAAGCCTTGTGACGGCGTCTCTGCTGTCCGTATAAACCAGAACCCGTTTGGGTTCAGGGGAGCTGGCTTGAGGTATGTTGACCTTCAGATGGGCTAGTGACAAATGGCGGAGATGGCCCTGGGGCGAGTGTCATTTATCATTTGGACGGGAGGAAGGTCAGCCTAGCACGGCATCTCTTCTGTGCAAGCATGACGGGGGAGGCATCGTAATGGCACAAAGGCAAGCGCGGTGGAGTACTTTCAGTTGGAAGAGTTACGCTTTTGTGAGGTCAAAACACGGAGCTCCTAACATGCCTTCGATGACAGTACCGCCTGTGTGAGGATACGAACAGTGCGGGTACCTGGTCCCCCGAAACGCGTGGGGACACGTCAAATGAGATGAAGGTGCTGTTTCTTACGAAGCCTAAATGTGGCTGAGCGATTCCTGAGCTTTTCCTTCTTTATGAAAGGGAACGCTGAGAATGCGGACCCAGCGCTCTTTTGGTCGGTGGATGGGTTTCCCTGCGAGAGTCAGACTGATTTGCGCCCGGAGTTGAGGGAGGCCGCCAACAAGCAGGACCGCAGTGTTTTCTGGTGTTGGCTTTTTTCCTGTACCCTGCAACCACCGGTCGAGTGTATTGAGGGCCTTTTGTAGTTGCTATGGTGGTGGTGTGAGGATCCAGTGATGCACAGCAGTGATCCACCCAGAGAGTAATATCTTCCGCGTGCATTGTACGCTGCAGCTGCTCTATTTTCCCGAGTTCCTTTGCCAGATCCCGTATCACAACGTTAAAAAAGTGACGAGATAAAATAGCACCCGGTGGAACACCTCGAGAATTTTGAAAATACTTGGCTGTGGTTCTCCGGACGAGATTTCGAAATTTCCCTTTTGTAGGAAGCTCTTAATGAAATTAATAATCCGAAAGGTTCCCCGCATTATTCTAGTGTGTTGATAGTCGCCGAGTCCTCCTCAGTGTCGAAGGCCTTATGAACGTCAACTGCAACGCTGATACCTAGGACAATATTAATTCCGTGACGTGTGTTCCTGAGAACGTTTCGGAGAAGCCGGTCTCAGCTACGTCGAAGTACAGGCGGTTTTCCGATTCGTCGAGAATGTACGCGTGCATGGTCAGAAGCAGCCTTTCTGGAAGTTGACATAGTGTCCACGTAAGATATATTGGAAGTACATTTTGTATCCTTTCTGTTTTGTCGCCCGCCTTTGGAATGAGATTAAGAACAGAACGCTTCAATTCCCCACGGAATACGCTTGTTTCCGATACGTGACTGAGCTGGGATAGCAGCTCCTTCTTCTCCGGTTCGTCCAGGTTACATAACATACGCCATGCTATGTCATGTTTGCCCGGGGCGCCGCGGTCATTGATAGACTGAAGAGCGAGAAACAGTTCCTTCATAGTGAAGTGTGCATCTGGACCGCTGTTGCTTGCTTCTTTTGGATCCTAAATTTGCCTGAGGTGTCCAAAGCCAAGTTGAGGGAAGAAATGCTTTGCTACTTCCTCTTCAAAATGCTCAGCTGTATGGTTAGCGAAGGTTGGATATTGCGTGCTATGTTGTTAATATTCGTTTCGTCCCACTGTCCCCTGTTGGTGTACCAGAGCTTCTTGAGGCCAGTGCGCTCGTCGAAAGAGGCGCAATGTTCGAACCCTCTGGATCGAGTGAGGCGCATGGCACAGCGCCTTGACTGGGCCGTCTTCCCGCGTGCGCGAATGAGATCTTAGTGTAGCTTGCCATTTCGAAGGTATTCATAATGTGGCTCCTTTCTGGACTCCCACAAGTTGGATAGATGTTTGTCCGGCAGGATCTTCTGCATCGATTTTGTGGAGCCTTGTGGCTGTGCTTGTTGCTCGGGAGAGGCGTCGTACGACAGGCACGTCATCTTCAATATTGTTTGCAGCTTGCCTAAATTAACCCCAATCAGTGGCTTGAGTCTGTTTGGTTCGTCGAGCTCGACCTGCAGAATGTATTTTTATATAAAAGGGATAATCGTTGGAGCCCACAGCGTCGTTCTTTGACCACACCAAAATCTGCTTAAGCAAGGTATGGGTAGAATCCCGGTGACTTGGAAGGATGCCGAATCGGGTGGGTAATCGATGTCGTTGCTGAGGATGAGGTTGGCCAGTTCAGAAGATTCTTGCAGCTGGAGGATGAATAATGAGCATTAAAGTGGCCTGTAACGAGGAATCATTCCTTGGGGTACTGTCGCCTTAGATTCAGCATCCATTACAAGCAAGCACCGCAAGATTGACCAAGCGGGAGCATGCTGATTGAGGCCTACATAATATGGGATAAGGACGAGGCGCTTCTTCCTCAATATGCGTCGTGTGACAACTTCCTGCATAGTGTCAGCATATCAGTCTGTATCTCGCTGTGCCTGAGGTATATCGGTGCGTATGAATTCTTCTAATTGTGCTTCTACGAAGCGAGATTGCTCTTGCATTCCGCCCCTTGGTCCATGTTCATTGGACGGTTTAAAATATCCATTGTGGCCTGTAATGCTCGGTATTATGCCTCTTCTTTCTTGCAGTAAATGTGTCGCTGGTTTGCCTATAAGGCGAAAACAGCTAACTCTGCTCCTTGGGGCTCCGTCGAAGGGAGCGAAAATTCCACTGCAGGACGTGGCGCGTCTTCGCGGGCGGTCTGCTTGATGGAGGACCGTCTCGGTGGGCGCTCGTGTTGCTAGGGGAGTTGGCTGGTGGGTCCATGTTGATGCGGTGATGTTGGTGGAGGTGCAGATGTAGTCATCTGCACCTCCATTAAGTTATTTTCACTGTGTTTGTTTTTGTGTCCGTTTTTGATGAGAGTGCCGCTCTGCGTTTTGGGGGGCAGGAATCTGTCAAGCTGAAAACTTGCAGCTTTTTTTCCTCGCCCCCCTTGTCACATGTGTGTAAAAGCGCTGTGACAAGGATATACTGATTCTGATCTCGGAGGCGATGAGCCTAATGAGCTGCTGGAGCTGGAGTTGGGTTTGCTGGTGGTGCTCTTGTAGCATAACTTGGTGTTGCTGTAAAAATGTTTGCAGCCATTTTGGCAGGTCCTGGGGCGCTGGTGCTGCTTCCTGAGACGGCTGTCGTTGAGGTATTTCTCCACGGGCCTGCTTCGAACAGGTGGGTGATGACGCAGGCTCGCAGCGCGCTCAACAGGGGGGGGGGGGGGGGGGGGCGGGGTGGGGGGGGGGAAGAGAGCGAGCGAGACGCGCCTTTTGGTACACGCAACACAATCTACCTCGTAGTGTTCTGTCTCCGCCTTGAGTCTCCATTGTAGAGCCTGAATTCTACGACCCCTCGTCCACTGGCCGTTATCGTACTGTCGTTGAAGTTCAGCAATGTTTTGCTGTATGCGTGTAAGAACTGCTGGAATGTCTTATTTATTTTTTTTCTTTTTGCTGTGCCGCTTGAATGAGCTGAATTTGTGTTTCCGTGCGGGTTAATGGTGTGTCCAATTCTGGTACAGATGCAACGGCCATTGCGTACGTGAAGGCGTTGGGTCGAAGACGTATTTTACTCTATTAAAGTGGCGGCGGTAGAAACTGGATGTCTCGCGTCTGAGATGGCAAACACAGAGTTGGCTGTGCAGTTGGAGCGAGCCTCGGGTTGAGAGACCGGTGGCGGCGGTGCCGGCGGCGGCAGCGAGTGCGGAGATGCCAACGCCGTACCTGTTTGGCCTCTTCACGCTCCTTCACTCTCTGAGCGAATTGAGCGCGGGCCGGGCAGGAGGCGTCCGGGGCTACATAACCAGAGACATTGAAACGCACGCAGAAAATCTCGTCAGCGTGAGAGCACTGTTCTGCTGCCTGATCGTGCTGCTTTCGGGAGTTGGCAGATGTTGGCTTTTCGGCTGGGCAAATGGCTGCCTAGTGGTCTGGTTTGAGGCATTTTTGCCAAACAAGTGAGTGCTACTCCTACCGCTCAACACGTCTCGGGAAAGAGGAGCAGGTTACCTCATTGGGGGATTTAGGGGAGGCAAGAATCATTAGGTTAGTTCTCTAAAGAAAGTAAATTATAAAGCAAACTTGGAACTGCCGCCGCTCGTTCAAACAAATATCACCACATCACACTAATTACCAGGAAAGCCAATAGGGTACTAAGCATTATTGTTCATTTTCTGACGCAGACCGCAAAAGATGCCTTGCTGCACACCAAAGGAAGATTAGACAAAAATCAATTTGACCCGTTCAGTCTGGAAATCTTGACGAGGCAAAACAGAGCTTTGCTTCAAACCGCGAAAGAAATGGCCCGTGACAAAATATTATGAATACTTATGGCATCGTAACCGAAACATTCCAGTTCAAAATAAAACTGGTGAAAAAGCTGGCATGGTGAAGGACGAAGACCATTTACTGAAGATTGAAGTAAAGTAGACGCGTGATTTATCACGTTGTATTGGAGATAATCAGGATTATGTCCCAAAATAATAATTTAAATACGAAATCTACACGAAACAAATCTTCTGGCCTTGAACATTTTTTTTTATAATTTAAATGGCTCTTTTAATTTTTTAATCCTCACTGAGACGCAGTACTCTGAAGAAATTGAAGGTTTTTGGTTTTTTTTAAATGGTACGTATATTCTAAACATGGTCTCTGTAGTTTACCGTCCTCCCGATAATACCATCCCAATACTTTTTATTTTATTTTCGATGGTTCTGTTTGATTTTATAAGAATAAATATATACAGCGTGATTTTCTGTAGGGAGTTTATTATCAACATGTTGGCTGAAAGTTCTTCGGAAAAAGAACTGGAATTTTTCATTCATGCAGACGATTCTGTAAATGTAATCAATAAACCAACACAAATCACTGAGAGCTCTGGATTATTAGCAAACCTATTTATACCAAACTCCGAGTTATTTTAAATCTGATGTCTGGAGAACTCATTTGGAATATCAGTGATCACCTTACCACATTCGTATGAATTCATAATTGCGTGAAAAAACACGCACCCGAAAAGTGCGCTAGGTTTCAACTTATAACGAGCGACCGTTTAGATACTTTTCATGCAGAATTAAACCACACTGACTGGAGTGACTTAATCGGTAAAACGAGGCCAGAGAAAGCTTTTAATATATTTATGCATTAACTGAAGCGTCTCTACGAAAAAAAGTTTTTTTTTAACTATAGATCTATATAAAAAAAAATACTGAAAACCTTGGATAACATTGGAGTTGCTTGGAAATATTGCGTTGAAAAAATTCCACTGCAAATAATTGCGAAAGCAAGGAACCCTGATAAACTAGGGATGTCTAAATAGTATAAAAACAACTTAAATAAGAAGACTGAAAATGCGACGAAACGCTATTACTTTAATTTGTTTAACACTTGGAATGATCAAAGAGATATAATGTAGAGAATGCTTAATCCGATAATAAATCATCAGCGTTCAACGAATCTAATCGAAAAAAACTGTATTAAAACCGAATGGAGTTATTTGTTCCCTCTTCTACACATGCTTTCAAAAATGTTTTGTCAGCTTGGTGGGAAATCGTCGCGACACTGAAATGTGTAGATACTATTCAAATAAAAGCGAGATTACAATGTAAAGGAATCCCGTTACTCGGGCCAAAGTAATATTCCTATTTCATTAAGCAAGCAACAACAGCAGCAGCTGTGATAATGAAGATTTTCAAATTTGGCTATTGAAGCACATTATTCAAGCAATTAGCTCTTGCCTAGTCCACATCTTTAACCTTTGCTTAGAAAATGAAATTTTTCCCCCGAGGATGCAGGCAGCTAAAGAGGCAGTTCTTTATAAAAAAAAAAGGCCATGAAATCGATTTCGGTAACTACAAACCCCATTCTGTCCTTTCTGCGTATTTTAAGGCCTTGAAAGCAATTTTAAAGATCGTCTTGTAAACTTCTAAGACAAATGTAGTCTTTTAACTATATCACAATATTCGTTTAGAAAAAAAGAAAGAAAAAAAAACTTCCCACAGGATTAGCTTTACTTGATTAAAACGAGTTTATACTGGACAACTTTGAAAAAAAAAATCATCATTGGTATTTATGTAGATTTAACGAAACCATTTGATTAGCTAAACCATAAACTACTCTTTCAAAAGTTTGAAATATGTGGCATCAGAGCACCGGTCTTAACACTACTAAATAGCTAGTACTTGAGCCACCGGAAGCGGTGCGTCCACATTAGCTGTTATTTGTCAGATATACAGACATAACATCGGGGGTGGATCAAGGAAGTAATTAGGACAGTTTTTGTGTTATATAAATATATATATATATATATATAGAGAGAGAGAGAGAGAGAGAGAGAAAAAAAAAAACAAAGCGCAGGATGACGAAAAACCTTTCCGATTGCGGTTTAATAATCACAGATCACATGCAAAATCAAACCCCACACTTCCCGTTTCAAAGCATGTTAGCGATCCAAAACACTCATTTGATGAGCTCCAGGTCACATTTTTACAGTCTGGTTTCAAAAGCAACCGAGATCGCGAACAGAAAGAATCTTACCTTATTCACAAGTTCAAAGCCGCGATCAATAAACATCCCGGCATTATGTCTTCCATTCACGCGGTTAACATTCACGATCCTCCTGTATCAGCGTGAGCGTACACATTCCAAAGACTTTAGGCCATCCACAATTTATTTCATATAGAGTTAGTTCTAATAATATTGTTGACTGAACAATTGCGAGCAGAGAGAATCGTATCTTATTAACAAATTTAATTCAATCCGGGCAGGTATTAATGAAGATCCCGGCATAATGTCATCTATGCATGCAATCTACCTTAATGAACACCCTGGAATAATGACGTCCATGCACGCAGTTAACACACCTTGAGCAGTCATATCGGTTTAAAATATCCAGAACCTCCCCTTGTTGAAGTTTATTATGTGAGAAAAGGGATATGTATGCCTGTGTGTGTTGTTTTTTTACGCACTGAGGAGGCGGCTCGCACACCGCTCGTGCACCGCTTGGTGCAAGTTTCCTCAAAAACTCCAACCGCTTTTTTTCTTTTTTTTTCGGCGAGGAGGTTTAGGACTACCCCTCGTCTTCCCTGTCTTGAAGTTCATTACGTGAAGGGGGGGATGTGTAGATGTGTGTTTTTTTCACGGACAGAGGGGGCGGCTGGTGCACCGCTCGGACACCGCTCAGGGCATTTTTCTCAAACGTTTTTTTTTTTTTCTTTTTTTTCCCGAGAGTTTGCCGTTTGCTGTTCTTGGGGCTGCCCCTCCTCCTCCCTCCTCCACCGCTTTGCTTCAGTTAGATTTTCCGACATGGTGCGAGTTCTTTCACCAGGGTCAGGTTTACGCGGGGGGGGGGGGGGGGGGGGGGGGGGACGCCTTCGTCGGGGGGTACCGTCAACTCTTGAGAGAAACCAGATGTATGGAATGCCACGTGACGTGGTCAGGGAGCGTCAATGTGACCTCTCATGTGCCAGTCTTGAAAAAGGTCTATCTCAGGCCGAAACGTCGACCAACTTTACCAATAATATGTTTTAAAAAACTCCAACAACCGTCTCAGGTGCGTTTTCTTCCGTATATATATATATATATATATATATATATATATATATATATATATATATATATATATATATATATGTATGTGTGTATACATTTAAACAAGCAGGCAAAAGTTTGTAACAACGCTGAAGATACGTTCAAGCTAATACGTGTTCGCATCTGCTTGAACTGGGGATGAGTTAGCCGTAACTGCAAATAAAGTACTAGCAGAGATAAAATCATGGACAAACGCAAAGTTGCTAAAAATTAAGACAACCAATGCAAAGGTTATTTTCTTTAGACCTAAAAGCAAATTCGTTGCAATTCATGCTAATATCTAAGTATGCTCTTCACCGATTGAGGTTGTTAGATCATTTAAAACATTAGCAGTCTATTTTTTCGGAAATTATGTCATGGGATAGTCACGTGATTACATCACATAAAAGCTATGTCGCGTCGTAGCCACCGGCATTCTTATATTCTTTCAATCTGTATTAAGCTTATTCGTTCGAAGTCATATTTTGTTCTCATGTGAACTATTGTCATTTGTTTTGGGGGACAACCACAGAATCAAACCTTCAGAAAATAAATCTCCTGCGAAACAAAAGACGCTCTAAGATGCATTTCGAAAGCCGGCTATGACTTTCACGCAAAAGCTCTTTTCCACAATCTGAAACTGACGAAAATCTTTGCTTTCTACAACTTTAAGGTATGCATCAAATATAAAGTAGAATGCGTCGAAAATAGAGACCGTTTTATCTCGCTAGCATCACGGCAGAATATATGCTTAAGTTATGCAACTCGTAATTCCTAACCCTGGTTAATTGGAAACACAATATCAAAATAATCTTCTCGAAGTTACCAACTCGCTTAACCTCGAACGACAATTATCTTGCTGTGCGCACAGCTGCCTAAGAAGGCAGCGCGCCCGCGGCCGAAAGGTGATCGTGCTTCGCTCCCACGCCAAGAGCGGACGGATGTCTGGCAACGGATACACCTTGCTGTCGTTTTTGTGAATGTCACATTCGGGTAACTTCAAGAACCCTGTTGCTTATTCGAGGTTACATGGTTGTACGCGCTTATCCTTCTACACTGATTGTTTTAAAAGCTCACGCGTGTGCATATCGGGCTCCGCGTGGGGAGTCGGAATCATGCTGCCCCAGCGCTCGATCGTTCTGTTCCATCGACATCGACGCCTGAGACGCAAACTATCTACTATTTTGTTTTGGGCGCCAGTTCGCCCTATGAATGTTTAGTTTCTCCAGTTAATTCCCCGCCTCGTCATTTGTGATTCGTGGCAATATCACAGCTGTTTAAGCCAAACAATTATGGCTTTATTGTGTGTAACGAGTGATATAGTTGCAATAGAGTTGCATTTGTAGAGAGTTTCCGTTTAATTTTTTTTTCTGTTTTGTATTCACTGTTGTCTTAAATAAATATTATTGTTTAACTTTATTTTTCAGTATGTATATTATGTATAATATGTTTCTGTACTCGCATTGCCGCTGCTGCTGAAACTGTTGTGGTGCTGGGAACCCGTCAAGCTGGACATGCTGGTGTTACAAGTGCCGCCTGCCTGGTCACATCGAACGGCGTTGCACGTGATGAGCAGCTGGTTCCCATAGATTCCAGGGATACGCCGGGGGCCGGCGCCACTAATCAGATCATTTATGTTGGGGTTGCGGGCCGCTGCCGATGCCCGGCATCAGCGTGTTGATGGAGCGGAAGTTGTGATCGCCGACTGTGTGACGATGGCCTCGACGGCGTGTCGGACTCAGGACTCAACACCTGAGAAGAGCCCGTTCGTGCGGGTAGAGATCGGTGGTAAAAAATATTCGGCGTTAATTGATACCGGTTCTACTGTTTCTATAATTAGACATATCGTGTACGAGGTTTGCTGTAACAGAAACCTTTGCGCGCGAAAACTAGCAAATCCGTTCTGTTTACCGACGTGATCGGCCGAAGTGCAAACTGCGATGCCCCTTAACTTTGGCCTAGGCGGCAGACAATGGAGCCAACGTATCGTTTACCTGCCAGGTAAGTCAGGTTTTGTTATCTTAAGGTAGGGCTTCGTCTGCAGTGAGGGTATAATCCCGGACTTGAAGAACAACGAATATCTATGAAGTCCGCTCTTCCCTCTGATACCATTTGCTGCCCCATCATATTTCGCGTAAAGAATATAATGCTCGATCGCTGGGCCACAGCCGTGGATTCTAGCGGACAACAAGGTGTTTGCTAGAATCCGCCGAATTACGGTGGATGGTAGCGAGCGTCTTGGATCGACAGGCGGCTATATATACCAGGAAAGCATCACGACTGTTTTACAACGAAGGATAGATTCGGATGACGCTAGGCCGTGGGGTGGTAATACCAGGCCCCCAAGTGTACATAAATCTGCTCTGCTATAGACACGGCTCTCAAGGAGATGCTGGACACCGGGGCGATGGGGCCATTGCAGGGTCCCTGGGCGTTTCGAGTAGTTTTGGTGCAGAAGAAAGACGGCACCCTTTGAGTTGAATATTGGCGACTTAATGATATCAACCGAAGGGATGCATATCCTTTTCCCTCTATTGAGTCCGTATTGTATTCGCTCTGGGGCGCCAGTTTTTTCACCACAGTAGATCGTAGAAGTGTTTTTGTTTTTTTACAGATCTATGTGGCATTCGACGGTATTCAAAACACGACATTTACCAGTTATAGGTGGTTATTTGAGTTTACCCGTATTTCGTTTAGAATGTCGAACTCGCCGTCGAGTTTCCAATGGCTCATGGACACCGTGATGGGAAAGTTAACTATGTGACCTACATGAACGACGTCATGGTAATTACGAAGTCGTTCTAAGAGCACCAACTCATCTCGAGATCGTGCTAAGTTAAATGAGTGAGAGAGGTTTAAACATTAACCACGAAACTTGCAGCTGGCTGCCTGAAGGATAAATCTCTTCGGCATTGTCGTAAACAACGGTACCCTCTGCCGAACAATAATAAAGTGAGAGCCATTCTTGATTATACACAACCGCACGATGTAAAGAACCTTCAAAGGTTACTGGGAATAGTTGGAATTTACCAGGAATTCATCCCAATTGTGCACGGAGCATGGCACGGACGTTTAATCTACTGCTGCGGAAATGCTCGATGTGTGTCTAGGGGCAAGAGCAAGGGGCTGCCTTCTCTTCTCTTCTCTCCGCTAGCCTTCGATTACCCTACCTTAATCGGCATTTCGTTGTACGGACGGATGAGAACGACTGCGGTGTCGCAGCGGTGTTGCTTCAGTAGCATGTTGGACAGTTGCACCTTGTGGCATTCGCTAGCCGAACGCTCATACCATCGGAGCGCAACTACAGCGTGACAGAAAAGAAGGGGTTTGCCGTCATGTTTACTCTGAAGACGTTAGACCTGTATTTAGGCTGTACGAATTATATGATTCAGACTGATCACTCAACTCTTACCCGGATTCAGCGGCCAAAAGAGCCGGCGGGAAGGCTGGCTCGCGAGTAACCTTGCGGCGGTACTCGTACATGGTTGAGTGCCAAAAGGGCTTGACCAACAAGGTTGCGGACGCGCTCACTCGGGCGCCCGAGGACGGCGGTTGGGAGGAGGTGACGGAACCGGGAAGGAACTAGGAGCACCGGGAAGACAGGAGAATGTCTCCAGGTGCAGGGGAACGTCCCTCACCGACGATTCGGAGAAGGTAAAGAATCCGGCACTCGTAGCAGCTTTAGCGCGCTGCTCGAGGGAGAAAAGGACCGTCACTTCGGTTGAAATGGTAAGCAAGGAAGAGCCTGTCGAGGCGTAGAAAGCAGATACTTTTTGTTAGCGGGAGTTAGGTAATCTTGATGAAATTGTGCTTGACACCGAGAAGGATGGCGGGTGAGTTAATGCACAATTCGTATTATATTTGCTAGGCGAAGACGGCCAATTGCTTCGCTACATCCCAACGATCAACTAAGAAGAGAGCGATGGGTCTCCCCTCAGGTTTGCGATTCTTAGGACAGTACTGAAAAGGTTTATCGTGTACTTACACTACTGCTCTTTGGCAGGCCATGGCAGTGACAGCAAGACTTTTCATTAGTTATGCTGCTCTGCGACCTTGTCGGGGATAAGGGAAAACGCTGTCCGGTATTCCCGTAGCTGTCCAGCTTGTCAGAAAGCCAAGCCCAGAGGTAGGAAGCATCCGAGCTTGATGCAGTCGGGGGAGAGAAAGTTCCAGTGGGAGACTGTCTTTTGCGGGATTATTAGCCCGTTGCTGAGAATTCCGCTTGGAATAAAAGTTGACTAAAATTAAAGCTGCAATAAAACACTGGCCACGAGAGCTTACTTGGCCAACGTGGCCAAAATATTGGTTGCAAAATTTTTTTTTCATTGGTCGTTTTGCGTTTTTGTTATACGTAAACGAGCGACGTTGGTGAGCCGATATTTTTGACAGAACTTTACAAATTTGACGTTCTTCGTTGCCTCAATTTACTTATTCAGCTCGAATCTCTCGCACAGAGGACGCGACCGCGTGCAAGAATATATTTATAGACTCTATTTCACCTCAATTCAAGACTCAACGAAGGCAACACGCGAGCACGTGGCTGCAAGAACATCGAGCATTGCAAGAGCACGCCCGCCGTTGCAGCAGTCAATTTACGAGCTCGCGCTGGGTGTTTTTTTTAGCTCGGGCGCAAGCTGAGCTTCTGGCCGACGCCATTTCCAGCGTTCCAGCCTGCTGAAATACGCGCGTTTCGTCTGCTTTCCGAGGCTGCAAACGCGACGTGCAGTGGGAATTCGAAGAGAGAAGAAAAGCGCGTATACAGCGGTCGGTAAACCCTGTCCCCTAACATTCACTGCATTACCACAAAAAGTCAACCGCAATTTTTTTTATATATAGATCGCATGAAGAGAGGGTGGGGGGGAGGGGGGTGTTCTGCGCCTTGACCTCGCCGTCGCCCCCTTCCCCTTCTCTGGTCAGCTTTGTCACGTGACCAGAGAGGGGGGAGCTCACGCTACACGCTGATAAGCATAGCCAGATCCAGCTGCTCGCGCGTTGGCAGTCGCTTTTTTGTTTGTCTGCTTGTTATCCGTTGCAAGTTCGTCTGTCCCGCCTGCTTCAATCTGCCACCTTTCCCTGCAGTCTTATAAGGATGTCTCTCGACAACGTATGGGATGTGCACCATATGTTCGAAAAGTCCTACGCGTGTATCGGCAACAAGCGATTCTTCAAAGAAGTCAGGAATTCGTGCTGTTTGGCTCGGTGTGACAAATGAAAGCTTGTGCGCCGCATCGGGATGAAACTTCAAAGAGCCTTTTTTCTCGTTTCAGTGTTTCTGTGGTTGTCCTGCTTTGACCGTGTCGATATTTATCTTGGATTACATCTTTCAAGTCCGCTGTTATTATGGTAAGTGCATTCCTACCTGCTTGTTGGAAACGATTGACCGTTCATCTACGGGTACGCGCCGAGATTATCTATAGAATTAGGCAGCGTCTGTTCTCGCGGTAGCCGGCCCTACTGAAAAAAACAACATTTGAAATTCAAACGGGTGAGAAACTGGTCGACCCGTTTGAATCAAATGGATGGCAAACCTGTCGATCCGTTTGGATCAAACGTGATTATGAGATACGGGTACCCGTTTGATACAGATATTGTTTCGCACGACCCGTTTGAATCAAATGTATGGCAAACCTGTCGATCCGTTTGGATCAAACGTGATTATGGTATATGGGTACCCGTTTGATACGGGTACCGTTTCGGACGACCCGTTTCAATCAAATGGATGGCAAACCTGTCGATCCGTTTTGATCAAACGTGATTATAGGATATGGGTACCAGTTTTGAGACCTGTGCCCGTTCGACCAGGCACGTGACCACACATTTGAACGCGCCATTCGGACAGGTAAATTATTCGCTAGCCCTGAATGGGTATCGTCTTGAAGGTTGGTTATCTTAAACTTATTTAAGACGGGATGTCTTAAATAAGTTTAAAATAACCAACCTTCCGGACGATACACATTTAGAGCTAGCAAATATTTTGGCTATCCGAATGGCGCGTTCAAATGTGTGGTCACGTGGCTGGTCGAACGGGCACACGTATCGAACGAGGACCCGTATCAAACCGGTACCGGTATCCCATAATCACGTTTGATTCAAACAGATCGACAAGATTGCCACTCGTTTGATCCAAACGGGTCGACCAGTTTGCCACCCGTTTGAATTTCAACTGTTTTCTTGCTTTTTTTTCAGTAGGTAAAGGCAGTGGCGTAGGCAGAGGGGGGTTTTGGGGGGTCGAAAACCCTCGCGAAATGCCCCCCTCCCCCCCCTCTCCGGGGACTCGCTGCCTCCCCTGCAGACGCAGTCGGTTTTGCACGGGGCTTGGAGCAGAGGGGGATGCGGACTATCTCCAACTTATATGCTTTCGGGAAAAGTGTCTGTGGGGTAAAAAATGCTCAAATAAATAATATAGGCAATATTCCTTCATTCATATTTATTTGATGGGATGCGAAACTTGATCTCAGATATATAGAAAACGGATATTTTCAAACACTTGTGAGGTGAAGGATGGCCATTTCAAGGCGCAGTATACAAACTATCCTCACAGAAATACATAGTTAAATTGAACTGAGGTTGAGATAATAAAAAGCGCACATGGCGATAATATAAAACAAGGTCAGTGATGTAAGTAATATTAAATTAATTGTAAAAACAACTGCACTGTAAGGAACGGGTGGCGCTGCGCTCCCGCACACCTTGAGTACTGATCAGAATTATACGTGCTTTCAACTAAAACTAATAATGCAGTTTATTTCCATCATATGTTGATGTGGCGATCAAGGAAAAAAAGCTCTATGGCACAGTTTGACAAGCCCTTGACAAGTCGACGAAAAAAAAAGCATTTACAAATCGTGATTACCACAATTTAAAAAAGCGTGTTTCAAACATTATATATTTTATCATCGGCTATAACAGAAAAGTGACCTATCTGCAGACAGAAGTTATGACACTCCAAAAGTTTGGTTGATACACAGATTTATTTGTGGAGAAAATTAGTCGAATTTCTCTAAGAGACAATGTACTGAATTTCAATCTTTTTTCGTCAATGTTTAAGCATTTGTGTGCCGTAGTTCGTTCTTGCAGTGACCACCTCCCAACATTCCGCACAACGGCTAAAACACGCGTGAATATTTTCAGCGACCTATATAAGGTTTATCAAAAAGTTTTCACCCTTTATTTGTTCTAGTTTTATACTAGCGACAAGTCTATAGGTAAATAGAGCAGTATATTGATAATGCGAAACTACTCAAATAAGCTTAGGTGTGTAGAAGAGAAATGGAACGTCTTCTATAGCCCTTAACGTTTTTTGTTTTTTTTTTTGCGACAAGTGCATTTTTTTTATTTTTTGACGTTGTAGTACCCCAGACTAAATTACAATACTAGTTTATGTGAGAGTAAAACTACGAATTGTATACTAATAATTTTACTTTTGCTGGTAACATGTACCGGTGGCGGTTTATCACGCCTACTACTTGTGACAGCTTAGAAATAAGGTAGTGGACATGACTATTTAATGACATAATATCGGTAAAAATGACACTTAACAGCTCGAAAGAGTTTACAATCTGTATTTTGGAGGAGTTCAAAACGATATCTCCTGTAAAGTGTGACTAGCTTATGTTTGGGGCGAAAAAGCACTGCTTTTGTTTTTCCGACGCTGATTTGTAGTGAAATAATATGACTCCACATATGATTAGCCATGTCAAATAGCACATCGACATTTCCAGCTGAAAAAAGCAAACTAGTGTCGTAGAAATAGTTGATAAATGGTGCGTCAGAGTTAATATTCACAATATCCTTAACGTAAATGTTTAAAGAAAAGAACCTAATATACTTCCCTGTGAAACACCAGTAAGAATACGCTTGGAACTTGGCGAATATCGATCAATATAAATTTATTGGATTCGATGCTTTAGGCATCGAATCCAATAAATTCACAAATTGCTAAGCATGCCCTCGAATCCAATATGTATCCAATTTCGCTAGTAAAATTTCATAATTGAGGCATTCAAAAGCATTTGTGAAGTCTATGAATGCTCTAAGATCAGCTTTTTTTTTCTTCAAGATTTTGTAAGACGAATTCTTTCTGGACGAGTAGGGCAGCCTCCGTAGATTTATGCTTAATAAAATCAAACTGCGAAGCAGTTATTAAGTTATGCTTAGTTAAAATTAGACGTGTGTGAAGTACTTTTTAAAGTGCTTTAGAAAATACTCGCAATATAGAAATCGGTCTGTAATTACCTATATCATTTACAGTCCCCGTTTTGTGAAGTACTGTCACTTTGGTTTAGGGAAAACACTAGTAACCACTGCGGGGAAGCCGACCATGTGTACCGCCGATGCCCATACCGACGACTCGGGCTGAGCGGATTCCACCCAAACGACCCGCGCCCCCGGTATGGTGAACGCCCTCGGGAGATCGACGAGTACCTGCGACGACCCCAGTCCTCCGAGCCTGCGTCCCGCCGAGAGTTCCGGTCGCCATCGCCGCGACGTCCAGCTTCGCCGATGCACCGACCCCGACGTGACAGCATGTCGCCCCTCGCTCCTCGCCGGGGAAACTAGGCGCGGCAACCCCTGGAGGTGGAGTTGCCGAAGACGACCGACGTAAAGAGCCTCCAACAACGACGGAGCGCTCCCACTCCCCCGACGCCACGCATCACAACGACGCCCCTGCATCGGTGTCCAACAACCTGAACGTTGTGATCGACGGCCTCGAAGCATCGGCACTCGTGGACACCGGAGCAGACTACTCAGTCTTGAGTGGGAGGCTCTCCCGCCGCCTTCGAAAAGTCATAACGCCGTGGGATGGACCACAAATAAGAACCGCCGGAGGACACCTCATTACGCCAGTCGGGAGATGCACTGCTCACGTCGAGATCCATGGTGAGACGTGCCCTGTCAAGTTCGTCGTTCTTCAAGACTCTTCGAGGGACGTTATCCTAGGAATGGACTTTCTCTGCGAGTATGGCGCCGTCATCGACCTCGGGGCAAACCAGTTGACGCTGCCAAAGCCTGTTCTGCCGCCGGTGGAGGCCAACACGACGTCATCCGCGATCCGAGTTATAGCCGACCATGTGAATCTGACGCCGCGTTCGAGTGTTTTCGTCACCGTCATTACCGACGCAGGCACGCACTTTGAAGCTCTTCTGGAAGGCAGCGTCCAACTGCTCTTTGAAAAAGGAATTGGCGTCGCACGAGGCGTAACGGATCTTCAAGAAGGTCGAACAACTGTTCTCGTGACAAACTTTCGAGAGGAACCGCAGCACCTAACGAATTGTACCACCATGGGCTACGTCGAGGCGCTTCAGGCGCCAGCCGTGGTCACCGCAGTCTCCGAGAAAACCTCGTCGCCACAGCAGAAGAGCACGACGCCGCCGCCGCTCGACATCGACCCCGAGCTCCCAGCTTCGAAGCGCCAGCAACTAGTTGATCTCTTCGCCGAATACAGTGACTGTTTTGCCACGACATTGAAAGTTCGCCAAACACCAATGGCGAAACATCGCATTATTACCGACGACGACGCACTCCCTGTCCACCAGTCGCCGTATCGAGTCTCCTTAAAGGAAAGGAAAGTGTTTCAAGATCAAGTTCAGGAGATGCTCGACGACGACATCATTCAACCCTCAAGAAGTCCATGGGCGTCCCCAGTCGTGCTTGTAAAGAAGAAGGACGGAACCCTGCGATTCTGCGTGGACTATCGTCGACTGAACTTTGTGACGAAGAAGGACGTCTATCCGCTCCCCCGCATCGACGATACGTTAGACCGACTGCGCCACTCCCGATATTTTTCGTCGATGGACCTGAAGAGTGGTTACTGGCAGATTGGAGTTGACGAACGTGACCGGGAGAAAACTGCCTTCGTCACTCCCGACGGACTGTACGAATTCAAAGTGATGCCGTTCGGGCTTTGTACAGCACCAGCAACCTTCCAGCGCGTCATAGACACCGTGCTGGCAGGTCTGAAATGGCAGAGCTGCCTGGTCTACCTGGACGATGTCGTGGTATTCTCACGAGATTTCGATGAACACCTCAGACGACTTCGAGCCGTGCTTCAAGCCATCAAGACCGCCGGCCTGTCACTCAAGCCAACAAAGTGTCGGTTCGCCTATGGGGAACTAAAGTTCCTCGACCACGTCGTCAACAACAAAGGTGTTGTACCTGACCCCGAGAAGACCCGCACCGTAGCCGAATTTGGGCCGCCGTCTGAGAAGAAGGCAGTGAGAAGATTTCTCGGACTCTGTGCCTACTACAGGGGCTTTGTCTTAAGACTTCGCCAAACTATCCGCACCGCTGACACACATCACGAAGGACGCCGTAAAGTTCGAGTGGACAGAAGAGCACCAGAGGTCATTCGACGAGCTCAAAAGAAGACTCCAGACGCCCCCGATTCTTGGCCACTTCGACCAGTTTGCTGAAACCGAGATCCACACCGACGACAGTAACACAGGACTGGGTACGGTACTAGTCCAAATGCAGGACGGCGCAGAGCGAGTTATCGCATACGCAAGTCGGACGCTGTCTAACGCGGAGAGGAACTATTCAACTACTGAAAAGGAGTGCCTCGCTGTCGTCTGGGCAATAACAAAGTTTCGCCCATATTTGTATGGAAGTCCTTTTCGCGTGGTCACAGACCACCACTCGCTCTGCTGGCTGGCGAATCTGAAAGGCCCCTCCGGACGCCTCGCCCGGTGGAGCCTACGACTGCAGGAGTTCGACATGACCGTGGTGTACAGGTCCGGCCGGAAGCACAATGACGCCGACTGCCTGTCGAGGGCCCCAGTCGAGGCCGGTCCTTCCTGCACCAAAGGGGACGACGATGAGTGTTTCCTCGGCGCTCTGGATGTCAGCGACATGGCAGCACTCCAACGAGACGACCCTGAGCTGCGAGCACTCATTGAGCACCTAGAGGGACAAGGAAGCGCCGTTCCCCGCGGTTTTGTACGAACACTGCCAACCTTCTCCATTCGACAAGGTGTGCTCTACAAGGAGAACTTCAGCGACAACAGCACGGCGCGGCTGTTGGTGGTCCCTTCCAGTCTTCAAGAAGACATTTTTCAAGCCTGCCACGATGACCCGACGGCGGGACACCTTGGTTACAGCAGGACTCTTGCCAGGATACGCGAAAAGTACTACTGGCCAAACTTGCGAAGACAGTGCACCACTACACCCGATCTTGCCACGAGTGTCAACGACGGAAGAAGCCACCGGCGAGACCGGCAGGACTTCTTCAGCCTATTGCGCCGCCATCTGCCCCATTCCAGCAAATCGGTATGGATTTACTCGGACCTTTCCCACCGTCGACGCAAGGAAACCGATGTATCATCGTCGCAACCGATTATCTCACGCGGTGCGTCGAGACAAAAGCCCTTCCATAAGGAACGGCTGTTGAAGTCGCGAAGTTTTTCATCGAGTCCATCGTCCTCGGGCACGGCGCTCCCGAAGTCCTGATCTCAGACCGTGGATCATCATTCATGGCCCAGCTGACGCAAGAAGTCCTTCGTCTCAGCCACACCAGCCATCGCAGCACCACGGCGTACCACCCGCAGACCAACGAGCTAACGGAGAGACTCAACAAGACCATCGCCGACATGATCTCCATGTACGTCGACGTGGAGCACAAGACATGGGACGAGGTGCTGCCATAAGTCACATTTGCCTACAACACGGCCGTACAAGAGACCACCGGAGTGACACTCTTTCAACTGGTGCATAGGCGCAAGGTAACGACAATGTTGGACGCTATGTGACCCCACGAACCGGCTGTCGACGCAAACGACGACGCCCAGGTGGTTGCCCAAAGGGCAGAAGAAGTCCGTCAGCGCGCCAGACTCCGGATTGGGGCTCAACAACGTGTCCGCACTGGCCGCTACAACCTTCGTCGTCGGGACGTCCACTTCCAGCCCGGAGACAGGGTGCGGGTGTGGACACCGATTCGCCGCCGCGGCCTCAGCGAGAAACTCCTGAAACGTTACTTTGGACCTTACAAAGTGCTTCGTCGACTCGGGGATCTGAACTACGAGGTAATGCCCGACGGAACACGGACTTCGTCACGCCGCCCTCCTCGACCGGAAGTCGTCCACGTCGTGCGACTGAAGCCGTACTATGCTCGATAGGACTGTGGACCTTATGTGTTCCAAATGACTCTTTAGTTTACCGTTCTGTTTTATTTGCTTCGTTTTGTTTTTGGGTTGCATCGGGACGATGCACTTTTTAAAGGGGGGAGTAATGCCGCGCGCGCAGCTTGCCAAGTAGGCAGCGCGCGCGTGGCCTAACGGTTATCGCGTTTGCCTCCCACGCAGAAGGCCAGGGTTGGATTCCTGGCCGCAGCTACACATATTTGTTGACAGTGTAATTTGATGTTCTGGTGAATTCGAGAACCGTCTTGCTGATTCGAGGCCAGAATGTTCTACACGCCGAACCTTCTACGCCGATTGTTCGAAAAGCCCACAGGTGTACATAAGGGGCTCCGCGTTGCGACCTGCATTCAGTTTTCGCCCCAGCGTTCGACTCTGCTGTTACGCCGACTTCGACGCCCGCGACGCTCTGTTATTATCTTTTGTACCCTTTTATTTTTGGCACAAGTTCGCCACATTAAACGTTTATTTATTACTGTTTATTTCTTATTTATTGGTCACCACCCGTGACAATATTATGTTTGTGATGCAGTCACAGTTATAGATTACTTATCACCCAACCGGAACTATATCTTTTTTTCTGTAAATTGAATTTGGAGGACTCGACAGTAAACAAATTCTAGATAAACGGCTCATCATTTATTACAAATAATACAACATTTGTTGCACAAAGTTTTCTACAAATGCTTTACATATGCGCGAATTATTGTGAATTAAACATGTTTGATATGATAATGCTAATTGAATTGTATGTTCGTCCACAATGTGAGTTTTTATTGACTAGAAAATAAAGAAAAAAACATGTGCAGATTAGTTCTTCGTTGAACATCATATAATCGTCAACATTTGAACTAGTATCGTAACTTAAATTCTGACGTATATTGTGTGGATGTCATATCAGTTATCATGTAGGCAGCATACGATATTACAAATCCCGATATTATTGTCACGTCCGTTTTAATTTGAATCATGTACGAACTTTTACGCAGCATATAATTTTTCTTATGCTGCATATCAGTTCATATGTGTCGCATATCAGGGTTTTTTTTCATATTTTATATTACTTTTTGAAAATTTCAGATCAGTTATTTGAATTCTTATGATTTTTTTCATTAGGGTGCACTTTCCTGTTGTCCATGTCAGAAGGTGCTACCATGTTCTCGAAGTTTCAGCACCAACTCGCCCAACAAGCAGCATTGATCATTGGGCTATTATTGTTGAGACGCTCTCGTCTCATCCTTTTCTTCAGTTTCTCTGTGCATTGGGCCAACAACTATCAGACAAGAAGACCTAAGTTGTAAATTTTCATGTGTCACTAAACACGAACGAAATTATGAATTTCACAGCAACAATTGCTTTTTAGGAGTGAGACGCGATAGCGTTATCGGGTCACGTTCGTAAAGCCTTGTGGTATAAATCCGCATTCGTTCCCAAGCGCAAGCTGCACCGTGCAAGCGTGTGTGTATGTTCTAGTCGGTGACGTCACGTTTCACGTGACGTCGCATGACCTCACGTGGGACGTGAATTCACGTGACTTGTGACGTCGGGCGTGGCTCTAACGTCGTGATCATATGGAGTCTGGACGCCCTATATTTAGAGGAAAAATTCCCGCTACATTGGGCGGGAACATTTATTAATCAGTTTGGCGGGAAGATTCCTCTAAATTCCCAGGGAACATTTCGCTAAATATGGAGGAGAAAACTTTCCGGTAAATTTGGAGGGATAAATTTTTGCTGAGTTTGGCAGAAACATTTTCTTCTAAATTTGTCGGAAAATTATCCCACCAAATTTAACCGGTCGACAGGGTACTGACGTCACGCATAACTTCACTCTGGATGTCAGACGTGGCTGCGTGCGTTTCATTATAAGATTTTTCGGTCATACCGACTCCCGCTCCGAATTTTTTTGCGACTCGAGCTCCTAAAGGCTATCGCGTTAATAAATAATAAATAAATTAATTAATTAATAATGAATAAATGAATGAATGAATGCTTGGGTGATTTGTTAGTTTGACCTAGCAAGTCGGTGAGGTGTTTAAAATTGTTTGAAGAAATATATGATAGGTATTCCTTCCTCAGATAAAAACGGACCTTTAAAACTATAAACAGGGTCGGTAGAAAAAGTAAATACTACAAAGTGCCTAGTGGTGGAATGTGTCAAGCTGACTTTAATTTTATTTTCTTCGTAAATTTATCTGTCTAGAAATTGTAACCGTCACTGAAACTGCCGATAACGTCCTACGTAGGAGAGTCAATTACAAATCATATTGAGAACTGAGCAGTCTCGTTCTAAGTATATCTAAAATATTTTTTACATTATCGCAACGCGTGCAATTTTCTCTTTAAATCGGATTGCTCTGGGAAGCAAACCGTTAAAAACTATTCTACATAAACCTACGTGTACAGCCGCATAGTCATGGTCAACAGAATTACGATCAGCGTATCGCGTGCCGTCCAGAGCCTTCAAAATCTTTTCGCCTAAGAAGGTGATACACGTCGTGTAGATATCTCCCGTTGATGGTAGCCGCACCATTTAATTCCCGCTCTTCATAAAACAAACTCGTCCCTGACACGGATGAGATTTTTACCTTTCGCGATTCAGCATCACCAGCCTTCCGTCTGGTGCACGAGTGGGATCATTCGCACACACTCCCGCTTCACAGGTTTTTTATGCTTGCTAAAATTTAGGACTGAGCGTCGATTAATATTTGATCCCGATTAATCACCACCCTTTAATCGACTGATTATTCGATTGATCGGTCTCGTTAATTTTTAATAAAACTTTTTTTTTAAGTCAAACATTGTTTCTATTAACTATGTGATAAACGGCCCAATATAAATTTTGAATACTAATCAATCTCGATGTGAGGTTGAGAACAGTTCAAGGATACTCACAATAACACAAGCTGCAGACACTGACACTTCAGCTGTGCGAGGCAAAACGTTTCGGGGATGATACTCCCAGACAAGCGCAACCTCCTTTGATTGTTTACAACAGCCTGTTGCGGTAAAAAGACGCTCGTGCGGCGCTGGAGTGGCCAGGATACTTGCAACCTTCTGCATTTTTCTGGAGTGATAAATCTTGAGCCTACATTTTACATTAGGTTAATATTTCACCGGAAGTTTTCACTTGATACAAGCTTGTTCTCGTCGACGTCTGCGTAGCGGAAGCGTTCCATTTTTACTTCATTTTGCGGTACAGATTCGTCTGGCGTCGCACCAGGCTCGAGGAGGAGGAGGAAAAAGGAGGGAGAGGGGGAAAGAAGGAAGGAGAGGAGGAATAGAGCGAGAGAGGAAGAAGAGGAGGGGGTGAGGAGGAAACTGGGGAAAACCCCCCCGGAAGGTTTGTCGTGAAAAAAGAAAGGGGCGGGGGCATGCGGTTGGAAACGTCCCCCGCCGATTTGTTGTGGGGGGGCAGATGATCTGAATGTTTGACTAAACTCTGGTCGCTTACTGTTATAGATAATTAATAGGGTTAATATATTTAATACCCTCGGCTCAGCACACCGTGGCGATTTGTTAGCGGAACAGGAACAGCCTTATTCAAATAGGTTTGGGAAACAGATTTTTACCCAGGATTGACCGAGTGCCGAAAATAACTATAATTTACAAAATGTAAGGGCGCAAACGAGCTGGTGTACATTGCACATGGTTGAAAAAAAAAAATATAAAAAAAACCGAGACTGCGGGTAAACGACATAGCACTAAAAAGTCTTTTTAGTGTTGTGCCGTTTACCCGCAGTCTCGGGGTATACGTTCTTGAAAACCCGAAAAATCGGCGGGGAACGTCCCCAACCGCATGCCCCCCTTTTTTTTTTTTTCTTTTTTTCTCAAAAATCTTGGGGGGCTCTTTCCCAGTTTCCTCCTCACCCCCTCCTCTTCTCTCTCTCTCTATTCCTCCTCTTCTTTCTTCTTTCCTCCTCTCCCTCCATCTTTCCTCCTCCTCCTCGAGCATGGTCCGACGCCAGACGAATCTGTACCCATTTTGCTTCTTCAATATTTTACCGAGTTACTGTTTAAAACGTTATTCCGGATTAAACAAGTAATCGATTAAACGGCGAGTTATTCGGTTAATTGCCCACAACTACCAATTGACTTATATATGAGTTTTTGGTGATGCTGAGCAAATTTCGATTTGTATTTATATATTAATTTTTTTACTAGCTATAAAGTGAATTACTATTTTATGTGCTATAAATTTTTCGGATTAGTTTTTGTTTTTGTTTTGTTATTTGTAATTCATTATGTTTGCCGTGGTTGGAAATGTGTTCCCGAAAATAGTATTTTGTCTCAAGCAATCTTTGTGTAGGGGTGTTCGAAAGTCCTAAAACAAAAAATGGTATATATTCGCTACCACGGCGTGATCTAATCGTGGGATGAATTTTTAGCATTATTTTAGTATTCTGAAATTGCTAAAACTGGGTCCATGCAATGTCAAATATTGTTCGGGTAGCGACTTTTCCCGTAATGGAACTCCACACCCGTCGCCGGTCTCCCATTTCATCTGGATATCACCAAACAAACAGAAATATAAGTCGTTTACAGTATTGCTCGTGCTTGTAGTGTTCAGTAACATTAACATATTTCCCGAAACTTGATCACACCTAAACATTTGAGTTACAAAAAAAAAAAAACTATTTTATCAGAAAGAGCGCTTGATTTTTTTTAGGTGCGATATAATTTTATCCGGTTGGGATGTAGCAAGGCAGGGAGTAGCGCGACAACCCCAAGCGCAAAAGTATTGTCGCAACTCTCTCATGCTTTCAAAACCCTCACAGTTAGCGAGCGTATTCCACATTTCCCGCGTTCCTAAGGTCCTCTCCTAGCTATCCCCGATTCATGGCTCTTTCGCTCTTTGACCGGCACTGTTCCCTCTCTAAACAAGTTCCGTCTCTTTGGTGTGCGTTAAGGGGAGCAATAAGGTATCCCTTAATTTGCCAAGAAACAAACAAGACAGGACTTGCGATGATGCACAAGTGGACAAACAGCACACGTCTACAAGTTCGGGTGGATGGCGTATAACCAGAACATAAATTGCCAGTATTCCCCAGTGTCTGACATTATTTCACCTTCTTGTGCATGCCGTACTTAGAATCGAAACGGCAGTGGACACAATGTCGGCCGTCAGTACAGTATTACGGAGGAATTTAGCCTCTGCATTTCTATTTTTTACAAGCAGTCGTGAGTTGGTTACCCCATGGCAATGGATTTCCCAGTGTATCGCAGTCGGAATTTTAATTACGGTTAAACGCAGTTAACGCTAACGCTTTTTTATGTCTTACATTTGTTGAAGAGCTTCCGTAACACAATTGGAAACTCGATACCTATTAAATACAATCGCATTTTACTCTCACAGCTACTTACTTCATTTTTTCAATGCTGTGGCGTGTTATTGCTTACAGGCCAAAAGTCCTTGAAATGCTGCTTCGCAAGGCTTTGGCTGCTCCTGAAGTTTTGAGATGCTGTCGCTGGGCAAGCTTATTATAGCGAGAAGTTCTGAAAAAGTCATGCTTTGAAGGGGGAAAAGAAACATAGCATTCTGCCAAATTTGTGTATCGGGGACCACACTGGGACGTTGCCATGTGAAGGAATGCTTGTTTTAGGAGGTGATGCTTTTCTTGTGCCAGCCGTTTAGTCATCCGGCACGTTAATCGTTTGAGTGTTGCGTCATCGTCATCTCGAATGACGCAACGTTGAAGGTATTAACGACGTTGATTTCACAACGTGGGCTAACAGGGCTACACGCTTAGGCGAATAGCCTTCGCTACAGCGTGTTAAATTGAGACGGGACAGCACTCTGCCAACCATGTAAAGTAAAATCGAAGCTGCTGCAGGCAAGGTCTTAATTTTTGCACCTCATTCAGAATTTGTAAAAAAAAAAGCATAATCGAAGCCTGTTTTCAAACCTGTTCTAACTGTACCTCATTTATTCTTAAGTAACTGAGAAAAGCCTGATAGCCAAGAAGAATAAAACAGGCGAGATAACGAAGTGCTGCCTACATGACAGACTCCCTCAAAAACACCTGCTATTATCTTTACGACTTCTAACTTATCAGAAGAAAATGACTTCTATATTATTTAATTGTGAGTCGTTTCGTTTCAAATCAAAAGCACAGGTCGGGGTGGATATATGAATTTTCCTCAATTGAATATATATACTAGCCCCATCTCTAGTAATAAAAAAAACCTTGCAATGAAATTGTTTCTTTTTACGTAGAAATATTAGGAGCAAAGTAAAAATCAAACTTTGTGTTTGATTTTTCTACGAAGTTATGTTACTTTTTACGCAGACTGAAAAGATCGAAATATTTATCAATTGCTTTCGTGTAAATCTCTAGTATGCCGAGTATTGTTTTTTATACACTTGAAAAAAAGCCAAATCCCATTACCGACATAAAAATTCCCGAACATTGTATCTTTAACAATAGGAAGACATATTGGGAGTCTTGTATCTCTATGTTTGTTTTTTCATTAGCGCTTACCAAATACTGTCCTCGTGTAGTCCTATCAGTGTCCTATAGGCTAGTAGTACGTTCCTTTGATTTATATACCCGAATAATTCTATACTAATTTTCAAACTTTATAGAAACCTAAATTTATACATATTTTGAGAGTGTTTTGTTTAAAAAAAATATATATATATATTTATTTATTTTATTTTTATTTTCTTATATTAATTCCCAGTCATATTCCTTTTTTAGTGGCGTAATCTGTATCCTAACTTTTATAGTATTTTTGCTAGAAGACGTTAAAACTAGATCCAAGCCTTGGAATCGGTAAAAAGCTAAGTTCACCTAGTTGGCTTCGTTTCAATGATTTATTTTCTATACTCGAAGTCAACCTTCTGTGGCAATGCAGTCAAAAATACGAACGCGTGCGCTGGCGCAATCTTAGCCCCGAACGAAGCTGTGCAGGAGCCCGTTTCGAGAAACGCTTTGATCATCATCAATCGGCGCTCTTGGTCAACGACCATAAGCGCTCCTACTTTTGACTGCATTGCCGCAGAAAGTGGACTCCGTGTATAGCTATCAGCGAGAAGGGTTACATATTTGTGCCACATCAATGAGAAGAGTTGTGTTTGGGTGAATAATAAAAAAAAAAACGCTAAAAGACCTTCTCATTTTCGTGGTCAGATTATTTCTTTAAGCACACGCACCTCAACAGTGTTGTAAGTTGTGCCAGTTGGCACGATGACATGGGAAGCAGAACAGCGCACAAAAAGACAAGGACAGAGAAAGCATTACTGGTCTTAGTCAAGTCCTGTATTGAAGAACAAAGGGTGCTCTCTTTAAGAAACTCTAGTGGTGTGTCTTCAGAAGCCTTTCTAGAACTTCTGCAATTCTTTCTCAACTTTATGATCGTTGGGTGGAAAAATTATACCTTTATACAACGGTCAGGTATGTGCATAGTATCATGTTTGGCCCCGTGCTTAGTAATAGTTTTACAGCAAGGGTTGATAGAGCAATTGATTATATCCTCAGCAGATCACAAGTGTCAAAGGTGTTTTGATATGGTGACGCGTTTTTGCTAGTGTATCCCAAGTCTGCTCAAGGTAATAACATTGATGAGGTAATGCGCGTATTTTCCAGGTGTGACTCTGGTCTTAGGTTCACATTTGAAAAACCTTGGATGGGAAGTTGCAATTCCTAGACCTTTGGTTATCTCTTCATACAAACCATATCTGCTGGAGTTTTTTTCCTATGCAAAGAAAAGGACATCCTTCATTACACAACAGGACATTCGAAAGTTGTTAAAAAGGAAATACTTAGAGCTGCACTCACGAAGTCCTGCTTTTACACTGTTCGTGAAAGTTTTAACGCTCAAATTGAGGGCCTCCATACGTCGGACTTCCCATCACAAGTTTTAAACGGGCTGGTGGGGGCCTTGCTATGTAAGATTAAAGGAATTTAGCAAACGAAACCTATAGATCAACAGAAACGAAAGGTAGTTATACCATACATGAAAAAAACCTCGCATAATTTAAGAAAGAGCAGCCGAAAGGTACGAAGTGCCTGTGGCGTTTTCAGCTCCCAAAAGAATGGCGAAAATCAGTTCAAAGATTCGCTCAATAGCTGACAGAAATTTAAAAAAGTCAAGTGCCAGAAACACCACAGCCACCCTTATCTGTCCTGCTCAATTGGCGTTGCGTGCGAAATTCCACTAACGTGTCGTAAAGCTATATAGGCAAAACTGGACGGTGCCAGAACGACCGCCTTCTTGAGCATGATCGTTCAGTAAAATGTCCGGTAGGTGGTCATCTTCTCGTACATTGCAATTCCTTCGCGTGTTCTCCTACTCTTAAGCGCACAACAATAATTGGGCACTATCGAGACAAGACGACTCGGCAACTGATTATCTCACCCGTTACGTCGAAACAAAAAAAAAAAACAAAAAAACTCCCATCGAGATGAGCGGTAGGAGTTTCCAAGTTTTTTATCGAGCCCTTCATCCCCCGGTGCTGCGCCCCTAAAGTCCTCACTACATCACCGTGGGTCATTGCTCATGGCCCAGCTTACTCAAGAGATTCTTTGACTTAGTAGCACTACCCACCCTGGGACTACTGCGTACCATCCGCAGACCAACGGACTAACAGAACGACTAAACAAAACCATCGCCGACATGATGTTCATACGTGTGGACGCAGAGTACAAAACTTGCGACGAGGTGTTACCCTACCTCAGGATTACTTACAACACGGCAGTGCAAAAGACCACAGGAGTAACACCGTTTTAGCTGGTGCATGACCGAAGAGCAAAAGGATCATGCTCGATGCGATGCTGCCCCTTAAGCTAGCTGATAATGGAGTACCGACGCCTATGTGGTTGCACAAAGAGCTGAAAGATGTCGGCAGCTTGCGCGACTCCAAATTGAAGATCAACAACGTGTTGACGCAACCCGGTACAACCTTTGTGGGATCGTCGGTCGCTTCAAGTCCGGATACCGTGTGTGGTTCCGGACTCGATATGACGACGCGGTTTTAGCGAGAATCTCATGAAGCACTACTTCGGACACTATAATATACTACGTCGACTCGGAGATCTGAACTACGAAGTGGTGTGCGACGGAGCGCGAGCATCACCTCAACGCCGACTGCGACCCGAGGTGGTTAAAATCGTTCGACTCAAGCCATTCTACACTCGATACGACTGTTGACGTTTTCGTGTTCTAGATGAGCTTAAGTTTACCCTTTTTTTTTTTCATTTGCCTTGTTTTGTTTCATTTTTCATCTGGGCGATGCGTGTTTTCAAACGGGAGAGTAGAGCCACGCGCGTCGCCGAGCGAGCACGTGCGTGGCCGAATAGTTACAAAGCTTGGCTTTTGCACGGCAGCCTACCTTGGATTCCTGGGAGAGGCCGCTTCGTTTCTTTTTTTCATTCTTTCAGCAAAGCAAGAGTTCGAAGGCCTTGTCATCTGTTCGAGGTACGAATGCTCTATGCAACGAACGTCCTACGACGGATGTTTCAGAAAGACACGCGGGTACAGAAAGTTATTCGCGTGGCGATCCGATGCCAGTCTTGCCCAGCGCTCGATTCTGTTATTACGCTGCCATCGACGCCTGCGAAGCTAGCCTTCTTCTATTTTCTTTTGGGCAAAAGATCACCTCATTAAACGTTTAGTTTCCTTCGGGTATTCGGCGCCTCATCAATTTTCATTCGCGACAGCTTATTGTCTAGCGAAAATATTGTTTAAGTTCAGTGACGGCAAGGAATACAAATATTAAAATGTCAAAAAGCGAACTGCTAGATTTTTATACTCATTCCAAATCGGATGAGAAATAATTCAGGTGAGGGTTATATACTGATCATGCATATTTCAATATAGGGCGCACTATTAAAACGGATTCAAGGCGATTTATAAATGAAGAAGTGAGACGAAGTTAGACTTACGATTCCAAGGGCGCCGTTTGAATAAAAAAACGGTGTTAATATTAGTTTAGGAATAAGAAATTGTGATCGAAGAAAACTAAAATATACGAAGGTAAGCGTAATAAATATTAGGCTAATTATAGCGTAGGAATAGTAAAGGTATAATCTAGTTTAAAGGAAAGGAAGGACCTTGACTTTTATGTTTTTAGAAATATTTTATTTGTAAAATCCAGTCATTAAATTTATATAACGCAATTAAATGCAAAGGTTCAAGCGAGCTGGACAAGAATGACGACGCGATTCCTGAAGAAGGGGAACAAGGGGGACAAATGACAAACACAAACCTACAAACACAGCTAGGTGAGTGGTGTGCGACCGAAAAAAGCCTGCCCTGTCGTGGTATCGAACCAGTTACCTCTCCATTTCCAGTGATGCGCCCTACCAACTGAGCTAACCACGAGTTTTTTTTTTTCTTTATTGGAGCTAACCATGAGTTAGATTAGACGGCAGTAGAGCAAACGGGTTTCATCAGCTGCCACCAGCCTAACACCAAAAAGGGTGAACGGCTTGCATATTAAGAGTGAAAGGCTTGCATACCTTAATATGCAAGCCGTTCACCCTTGTTGGCGTTAGAGTGGTGGCAGCTGATAAAATTTGTTTGCTCTTGCCTGTTTCTTGCCCTTTTTTGCGTCTATCACTTGAAGAAAAGCGTCCGCCCGAAACGGCGTGCATACCGTTTTGTCCACGTATGTTTTCGAGAACAACAAAAAATTATTTGCGATTTCGCTCTTACTGACGACTAACTCCTTGTTAGGCAATTTAATTGAGCGCTCCACTGGAATTGGAGAGGTCCCTGGTTCGATACCAGGGCCAGGAAGATTTTTTTCGGTCGTGCACCAGTCACCTAGCTGTGTTTGCAGATTTGTGTTTGTCCTTTGTCCCCCTTTTTCCCTTCTCCAGGGATTCTTTTCGGCATTAACTCCTTTGCGAACTAGTTTACCTAAAATAAGTTAGCTCTAGTACCTATAGTTCTCTCAATTTTGTAGTCATCAACAAATAAGCAGGCGTTGAGGGTGAAGGAGCAAGAATGTAATTATCTCGCGAAACTAGGGACCAGGAGTGGATATTTGTAGTATGCGGAAGTTAAAGAAGCGCTTAGTGAGCTGCAGTTTTTTTTTTCTTTCTGCGTGTAATGGTTTTTTACGCTGATGATATACTGAATAGACGCAAGTACAACAATAGGAAAAAAAGATTTCGTAGTAACATTTTATTCAAGGCATAATCACAAGCCATAAAAAAGGGACTTAAACTTTGACATAATTTTTTAAAGTCTCAAGAAGTGTTTGGATGTCATAACTGAGAGCGTCAAGCTGTCTTTCGCATGATCAATGTTTTTGTCATAGCCGTGCTGATTAATTTAAAATATATAATATTCCATTGAAGGCATGCCTCGAGAGCTTGCACCGAAATAAGTAACTTATACAGGCCGGTAATTTACTACAGGGATGAGCTGATCTAGCTGGTGGTTATACATTACGGGTGAAACCAGCTGAACAATGAAGGAAGGAGAAACAGAAAAGACAACCTTCCGCTGGAGTACCAACTATTTTAATACATCGTCCTCCTCTTCTACTAGTTATTAGGCGTGTAAATTTGCTTCTTTTTTTTCCTTAACCTGAATCGTGTTGCCCCCTTTTTATTTATACTGAGCAGGGAGGGTGCCCTGCACAAAGAGCTTTGCATGAGGCTTCAGGGTTATTGAGGTGGAGCTCACAAATGTCAGTCGGCATACTGTCTGAGGTGAGTTTTACAGCGAAGCTGTGTGTGGCTGAAGTTCTGTGGATTTTTCATGCGCGCCAACAAAACTTAGGTCCCCAATTTGACGCAAACTCGCTTCATTCTATGCAAAACCGTATACGTCTCATCACTTGGATATGCATTTTGAGTAGCTTTGTTACCAATAGGCGCCACCTTCAAGATCAGTAGACTGTCCAGTGATAATAAAGGTTTATCTAGGATTAGCCGCTGTGCGACCCGCGTCGGCGATGTCTACGCTCGCGCTGCCCTCTCTTTGTCGTCGTTCCAAGCGCTTGCGTGACTAGTTTCCTTTCCTTCCGCTCTCTCGGGGTGGCGGTCCCGTCGCGCGTGTCTAGTTTCCTCAGGCTCGTCACGGCAACCACCGATCAAGACACTAAATGTGTTCGTAACTCTGTTCAAAATTTTGTGTCATCTCTGCGTCGTGCGCTAAACAGCTTCGCTGGCCATCCACCTTCACAAAGTGGAATGGCTCATGATTTGTTTTTATGTCACTTCGGTCATTAAGTTTTTTTTTACGCATGTTCCAGGCTTACACATGTTTAAGGCCAACATTCTACTTATATGCCTGAGCTTTGTGCGCCGATAACTTTGTTGTCATGTCTAGAACGGACACCGTATATTTTGAGTTATGTAAGAGCTGTGCGACCTCGTATTTAGTACGGAGAAATCGTGCAACATGTGGAGACTCAACGGCGCCATGCAGCTATGTTTTGTGTAAGTCAAGCGCGTGATTTCTCCGCTGATTTGTTTCTTACCTGTGGGTGCCATCTTCCGCGAGGCCAATGTAAACTGACATTTTCAGAGCCAATCGGAGTGCGAGATGCAGTAGATGAAAAACAGAAGAATTGAAATGCAGAAACGCCGTGCAGACTCCTAACACCAGCCCGCGCGCGCAAAAAGCAAAAAAAAAACAAAAAACATGTGAGCTCGTTTAATACGTCGCGGCACAGTGGGCGCGTCTAACGTTTCGTCTTCTTGTTTTTTTGTTTTCTTTTTTTTTTTTTTGAAGAGGGGGGGGGGGGGGGGGAAGAGCCCGCAGCATGTTTTTTTTCTCGAAACAGAACACGGCTGTTTGTTTGGACAACCCAATGTTTCGCCCCGCCTGGAGTGGCAGAGATGCACTTGAGAAAGACGTTCGGCTGGCGCTGGTTTCCAACCTGTGAGGAGACAAGCCCAGCATCTGCACTCGGCTGGAAGTCGTCTTATCAACTCCCGTCTTTGGTTGGGGAAAGGCCATATAACCCGTCATGCGCTCAAAATAACCGAGCCGAATATCGCCTCAAGCCCCTTTTCCCCCCTGACAGCCGCTTGCGTTGCTAACTCGTTCAAGCACGCGGCAGTATGACGTAAAGCCTTCACTTAGCCCTTCCACAACGCACCTACTCCTCGTCCACCTGCGCTGCTTAACCCATCCGGTGTAGTTTCTCCGTGGACATCACTTAATCCTAAGTGCGATGCCCGTCGGAAGTGTTTTTTTTTTTTCATTTTCTTTAGCTTGTCCTTATGGGCTAATATGCTTATTTATGCGCCGACCAAGTATTCGAGAATGCCTCTTTGGCGCGTGGGAACGCAAGCAGGCGAACGACAATGAAAGGACAAGATAGAAAGCGCACGTTAGCAGAGCGCGTTCAAAAACTACAGAATACGCAGAAAGAATAAAACATGTAAAGTTACACAGACACGCACAGTTCTTTTAAAAACTGAAAGAACTGTGTGGGTCTGCTTTCGTCCTTTACGCGTTTTATTATTTCTGTGTATTCTAAAGAAAACGCGCTGGGAGCGAGCGAAGACGAGCCAGCCAAGCGTGGGTCGTCATTTGTTCATATACGGGGAAAACAAAACCCAGGTTTAGTGATTGGGGGTAAACAAACGAATAATATGCCCAAGAAGCAGACAAACATGTACCGCGTTTAACTTTAAAGTACCTGTAACTGTAGAATATAACTGTCGAGCGTAACGGTCGAGAGTGACAATAGTTTTACGTACAAGAGCCCACAAAGCATAGTTGGCGTTTAAACTGTATCGTACATATCTCTCACAAAAACGATGTTCATAAAGGGTTTCGGGTTTTTATAAAAACGTTATGCAGTTTGCTCAAAAAAAAAAAAAAACTTTGAGAAATGTAGGTTACCATAAACCGCAACAATGAACCTACAGTATGCTCCCTTTTGAAACTAAATACCAGCGGAAGTTCTGATACAATGTATGATATTCGTGGTTAGCAATAAATGCAAGCAGCTAGCAGGACATCACCTCCTCTCTCTCAAACAGCGCAAATTACATCAAGACAAGATTGGAGACAAGATTCTAAGAAAATGGCGATGCAATGTATCTTCCACATGAGCTAGGTCTCAGAGAGTGCAATTACGCTGCTACTCACGATATCAATTACTTTGTTCAAGCCCCCTTTCTTCGCCACAAGGCTCCAAAATATTAGTGTGCAGAATAGACAGTTTGTTTGAGTCTCTCGCTCTGAGAAGATGTTCTTTTTAGGCAAATATCGCCGCAAGCGCAGCTGACCAAGAAGGCAGCGCGCTCGTGGTATAACGGTTATCGCGCGTGCTTTCCATGCTGAAAGCCAGGGTTAGATTCCTGGCCGCGGAGGCGCATTTTTGTTGACTCTGTAAAGTAATATTCTGGTAAATTCGAGAACCATGTTGCTTGTTCGAGGTCAGAATGTTCTACACGCCGAAACTTCTACGCCGATTATTCCAGAACCCCACACGTCTACATAAGGGGCTCCGCGTGGCGATCTGCACTCAGTTTCTCCCCAGCGTTCGACTTTGCTGCTACGCCGACTTCGACGTCCGCGACGCTCTGTTATTATCTTTTGTACCCTTTTATTTTTGGCACAAGTTTGCCACATTAAACGTTTATTTCTTCCTGTTTATTTATTGTTTTTGGTCACCACCCGTGACATTTTGGTGGAGGTGCGGGGTACCGCATGGCCGTGCAGGGTTCCCCGCCCAGGACCCACAGTGCAAGCCCGATTCTAAGCCCGGTGAGAAGACCACTCAACACGGAACCTGAAACTCGGACCAGTCGCCGCACCCATGGTCTACACCCGGAATACGGACTTCTGCCACTCAGGACCAAGCAGCCAACGAGGCCGACGCTGGACGACCAGCAATCGCAGTCCCCGACCGCCGCCGCCGTCATCTACCTGCCTGTTGCCCAGCGAACCCCGACGACCTTCTATGGCGAGACCCACGAAGACGTGGAGGACTGGCTCCTGCACTACGAACGTGTAGCACGCCATAATGGATGGACCACTGAGCCGCGCCTCCAAAACGTTTACTTCTCCTTGGAGGGTACCGCGAGGTAGTGGTTCGAGAACCACGAGGCGTGGCTTACGTCGTGGGACACCTGTATCGCTGGCCTGAAGGAGATATTCACGAACCAGACACGACGACAGCGAGCGGAAGCCCTCCTTCAAGTACGAACTCAAGGGCCCAACGCAACGGTCACCAGCTTCGTTGAAGACGTCCTCCGCCTGAGCAGCCGCGCCGACCCTCAGTTCACCGAGGAGAAGAAGCTGCGATGAATTCGTCGCCGAGGCAAATAACATCGAGCGGGCCCTGTCAATCCGAGCCACCCACTACAACCGACTCGCCGGCACGCCTGCTGCTTCGACGCTGACGTCTTACCGATTCGACGAGGGCGGCATCAGCGCGGACAATATTCCTGCAATTGTCCGCGACATCGTCCGGGAAGAGCTCAGGAAGCTGCTGCCTGCTGCCAACCAGCCGGCTTCGCTGTCGATAGCCGAAGTGGTACGCGAAGAAGTTCAGTGGGCAATTCAACCGGAGACTCCTGCCAGCGTGGCCGCAGCCGATGAGCCGACAGTGACCTACGCCGCAGTGGACTGACGACCGCCGCCAACTGCTCAACATTACCCGGTTGCGCCACGACGAGACCCACCAACGCAGGCGTACCCCCGACGCAACGACGAAGTACGTCAGTACGACCGCCGAGAACAGCCGGCGCCAAGGCAAACCAACGTGTGGAGGACACCGGATCGACGACCCATCTGCTACCACTGCGGGGAGGCCGACCACATCTACCGCCGTTGTCTTTACCGGCAAATGGGCCTGCGTGGGTTCCACCCGAACGACCCACGCCCGAGGTACGGCGAACGCCCTCGCGACACCGAGGAGTACTTCCGACGTTCGCCCTCCCCAGTGTCGTCTCTCCGCCGTGAAGATCGCTCCCCATCGCCACGACGTTCAGCGTCCCCAGTGTCACGACCCCGCCGAGAAAGCTTGTCTCCCCTGCCTCGCCGGGAAAACTAAGTGCGGAAACGCCTGGAGGTGTCGTTGCCGAAGACGACCGTAGTAAAGAGCCTCCAAGAACGACGGAGCGCTCCCACTCTCTCGGCGCTACGGATCACAACGACGTCCCTGCGTCGGTGTCCAACCACCTAAACGTTAAAATCGACGGCCACGACGCATCGGCACTTGTGGACACCGGAGCAGACTACTCAGTTTTGAGTGGGAGGCTCTCTCGCCACCTGCGAAAAGTCATGACGCGTGGGATGGACCCCAAATACGAACCGCCGGAGGACATCTCATCACGCCAGTCGGGAGATGCCGTGCTCACGTCGAGATCCACGGTGAAACGTGCCCTGTGAAGTTCGTCGTTCTGCAAGACTGTTCGAGGGACGTTATCCTCGGAATGGACTTTCTCTGCGAGTATGGCGCCGTCATCGACCTCGAGGCAAACCAGTTGACGCTGCGAAAACCTGTTTTACCGCCGGTGGAGACCAACACGACGTCAACCGCGATCCGAGTTATCGCCGACCATGTGAACCTACCGCCGCGGCCGAGTGTTTTCGTCACCGTTATAACCGACTCAGCCATGCACGGTGAAGCTCTTGTGGAAGGTAGCGTCCAACTGCTCCTCGAAAAATGAATTGGTGTCGCAAGAGGCGTAACGGATCTCCATGAAAGACGTACAACTGTTCCTGTGACGAATTTTCGAGAGTAGCCGCAGCACCTAACGAAGGTACCACCGTGGGCCACATCGAGGAGCTTCAGGCGGAAGCCGTGGTCACCGCAATCTCCGAGGAAACCTCGTCGCCACAGCAGAAGAGCACGACGCCGCCGCCGCTCAACATCGACCCCGAGCTCCCATCTACGAAGCGCCGGCAACTGGTTGACCGCCTTGCCGAATACAGTGACTGTTTTGCCACGACATCGAAGATTAGCCAAACACCAATAGCAAAACATCGCATTGTTACCGACGACGACGCACTTCCTGTCCACCAGTCGCCGTATCGAGTCTCCTTAAAGGAAAGGAAAGTGATTCAACATCAAGTCCAGGAGATGCTTGACGACGACATCATTCAACCCTCGAGAAGCCCATGGGCGTCCCCAGTCGTCCTTGTAAAGAAGAAGGGCGGAACCCTGCGGTTCTGCGTGGACTATCGTCGACTGAACGCTGTGACGAAGAAGGACGTCTATCCGCTTCCCCGCATCGACGATACGTTAGACCGACTGCGCCACTCCCGATATTTTTCGTCGATGGACCTGAAGAGTGGTTACTGGCAGATTGAAGTCGACGAACGTGACCGGGAGAAAACTGCCTTCGTCACTCCCGACGGGCTGTACGAATTCAAAGTGATGCCTTTCGGACTTTGTACAGCACCAGCCATCTTTTAGTGCGTAATGGACACCGCGCTGGCAGGTCTGAAATGGCAGAGCTGCCTCGTCTACCTGGACGATGTCGTGGTGTTCTCACGAGATTTCGACGAACACCTCAGACGACTTCGAGCCGTGCTTCAAGCCATCAAGACCGGCGACCTGTCACTCAAGTCAACAAAGTGTCGGTTCGCCTATGGGGAACTAAAGTTCCTTGGCCACGTCGTAAAAAACAAGGGTGTTCTACTTGACCCCGAGAAGACCCGCGCCGTAGCTGCATTTACGCCGCCGTCTGACAAGAAGGCCGTGAGAAGATTTCTCGGACTCTGTGCCTACTACAGGCGCTTTCTTCGAGACTTCGCCAAGCTATCCGCACCGCTGACACGCCTCACGAAGGACGCCGTAAAGTTCGAGTGGACAGAAGAACACCAGAGGTCATTCGACGAGCTCAAACAAAGACTCCAGACGCCCCTGATTCTTGGCCATTGCGACCAGTTTGCTGAAACCGAGATCTACACCGACGCCAGCAACACCGGACTGGGTGCGGTACTAGTCCAAGTGCAGGACGGAGCAGAGCGAGTTATCGCATACGCGCGTCGGACGATGTCTAACGAGGAGAGGAACTATTCAACGACTGAAAAGGAGTCCCTCGCTGCCGTCTGGGCAATGAAAAAGTTTCGCCCATATTTGTATGGTAGTTATTTTCGCGTGGTCACAGACCACCACTCGCTCTGCTGGCTGGCGAATCTGAAGGACCGATCCGGACGCCTCGCTCGGTGGAGCCTACGACTGGAGGAGTTCGACATCACCGTGGTGCACAAGTCCGGCCGGAAGCACAATGACGCCGACTGCCTGTCAAGGGCCCCAGTCGAGGCCGGTCCTGCCTGCACCAAAGAGGACGACGATGAGTGCTCTGGATGTCAGCGACATAGCAGCACTCCAAAGAGACGACCCTGAGCTGCGAGCACTCATCGAGCGCCTGGAGGGAAAACGAAGCGCCGTTCCCCGCGGTTTTGTTACGAACACTGCTAACCTTCTCCATCCGACAATGCGTGCTGTACAAGGAGAACTTCAGTGACAACAACACGGCGTGGCCGTTGGTGATCCCTTCCAGTCTTCGAGAAGAAATTTTTCAAGCCTGCCACGATGACCCGACGGCGGGACATTTAGGTTATAGCAGGACTCTTGCAAGGATGCGCGAAAAGTACTACTGGCCCAAGCTTGCGAAGACAGTACACCACTACACCCGATCTTGCCACGAGTGTCAACGATGGAAGAAGCCACCGGCGCGACCGGTAGGACTTGTTCAGCCTATTGCAGAGCCATCTGCCCCATTCCAGCAAATCGGTGTGAATTTACTCGGACCTTTCCCCCCGTCGACGAAAGGAAACCAATAAATAATCGTCGCAACCGATTATCACACGCGGTACGCCGAGACAAAAACCCTTCCATCAGGAACGGCTGTTGAAGTCGCCAAGTTTTTCATCGAGTCCATCGTCCTCCGGCACGGCGCTCTCGAAGTCCTGATCTCAGACCGTGGATCATCATTCATGGCCCAGCTGACGCAAGAAGTCCTTCGTCTCAGCCACACCAGCAATCGTCGCACCACGGCGTACCACCCGCAGACCAACGGGCTGACGGAGAGACTTAACAAAACCATCGCCGACATGATCTCCACGTACGTCGACGTGGAGCACAAGACATGGGACGAGGTGTTGCCGTACGTCACATTTGCCTACAACACGGCCGTACAAGAGACCACCGGAGTGACACCCTTTCAACTGGTGCATGGGCGCAAGGTAACGACAATGCTGGACGCTATGTTGCCCCACGAACCGGCTGTCGACGTAAGCGGCGACGCCCAGGTGGTTGCCCAAAGGGCAGAAGAAGTCCGTCAGCTCGCCAGACTCCGGATTAAAGCCAAACAACGCGTCGACACTGGCCGCTACAACCTTCGTCGTCGGGACGTCTACTTCCAGCCTTGAGACAGGGTTTGGGTCTGGACTCCCAATAGTCGCCGTGGTCTCAGCGAGAAGCTTCTCAAACGCTACTTCGGACCCTACAAAATCATCCGACGCCTCGGCGATTTGAACTACGAAGTTTTACCCGACGGTACGCGCCCATCTGCAAGACGCCAGCCACGACCCGAGGTGGTGTACGTTGTCCGGCTCAAGCCGTATTACGAACGATAGAACTCTGGACTTTCGTCAAAGAGTGAACTGTTAAGCGTGACTCGCAAGTCTGCTATCCTTTTGCTGTGGATCTGTGTTTTCGTTTTGTGCTGCATGGGGACGATTCACTTTTTTAAAGGGGGGGATAATGCCGCGAGCGCAGCTGTCCAAGAAGGCAGCGCGCTCGTGGTTTAGCGGTTATCGCGCGTGCTTTCCACGCTGAAAGCCAGGGTTCGATTCCTGGCCGCGGTGGCGCATTTTTGTTGACTCTCTAAAGTAATGTTCTGGTAAGTTTGAGAACCATGTTGGCTTGTTCGATGTCAGAATGTTCTACACGCCGAACCTTCTACGCCGAGTATTCCAGAAGCCCACACGTGTACATAAGCGGCTCCGCGTGGCGATCTGCATTCAGTTTCGCCCCAGCGTTCGACTCTCTGCTACGCCGACTTCGACGCCCGCGACGGTCTGTTGTTATCTTTTGTACCCTTTTATTTTTGGCACAAGTTAGCCACATTAAACGTTTAGTTCTTCCTGTTTGTTTATCGTTTTTGGTCACCACCCGTGACGATGTGCACGATGACTGTTACCCTCGATATTAGACCACAGCATCGTTATAGTGACAATCCATGAAATATCGTACGTTTAATATAAGTTTGTCGCAAGTGATATTCTCCTGAGAGCAATACGAAGATCTAACTAGGAGCTATCTGAAATGAAGAAGTCAGTGCCTCAGAGTGAAAGCCTTGATGAGGGTGTTGCTGTCGGACGTTGCGCAAAGCGACATTAATAATCATGTAATCTGCTTCAGTGGGGAAATGGCACCCAACAGGATGGGTCCGTCAACACAAGAATAACCAAGATTAATTTTGAGCATTGTATTACACGAGGAAAATAGACGTCTATCTGAGTGAGCCACGTTACGCCGGGCTCATTTCTAATACTAAGAAATGCAATATCTTAGTTGCGCGAGCGGCTTTTCAGATATTCTACGCGGAGCTGTAACGGGTCGACAGCAGTTGCAACTTTTACTGGCTCGTTCACGCAAGAAATATCTTTTTTTTTTTTGCATGATGTCCCTTGTATATTTTTTGTCTTCATTTGCTGAGACTCACCAGCTCATTTCTGCTAAGGAGTTTGTAGCGTTTCAAAGTCTGTGTAACCATTCTACCTTCAGAGTGAAGAGATGCATTCAGAGCATCTAGCCTAGCAAGAATACACTGAGCACTGAATGTTGGTAGGATCAAAATTTACTTTAAAGGGGCACTGAAGTCGCTTCTGAGGTCGTAATTTTGTGGTGACAACTCAATCTAGACGCTCTATGTATCACAACGAACCCAAAACCCGAATCGTGCGTAGCTTATTTCCTCGTTAAAAAGGTGCTCAGAGATTGCGACACGCCCTTTTTGAGTAGACTTTTCTTCTGAGTGAAGTGGTCGACGAAGGGCGCTTGCAGGCGAGTTGCAAGAGATGGCTTCACCCGCGGAAAAATAGAGGAGTCTTACCCGAATGTTCACCTATCAGACACTGTTCAAAACAAGTTATAATAAAGTCATTCGGAATCTACGCGTAATATATGGCCTTCATTGGTCCACGCAATTTAGTCCGTGGGAACAAAGGCTCTACATCTTTTCCTATTGCCCTGAGATGAATAGGTGGTTTTGTAATATAAGACTTGGTATATGTGGGAACTAACAATTTTTAAACAATATAATATCAAAACGACCTTTTTCAAAAGTGATTTCAGTGCCCCTATGACAACTGTTGAAAGCAGCAGGCGGTACAAGACTCGAAAACACTCATGTGCGACCGACATGCAGTTACCGCAGCATAGCAGGAAAATAAAAAAAAATAACCGTTTCGTTTGCGAAATTCGATACAAGAGTGTCCACCTGTAAACGCATGATGAAGATTTTTTTACTGTGCATATCTTGAGTGTTGCCATGCCCACCGCTGAAAAAAACTGCAAACTAGAGCATAAGTACACGGAGGGTTACCGCAAGAAGGGAGAACGGTTTTCTATAATAGCGATAAGTTAACGTCCATGAAGCAGGACTGATTTGCGCCGTACACATCTCTTGGTGCCAAGGCACTGCTTTCAAAGGACGTGAGCGGTATGTCCAACTACACATAGGGCTGCAGAGAATTACCCACAATGGGACAAGGACATTCCTCCTTGGAAGAAATCATCCCGCACGTAAGCACCTTCTAGCTGTTTGCGTGCTGCCAGGCACACAAAACGCGTGCACAACTGCCATAGCGTACAGTCAGTATTAAAAAAAGCAATTAGCACTAGTGAATAACGGCTGAAATGATATATTGGCTTTAGGCGGCGCTGTGTTTTCGCGAATTCACAAAGGCCTGACGTTCTTACCTTTCAGTCTCGATGGTTCTCAGCAGGCAGTTATCCTTCTCAAAGCGTTTTTATTAACAGATAAATATTACGCAGCTTCAGTATAGTACAGGCAAAGTCTTTTATTTTCCGAAAATAGCGTCGTCGGCACCGTGCATGCTCTAAACCCAACAGGATGTTTAGACTTGAAGATGGCGAAAATGCGCTTTATTTGCGTACGCAAACTTTTTTGTGCACGCTATTCTAAAACTAGCAAGTGTAATTTGTGATGCTTTCTAGTTCGGTGTCTGTATCAGTTGCGTAGTAACACACAATGTTCTGTGCAGGGCAGCTCGACTGAGCCGTGGTTTAGTGCGTTCTCGTTTATACGCATTGTACGGGCGTCGCCGTAGTTGCTGAGTCACCCGCCGCGTCTTATCTTGCAGCTTTCACACGATACGTCCTGTGTTATTTGAAACATATTACAACTATAAACACGTTAGGACATTAGAAAAACACATTGTTACTTAACGCGCACAGACTACGGCACTTGCTCAAAGTTCTGGTCATAACCGAGCCAAGAGGGTGGTTGAGTCTGCCGACCGGAACGCCTTGGAGGTGCTGTCGGCGACCGTGGCACAGTATTGGGTGATTCCCGATGACGTTGCAGTGGCGTTCGTGGCACCGGCTAATTTTTTTTGGTTTTCATCACAGGAGTCGTCGCTTTCTGATGATCCTGGTTGGAAGCTTTTGCCCGTTGTCAACAGGTGCAGACGAGTCCGCCGCAGATGAGAGCCATCTTCCGTGACGACGTTGGATCTGGAAGCTGCAAGTCTCTGCACCTCGGCTTTCTTCGACCAGGACTTGTCCCTCAGCCTCACTACACGCCCCTCTCTAATTGCTGGGAGTAGGCGGCCTTCGTTCTTCAGCTGGTGGTGTTTCTTCACCTGCGTATCGGGTGCGTACTTGAACTATGGAAGTGGCGCTGCTGACGGCAAAATTCACTCCTCTCCGTTCGATAAGATCACACACTCACTTATTCTAATTTAATGTTACACTAAAAAGGCTTTCTAACAAAAAAAAATTATTTCACGCTGCAAATGCTTCAGGCTGCTCGAAACGTTGGAAGGCTTATCAGAACGCATATCAGGCTTACAAATCTGATATTCACGATTCTTAGGTTGTGTATTTTAATCAGGCCTTGCCGAATATGTTTCCTACTAATCCTAAGCAGTTTAGGAACATAATTGGTGATCACAATTCGAACAAGATCTTAATCAGGGTGGATGATTGTGTTATACCTAGTGAAGACTGTGCTGAAATTATAAACGCGGCTTTTGTTAAATATTTTTCCAGCGTAAGTAAAATGTCACCTTGTTCATTCCCTCAGTGCAACTTCATGCCTATGGAAGATTTCGAAAATGGTCCTATTGGCATTGCTGGAATAATCGATAACCTTAAAATGTCATCCAGTGCTGGTGTCGATAATATTAACTCGAAATTTTTAAGAAAACACCAGTGTGTATTCTTCCATCATACTGTCAAAAATATTCACCCATTCGCTAGATCTCGGTGTCCTTTCAGATGATTGGAATGTTGGGAAGGTGGTTCCGTTGCACGAAGGAGGTGACAAAAATTCCCCTAACAACTATAGACCATTGCACTCACTAGCACACCTAGTAAAATAGTTGAACATGTATTTATTCTCAGCTTGTTAATTTTTTGGAGTATAACCTGTTTTTCAATGCGGCTCAACGTGGATTTAACAAATCATTTTCCTGCGACACCCAGCTTTTATTATTTATTAACGACTTGCACTCTGTTCTTGATAGGGGGTCCAAGATAGAGTGCGTATTTTTGGATTTCTCGAGGACGTTCGATAAAGTCTCACACGAGTTGCTTTAGTAAAAACTAAATAACCATCGCATTGATGCTAACGTTTTGGCTTGGATCCAGTGCTTCCTTACTAACCGATTCCATTTCATTACCGCCAATAACCATAAATCTCCACTCGCGTCAGCGACCTCCGGCGTGCCTCGGGGTTCTGTATTAGGCCCAATTCTGTTTTTAATTTTCATTAATGACCTGCCGAATAACATTTCTTCCTCAATTAACCTTATTGCAGATGATTGTGTCATTCATCGTGAAATAAATGATTCAGAACTTATCAAGCTCCAGACAGTCATTAACGTCACTCTTCATTGGTGTGAAACTTGGGATATGGAGCTTAACACAACTAAGTTAAAAGTAGTGGGAGTGTGTCGTAATCATTCAGTTTCCCCCTGCTACTGTCTTAACAATGTTCTTTTACTTTTTGTGTCGTCTTAGAAGTACCTGGGAGTAGACATAACATCTGATCTTTCCTGGAAAATACATATTATATACGGTACTTGTAATGCTAATCGTATGCTTGGCTATTTAAAACGTAATATGTTTTTAGCTCCCTCCTCTTTGAAATTAACTTTATATAAAACACTTGTACGCTCGAAGCTTGAATGCGCGTCGTTTAGCTGGGACCCGAGCCTTTTAAATTTGGTTAGCCTCCTAGAAGCTGTTCAAAATCGTTCCGCTCGTTTTGTCCTCAGTAATCATCAACGCACTGCAATTGTCACCTCTATAAAATTTAACTTATCCTTGCCTAGTCTTGCCTAACGTCGATAGGTAGCCCGTTTGTGTATCTTCCATAAGGTATTTCACACTTATTCATTCCTCAGTCAACGTCTCCTCACACTACCTTTCTATGTTTCATCCCGTCTTGATCATCCTCATAAAGAAGGTGTACCACCATGTAGCACGAACACATTTCAACGATCTTTCATTCCCAAAAGTTCTTTGGATTGGAACCGCCTTCCCACCACCATCGCCACAATTTAGGCAGATGATTTGTTTAAAACTGCTGTTTCTAATTTGTATTGTTCATAACTAATATATGCTTTGCCTTTAAGTTATTTATTGCATAATTTTTCTTGCTGAATACAACCCACTCCCCTCTTTAATGCCGTTGTCCCTGAGGGTATTGGAATAAATAAATAAATAAAAAGTGTCGTTCCAAGTCGACATCCCTGCAACAGTTCAGCAGGTGAACGGCCCTCTTCCAATGGAGCCGACCGATAGCTTAACAGCCCCATCCAAAAGGCTCCTCCCGCTTCCCTCGTTTTGTTTCAGGATGCGTTTCATAATTTGAACGCCCTTCTCGGCCAACCCGTTAGAACGGGGGAAATCCGGACTGGACGTAATATGGTGAAAATCGTACTGGGCTGCAAAGTTGTGAAACTCGCATGACGCAAAATGAGGGCCGTTGTCCGTACAGACCTCCATGGGGATTTCAAATCTCGCGAAGATTGCACTAAGCTTTTCAATCACAGTGCTTGTCGTCGCGTCGTGCAGCCTTTCCACCTCGGGAAAGTTGGACTGCATGTCATATACGCAAAGATACGACTCCCCACCGCAGTGAAAAAGGTCGACACACACTCTATACCACGGGTGCTCGGGCATTCACCATAGCAGAAGGGGCTCAGCCTCTTGTCTGTATGCATAGTTTTACTAACGGCACACGTCTGCAGCGGGGACTCAATGTCCGCACTAAGCCCCGGCCAGTAGACCAAGCGCCTTGCTCTTGCTTTGCACTTGTTTATGTCATGGTGTCCTTCGAGAATCCGTTTCAGTATCTCTTCTCGCATGCTTTTTGGAACGATGACCTTGCAACCCTTCATAAGTACTCCCTCAAATAACGAGAGCTCTGAAGTGCAGTACCTCGACTGGCCTTGAACTTCTCGGTTGGATTCCAGGCACCGAATGACGGCTTAGAGTTCCTGATCGTGCGCCGTTTCCCAGGCCACTTTCTTCAGCATCGCTTCACTGACAAAGGTGGAAAGTACTGATACCGCGTGTAATTCGACATCCTCGGTAGGGCCCGAGTGGTCATTGTGATCATTCGGTAATGACCGGGACAACATGTTGGCCAGTACCAGGTGCTTCCCTTGGATGAACTGCAGACAGTAATCGTACATCAATAACCGCAAGAAGAAGATTTGTAATCGCGGTGGCATGTCTTCGATTCCTTTCGACGCAGTCGCAATGAGCGGGCTGCGGTCCGCCTCGATAGTTATTTTCCGACCGTATGCGAAGTGAGCGTGCCAAAAACAATCCGGTCGCGAATCAAGGAATCGCATAACTCTTCGAAGTGACAATACCTGGCTTGTTTCCTAAGGTCCCGAAGAAAATGTTCAACAGGCTCTGATTCCTCCTGCATCCTGGACCAGAAGATAAAACTTTCGTAGACGTCGTTCTGCTGTTTTGCACAGTATTCCTCGAACTTCTTGAGCACTGTGTCGTAGTCATCGCGGTTTTCCTTCTTCAAGAACTTGAAGTTGTTGAATACTTCCAGGGCCTCGTCCCCAGCAATGCTGAGCAGCAACGCCGCCTTAGCATTTGTGGACGTGACCACTGCCGACGTGGCCGCTTCAGGTGTGGCAGCTGCAGATGAGGCTTTCGACTTTCCACCAATCGCTGTCGCCTTTGAAAAACAGTTCAAACTACTGCCCAAAAAGGCTCCAGTTTCTTTCGAGATTTTCCGATAGAACAAGCGGTACCGGCGGCTTCAGTAGTTCCATGACGTTCAAAGTACGCCAAAGTACATCCCACTTCTTACACCATCTATCAGTTGCGTAGTGACACACAATGTTGTTTTCCGGGCAGCTGAACTGAGCCGGTGTTTATTGCGTTATCGTTTATATACACTGTAGGGGCGTCGCGGTAGTTGCTGAGTCACACGTCGCGTCTTATCATGCAACTTTTACATGATACAGCTTCTTTAACCACCGATGGCTCTGCTATATATTATCAAATTGTTCATATGAGGGATAAAAAAAAAATGCATATCTCTCTAGCTGGTCCACAAGATGGTATACAAGTCTTAATCCGATAAAACATAAATGCAAGTGGTTTATGTGAAAAAATGCAGTTTTAGAGGGAAATAGATTTGGAGGGAAAAACACGGAAGAGGAAAAATCAACATGAGTTGGAACGAACTATTGCATAATCAGCGGGCTTTTATTTTTTATTTTACTTTTAAAGCAGGTTTTTGCCATTAAAAAGCACTGAGTCCTAATATGTGAGGTCATTTCCTGAGTTCTTGTCTCTGTTTTTGTAGGTAGACGATGACTACTGTGGTTGACCAAACAGGGACTTTTTTGTTTAGTAAATAAAATATATTTAAAAGCAAGTTAGCAGCGGCAGTAGTTAAATAGATTCAAAGTATAGTATGCCAAAAATAGGGACGAAAACAAAGGAAAACCTGGACATGACGCGGCGTAACATTCAACTGAAGGGTTTATTTGGAAGATATACAGCTAAAAATAATAAAACCGGCAGTCTCGATAAAACACTAAGATATGTTTTGAAACACACCACATCAGATACCAGCGTCATTATTTCTTCAGATAGTGAAATTCTTTGTCGGAAATTGACAAAAAGGGCGCGCTGACACCAGAGTTGTAGTTGTGGGACATTTTCAGAAAGGATTCATGAATTTCTGTGGGGGATTTGGCCTTGTAATGGCCCATGACACAGGTCTTACCCATGATGGTGCCACAATTCTCCGAGCTGGGACCGCACTGGCAACGGTCACAGAGGACCGCTAGGTGGCCAGACGGAGACTGCTTGATCGCCAACGCATGATTTTTGACCCTATCATCGAATATAGTTCAGAAAGACAGACTAAAAAAAACACTGAAACGGACAAGGGACAGACATTTGCAGTTCTTTTAACGGAGAATGACATGTTTATATGGTGCCCATCGCACTAGGAAAACCTCCGAAAACAAGTGTCTGTCCCTCGTCCATTTCAGTGCTTTTTATTCCATCTGTGTGAAATATGGTTTACCCGATGGGCTCTGCTACGTGAACCTATGCTACGTGAAGCGTGAACAGAGCAATCGCCTGTGCCGCAAGATACTTGCAAAAAACGACACGTTAGTAAGTTCCGCGGGTAAGCCATGCCACTTACAAACTTCGCCTGTCATGTGGTAAGATGTGCGTTGGTCAAACGAAGAGATGAGTCAACGTTGCGAGTGCGGGTCCACCTCTGGGAAGTGCAGCCCCAACTTCGGTAAGATCAGTGTCATGGGCCATTACAAGACAAAAAAAGAAATACAGCCCCTCGAAATTTATCAAACCTTTCTGATAAAGTTCCACAACGACAACCCTTGTGTGAGTGCACCCTCTTTGTCGTTGTCCTATAGGACTTTTCCGCTTACTCTCTTCCCCGTCTGCCAAGTAGGCATATCCGGTATGGGCGTCGAAAAAATATACAACTGAGAAGATTGCAAAGCAAACAAGAACCGAGGTAATTCTAGACTATACAGCTAGACTTTCGGGGAAATTATTCTCCCGGCTGCCGCGTGAATAGGCGCTGCATAATTCTACGGATAACCTGGAAGAGTACGTGTAGAAGAGCGGTCAATCGTTGCCAACACGTAGGTTGCAGTGCACTTACCATAATAATAGCGGACTTGAAAGATGTAATCCGTAATATTTGGCGACACGGTCAAAACAGGACAACCACACAAACACTAGAACGTGAAGGAAGGCTCCTTGAAGTTTCAACACGATGCGGTGCACAAGCTGTCATTTGCCGAACCCAGCCAAACAGCAAGAATTCCTGACTTCTTTTAAGAATCGCTTGTTGCCGATATACGTGTAGGACTTTTCGAACATTTGGTGCACATCCCATACGTTGTCGAGAGACATTCTTATAAGACCGCAGGGAAAGGCGGCAGATCGAAGCAGGCAGGACAAACGAAGTTGCAACGGAAAACAAGCAAAGAAACAAGCGACTGTCAACGGGCGCGCAGCCGGATCTGGCAATGCTTATCAGCGTGGAGCGTGCCCTACCCCCTCTCTGGCCACGTGACAGAACCGACCAGAGAGGAGGAAGGGGGCGACGGCGAGGTCAAGGAGCAAGACACCGGGACACCCCACCCCCCTCCCTCGCAACCCTCTCCTCATACATTCCATAAAAAAAAAAGAAGAAAACCTGAGGTTGGCTTTTTGTGCCAATGCTAGGGGGGAGGGTGCACGGACCGCTGTAGCAACACCGCTGTACACGGGCTTTTCTCCTCTCTCGGAGTTGCCACTGCACGTCGCGTTTGCAGCCTTGGAAACAGAGCCGTTTATCGAGAGAGTTTGGCCATACATTGGTTTGAATAGGCGAGCATCTCGGGGCCAACCACAGGCCGCAAAACAGACCCTAGCGGTGGTCGCGAGCTCTAAATTTGTGACACGACTAATTCAAGCCGTTTTAGCGTCGCTAGATTCAAAAGGTGTAACTCTCAGTGACTGAAAACTTTGTGCGTGCGAGGTTTTCGTCACGCCAATATTCAAGTGTGGAATAAACGAACGTGCGCTCCAAAACAGGGCCAACTTGCTAGAAACAGCGTCTCAGCTGAGACGGTGAAAGAAAGCACTGCCGAAGCCAGCGCATGAGCCGAGCGGGACACCCCGTCTCCAGACCCTCGCGCGCCCCACCCTTTGCACTGTTTTCTTTCTGCCAGTCACAGGACGCTGTTCTAACAAGCCCACATCAGCAGTGCAGAGAAAGGCATGGGTACGAGCGCGTGGCTTTGGAAAGTGGCTCCTACGCACGAGTTCACGTACAAACAAAAGCGTTTTGCTGAGCTAGGTTCACGCGCTTGTACTTTTGTCTTCACTGCCGACATTTGTGAGATGAAGCAGAGAGGCCGAGATTGAACGCCTCTATTTCACGCTTTGAATGTCGTTTGCAATATTCTGACGTTGCGGTCTCCTAATTGGTCCACGCTGTGTCACAAATTTAGTTTACGCTCTAAGCGCGGGGGGAATATTCGGCGCTGGCGGCGGCCTTTGCTCCGCCTGTTGGCCAAACTCTCCCAATACACGGCTCTGCTTGGAAAGCAGGCGAAACGCGCGCATTTCAGCACGCACGCTGAAAATGGCGTCGGCCATGAGCTCAGCTTGCGCCCGAGCCAAAGAGGCACCCAGCACGAGCTCGTACTTTGACTGCTGCAACGGCGGGCGTGCTCTCGCAATGCTCGATGTTCTTGCAGCCACGTGTTCGCGCGCTACCTTCGCCGCGTCTTGAAATGAAGTGAAACGGACTCTAGAAGTACATTCTTTCATGCGGTCGCGTCTTCTGCGAGAGAGATTCGAGCTGAATAAGAAAATTGAGGCAAAAAAGATGGACAAAGTTTTAAAGTTCTGTGAAAAATATTGGCTCACCAACGTCGCGCGTTTACGTGAAAAAAGAAAAAAACATGTGTTAGTTTTAGTTGCAGTATAAGCGCACATCAGCGCACTTAAAATATAGATACAATTACTTGCATTACGCGGACGATCTGAAATCAACGAACCGGCGCTCCCAGCCTTCCGGAAACATTAGCTTCCACGGCTGAACCAGCTAGGCGTGCCCAGGCCGCCGATCTGTACGTTCAATATCAAACGGGCTCCCGAGAGCCGTTTGATTAAGCAGGTACAGTTCGACGGTCAACGGTCACCCGCTTGTGCAACAGGTTCACCGGTTTGAGCAAACGTGCGACAATTTTGCCCAAACGAGTCGCCCATTTGCCCCGACGAGTGACCCGTTTGCCAAAGAAGTGACCTGTTTGCCCAAATAGGTGACCGTTATGGCTCATACGGGGGACCCTTTTGAGCCATACGGACGACCCTTTTGGCAAACTGGTGACCGGTATGGCTAAACTGTTACCGGTATGGACCCGTTTATTTTCATACAGGCGCCAAACGGTTTTTTTCAGTAGGGACGAGCATCGAATACGTTTCTTCTTTTGGTTTGACGAAAGGTCAATGCCCTAGCGTTGCAGCCACTTTGACGAAAGGTTAATGCCCTACCGTTGCACTCTTTAGTTTGATGCGGTAATTTGACAATATACAAGTTCCAAACATCGTCATTGTGTGAATCACAAGTATTAGCGGACTCTCCTTGGCTGCACCATCCATTGGGTGTATGACCATATCGCTGGCAAGTATAGGGCTTTGAAATTACTCTAGTATGCTCATGCATTTTGACATCATAAAAAATAGAACCGGCGCTCTTCTTGCTTGGTTGTTCTCCTCTCGGAACACGGTAAGTCTCACTTGTGTTCACTTATCGGTACATAAAGGGCCTCTTGCTTCATTAGAAGTTCTGCGAGATCAGCCCCAGTGTACCAATTAGATGAACGAGTATATTTGCCGCACGTGTGAACATGTTATAGCGATTGTTTTTACATGTGGCCTCATTCGCATATTCTTCAGGAGGCATCCGTTTATGTTGAAGCAGTAGGTCCCAGCGTATGATCCGGCTTCCTTCGCCACCATTTCAAACATCACGATGAGGTTTTTTGCCTGGAATTTACCGTGTATCGTAGAGCTCTAGGAGCTCTTGTAGTTATTTGTTTCGCTGTGACAACGTCGCCTGTGTGCTGTCGAACAGAAGCATCGTCGTGAAGCACACTGAAGACGCCGATATCTGGAACGCATTTGTGATATATTTTTTAGTTTTGTTCAAATAAGCTGCGCGTTTATGGGGCGGGAGTCTGTTGTAATGCAACGCAAGATGTAACGCAAATATATACTATTTAAAAAAAAGGATTCAATCGCGAGAGGTGTCTTTGTTCTATTCCACCTTCATAAGTGGGAGAACGAGGTAGGGGTGTTATGTGAAGAATAGTACTTTGAATTTACTCGCGATTCACCCACGGTTTACGTTATAATAATTGCATTTTATCGAACAGAAGGTAGTCTGGCTAGATTTGTTTCTCAAAATACATAAAGGGGAGAGCTGAAACGCCATATATATGTGTGCTTCTGTTGGCGATGTTGAAAAGGAAATTGATGCAATCGTCGGTGTTGGCTCATAGGCCCGTCTGTTACTGCATCGTCTCCTATCTGTGTTTCAAAAAAGGTTGCACCAAACGTTTCAGTTTCAGTCAGTATCTGCAAATAGTCGACGAATACACCGACTGTGTGATATTTGCAGCACCATAATTTGCAGCGGCACCGTCATCTAAACAGCCTGCATCATAGAAGGCGGGTACTTGGCGACAACCGATATTTGCTGTTCATTAAATTGTCGTACAGTGTGGCGGATTGAAAATATCGTGCAATATTAAGTTATTCTTTGGTTTCTTATTTGAAATTGAGGCTCCTCGGAATCACAAGGCAAACTGGAAATCAGGTAAGGTTACAGGATGTGCCTTGCCTCCTAAAAAGGACCACTGGTGTATGCAAGTGCCGCGATAGTTCTGTCTTTAACGTTAATTATCGTTCTCTCTAAGAATAAAAAAAAAAAAAGTAAATTGCTGGCGGCCAGATCAAACCCTAGGTGAAAAAAAGACCTCTTTTGAAAAGAACTATAAATGTCGTCCGCTTTGGTAATTTAAAATAGGAAAATATTCGTAGCGTCGTCAGTACACTACACTGGAGGTAGTTAGAATGGTCACCAGAAATCAGAGATGAGCGTCGTAATCTATCAAGTGCAGATATGCGAGGTGCTAAATTTGGCAAATTCCAGCGTTGTCGACCCGACGCAAAAAAAAAAAAAAAAAAAAAAAAAAAAACAGCTTTAGGGATAGTGATATTTTTTTCTCGGAACTAAAAAGTCCGAGACAATGCCAAAATCATAATACAAATAGTTATAGACCGTCCTTAATGACGTTGCAACCAGAACCATCCAGCGAAGTCTTGAACACGAACGCCAACACATGACGCAGTCTCTAGACTTCCTCATTAGGTCTCTTATTCCTTTGATCTACTGGAAGGTGAATAAAATCCATATTATTGAAACGCCTGACATTTCTACTTGGACTCAGTGCCAGATATGTCATAAAATATCCACGTCAGACAGTGGACGACTTGGTGCATCACCTCTTCTGCTCTCGGTGCCTGAGTGATCTCTTGAATCGTGGCTTTAGCAACGGTCCACACTAGGGCAAAACCAGTGTAACATGTGGCGTTTCTTCCGATGCAGTGTTAGTATAATAAAAGACAGGCAAGTATTATCGCCGCATATATTGAACGCGCACCAAAAGAAATAACCGAAAATTCTTATCGGCAACAGCCAAACAACAATTATATGGAACAAATTTGCGCAAGAGAAAGTATACAAATTTAGCACATTGAACGAACACACTGAACGAGCCGTGTTTTTATACCTTAATATGGCTATAAAGACCCATATTAGAGAAACCACACGGGTACCGCTCAGTTTCACAGCTTTAATGACTGTGATAACATGCCCCGTTCTAGTGCTTTCGAGCAGAGTTGTCCTATTGTATTTAGATCCACCTTTTGAATTTCTTTTTCTTGTCTTGAGTGTTTCAGAAGTCCGACTTTCCCAGATGAATTCCAGACTCTTCTCTAAATACAACCTATGTAAGCTTTTCAATGGCAGCTCCTAGCATTGCTGTTTCTGTCACCGTTGAGATTACTACTTGGATCCTTCCCCCACACTTCAGGCGCTTTATTCTTCAGCTCGTTGGCCTTTTGTGCAATCGATGCAGGGTGCCTCTTCCGTAATTCTGGGTGGATATGCTTCCTTTAAGGGTGACGTCATACAGTCACTCGCAAATCGCTATTGTCTGTTCGAAATCTAGAAAAAGAATATTAATGGTGCGCAGACTGTTTTACATGGTGACCGAGAACGCACCTTTTGCTCGAAAGGTACAATCCGGTAGTGGAGTTTTTACTCTGGTGAAAACAACACGATACAGTGGCAGAAAATATAATTGCACCATGGCTGCATCATCTGTCCTGCGGTCGTTAACATTTCCGCCACTTTTCTAGATAGAGAACTCGATTCAAGAGGGGCTTGTAGGAAACATACCTGGAAGATGAATATATATGTTTAGTTAATGAGAGAAAAAAAACGCACAAAGGGCCTAGAATCCGACTCCCCTGGAGGATTGAGACCGGGCACTTGTCAAATACGAGCTGCAGTAAGAAGGCGACGTGGGCTCGATGCATTCCACTCTAGCACCCCGTTACGACTGGATGTTTGTATAGCGAAGGCGCCAAACTTGGGTTAGAAAATATGCCGACGTGAATGTACGCTATTCAAAAAGCTTGTTTTTTGCTTGATTTTTGGCGAGTGTATTTACGCTCTGTATGAACCCAGCAAGACATTACGCTTTGCTAATCAATTTGGAGCACTTATAAACTTGGTTGCAATTATAGATATATGACTTAAGACCAAAATACATATAATTTTAAATAGATAATATTATAAAAATATCGCGGCTGCCGTGGCAAAATGCCTGTAGACATGTTTTACAAAAGATATCGTATATTGTTTTTAAAAGCGCTTAAAAAAAACAATATAATATTTTCTTTTCTAGCGGCCGTTATCGACCGCAGCGGACATCGAGTTAGGAGAGCAAACTGATAAGTATCACATCGATTATTTAACATCCAATAATCAACGTTTGCTGATTTCGCCTTAGCAGACATATTATATTTAAAGTTATGTTACCGGTATTCAATGGGTGCCATATATTTTAGAACGCAGAACAATGAATTCTACTCCATGCTCTTATCTGTTAAATTTAAACCGTGACGATAGTGAGACTCCGAAGCTAATATAAAAAGGCCTACCAAAGTCCCACATAAAATGACGTCTTCGTCCGTTGCGACCGCGGTCAGAGAATTTTTCGAGAACCGACCTGGTATCTGCACGTTACATGTCAGTCACGTTCGCCATTGAATCGCACATAACATCATTTAATATCCTGACTTCTAACAGCTACTATGCATTCAAATATACAAAAAGCGTTTTTTTTCTCGTTCTTTTCTTGCTATCTTTTTTTCCCAATTCCAAACTTCAATGGTTTTATTGCTTTTTAGTTTTCTAGTTTTTTAATCTGTATTCTTTAGTTTAACAAGTTTGGAGGGAGACTGTAGTAATTAAAAAGGACATCAGTTATAGTTTGGTTGCCAGCTGAAACAACTGCGCTGTATGTGCTTTCCGTCTGTGTTTTTATTATTTTAATTGATTCTTGTACTATAGTTCATATTAACGACAGGCTAAACAAATAGAATGCGCCGAATTGAGCGAACAAATATATACATAGAAATATAGAGTATTTGAGAGTATTGTATTGCTAATTGTCACTCCTTATTTGCATCCTAAAGTCCGCCGTGGTTGACTCGTGTTTTGGGAAGAATAACAATTATTATTTCAAGTGTCACTTCTCAATATTATTTTTACACCCTTTACATATGCGAAATTCTTTCAATTGGCTTCGACAAAATATATCAAGGAAGCCCTTGTATTAAGAAAAGCACATGTAATATTCTCACGGGTGGTGACCAATAAACAAGAAATAAACAGGAATAAATAAACGTTTAATGTGGCGAACTTGTGCCAAAAATAAAAGGGTACAAAAGACAATAACAGAGCGTCGCGGGCGTCGAAGTCGGCGTAGCAGCAGAGTCGAACGCTGGGGCGAAACTGACTCGACAAGGTCGCGGGCGGCCTCTTATCTAGAGTGAGTCACTATCTCGAAGATTCGGCAGAGAAGGTTCGAGCGTAGCGCGCTCGGGGCGAGAATGAACAAGCACTTTCTAGAACAACAAAATCAGAAATAAACGATAGTTATGTCCGCACCCAGAATAAACGAGAACTTTCTACAAGTCCGTGGCCCCTGCGCGCGGCATTATACCCCCCCTTTAAAAAAGTGCATCGTCCCGATGCAACACAAAACGAAAAACAACAAACAAAAACAAAAACAAAACAAAAAGGCAGCAAAATCGCGAGCCGCAGTTCACAGTTCACAGTTCACCCGTCGACGAGAGTGGAAAGTTCTATCGTTCGTAATACGGCTTCAGCAGGACGACATGCACCACCTCCGGTCGCAGCGGGCGTCTTGCAGATGGGCGAGTTCCGTCCGGTAGAACATCGTAGTTCAGATCGCCGAGGCGTCGGATGATTTTGTAGGGTCCGAAGTAGCGTTTGAGAAGCTTCTCGCTGAGACCACGGCGACGAATGGGAGTCCAGACTCAAACCCTGTCTTCGGGCTGGAAGTGGACGTCCCGACGGCGAAGGTTGTAGCGGCCAGTGTCGACGCGTTGTTGGGCTTTAATCCAGAATCTGGCGAGCTGACGGACTTCTTCTGCCCTTTGGGCAACCAACTGGGCGTCGTCGCTTACGTCGACAGCCGGTTCGTGGGGCAACATAGCGTCGAGCATTGTGGTTACCTCGCGCCCATGCACCAGATGAAAGGGTGTCACTCCGGAGGTCTCTTGTACGGCCGTGTTGTAGGCAAAAGTGACGTACGGCAGCACCTCGTCCCATGTCTTGTGCTCCACGTCGACGTACATGGAAATCATGTCGGCGATGGTCTTGTTGAGTCTTTCCGTGAGCCCGTTGGTCTGCGGGTGGTACGCCGTGGTGTGACGATGGCTGGTGTGGCTGAGACGCAGGATTTCTTGGGTCAGCTGTTCCATGAACGATGATCCGCGATCTGTAATCAGAACTTCGGGAGCGCCGTGCCGGGGGACGAGGGACTCGATTAAAAACTTGGCGACTTCCACAGCAGTCCCTGAAGGGAGGGCTTTCGTTTCGGCGTACCGCGTGAGATAATCTGTGGCGACGATTATCCAGCGGTTTCCCGACGTTGACGGCGGAAAGGGGCCAAGTAGGTCCATTCCGATCTGCTAGAACGGTGCGGTCGGGGGAGCAATCGGCTGCAGGACACCTGCCGGCTTTGTTGGCGGTTTCTTACGTCGCTGGCACTCGTGGCACGATCGGGTGTAAAGGTGGACGGCTTTGGGGAGCTTTGGCCAGTAATACTTTTCACGAATACGGGCCAGAGTTCGGCTGTAACCCAGGTGTCCCGACGTCGGGTCGTCGAGACATGCTTGAAAGATCTCCTCCCGAAGGTCGGTCGGGATTACCAGCAACCACGGTGTGCTGTTGTCGCCGAAGTTCTCTTTGTAGAGTACACCTTGTCGAATGGCGAAGGTCGGCAGTACTCGTGAGAAGACACGTGGCACGGTACCCCCACCCCCTTCCAGGTGTTCGATTAATACGCGCAGCTCAGGATCGTTCCGTTGACGTCGTGCCATGTCGTCGGCGTTTACTGCTCCTAGGAAGCTCTCGTCGTCATTGTCGTCGCTGCAGCCGGAAGGGGTTTCGACGGGGGCTCCGGACAAGCAGTCGGCGTCGCTGCGCTTGCGGCCGGACTTGTAGACCACTGTCATGTTGAACTCTTGTAGTTGAAGGCTCCATCGAGCGAGGCGTCCTGACGGGTCCTTCAGGTTAGCAAGCCAGCAGAGCGAATGGTGGTCCGCGACTACACGGAACGGGCTCCCGTACAAGTACGGGCGGAACTTTGTGATTGCCCAGACGACCGCTAGACACTCCTTTTCAGTCGTGCAGTAATTTCTCTCCGATTTGGACAGCGTCCGACTTGCGTAGGCGATGACTCGCTCGGCGCCTTCTTGCACTTGAACCAGTACCGCTCCAAGTCCTGCATTACTAGCGTCCGTGTGAATCTTGGTTTCCGCATCCTGATCAAAGTGTCCTAAAACAGGAGGTGTCTGGAGTCTTCGCTTCAGCTCGTCGAATGCCTGCTGCTGTTCCTTGGCCCATTCGAACTTCTCGGCGTCCTTCGTGAGGTTTGTGAGCGGTGCGGAAATCCTTGCGAAATCCCGAACGAAGCGTCGATAGTAGGCACATGTCCGAAGAATCTTCGCACGGCCTTCTTGTCTCTCGGCGCTGGAAATGCCGCGACGGCGCGAGTCTTCTCGGAGTCTGGGCGGACGCCTTCGTTACTAACCACGTGGCCTAGGAACTTCAGTTCGTCATAGGCGAACCGGCACTTTGACGGCTTGAGAGTGAGCCCGGCGGTCTGTATGGCATGGAGAACCGCGCGGAGTCGTCGCAAGTGCTCGTCGAAGTCGCTGGAAAACACGACGACGTCGTCGAGGTAGACGAGACAACTCTGACACTTCAGCCCTGCCAGTACGGTGTCCATGACACGCTGGAAAGTTGCTGGCGCCGTGCATAGTCCGAAGGGCATCACCTTGAACTCGTACAGTCCATCCGGCGTGACGAAGGCTGTCTTCTCTCGGTCCCGTTCGTCGACCTCGATTTGCCAGTAGCCGCTCTTCAGGTCCATCGATGAAAAGTATCGAGAGTGGCGCAGCCGGTCTAGAGTGTCGTCGATGCGGGGAAGTGGGTAGACGTCTTTCTTCGTAACCATGTTGAGCTGCCGGTAGTCCACGCAGAACCGAAGAGTTCCGTCCTTCTTCTTAACCAGCACGACTGGAGAGGCCCATGGACTGCTTGAAGGTTGGATTATGTCGTCATTCAGCATCTCTTGAACTTGCTGCTGGATCACCTACCTTTCCTTAGCGGAGACTCTGTACGGCGATCGATGCACAGGGCACGCGTCGTCCTCGGTAACGATGCGGTGCTTGGCAACGGCCGTCTGGCGCACCTTCGACGACGTCGCAAAGCAGTCGCGGTATTCGGCGAGGAGGTTAACCAGCTGACGTCGTTTAGGGTCCGGAAGCTTAGGGTCAATGTGGAGCTGCGCTGGCAACGCACTGTCTTGCTGGGGCGGCGAGGATTCGTCAGTAATCGCGGTGATTTTGGCGGGGTTTCGGAGTTCCTCGACGTAGCCCACGGCTGCACCTTTCGTGAGGTGTTGCGTTTCGTTTCGGAAGTTCGTCACGAGGGCCACAGTCCGCCCATCCTGAAGTTCAGCTACTCACCTTGCGACGCCCATGCCTCTTCCCAGGAGCAATTGAAGGCTTCCCTCTAGAAGAACTTCGCCACAGGAAGCTTCATCGATCCCTACAAGTACAAAAACACTCGACCGCGGTGGTAGGTTTACGTGGTTTGCGAGGACTCGGACCGTGGGTGACGTCGCTTGGGGTTCCTCCGCTGGTGGAGCAGGTTTTGTAGCGTCAGCCGGTTTGTTCCGAGGTCGATGACGGCGCCATACTCGCAGAGAAAGTCCATTCCGAGGATAACGTCCCTCGAACAGTCTTGCAGAACGACGAACTTTACAGGGCACGTTTCACCGTGGATCTCGACGCGAGCAGTGTATCTCCCGACTGGTGTGATGAGATGTCCTCCGGCGGTTCGTATTTGGGGTCCTTCCCACGGCGTCATGACTTTTCGAAGGCGGCGGGAGAGCCTCCCACTCAAGACTGAATAGTCTGCTCCGGTGTCCACGAGTGCCGATGCGTCGTGGCCGTCGATGACGACGTTTAGGTTGTTGGACACCGTTGCAGGGACGTCGTAGCGATGCGTGGCGTCGGGAGAGTGGGAGCGCTCCGGCGTTCTTGGAGGCTCTTTACTCGGGTCGTCTTCGGCAACGGCACCTCCAGGCGTTGCCGCACTTAGTTTTCCCGACGAGATAGGGGGGACAGGCTGTCACGGCGCGACCGACGGAAAGGCGACGCAGAACTTCGGGGGGATGGAGAACGGGAACCTCGTGGTGCGGTGGGTGCTGGTGACGGAGGGCGACGGAGGTATTCCTCGATGTCCCTTGGTCGCTCTCCAGTACAAGGTCGACGGTCGTTTGGAGCGAATCCTCGCAGGCCGAGCTGGCGGTAGGGGCACCTCCGGTAAACGTGATCAGCCTCCCCGCAGTGGAAGCACACCGGGCGTCCGTCATCCGTGCGCCACACGTCGGTCTTTCGAAGTCCATGCTGCTCTTGGCGCGGCACGTACTGCGGCGAAGAGACTTCTCGTCGGGGTGCAGCTGGGTACTGCCGAGCAATAGGAGGCTGCGGATGACGAACAACAACGGCATAGGTCACAGCTGGTGGTTCCGGTGCGGCGTTGGCGAGAACGTCTGGCTGGAGCGCTTGCTGGACCTCTTCTCGAACAATCTCGGCGATCGAGAGTGAAGCTGGACGTTCGGCGGCAGGTATCAGCTTCTTCAGTTCTTCACGGACGATGTCCCGGACGATTTCTCGGATCCCCGGAATATTGGGGCTGAGGGCGCAGCTTGACGGCGTGGTTGCAGCGACGGCAGGAGCTTGATGGAAGTGAGCGGCTCGTGCTTGCAGGGCCCGTTCAATGTTGGTCGCCTTTGTTACAAACGTTTCGACGGTGGTCGGCGGTTTGCGGACGAGGCCTCCGAAGATGTCATCACGTACGCCTCGCATCAGGATCCGCAACTTCTTTTTGTCGGCGGCTTGAGGGTCGGCGCGAGTGACCAGGCGCAGGACATCCTCGACGAAACTGGTGATGGTCTCGTTTGCGCCCTGGGTTCTCATTCGAAGAAGGTCCTCGGCCCTCTCCCGTCGATACTGGTTAGTGAAAGTTCGCCTCAACTCATTCTTGCAGGCGGTCCACGAGATCAACGATGCCTCCCGATTCTCGAACCAGTGCCTGGCCGATCCTGCGAGCGCGAAGTAAAGGTTCTGCAGGCGCTGGTCGTCCGTCCATCGGTTGTGCTGGGCCACCCGCTCGTACTGTTGAAGCCAGTCCTCGACGTCTTCGTGGGCGTCCCAGTGGAATGGTGTCGGAGTCCGGGGTGCGACTGGCAGGTAGATGAAGGCAGGAGCGGCCGGGGTCTGCGACTGGTTGGCTATCGTCGTCTTCTTCGGCTTGGGCTTGTCCAGTAACGAACCGTATTCAGGATCCTCTCCCGTGATGCGCCGGCTGGTCCGAGTTTCGAGTTCCGCGGGGAGTGGTCTCCTCACTGGGCTTGGAACCGGACTTGCACTGTGGGCTCTTGGAGGGGAACGCTGCACGGGCATGCGGTACCCCACACCTCCACCAAAATGTCACGGGTGGTGACCAATAAACAAGAAATAAACAGGAATAAATAAACGTTTAATGTGGCGAACTTGTGCCAATAATAAAAGGGTACAAAAGACAAAAACAGAGCGTCGCGGGCGTCGAAGTCGGTGTAGCTGCAAAGTCGAACGCTGGGGCGAACCTGACTCGACAATGTCGCGGGCGGCCTCTTATCTAGAGTGAGTCACTATTTCGAAGATACGGCGGAGAAGGTTCGAGCGTAGCGCGCTCGGGGCGAGAGTGAACAAGCACTTTCTAGAACAACAAGATCAGAAATAAACGATAGTTATGTCCGCACCAAGAATAAACGAGTACTTTCTACAAGTCCGTGATCCCTGCGCGCGGCAATATTTCAGCTTTTGCAAATAACAAAACTGCCACTCCAAAAATTTAGAGGCTAATTGCCTCTAAATTCTTGCGCGCGGCAACAAATGTGATGTGACGGTTAGTTGACTTTACCTAAAGGCCAATTCGATTTATTCTCAATCATGGCCGGTGTTTAAAAACTGGGCACTTCACTCATAATTCTGAACTTTTTTTTAAGGTATCAAGAACCATTAACAAAAATTCTGCCTTAATCCTGCGGTAAAGCCAACTTACCAAAACAACAAGGTTTTCAATTCGGGTGCATGTATGAATGTTTAAGCAGTTCTATAGAAAATACATCAGAAATTGGGAAATTTAATTATGCGCGCAGAAAGTTAGCTTTCTAAAGAAAAATATACGCAACTAACAACAAAATTGCGCAGGGACAAATTATAACTAAAATGACCTAATTAAAATTAAAAAAATAAACATAATTTTTTTTGCAAATAAATTAAAATAAAGTGGTGCGTCTCGATAGCACATGTATGAACTTTTATTTATTTTAATAAGTAAAATGCATTGTTTGGCATAATTTATTTCTGACATGAAATACGCAAAAGATGATTAGTTTGAAAGAAAAATTCCGTCTACAGTCATAAATTTACAAGAAAACGTAATGAGTATTTTCGTTTTTAACTATATTTATCAACCAGCAGAACTCGATACTAAAATCAAGCTGTCTAAAGAAAACATCTCACTCTGACCCTCATAAAAAAACTGGTAATTGTAAATTATAACAAAATATTAAAAACTTTTTTTTTTCTAATTGCGGAAATGGTGCTAATATCTGCAATTTTTCTGTCAATCAAAGTGCCTACCCGGACACGTGTGTTCGTGTACAAATTAAGCCAAACACTTAAAAAGATCACAGGAGGAACTAAGCCGACAAAGGCCTCGAACTCAGTTGTAAGCGAATGTTTAATCTTGGAAGATTAACGATCGTTAAGCTGCTACTAACCTGATAAACAATTAACTCAAATGCGCCTGGTTCTTAGGGACAAGCCTCGGTGTACTTGGATATTTTCGTTTTGTTTTCGCTTTCAAACAAGCAGGCGAAACTCTCAGTTAATGGCCTACCGCGGCATTTTAAGCTCGGCACAACTCCTGCCTCGCTTCGCCCAATCTCTTAGAGAAAGGCTATTGGATGCGCACGATGAAGGGAGGAGTAGCAAAAGAGGGAACGCGCAGCAATACTTCCGACGGAATTCAGGCGCGACGTCACGCTAAAATGGCTGCCTCACGTTGATCCCCGGAGAAAAGCGAAGGGGGAACGCCGGCGGAGTAGCGGCCCGTGCTAGCCTAATCGGCGGTCGTTACCGAAGGCAGCACGATAACCGCGCGACTGACTGCGTTCGAAAGCATCGCCAGGGGAGTTATTAATTCAATCGCCCGGTGTCTTAATTACGCTCCCGGCCGGTAGGCCTCCCCGGGTCGTGGAACGCCCGCTCGCTGGCTGAGGCGCATGCGCCGGACTACGACGTCTTTTTTTTTTGTCGTTTGTTTTCGTCGGTTCTAAGCTGGGAACTGTGTACCGGGACTTTATTTCGGGAAGGCCTCTGAGACCTCCATTCGAGGGAGTAGGTGAGGGTCCCTGATGACTTCTGCTAGTCGGAATGAGATGGGCGCAGAGTGAGGCTAACGAGGCTGCGCTGTTGGAGTTCTTGCTCTGACTCGCTGTGACGAAACAGGCAGTAGGCGCCGCTTCTGAATGTCTGCTGCAGCCATAGCAGGGAGTCGCTACTCCGTCCATCGACCGGCCTCGCTTTCGGGAGCTCGATGGCAGCGCTTCGGCGTCCGGTCTACGTGCTGTTTTGTAAGGTTTTTACGTTGATTGCAAAATAAGCCAGGAATACAGGGATCAATGAAGATGGCTTCGAGCTATTTTAAATGTTGAGTATACGGGTGATCAAATAATTCTCTAAAATTGGAAGGATGCTGGAGTGTCTTTATTTTAATGTACTTGCAATGTCCATTCCAAGAGCAGAATTCGACTACAGACTCTACGCAATGATAGCACCACGACCTATTTCACGCGCAAACCTTCTTCATTTAATTGGGTGCCATGCTTCAGAAGAAACACAAGTGTCCTGGTCATTCGCCGTCATAGACTAGATTAAGACCTCATACCGTTGTCAAACAATAATCCGTAAGGCCAATTCACGGGGCAGCATTTCATTCGTTTCCTTACGTTACGTTAGAGGTCATCGGCAGATCTGAGCTTCGAACGTGGCCTGCAAAACTATTTCTTTAATTTGTTGCCACGCGTGATACACAGTGAACTTCAAAATAACTTTATGGGTGTAATCTGCAATTAATCCCGTAGTTATAACTCACACCTTTTATTGGGTTTTGTTGCACCTTTTAATAGGTGCTGTTACACATCGTGAAGCATTGATATCCCCTTCTTTATGTGGGGACATTTCTCTGTCGTCACACCGTCCTTAGAAGGCAAATATACGCAGCCTTGGAGAACGCTTGAGCTACACATGACACTCAGAATGTTTTCAGTAGTTACAAAGTGCTCTAACGATAGAGGTAATACGCGAAGTGTCGTGTGCCACTTGATTGCTCCACAAGGCTTTTCGTGTTTGCTTTCTGAAAGAAAAATGTTGATACAAAAGAGAAACCTATGGTAATATAAAGAAAAGTAAAAACGTTTCAAAGCATCACACATATACATTACCGTTCCCTTGGAACATAAAAAAACTGTTTCGTCGAGGTATTTGCCTTGTCAGTCAAGTAAGCCCAGGTTAACACGCTCTAAAAAAAGAGGGTGTCATGGGGTACACCAATGGGGGGTGTAAGTGCTTGTCACATATACTACATCCTTTGGGGGAACACTTGTACACCCCATATATGGGAGTATGTGTACACCCGTTGGTGTGTTGCACATGTACACCTTTTTCTATAGCAATCTGACTCGAAGGGAACACAGGTGCACCCCATTCAATGGTGTACGGCTACACCTCTTTCTACACCCAATGAAGTGAAAGGGAACACAAATGCACCCCGTTCGAAAGTGTACCATTGCACCGCTTCATAAACCCGCCTCACTCAAAGGGAACACAGATGCACCCCGCTCAATAGTGTACCATTACTCCCCTTTCTACACCTACTGCTCTCAAAGGAAACACAGGAGCACCCCGTTCAATAGTGTACTGTTACACCTCTTTCTACACCCACTGAATTCGAGGAGAACACAGATGCACCCAAATCAAAGGTGGATGGTCACACCACTTTATGCACCCGCTTGATAACTAACTTCATAAACCTATTTAAGACATCAAGGAAACCCTTAAAAAATGTATGTAATTTATGAAATTTGAAAACAATCCCGTGTGTCCGTTTACCTGAATTTTTGCAAATCACCGTTTACCTGGCTTTTTGCAATCACCGGGGCGGTGATTGCAAAAAGGAAGGTAAACGGACACACGGGATTGTTTTCAAATTTCATAAAACTTTATTACACGGCTTATTTCGTAAACAAGTCCAAACTTGCAAGCAATCCGTGATGTGTGAAGAGGTACGAAGAAGCTGTTACGCAACTGAGAAGATTACTAGGCAAACAAGAAACGGGGCTAAGTCTTAGGTAGTGTCATCTCCAAGCAGCCGGCAGAATTATTTCCACAAAATTCCACCGACAGTCGCCCTTCATTCATCGAACGACGTTTCACTGACTGCTCAGATAAGCTTTCCTATATTTCGTAATGAGCCGCCGCAGACTGTTGCCACGAAGCGGCATGAACTAGAGTTCCAGCATAGGCTCCCTACCCGCTCATTCACACTGGAAGCGGATCCGCTTTCACAAAGCGGTTGCGAACGCGGTTGTATAAAGATTCAGTACAATGGCACGCGCACTCGATGTCATCGAGTGCGCGTGCAATGGTACTGGATCGCTATACAGCCGCGTTCGTAACCGCTTTGCGAACGCGGATCCGCTTCTAGTGTGAATGAGCGGGTAAGGAGCCAGAGTTGCGCGTTCACCCCCGGAGCGCCAGCTTTCCTGCACGGCTTGCGGAGTCTGCTCCTTCGGTGACTGAATTCGGCGAATAGCGGCGCCGCGCGCTCAAAAGCAGGGGAACGTACGTGGGGGCGCGTGCAACGTCTACTTTCCTGCACGGCACTTGATCCAGCTCCTCACGTGTTCGGATCTCGCCGAATAGCGTCGCCGCGGCCCGTGCAAAACAGATGCGCAACTCTGGCTCCCGTAGGGAGCCTATACAGGAACTCTGGCGAGAACGGGTGGGCTGGTTCGGTGACCACGCGCCCTCAGAGATACACGCGCGGCAAAATGTCCCCACAGTGTGCATTTCGCGTAACGGGTGACGATGAAACGTATCTACAAAACGTGTTTTCACAATACGCTAGGAGAATAAGAAAGTTAGTATTCTACCTGCGGTTGTCACATGATTGCAGTCAACTAGTGGCAGGCGACTGCCGATAGAATTTTGGAGAAATTATTCTCCCGGCTGCTGGAAAACAGACACTGCCTAATTCTAGAAGTAATCCGGAACGGAACGGTCAATTGTTGCAAAGGAGTAGGTTGCAGAGCACTTACGATGAAAACTCCGGACTCGAAATATGTAATCCGAAATATATATTGACACGGGGACTGCAGAACAACACAAACACAAAAACGAAAGGAAAGGGTCCGTGAAGATTCAACACAATGTAGCAAAACCAGTAGTTTGCCGAACCGAACACTAAATTCATCACATGAATTCCTTGGGCTTTTCTGAAGAACTCGCTTGTTGCCGATATACGCGTAGGACTTTTCAAACACTGGAAAGCTTGGTACTCTCGGATACGTCGTCGCGGCGGAAATCTACGGCAGCCCCGCTGGTCGCGGCAGAGCACACAAGAAACTAGGCCGGGAAGCACCGAGATTGAAAAAAGCTACTAAGTCACCCGTGAAACCTTTACCATCTTCCAGGCTTTCAGCTAAGAGAGAGAAAGAAAAAAGAAAGGAGTATGAAAATTGCAGCTCCTTCAAGGCCAAAAGGGGGCGCCCTCGCAAAGGCTTATCTTAAGGCCCGTTCACACGATGCATTTTTCTCGCGCATCTAGTGTCGCGAAACGTAGGTTCGCGAAATGGTTGCGCGTCTGAACGTATCCGAAAAGGACGCGCGCATCTAAAAAAAGGTTGCGCGCACACCTCGCTTCTGGAGCGAGCTTCTGCTGAAACTTTGCCGAGTCCTGTCAATCACTCTGAGGGCGCCGCCAATGGCCGCTCAGAAACGCTCTCACGTGGCCTTTGAGGGGGGAGCGAGCTGTTTGAGAAGACCACTTCTCTGCCGGTGTTGTAGCCGAGCCAAATCCGAAAACAACCAAAACCACGAACGATGGATACTGGCGGCGCTTCCGCAAGCACGTCAAGCACCACTGAAGGAAAAGTGAGTAGCATATCGGAAAAAAGTCCAGCGATGGACGAAGACGTAATTGATGACGATGATAATTCGCGTCTATTTTTAGTCATAATTAAGAAATAAAACATTGAGACAAGGAAACACAAAGGGACGTACAGAGTACCGTCTCAAAACCAGCACAGCGTAGAGCTCTCATTTACTTCCACAACAGTCTTCTTCTTTGTCAACCTCCATCCAAATTATACATATTGAACAGTAAATAAAGTAAATGGGCAGTAAATGACAATTCAACAACTAGAAAATGACAATTTAAGAGTAAATTAAGTAAATGGAAGTAAATGACAACTGTATGCTGTGCTGGTTGAAAGACGGTGGTGTGTATGTCCCTTTTTGTATCCTTGTCTTAAGGTTTTATTTCTTAATTATGATTGTTCACCAGCTCGCCTGCGTTTTGACTCTTAGAATGTGGCGGGAGATGGAGAACACGATGCTGAATGGCTAATGGTGATGATGATGATGTTGACTTTCAACTGAAGCGCCACTTTATGGTCAACACCCAAACTATTTTCGCGAGTCTAAACGTCATCATTGTTGCACGTGGAGCGGTACGTGTGAACGAGCACATTTCGCGAAACTTGAGTGTCGCGAAACTGTTGCGCGCCTAAAAGATGCATCGTGAGAACAGACCTTTAGGGGCAACCAAACAATGAACACAACAACCGGATTTGTCACTTATATCCTCTTGAAAGTCCGAGCCAAAGTTAATAGTGCAGTGGATGCTATCCGTGGCCTTGGCCTTCAGGCAGGTGCCGTGCTCTGCCTTATCTCTAGCTTGAAGACTGTAGTCAGGTGATACTACCCGGAGGCCCTATCGGCCTAAAACAAGCATAGCATCCACTCTACTGTCAATGCCGAGTGAACAGGATAGCTCCATAGTTTCTAAGAACCTGCCAAACCCAACAAGTGACCCCCAAGGGGGAATCCAAGCACAAGCTGATCGGGGCGCGCGGCTAGCGTGGAGGTGCACTGATACACCTAGAGGTTTTTGAGGGAGAGGAGGATACTCATTGTCGGTGTACAAGTACACTGACTGGGCAAGGCAGGGTGCATCTTTGAGGAAAAGAGTGCAAGTGCGCCCGATGCACCCCACTACACCCTTTTTTTCTTTGAGTGCATGATGAGACAAAACAGCGTAAAAAGCTGCAAAGGGAAGAGACAAACCGGACAGGACAGAGGGCGGCCTCGCAACTATGTATTTTTGCTGATTGAGAAGAAGAAAGACAACGCACATTGGTTCCACACGTTCACACGCACATCCACTACCGATGAAATCTACGCTTTACGGCACGCGCTTGACATTCATTATCAGATTCAGGAATTCTAACTCCTTGTAGACAAAGCCACTGACGCTGAGCAACTGCAGTCTTTTCCGCTGCTGTGTATGTAGAATGCCTCGAGCACCTCACGTGTCACTTCTTATTTGTGGCTTCCCAATATCGTGGTGGTATTGAGAGACGGTTCGCACCCGCGCTCTTTACTGTGTCTGTGCTTTTAGGTAGGAGGCTGGTGCCGTTACAAACACAAGTGGCATCACTTGCGCGTCAGCACAACGCTGGTTCAATGAAGCTAGCTAGCTTTCCACTTCTTTGGCCTTTTGTAATTTATATAAGATTCAACCTGCTACCATTCCACCCTCGCCGCGCACTTCATCGGTTCGGGCATAAGATCCCTAACGTCTTATATTCATATGCTGCGTTTTACCTCACAATAAATGGAGCACCTTTTACAAAAAGTTGTGGTGCTCTTTTGTTGGAAGGCTTCTTTTCATCTGCCTCGCCCTAGCTTTTTCGTATCTTGACTTTGTTGTGAATATTGGCCCACTTTTTAATCAAAAAGTCAGAAGATTTTTGTCTCCTCTAAGAGGATATTTCTGCAGTGTTTCAATTGAAAAGCTGCATCCCCAGGCAGCACAAGGTGTTGGGCCAATATTAGAAGAGCATTGGCAAAAAGAGGTCCAATGATGGTCCACTTTAGGCAATCTTCTCCCAATATTGTCTATGCCATTATATGAAATCTTCAGTGATGGCCCAGCTTCTTCAATGACCAACCAATATTGGAAGCACATTGGAATAAAATGGGCAATCTCGGCCTGTCAGTTCCGTTCGCTTGTGAATTTTGGATGAACCTTGGCAAAACATGGGCAATGTTGGCCTGTCAGTTCCACTGGCTTGCGAATATTGGATGAACATTGGTATAAAATGGGCAATCTTGGCCTGTCGGCTCCGTTGGCTTGCGAATATTGGATGAACTGGCGTAAACCGGACAATATTGGCCTTTGAGTGCAATTGGCTTGCTAACATTAGATGAACACTGGAATAAAATGGTCAACGTTGGCCTGTCTGTGCCGTTGTCATTCCAATATTTGATGGGGACTGGCACGAAATGGACACTGTTGGATTGTGTGTAGCACTGGCTTGCCAACGTTGGATAAGCACGAGCTTATAATAGTTACTGTTGTCCTGTTAGTACCATTGGCTCATCGTTATTTCAAGAACACAGTGGCATATAACGGTCAGTGTGTGTTAGTTTGACGATACCATTGGCTCAATGGTGGAAACATGTCGGAATAGGCTGGTTTAGGCGTGTTTGTTTTACCTCAACAAGTTGAAATTGCTCGAGCGCTTGTCAGTTTTATTTCATTTTGTCAAAGCGCGATTCAGGTTCTTTTCCGCAAAGTAAACAAGACAATAACAAGGTACAGAACTTAATGGCGATGTTTTTCGCTCCTTCACTGTGCATATTAAGGAGTCGCCAGCGATATCGGCTCATCAGGACCGCCAACTGGAAAAAAAAACTATGTCCGCGTTATAGAGTCAACATAATAGATTATTATGTTGACTCTATGATCTCGATAGAAAAGCTTTGGACCCTAACAACGGGCTGGTGGAGTGCACCTCGTGCCAGGTGCAGAACCTTTTTCCATTGACTAGAACAAAACACTATTCTGAAATGTAGTTATACAATGATGACTTTGCGGCACTACAGGTGCCACAATAAGAGCCCTAATGCCCCCTTCATGGCGCCAAGGCACTGATAGCAGGCGACAAAGTTTGTCTTGATTTAGAGTCTAGCCGGATGTTCTTGATTTAGAGTCTAGCCCCTTTTTTTCCGCATTTGATTTATTGATCGTCTCTTTTTAATTTTGACATTAGACTTCCAGCTGATTTCGGAGTGGAGTGACCGCTAACGAAGAGAAGAAAGAGGAGCGGTCACGGGACTCGAAAACGGAGATCGCGAGCAGCGAGACCACATTCACAACGACGTAAGCAAACTGTAAATATTGTAAATAAAATACGTGGCGTAGAGGCACGCACCTCTACAAATTTGTGATGTCTCTCATCGGAGCAACCTCGGGCCACCGCGTAAAACGATCTATGGCGGTCAAGATGTAGCGGTATTCATGCGATGGGGGAAGCGGTCGTACAATGTCAACATGAATCTACAGGAGCTTTGTGTCTGACAGTCCCTTTTTGTCCTCTTGCTGTAAAGTTATCATGTCAGTGCGATCTCTACTACATTGTTTTTTTAGAGCGCAGCTCTTAAGGGCCCGTTCCCGGCTTGAGCGGCGTCGCCGTCGCCGTCGGCGTAACCGCGAGGCCACGTGACCCCCAGGTCACGTGACCCCCTCGAGGTCACGTGATCAGGGGGAGGGGGGTCACGGGGGGACCTCGGGGGGGTCAAGTGGCCCCACCCAGGTCACGTGCTCCCTGAGGTCACGTGACATCCTGAAGCCACGTGACCCCCCGAGGGCACGTCACCCCCAGGTCACGTGACCCCCCGAGGTCATGTGACCGCCCGTGAGGCCATGTGACCCCCTGAGTTCACGTGACCCCCTGAAGTCACGCGACCCCCCTGAAGACACGTGACCCCCCTGAGGTCACGTGACCCCCCTGAGGTCACGTGACCCCCCTGAGGTCACGTAACCCCAATGACGTCACACGACCCCCCCTTCCCCTGAGGTCACGTGACCTCAAGGAGCCACCTATCCCTCAGTACGGTTGCATCCTCCTCCTCAAGAGCTGCGCTTTAACCGGCGTTACAGAAAATTGTAAACGGCTTTCATGTTTGAAAACCCGGATAGCAAACACCAGCTGAGAAAAACGAAAGAATTCGAGAGAGAGAAGTGTGCCGACGGCCTCGGAACGGCTTCGGAAAGGGCGAGAAAGGGTATTGAGAGAACAGTTCCCCTCCCGTTTGCCCCACGCCGTCACTAATCTCTCCAAATCTCTCCTTTGTGAGCGAGAGGACTCGGCGTCCTTGAGGGAGGACAACACTGCGCATTCCTAAGCTGACAGTGCCGGGGGAGCTACGCGCCGTCCGGACCAGTCATCACCTGCACCGCTCTCTGCCCGTGGTTACGGGAGAGAGCTTTATCACGTGATTAAAAATATAGACGCAATTGGCTCACCGAGCTTCTTAGCTTCCTCTACCCTCTCAGCTTAGGGGTGATGGAGTCCAGCCCGCGAAACACAAGCACACACAAGAAACACAGAAAGTGGGATCGCGTGCACCAAGGCCACACAATAAGCTAGTGAATGGAAGACGGTGGGACGGTCACCTCAATTTCCAACACGTGCATCCGCGATTTTCAAATGGGCAGATGGGCTTCGCAATTTATGAATTTTTTTTTCGTTTGCGTTTTTGTGGCAGAATTAGCTCTTTTCTCCAAGGAACAAGAATGGCAAGATAATCATGCGCACATCAGGACACTGGGGTGTCCATTTATATGTTGTGTGAGTGTGTTTGATTGCTTAGCAGACTGTTTTTATCGGGCGAAGCGGCTCGGCATCTCCTCCATCTACGCTGGAACCGGCAAGACCGGTGGTTCTAGAGTTCCGATCACTAGCAGCGCGTTCCGTCTTAGTGCTAAGTGCGATCTTCAACATGCGGATTGCCAAGACCATGGATTTTCTTTCGGCAGCGCCTACACACCGGTGATCTTCCTTTGCTGTGGGCGTACACGTGACCACTAGCTCCGACGGACCGAAGACACGACGGACCGCCTTCTCTTCCCTGTGAGTGAAAAGGAGAGGTCTTCCTGACCATTGGGGATAGGTATTCTTGCTACGCAATGTACACTTTGTCACTATCCGATGACCTTCAACCGTCTCGAACACTGTGCCAGGAATCCCTGACGAGTCCCACGTGTAACCCACAGCCATCGGCCCGAACGGCTCTGCACAGCGCTATTTGTAAGTGCTTTTTATTACAATAGACCGTGAGAGACGTTCTGATTTATTATTTCTGTTTTCGAAGTAAATTTTATTTCGTTTCTCTTGTTAAAATATGGCTGTCTTCTTGGCGGTAGATGTGTGCTGTAGTAAAATGTCCTCCCGGTATGTCCAAAGCCGAATACCTCAGAGGGTTGAGTAGTCCTTATTTGCCAAGGTTCGACTTGTTGGGTGCGAGTGGAGTGTCAGTTATGTCACCGAGCTCTGCGAGTGTAATTTCCAGTAGTTATCTTTACACGACAAGCTATTTTACGTGCGTGATTTATTTTAAATTCTTGATTGATTCCAGCATCAATTTCTGTTGAACTGCCATGTTCTTACGTATAACGGGGTATTTATTGAACTGTTAATTTAGTAGTGCGTTTGACACTGGTGAGCTGAAGAGGGAGGCCAGCGGTTGGATTTATGAAGTGTAAAAATTATGGAGGCAATATGGGTACATTTATAACTACATATTTCCGTGCCGCAAATACCTTAAGTCTTAAAAACGTTTTTTTTTTTTTTTTTTTTTTTTAAATCAACGTAGAAATATTGGTGTGAACTTAAATGGCGAGATTGTCATTCTTAAGACTTCTTAAAGCTAGATGAAAGGTTGGGGGACGCCATGATATTGCAAGAGTAAATCTGAGCGATTTATAAAATAACCTTCGTACCATTTCATTAATTTTTTTAAATTACTATAAATATATGAATCTAGATCGATCGAGCTTTCAGTAAGAACAAGTCGAACGAACAAAACAATAGTAAACGCCTGGGCCGTGTTGCTAGAAACAGCGTCTCAACTGAGACGGGGGAAAAGAAAGCACTGTCAAAGCCAGCGTACGAGCTGAACGGGGCTCAATATATTTATGCTGTACAACATATTATTTTTGTTCCTAAACAAATCGTCGTTTTTCCTCCTCTCGGAGGCCATTTTTATATAAAAACAAGGAATCTTTTTTTTTTAAGTAAGGTACATTATGTCGTACGGTTATGCTTTGCTCTCTCATATAAAAATTTGATTAAATCAATACATATATGTATGAAGCCCTGTAACAGTCCTTATCTGAACACACTACTATTGCATCATATCTATCAATATAGTCAGCACTAAAACGTGAAGTACAAAGGAGCGATTGCCCGGTTGTGGAAAAGGTGACAGGTGGTCATACAGTCACACAAATACACTGGCCATATTTGAACGGGCCTGAAAGTCAGTCTTGGAACGACCACCTTTAGTCCCCATGTTTTAATAACACCACATCGGCGCGTGCGTATATTTACCCATTCCGGCTGCCCGTCACTTGTGCTAAGATGTTTAGCACCGACTGTTCGTCTGCAGCGTGTGAATATGAAAAGCACCTGCCCCAGCTTAACAGAAAGGGCACCTGAACGGGCTACAGAAATTCTATACTACGTTTAACTTTTGACGTACAATAGTGAATGCTATGAGCCACCGGAATCAATTCATAGCTCGGAGTGTGTTACGTTTCCTCCCTGTTGGGCAGAGGGACCTGCAAAGCGCGAAGTCGCGCGGTATGCGTGGAGTGTCAGATTGGCCATGAGGACTTTTAGCATCCATTGGAATACATCCTATGCAGCTTGAAACGGAGTGTAGAAAGGTTTGAGATGGATGAAGGATTCCTAGCCGGTGTGACAATGCGCTGGTGCAAGCCAATTCCACTCACCACTGGCGGAATATTTGGCCGCGTATGAAATTGGCACGGGACCAATTTGTTTGCCAAGGAAAGCCTTTTCACGCCGCTGCAGTGAATCAAAGCACACGGAGAAATGGTATCTGTCGACATCACAGCCTTAACATTTCTAAAAGCCAAGACGGAGGCTACACAGAGGGGACAAACACAAAACGTCTTAGCAATGTTCTACTTGAACCAGCTCGCCTGCCTTATTATGTTACCTTCGATCAGAGCCTGGCCAAATCGCGAGAGTTCCCAACCTGGTCAAATCGGACTGTTTCAATGTGTCAGCATAAATAGGCGGAGGCTAAAGTATCCATTTTTTTTAGACGCAGCACATCGAGAAATTTAGTGTCCACAATAAAGATATGCGAATTATATATTGTGCAGGACTAGGAACGAGCAGTACTCACACAGTCTGTTTCGCATTTTGTCAATGTTTTATTACTGCATTCTCAAAACAGAGTGCCGAGAGGATGTTGGTCATTTCTGGCACTTTGGGCTATTAGCTATTTTATTACGCGAAACAGTGAAGTGCTGACTGCAACAGCAAGCGTATAAGAAATTCTGTCACCGGACACGCGTCGCTTTTACTCTAGTATGATAGATAGACAGTTCAAACGTACATTTGAACCGTATTTCCTAATTATTGATGCTCGTACGACTTAGCACGAACTGATGAACTATTTGTACGATCTGAAAGTATTATCATATTTGTGAAAGTTAAATGCCGCAGTGTGAAGTCTCGTCGTCTCCACAAGAAACCAGAGCCACGCGAACGACGCCGTTTTTTTCCCATGAGCGGATTCAGTATGCGGCAACAGCATTTTTAGAAAATGAGAATGATGCATAGACAACCACAGGTCTCCTTTGACCTCTGTAAACTGCTTCCTAGAATATAGATACATACTTTGCACAAATGTTACCATTTTTGTGAATCCTGGTGGCGCCATCCGAGACTATTTTTTTTCGGATGGAGCAGATGAAGCAGATGTAGCACTGCTTTCACTACCCTCCACGTCAAGTTACCCTGGTCCAGTGTGAGAGTGTATGTTTTCTGTGAAGTTGTCTTTAAAAAAAACAAGGCTCACACATGAAAAGAAGCTAAATTTCCACACAGCTATGCAAGACATACAGGTGTTTCCATGCAGCATGTGCAAGATAAGCTGGGAGGTTGCACAAGCGAAGCCAAAAAATAGCCAGAAACAAGAAGCAGGTGAACAGAGAAGTCCCATGAACCTCTCCAAAAATAGAGCTTTCAAACTGAGCCTCGTACAACTTAACCATTTGAGTTAAAACTGGAATACTAAGGAGGTGAAAGCGTTGCCACTCAGTTCCTGAGATGCCAGATACAGTATATTAATTTCCCCGTTAACCGTGTAATATTTTATGTAAGGTACCTATAATTGTGAGGATTTTGATTGAAAATAAATATACTTAACCAGTGCGTCTACATAAGTTTTATTATGGCTGTCAACGACACTCAAGAAGCGCGTGAAAAAGAGAGCATCTCGACAAAGCACATATGTACGCTTGTACCACCCAGCAGAAGCTAAACAGAGGCAAGGTAACAGCGATGCAGAGCAGAGAAGCCTATTGTTAGCTTTTTCAACTACCTCCTGATTCAGTGGTGTCTCAAAGCTACGGCGCCTACTGACGTGAGCTGCGCCTTCCAGTTTCTTAATAACTGAATAGTAAGCAAAAACATTTTAGGTGATCACGGAATGCATGCATCCACCATCACAAACTGTGCACCCTGGCAGCAGCTTTTCCATTGCCGCTTGTATTAGCACCTGTACTGGTGCTTCAAGAGCCTTTGCGGAAGTCACGCTCTGTCAAGGTGGCTGTCCCAACCCTGCCAATGTTCCCACCAAGCAGAAGAAACGTGATACAGAGGAAAAGGTGAATTGAAACGTATATGAGGCAAGAGAAACTGTATATTGCGCTATCGTTAAAGGGTTAGGACAGGAATATTAAACGGGCAGATAGTTCTTAAATTGGAATGCTCATGCGCCTCTTAGTATATAACCCAATCTTGAGAATGTTGGAGCCCTATTATTTACAATCGTAAATTTACGTATGTTTACCATTTTCGTTTGGTGACCAGGCAACACTGCTCAAGTTAGTCAATTCATGGTGACCATAAACCACGTGCCTACGAACGGTCTGGCGCTTTAGGCATCCCCATGATCGCCCAAGCTCGCCTCGCCACGGAGAGAGCAAAATCCAACTCTCGGGCAACTTCGCTACTCCCCAATGCTGCTCTCGCCCTCACCCGCGGCCCTTTGATTTTTCACCCTGCTTGCTCCTCGAGCTCGTCACGGACGCCGGAAACCACGGCAAGTTCCTCCTTGGCCATCTCGTCATCTCTGGAGCAGGTCGCGACCGGGTCGCAGTCAAAGTGCGCACATTACAGCATCTCTTGATGACAATTAATATCATCGCTGTTATTATCACTGTCGAAGACTTCGACGAAGCGAGCGAAGCTGTAGGCGTAATCAACGCAAACCGCATCCTCGAAACACAAAATTTAAGTAAAGAAACTAAAGCAAGAGACGCCGAAGGAGAGAAGTCTGTGATTGCGTGCAAGGAGACGCCTCGCTCTGGGTAGGTGACGTCACCAACAGAATACACACAGCGGCCTTTTCGAATAAAGCGGATTGGGGGTCCCAACTATGAATCGATTTATACACGAAACTATAGCGTCATTTCTACAAAAATGCAAGAAATATAAGAACATACAATCAGTCCTATCAGTATAGTTAACTCATTTGTTTTAATTTCTGGCATTTTCTAACCCACTTAATAGCGTGAAATTAATCTTGTCAGAGACTTGCACAGCATTAAAGTCTACGGAATTGATGCGTTATGTTTACATTCCTTCAAACAAGCCTCATCAAAATGTTTTTTTTTATGTAAGTATAAAAGGCTTTTTTGAGCAATCACGGCATCACAAAAGATATTTGTTCGTAATTGACAAACTTGACAAGTTCAAATATTTTGGCTCAATGATATAATCCCAGTTATCAAAGGTGCAGAGCTTCTCGAATGAAGAAAGTGAATGCTGCGCTTCCCAGAAAGAGCGACTCATCTCCAGACCTCTAACTGCCCTATGTACAGTGCTCAACGAAACGAAATGGGCCAGCGGAACGCGTGGCCTCCAGAACTTGCTGCGCCATCTACCGATAAAAGACGGGCTGCCTGGTGACGCGAGTCGGAGGTGTGCAAAGCTGATACGAGCGCTCATCGGCTGTTCCCACGCTGTGCACAACCCCCGATGGGTAATCTCTGCAGAGTGATAGCCTTTTTTTATTATATAATCGCCGCGTGGTTTTATCGCGATCTGTTTGACGCCCTGTGCATACTTTTATCTTGTCTCAAATATGAAAAAAAAGGAACAAAAGGGCAATATTTTTTTTCTTTTAATAAAAAGCACAGTGCCATTTCACTTCACATTTATTTTTCTATAAATTGTCGGTTCACTGCCATCAGTATCCATTCGTGAAGATGCCGTCGCGAGTGCCAATTCACGAACGCTGGCGAATTGTGGCCCTATGCCGCGCGGGAATGCCCCAACGAGAAGTCGCCCGGATGACAGGAAGGACCCGAACCGCAGTGGCCCGAATTTTCACGGCGTTTCGAGACGACAACGGCCGCATCCATGACGCTCCTCACGACGTCCGCCCAAGGTCCACTACCGATGAGGAAGATCGATGGATCGTCGCGGCTGCAGTCGACCAGCCTTTTATTACGGCCCGTGACATTCGAGGCGAACTTGGTCTGAATGTCAGTGACCAACTTGTGCGACGCCGTCTTGCAGAAGCGGGTATTAGGAGCTATGCTGCGTGCAAGAAGCCAATTTTAACTCCTCGACGAAAAGATATCCGCCTGCGGTTTGCCATGGAAAAGACATCATGGACGATTCAAGACTGGAAAACCGTTGTTTTCAGCGACGAGTCCTCTTTCTCAACTGACTTGCACCAAGGAAAACAAGTTTGGAGACCGCGAGGTGCACGGTATGTTACTTTTGAGCAACACGACAATTTTTAACAAGCCGGATCTTATAATTTGTGATTTTGATGTTTCAGGTATGATGCCCCTTACTTGCAGCGTTTGGGCAGGAGTGGGCGACAAACCGTTAACGTCTGGGGGGCATTGTCAGCGGAAGGACTTGGTCCACTTGTAAGAATCCAGAGGCTTAACTCCGCAACGTATTGCGACGTCATTGAGCACGAGCTCATTCCTTACGTTCTTGAGGGACCTTTCCCTGACGGATGCTTTTTTTTTTCAACATGACCTTTGTCCTGTTCATCAGTCAAATCGTGTGCGTGACCTTCTAGAGGAACGCGGAGTGGCGGTTATGCCATGGCCCCCAAAAGGGGCTGACATGAACCCCATCGAGAACATCTGGGGAAACATGAAGATCCAGCTATCGCGGCGAGGACTTCACTCCGTCACGACTGACCAGCTATGGGATGCTGTGAAGGAAGAATGGGACAGGCTGCGGCAATGTCCAGAGTTGGTGGTGAATCTTTATGAATCCCTTCCGCGTGGCATGAATGCTATTTGTGAAGCCAATGGAGAGTTCTGCAAATATTAGAGTAAGGGGCTGATAATAAAACAAGCACGTTACTTATATTATTTTTTTTTTGTAGGCGCAGCATTGTGTAACATGTCAAATAAACTATGTTGACACAGCACACGCTTTTTAATGACTGTCAGACGCTCGCTAAAATTGAATAAAACCACGAAAAAATAAAACTATCTGCATTAATATATTATAGCTGCAAAAGGCCGGACGCGCTGGCTCATCAATCTTTTATGGAATAAAAAATGAAGCTTTATCTTTTCTTTTTTATATATTTGAAGCAAGATAAACTCATGCACATCATCACGACAGTGTCTCTGAGGAAAAATAAACGTGGTCACTCCGCAAAATCATGGCCTGCGCAGATTATCGGGGGTTGCGCGCCTGTGTGCGAACAGCCGCTGAGCGCTCGTATCAGTTTTGCGCATGTGCGACTCGCGTCACCAGGCAGCCCGTCTTTTATCGGTAGATGGCGCAGCAAGTTCTGGAGGCCACGCGTTCCGCTGGCCCATTTCGTTTCGTTGAGCACTGTACCTGCAGTCTATTTGTAGAATGCAGAAAATAAGCTCGCTGTCAACGGCATGTGCTTTGGATTAGCTTTTATTTTTAAAAGGAACGTTGTGACTTCACAATTAACAACGCATACAACACGCAGCCCGCGCCTAGCCTGACCTCGCGGAATGCCGTTTCGGAAATGCCGTTAGTTTGGTTTTCCAGAAGAACTGACATCACAGCAATCCACTGACTGCCGTCAAAGCCCGACAAGACCCCAGGTATTATTGTCAGGTTTGCCTCTCAGTCAAGGGACGCGTGGTTGGACCATAAAAAAGGCTAAGAGCCAGTGGGAAGAAAGTGTACATCAACGAGAACCTGACAAAACAAAATCGAGAACTGCTTGTCAAGGCTAAGGACTGTGCAAAAGGAAAAGGTTTCTTGTATGTTAGGCACAAGAATGGTAAAATCCTTGTAAGGCGCAGAGATGGTGACGATGCCTTTGTGGTCAGGAGTGATGAAGATTTGCAAAACATTCCGCCATAGTTGTATATTGATGATGCTTAGATTATTTTCCCCAATAAACTCAAAATGGCTTTTCCAATGACAGAGAGTACTTCTCTTCAGCCACTACTTACTGATGAAGTAACGGCTCTCCCTGAAAAAAAAGTGTAGTTCACATTTAAAGTGTTTTCATTTAAACGCGCAGTCCGCAGTTAACAAAAAAGCAGACCTTGAATTGCTTTTTCATCAGTTCGGTCTTCTTTTTGATATAGGAATGCTTACCGAGACCCGGTATAAAGATGATTCAGATATTTTTAGTTTATCATCCCATGATACGCATGTTTTAAATCTCACTTTAAAGCGAGGTGGAGGATAGGCCATCTTGATTAGAAAGGGTATTGAATGTGAACTACTAAGTGATTATTCTCTTATCACAAAAGATGTGGAAGCATTGTGCTTATGTAATATTCACAATTTTTTTCGCGGTTTTTTTATCGCCCACCGGACGGTAGCATGTCATCTTTCTTTTGCATTTCTTGAGTCTTTTTTGATGTTCACAAATGAAAGTCGATATAACGTCACTTGTGGGGGTGATTTTAATATTGATATGTCTTCTGACAGTGTTTCTAAAAGGGAAATGGAGAAAGTAGTTAGCATGTATGGATGTGTCAACACGATAGTCGATCCTACAACAGTTAGCTTACAGTCCAAAACCATTTTAGATTTGTTTATAACCAATTTTCATACAGATCGAATGAACAGTGGAGTTATGAGTTGTGACTTGAGTTACCATCTTCCCATTTCCTTGTGTGTTGAGCTTAATATATCTCAAAAGCTAACGAAATGCGAACCTGCGATTTTCCAAAGTATTGATAAAAATATCCTTGATGCTTTTAGACAAGATAACGCAGCTGTAGATTGGAATACGGTGCTTACGCAAGAAGCTGTTGATTATGCCTATAACTTATTTTTAGAACAATTTCTAAAGCTGTATAAACTTCACTTTCCATGTAAATCTGTAAAAATATCAAAAAAGATTGGTAAACCGTGGGTAACGTTCAGTTTGATAAAACAAATTCGTAAGAAAGATATACTATACCAACGGTTCGTTAAGACACGCAACCCAGATGCTCTTAAGGAATTTAAGTCTTAACGAAACAGCTTAACTAAGGAGCTAAGGAATGCCAAAAAAAAATATTATTCTTCCCTTTTCTCGTCGGCAAATGGTTGCACTGACGTAACATGGAAACATCTTGGTTCGATCGTTAAGGGGTTTCCTGTATCAAACATTATTGAAACATTGCAGTACAAGGGAGTAAGTTGAACCGGCCAAAATTTGGCAAATGTGTTTAATGAATATTTTGTAGATATATGTGGTATTGACGACACTAATGACTCGTGTAAATATATTTGTCAAAGAAACTGTAGATCTATATTTTTAGAGCCAATTGCTAGTTCTGAAATAACTAATGTGACTATGCATTTAAAAGTAGCGGTAGCTGCGACGCTGATGGAATGCAAATTCGCCCAATTAAGTATGTTGCCGACCTAATTGCTTCCGTGTTAACTTACATTTTTAATCTTTCTTTGGAGCCTTGTGTTTCCCAGAAGAACGCAAGTAGCGAAGGTGTCTGTACTGAATAAAAAAGGAGACAAAAATGACTTAGGCAACTATAGACCTATTTCTCTATTGCCCGTATTTTCGAAGGTTTTGGAAAGGCTACTCTATCACCGTTTAGTAAACTTCTCAAATAAATGTGACCTCATAACTTCCTCGCAAATTGGTTTCAGAAAACACTGTTTAACAGAGACATCTCTACTTAATCAAAAATAATTTATATTAGAAAATTTTGAAAATAAAAAATAAGTTTTAGGAGTTTTCCTGGATCTTAAAAAAGCCTTTGACGGTCTTAGTCACGAAATAATATTCAAAAAGGTTGAAATTTATGGCATTCGTGGACATGCCCTACAGCTTTTGAAATCGTACCTACGACATCGTCAGCAATATGTTAACATAAACGGTTATACTTCCACTGTAAGATCTATTACGTCAGGCATTCCACACGGAAGCATATTGGGACCATTTCTTTATAATTTATACATTAATGATAAAATCAACGTAAACACTCAGGCGAAATTTCTAATTTATGCCGATGTCACAACCATTTTGTTTTCTGCCGAAACCTGTGACGAATTAATTGATATGGCGAACTTTACTCTATTAAGTATAAAGGGCTGGGGGATAGCAACTCACTCAATATTAATATTATTAAGACGAAATCCGTCATATTCCGACCAAAAAATAAGTCTCTGGTTATATCGAAGATTCTCCGCTTTGACTCGTCTCCCATCGAAATCTTTAGTTGTTTCAAAACACTTGGAGTGTTTTTTTAGTGAGACAATGAGCTGGGATAATCATTGAAACTATACACTCTAAAAAAAGGGTGTCAAAAGGTGTATTCTTACACCTTTTGTCCCATATAATACACCCCAGAATTTCAATTCGACGTACAGTGCCTTACAGTCGAACAGAGGGCCCGAAACGTTACGAGGGCTTGATAGCCGTGTGTCACAACATTTTAAATAGCTAAAGTACGTATCAAAGACCACATAAAGAAAACACCGAGTTTTTACAGTAGGGCCAAGAAAACCCCGATTATATTTTTTGTTGTCAGTAAAACGTACATTAGCTATTTTAATAAGTTGTACCACACGGCTATCAAGCTCCTCGTAAAATATGGGGCCATCTGTTCGACTGTAGGACACTGTACGTCGAATTAAAGTTTGGGGGTGTATTATATGGGACAAAGGGTGTAATAATAACCTTTTGACACCCTTTTTTCTTGAGAGTGATATATTGTTCCAAGACGTGCTCGAGTAGTTGGGATCGTAAATCACTACCGAACTGTTTTACCAACGAACGTTAAATTGTTGCTCTACAAATCACTATTCTATTCCCATTTAACGTATTGTCTTCTAGTTTGGGGCACATCCACAATGACTAATATAAAAAAAACAGTTTTTGCTGCAGAAAAAAAATATTGAGAGGAATATGTAAAGTGCCATATGACTTTCATTCTGTCGATTTATTTCAGACTTGTAAAATAATTAACATTTGTAAATTATATCAGTACAGACTCGCTACAAGTTTTAAAAGTGAAAAGAAAAGGGGATTGTGTTTTCTGGAAAGACTTGCGTCGTTAAGGGAAATTTGCCCACATTATTCCACCCGCAACGCAGAGAAATGGAGGATTGTCACTCAACGAACCAATTATGGCTATCAAATGTTAAATTTCACTCTCCCACATTTACTAAATAGTCTTAGCACTGATAATATTGACTTTTATAGTTTAACTTTCAAAGACCTCTCCTTATATTTTTGTACGTGATTTTTTTGTTTTCATTCAATGTTTTGTACTTGGGTGAACCTTGGTTTGTAGAAATGTCAACCATAGATGTGCAACGGTTTCGCTATATACTTTGCCTTTTTTGTTTCGTTTCCGCCTGCTTGCTGCTGACCAAAGTAAAGGGCCCGAGGACCAGTCAAGCTTATTATTATTATTATTAACTTTTCGAGTCAAAACCTTGCGTTGGCGACATAATGGTACTTTCAGCTCGTAGAGAAATACCACCCAGGCCGAGAGGTTCCCCATGTACTAGCTGAACGCCGCCATTCTAAGCTCGGCGCGTTGTATCAAGTCTGTATGTCGCAAACTAAGAACCTTTGTTGGAAATATGATGTATGTCATCGTTTCTCTTGGTCATTAGCTACATCCTACGACACGTGCGTGGGGCAACATCAACCACCACCACCATGGCAAAGGGCCCCATTTTTTCCTAGCGTGATTTCGCATTCATTCTATGTATTCCTAGCTTGCATGTGACGTCACGCTAGGGAAGCGCGGAGCCATGCATTCGCCACGCTGGTGGATGACTCTGCATCGCGCGTGTTTGCTTACCAGTGTATAGAATGTTGCCAACGGCCCAGATATGCCGTCACGTGCACCGAATTTCAACAACATTCAACATGCCAACAGTCAACATTTTTCAACATGCCAACTTGAAACAACCTGACAAGCTGACGAGGATGACATTCAGCCACTACGTGAGAAACGTTCAGGCGTTCGTGTGATCGCGCTAGGATATATTTTGACACGAAGGGATGCTGTGTCGGCAAAACAAGCTTTATCACACGCTAAAGACGCAGAAATGACTGGAAACCCACATTTAGTTGTCTAGTAGCCACGATTGAAATGTTTTTTAAGTAGCGAAGTTAATCTTAATTCTGGAAGCAGTATCTGGGGAAGAACGCAAGGGTTACTGTGTCGCGGACTGCGGAACCCGATGTCTGGCAGCATCGGGTTGGCGAGCGTTCACTCGGGGGCCACCGCCGCCTGACCGCCACCCGTCCCGGCCGTGCTCGCGCGCGTCACCCATACCCATACACGACAGGGTAAGTGGTCGGTGTGCTCGAAGGGTGGAAAAAGCATGTTGAAGCGAAAGGCAAAGGCCATCTACATCACGTCAGGTCAAAGCTGATGCAAAGGCTTGCGCGAATACTAACAATGTTTGAAGGTACCGTCACTCACGGCTACAAAATGCGTCCCTCAAACATAGTATGCGACCGCATCCGTTCTCTCTCGCTCATACCACCTCTTTCTGGAGGGCTACTCTCTTGCAGGGTACGCCGATGAAACGGTTGCCGGCATACATAGCCACTGCTATAGTCGAAGGCGGCACACGTTGCCATGGCTCTCACGGCAAATCACCGTTGACTCATCCACAAGCAACATTCGCTGGAGCAAGTACAATTTGCATGGCGCACTGTTCTATCAAATGCTTATTAAGCAGATGTGAAACAGCCGAACCCTAAAAATTGCATTTTACACAAGTTGTCTCAACTCGCGATCTAATTGTGGAGCTTCAGGCAATTGCTTCTGAATTTTTCTGGCATCTAATTCCAGGCTGGTATTTGGGGCTGGAGATCAACAATAAAAACATATTGGTCGCTGCTCTTGTCGATGTAACTAAGGTATGTAAGTATATTTTAACGAAGTAAGGCGAAGGGACGATAAATAATAAACTGAAAGGAAAGATTCAAATGGTGAATACGTGTAAAACAAGTAATGAACGAGCGTCGAGACAGCAGAGAGGCTGGCGGCGATTTGGCGGCGTCACAGGAAGCGAGAGAGAGACTGGCTCGACAAGGTCCCGCCAAGATTCTTATTTAGTGTGCATCGGTATTTCGAAAATTTGGCCCGAAAGGTTCGAGCGTCGAGCGTACAGGGTAAATGATAAGGCACTTTTGAAAATAAGAAAGCAGGACGAAATCATAAAAGTTACGTCCACAGTAACAATCAGCACGAATCTTCTAGACGTCCATGACCGAGTGCTGCTTGCTCTGCTCAGGGCGCAGCATTATCTCCCCTTGAAAAGGACATCGTCCCGATGCAAGACGAAAGAAAAACAAAAATGTCTAATAGAAAACAAAAATTGGTTTCACAAAGTAAGCCTGCAGCGTCGCACTACTAACACGGGTGCAATGGTTTGAGTCGAACTAGGTGGACCACTTGGGGTCGTGGCTGGCGGCGTCCTGATGGCCGGGTTCCGCCAGGGAGCACATCGTTGTCCTCGTCCCTAAGACAACGAAACAACTTGTAGGGTCCGAAGCAGCGTTTTAATAGTTTCTCAATGAGGCCACAGCAGCGAATGGGCGTCCAAAACCACACCCTGTCCCAGGGGTGGAACTCCACGTAGCGAGGATGAAGGTCGTACGACCACTGTTGGCACGTTGTTGGTTCTTTATCCGAAGGAGGGCTAGCTGGCGTACATCTTCTGCCCTTTGGCCGAGCCTGGCCGTCGTTCGGGCCATCGTTCATCGGGTCGTGCGTGGGGCAGCATGGCGTCAAACATCGTAGTCATCTTTCTGCCATGCACCAGCTGAAGAGGTGTAATCCCAGTGGTCACCTGAACCACCCTGTTGTTCGCAAAAAGTGACGTAGGGCAACACCTCATTCCACAACTTCTCTTTTATTTCCACATACATCGAGATTATGTCGGCGATGGCCTTGTTTAATCGCTCCGACAGCAAGTTCATCTGCTGGTAGTATGCAGTTGTTCGACGATGGTCGGTGTGGCACACAAGCGAAGTATATCATGAGTCAGATGCTCCACGAACGATGACCTTCGGTCCGTAATAAGAACTTGGGGAGCGCTGGATCGGAGGAAGATAGACTCGACGAGGAACTTGACTACTTCCACCGCGGTTCCCGACGGGAGTGCTTTTGTCTCCTCGTACCAGGTGAGGCAATCAGTTGCCACAACTATCCAACGGTTTCCCTTCGTCGACAGCCGCAAGGGTCGAAGTAGATCCGTTTCAATGTGCTGGAGCGGTGCAGTGAGGCGCTATCGGCTGCTGGAAGCTTGTCGGCTTCGTCGGGGGTTTCTTCCGTCGCTGCTACTCGCGGCACAATCGTGTTTAGAGGTTCGTTAGCTTGTACAAATAGGTCCTTGCAAGAGTCGTGCTGTAACCAAGGGGACCGGATGTCGGGTCGTCGTGGCAGGCTTAGAAGATATCTTCCCAAAGACTAGTAGTGACTACCAGGAGTCACGTCGGGTAGCTGTTCATGAAGTTCTCTTTGTAGAGAATACCTTGCCGGACGGCGAAGGTTGGCACTGCACCTGAGAAGGGTCGGGTACTCGTACCCCTCGTCCCTCGAAGTAGTCGATCAGTGCGCGCAGCTCAGGATCGTCCCGTTGGAGCGCAGCCATGCCGTTAACGCTCACTGCACCAAGAGAGCGATCATCGTCGTCATTGTCTTTGGGGCCGCCCGTTGCTGACACGACAGGGGCTCTTGGCAAACAGTCAGCGTCGTTTGCTTTCGCTCTGACTTGTAGACCACGGTCAAGTCGTACTCCTGGAGCAGTAGGCTCTTTTGAGCGAGGCATGCCGATGAGTCCTTCAGCCTCGCTAACCATCATAGCGAGTGGTGGTCGGTTACCGCTCTAAAAGGGATCCCGCATAAGTACGAGCAGAATTTCATGATGGCCTAGACAACGGCAAAACATTCCTTCACGGTCGTCGAGTTATCTCGATCCGCTTTCGAGAACGTCTGACTAGCGTAGGCCATTACGCGCCCTGTTCTCTCTTGTTGAACAAGTACTTCGCCGAGTCCTGTATTGCTGGCGTCCGCGTAAACTTCTGTTTCGGCTGATTGGTCCCAGTGGCCAAGAACCGGTGGCGGCAGTAGTCACTTCTTTAGATCGACGAATGCCTGTTTTCTTCTCCCCGTTTGAAGTTCGCGGCCTCTTTCGTGATGTGCATGAGCGGCATGGAAAGCTCGGCGAGATTTCGAACGAACCGCCTGTAGTACGCACAAAGTCACAGGAATCTTCGGACGGTCTTCTTATCGGTCGTTGGTGGAAAGTCCGCTAAGGTGCGAGTCTTCTCAAGGCCAGGACGTACATCTTCATTGCTCACAACGTGGCCTAAGAGCTTTAGTTTGCCGTAGGGTAACCTGTACTTCATCGGCTTGAGGGTGAGTCAGGCTGTCATGATTGTTTGAAGAATGGCCCGAAGGCGTCACAAGTGCTCTTCCAAGTTGGCCGAGAATACCACGACATGGTCGAGGCAAACATGACAGCTCTGCCATTTGAGGTCTAGCAATACGCTGTACATGACACGCTGGAACTTTTGCAAGCGTTGTACACAGTCTGAAGTTCATCACCTTGAACTCGTACGATCCATAGGGCGTGACGGAGGCAGTCTTTTCTCGGTCCCGCTTCTCGATTTCAGCCTGCCAGTAGCCGCTCTTCAAGTTTCATCGACGAGGATTATGGCGAGTAACGTACACGTTGCACTGCGTCGTCGATGAGGCGGTGCAGACACACGCCTTTATTTGTCATCACGTTGAGCCGCGGGTAGTCTACGCAGAATCGAAGAGTTCCGTCCGTTTTTACATGTACGTAGGTCAAGGGATGCTTGAAGGCTGGATGATGTCGTCTTTGACCAATTCTTACACTTTTTCAGGAATGGCTTCTCTTTCCTTTGGGGAGACCTGGTACGAAGGCCGATGCACAGGAATCGCATCGTCGTTGTTGACGATGCGACGTTTCGCAACTGTTGTTTTTCGCACTTTCGACGTCGTCGGAAAACAGTCGCTAAATTCGGCGAGAATGTATCTGTGTTTTCGCCGTTCTGCGGCAGTAAGCTTGAGGTTAACGTCGAGCTGCGGTGGTGGTATACTGTACGGCTGAGATGGCCAAGGCTCATCGGCGATCGCGGCGATATCGGCGTTTTCTCGATGTTCCTCGACGTGGCCTACAGCGGCACATTTCGTCATGTGCTCCGCCTCCTGTCAAAAGTTCGTCACGTGGACCACAGTGAGTCCATCCTGCAGCTCTGTTATGCCCCAGACGACCCCTATTTCTCTTTCAAGAAGCAGTTGGATCGTTGCCTTCCAGAGGAACTTCACAGCAGGCGACTGCATTGGTTCCGTCACCAAGGGTATGAGAACACTCGACCACGGCGGCAGGTTTCCGTGGTCCGATGAGAAAGGCACGGGGTATCGATACCCCGCACCTCCACCAGATGTGTCCAGGAGTAAGTCAAATAGACGATAAAAAATGAACGGAAAAGAAAAGTATATTCGACAATCTTGTGCCAAAAAAAAAACAAAAAAAACGGGCGTCGAGAGAGCAGAAAAAAGGGCGGCAATTTCGCAGCATAACAGGAAGCGAGAGCCAGATTGATGCGACAAGGTCCCTAGAAGCTCCTTATCTAGTGTGCGACGGTATCTCGATAATTCGGTTCATAAGTTTCGAGCGTCGAGACTTCGGGGTGAGAATAAACCAGAACTTTCCAGAACGAGAAATAATGACAAGGTCAAAAGAGTTGCATTCCAAGTAAGAATAAACATAAATCCTCTAAGTGTCCGTGAACGAGCGTTGCTTGCTCGGCCCTGCGCGTGGCAATATCACAGGACACTTTTCATTATCTTACGCGGTCTCTAAAGAGAAGTTAGTAGAAAATACGCTGATGAATTCGCCTTACTTGATGGGATGGATATTTTGTTTCATTCGATTAAGCGTGCCTCCTTCATCCGCATATTTTGGAATAACATATGTGAACTTTATGAAACCAGCAAATAGAAGAACCAACAGAGAGACACTCACTCCTAACATACTCACACTATTTAATTTTGATGTCGCTCTCTCGCAGGATAAGAAGGAACCTTATAATACTGCTTCGAGTGTCATTCTTAATTCTTTACATTGGGTTATGTTCAAAGCTCCAAACAAATCTTGTTTGCACTCACACTTCTAGCAATGCATTTTCACGTGAATCGATGCTGCAACGGCCAGTCTTAAATCATATACGCGAGGGAACCAAATCTCCGATCTCGAGCGTGACAAAGTACCGAAAACCAGACGCAAGCTTGCGGGAATCGCTAGGCGAAACTGAGCTAAGAGCACTATCGCCGACGGGCAAAAACTTACTTTGAAATCGCTCAATTCGCAAGGTGGTCATTTGGGTGGTCTTCGATACTTTGTGAACCCTGCCTTCGTTACTGTGAATCAGTAGTTTCCGCCGATGGCGTATGGGGCGCAGTTTTCTGTTCGTCGATGGGGAAAACACCCCCTAAACGTAGGGGGGGGGGGGGGGGGGGGCCTTAGCGAAAAGTAATACGTTTGAAATATACCACATTCGAATTTGAGTGTATTTGAAATACAGTTCATAATTGTAAGTACACAAAAAATAGACCGAAAATATAAACTTCTTTTTTTTTACTTAGTACTAAAATATACTTCTAAAATCATTTTAAAATACCTTTACTTAAACTACATTTGAAGTTCCCTTCATGCCTTTCGAAATATGTAAATACTAAATTAATAGGAACAAAATACCTTTCACATATATTTCTTGAAATATTTATTTAATTCATGCAAAATATACTCCAACCCTAAAAAAATGGAGCAATCAAAAATACGTGCAGAATACTCTTAAAATACCTGAAAATCGTAAATACTGCTGTGTTATACTCTAAGTACCCTTTGACTGCAATACTTTGGTAATTTGACTTAAACTACCCAAATAGTGAAAAGCTCCCCTCCTAGAAGTTCACTTCAAGCAGATATGAAGTACACTGTAGCGCCTAAATACAACATTTGGTTAGTTTATCAACTGAATTGCGCAGCATCGCACTGATAAATCAGCCCAGTTTATGTTATTGTTTTATTGTTTCTATCAAGAACACACCTGATCAGTTCCTTGCACACCAATCACAAACGGGGTTCGGGAACTACAACCCCAACATTTGCTGATGCTGGAAAGCTTCAGCAGGTGCTGTGAACAGGTACGTTTGGCGTGGTTTTGTTAGCACAATGTTAGTTCGCTGAATGTGTATACTCACCATTGTACGTGATGTGAATAGTGACTTTAATATAGTGACATTGACTACCATATTCAATAGTCTACTACTAAAAAGGAAAGGCAAAATAACTACTGTAAAATGCTTATTTTTCGCGGGCTCAATATTTCGCGATTTAGGTCAAAGTTGCAGTTTTGGAATAATTCGCAAATTCTAATTTTCGCGACGCGCTGGGATCGCAATATAGATTTTAATGTTTTTACATTTAGCCGGAATTGTTCACGGGACCTATTTTTCGGAATTGTAGGCGATCCGCGAACTTTGCGAGAATTACGTCCTCACGAAAATGAAGTCGTTTACAGTATTTTAAAGTGAAAAAACTGCCTTGATTCGCTTCGTCCTGAGTGGTGCTACGCAGAGAAGCAATAACATGTATTTTATGAGCCGTTTGTGTGGATATTGTTTTAGGGACTGCGCCGAATTGTTATTAGTTGTACCAATGCTTTTCAGTAAGATATATTGTCCACGAACTTCAAAACACTGTTTCCCCTTTGACAGACTCCCGAGGAGAAGATCGAATACTTGGACCTTATTAAGCGCAGAGGTGGTCACCGAACAAATGATTACCTTCAATATGTAGGCTATATAAGGCTCTAGAGCAGTCAACGGGACTGTGAATGAGCTGTGTAGTGCGTCATGGTGTTTGTGTTTGTGTTCGTTTCTAATGTAGCTTTGTGAGATGTATTTAGTATAGTGCCTCCAAATACCACAGGGACACCATTTGCTGACAAAATCGAAAATAAAAAAAAAATTGTGTAACCGGTTTTTAATGCACAAATGGCATCTTGAGTGTGAAGGGATAATATTTTTGGTATATCTAAAATATTTTTTTGATTCATGTTTCTAATGTGTTTTGAATACCTTACGCGCGTATTTCGAGTGCGGCCAAAATAATACAGAATAAATACAAAATAAATATTCGTATTCAATATATTTCAACTTCGTTTGAAGTACGGTCTCTCTTTGCTAAGAGGGGGTTATCGATGGGGTAAACACCCTGTAACCAGGGGACGCGCGGATGGGGGAGGCGGGGCAAACTCTTGTTAGGCTTACTGTTGGGTGAACAGCCTAGAAGTTGCCCCGAAAGTAACCGACGTACAGCGTACTAATAACTGGTCGGGTACTCAAGACATAAAACGATGATTCCCCTTTTTTCACGAAATTACAGTTCTGAGCGAACCAAAGAAGTGCGTATATTCGTAGCGACGCACGAGCACAAGCAAAAAGCACGTAAAAAGCTTGTTCAGTACGGGCTGCCAGGTTGTATACCAAATGTGGGCAGATTCGGTTTGAAAATGTGTTCTCGTTCTTAGTTTAATTGATTTCAAATTACACTCGTGTGGCCTTTGTATTTAGGAACCCTCATACATATCAAATAAATATTTGCGCTGAATTAAGTAACGGGCTGTGAGAATGTGAGGCGGGCAAAAAAACACTTGCACGCAAATGTTTTCGCTGCCGTGACAGCTGGGGAGCTACGAAACCTCGTTTTCGGCCCATCTCAATAAACAACTAATCGCAGAAAGCTGAAACTCCGCGTGAATGTGACACTTCTTGTAGGGATGGAATGTCAACGTTTGAGATCATAATGGTACCTCGACAAATAACAAAAAAAATTCTCTATAAGCCGGTGTCCACCTTGGTCTAATTTTCAACGAACCAAGAAATGCCAGTGTGTGCAACTGTGTCTTTTATATACATAAAACAAATTTACCGCCAAGAAAAACCAAACAGCTTTTTTTTTTTATGAAAGATTGTTTTTACTGGTATAGGTGCCACAGACTCGAACAATATAATTTCTTGTTTTCTCCAATATTTAGCCTAGGGAAATGTGAACCTCGCAAATAAATTTGTTTTGTTTTATCTTTGGATCTAGCAAACATCATGCTGTGAGACCTTCGCATGTTATACCCACCGGAAGCGTCACATTCACACGAATATTGAGCAATCTGCGAAGCGTAAATTATTTTTGCGGACCGATAAACACGTTTCATTTTCTCTCGGACGTTATATACACATTCCAAGCGACAGGATACCAAATCGAAACTCATGAGAGATATGGTCTGTCGAGAGGCAAGTAGCTACAAACAAGGCTCTCCTCTATGAATACCATTATTATGTACTAGTCGCGCCGACTTTATTTCAATGGCAATCGGTTCGAATTAACGTGTACACTTCTTGGAAGTGTTCAACGATAACGCCGACGCTGCGATCAATAAACCGTTTCATTAAAACAAGACCGCCCTCGTTTTATCAATGCTTGCGGCGACATTTCGTTGTCCGCTTTTTTGTTGCCTTTACTGGTTAATTAGGTTGAACAAGGGCAGTTCTTAAATTATAGATGTCAACAGAGTCACTCAATTATGGTTAATATTGGGCCACTCCTCTCCAGTGTAGAGGCCGCGAGGTCTCGGTTTAAGTTTCGCATTCTCTTCAGAGCATTCTGAAGAGCAATTTAGTTGCCCCGCACGTAAGGCGTAAGGATAAATTAATGCAAAAGATTAAGCAAAAAAAAAAAAACTGCAAAAAATTTTTTAGTGTTAAGTTCAAAAAGCGACGTTTATACAGCTGTGATCGACAAGGCACTGGAGTAGAAACAGCGGTTCCGGCGAGGGGGCTCATCCTCCTCATATATTTTTAAATGAAAAGCAAAAATACAGGAAGGGGTGGGAAAAAAAATCGTTCTCGTACCCCACCAATCTCCCGAATAGCTCCTGCCTCCGATGCCTAGGGTGTGCCAACGCTCACATTAATGCAGGGTTTCATCACGGTTTATGACTTGAGAGAGAGAGAGAAGGCGGCTAAAGTTAACTATTAGATTCATAGTGTTGTCACATATTGTGCTTTTGGGTAAATCTCAAACGGTGTTTTCAGAGCGGAGCATATTCATACCAGCAGTTTTGCAAACTATATATGTCAACAAAGTTACCCAGTAATGGGGAATGTTTATTCTCTCCACTGCAGTACCTAGGCCGCGAGGCCTTTGTTTAGGCCTCGCATTTTGAATCGAAGTCTCAACAGCGAGTCATTTTTTTTTTACTTATACAATGCACGTTTCCCTCTACGAAGAGGTAAATATGCTCAACAATCAAAATAAGAAGAATACCACGTCGACGAAGCATTTTGAGAGTGCGGTGCAAGAAATGACGTTTCTACTGAGGTGATCGACGACGGAGTGGCGTCGGAACACGGAGTCAAGGGAGCGGAAATCATCCGCCCCAGATGTATCTTTTTTTATAAACTTAATGTAAAAATACAAGGAAATTTAGGTACGGAAACAACAACATGCTTTCGCACCCCATCAATCTATCAAATAGCTCTGACATCTAACGTGTGCCAACACTGACAGCCAACACTCGAGAGAGACAGAGAAAGAGAGAGAGGTCTACTAAAGTGCACTATAAGACGGCGACTGTTTTTCACACTTCGTGCTTCTTTGGTATATAACACGCTGAGTTTTTATTGCGAAGCGTTTTTATACGAGCAGCACTGCAACCAGCACATGTAAACAGGAGAGTAAACAGGGGAGTCTACAAGATACATTGAGAATTTAGAAGATTAAAAAGCGCAAACAACTCAAGGACAATAAAGACACAAGACGACAATACGGGCGCTAACTCACAACTGATTTTATAATGAGAACATCGTCGCTTACATACGCAAAATTTTTTGCCACATGTGCAATACAATCCCCACTCTTACAGGCAGCTATCTAGAAAAGTTACTTCCTTTTGAAGCAGAAAAAGAGAAGGCATGCTAACGCAGTTGTCATCTCTTATTTTGATGTAACACGCCTGTATACTCTCTTCCTAGGTCTTATCTTTTGCTTTAAAAATATTGTTGCAGCCAAAATAGGCTTAAAATCAGCGCATCTCCTACAGTGATCAGCAAGATGTCTCTCCTCGTTGTTGCGCACAGCAAGATTATGTTCCCGTGCCCTATCATTAAAACAGCGGCCAGTTTGCCCAATATAGACTTTTCCAGAACTTAACGGTATCTCATATTCGACATTGGTGACACATTCCTTGCACTGCGCTGCGTGCTTCTTAGATAAGAGTACTTTTTTCTGCCATGTGAGCATCGGACAGATTTTTGAGAGCTTGCAAGGGGACCGAGAAAACAACGTTTACATCGTATCTGCTAGCTAATTTTTAATGTGGTGGGACTCTTTATACCAATGTGGAATCACACGTAAATACCTTTAACTTTATTTGTCTGGCTCCACCCTTGTAGGTCAGTTATTTTTGCAGTTATTTTTTTATTTTTTTTTAAGTAGGCTCTCACATCAACCCGAAATTACGTTATGTTGGTACCCTACGTTTTTAAACCTTTTCACTTGCTGAGCAAAACTGACGGCCATCTGGTGTTTGCAACTTTCTGCAAGAGCTGCCTGAAGACACGTTAAGGCTGCACCTCTCTCGACCAGTTTGGAATGTGCACATTTGTACGAGACAAGGCTTTTCTTGGAACGCGGCCTTTTCTTCCAACAAACATGGTCGTCGGAAAACATGACCTTAAGGTCCAAAAAACGCAAGCAGTTCATCACGGCCATTTTACATGTAAACATGAGTCCACCTGACGCTTCTTTAAAAACATCGACGATCCCCGCCACCTCATCTAAACCCGAATTTGCATTCAAAATTTAAAAGATAATCGTCAATATATCTGAATACTTTGACCACATGCAGATTAGGAAGACATTTCAAAATGCGCCTGTAATATGAAGCTAAAAATATATTACATAAAACAGGGGCAACCGACGAGCCAATACAAACACCATATTTTTGAACAAAGAAACGCTCATTGTAACTGACGGCAGTGGGCTGAAGGTAAAAGACCAAGAACTTTATAATATGGGGGTCGCTACTGACACCAGCAGAACTTTGAAAGTTGACCTCTCCTGAGTTGTTTATTTTATCCCTAACTGCTCGGACTAACCCGTAGTGAGGCACAGAATAATAAAGGTCCTCAACATCTACAGCGAACGCCAAGAGGTAATTTTTACACTCCTCTCTAAACACCTCAATAACTTCATCCGAGCTTCGTACAAGAAAAGGGTCACCCAGAGCCAGTGTGTCCAGGTGGCGCTGTAGATAAAGGCTAACTATATGCTGCCAAATGTTCTCAGAAACAACAGCTCTTAGGGACAATCATTCTCGTGCGTTTCCACACTTCCAAAACACTTCCAAAAAATTTCTTTCTGCTCTTTCCGCTGCTTTTCTGAAGCTTTTCCAATTCAAAATTTTTCTCTTCATAAGTGCCTGAGTCTTTCGTGTCTTGGGAAGAAACTTGATTTCCTTGAAATTCTTATCTATCGCTGTCAACACCCTCTCCGTCAAAACAACATTTCGGCAAAACAAAAAAACCGCCCTCCCTATCAACCTCGCCAAGGGAGAGTTTATTTTGTTTTAAAAAACCCACAACTTTTTCAAAAGGATGCTTCGTCGTACGTCCTAGGAAGTTGACTCAAAGTGTCTTTCAGGAAGTCGGCACCATTGACAATCGCACTCTCTTTGTTCTGTTCACTGGCTCGATCGGCTACACGCCGAAACATTTCGTAGATAACTCGAAGCTGAACTGTGGGCCTTTTTGTAGAACATTCATGACTTTCGCTGTAAGAGCTAGTGGCACCTCCCAAAGCGGTGACATTGTCAGTGTAACTCTCGGCTTTCCTCTTCCTTTGTGGTAACCTTAGTCACGCCCTTTGCCACAAAAACTCTGTAGACAGTGGGGCAAATTTCTTTGTACTCTACGTACCGGCGAACGGCATTCTGCTCTAACAAACCTCGTTTAACGATGACACAGAGCCAGTCCAAGCACACTCTGGCCTGTCTCAAGTATTCAGATTTCAAAATTCGCACAACCTTCTAGTGCGACCCCAAGGTTAAAAAGCGCAAACTATTTTGTGTATATACCCGTCCTGTCGTCTTTGTGCGTTTATTGTCTTGGTTGTTTTTGCGGTTTTTAACCTTTTAAATTAGTATAAACCAACTCGCCCAAACCCAAGCTTTGATTCGAAATTGAGAAGGTAACTTAATTATGACACATGAGAGAAAAATAACTTTTTTCATGCCTATTTAAAAATTTATAGAAGTGGGCAGATTGATCCTAGCTTTCCAACTATACATGGCCTTGTGAGACGTCACTTCCGTGCGTGCATTAAGCATTTAGGCACACATCCCAACATTGCCTCCTCAAGATAACGTTCACATATATACTCAAAATTGCGTAATCACCTCTCATCCTAGGTAAGCACCTGCATTGATAATTTTATGAAAGCTCAGGATATTTGCAAGATATACCCACATAGATGATATCCATCAATGTTGACACAATTTTTATCCCAGCTCTTATGAATGTCACATTTGAAGGGAGCTTGATTTTCAGGTTATGCAACACAAGCTTAAAAATAGCCTAAGGGGTCCACAACTGTGAAATAGAATTTTGAATGTTTACACACCGCAATGCTAAGCGGCACCAGCCACAGAAATTGACCCATGACTAATTTATATCACCTGGGTCTCTTTTTTGTTCAGTTAATATTTATGTTTCATGACATTCTACCTTAATAGGTCTTTATCAGATCGGAATCGGCTGGGACGAGGTCGCTTCCTCTGCTTTGTCCTCTCGTTCTTGGTGGGCGACCGGGTGCTACAGGCGCTCTGTAACAGAGCTGCCCTTGTGTGCGAGAAAAGAGAGAAAGAGAGTGGTAGAAACGAATAATTTGAGACACGTCTGGCTAGCTTGGACAGATTGTCGAAAGGACTGCAGTGTTTGCGCCGTACGGAGACTACTTGGACGGCGGTGCGAGTAAGGCGGGTTTTGAGGAGACAACGCGCAGCAGACTGTTGAGCGCGGGAAGAACTCGGACGTCCCGACTGAGGCGTCGCTTCGTGTCTTTGAACGTGTGTGTGCTCGTGGATGATGATGGTGCCGAGGAGTATCGCCAATGACATCCAAACACACGGATTTTCTCGTCTCTGTTGACTACGCAAGAGGCCGCCGTGTCGTCCCTAATCTCTGGCTGGACCCAGGTTCGCATCTCTCATTCGTGTAGTATTTTTATTGTTTTTGACTGTTTTTGGCGTTTGTTTAGTATGTTTCATTTTGAGAAATAAGCAGTGTAGTTACCAAAACATTATTTCGCACCGAGAACAATTGTCTGTGCCTCAGTCAGTACTTTCTCAGCGCCGAGGATATGTAGCATCTGAGCTCATGTGGACTGGTCACGAGTACAAAAATAATAAATTGGATGCCGAGTTGGCGTTTATAGAGAGTTTAACTTGTTTATCATGTTATATATATATATAAAGTTCTTAAACTGGTTAATCAACACAACCTGTTCGACCGGCCTGACCAAGCCAAACTGGGCATGCTGGGGCAATAACCCACACTCTAAAAAAAAGCCTTTTTTTTTCCATAAAATACACCCCAAAACTTCATTTCGACGTACACTCCGTCACTGCTCGGGAGCAGTGACGGAGTGGGCTCGGGAGCAGTGACGACGACATGGCTCTCATGCCGCGTTTCTGCATTTCGCAGGAAATCCTGGCGTTTTTCCTGCTCTGGTTTTTACCCTTGGCTTCTGCTTCGACCGGGATCTCGGTTCCGCTGATGTCATCTTCTGAGATCAGCAGCCACGTGTGCCTCTTCAGCAGCATCACCTTGGATCGGCCGTCTCGGATACTCCCAACCTTCGGCACAACGGCGTCAGCAACAGCGACATCAGTTCCCCTCCCCTACTTAAACAGCATGCCGCGCGAACACTACTCCAGTGGGCTCGGGAGCAGTGACGACGACATGGCTCTCATGCCGCGTTTCTGCATTTCGCAGGAAATCCTGGCGTTCTTCCTGCTCTGGTTTTTGCCCTTGGCTTCTGCTTCGACCGGGATCTCGGTTCCGCTGATGTCATCGTCTGAGATCAGCAGCCACGTGTGCCTCTTCAGCAGCATCACCTTGGATCGGCCGTCTCGGATACTCCCAACCTTCGGCACAACGGCGTCAGCAACAGCGACATCAGTTCCCCTCCCCTACTTAAACAGCATGCCGCGCGAACACTACTCCAGTGGGCTCGGGAGCAGTGACGACGACATGGCTCTCATGCCGCGTTTCTGCATTTCGCAGGAAATCCTGGCGTTCTTCCTGCTCTGGTTTTTACCCTTGGCTTCTGCTTCGACCGGGATCTCGGTTCCGCTGATGTCATCGTCTGAGATCAGCAGCCACGTGTGCCTCTTCAGCAGCATCACCTTGGATCGGCCGTCTCGGATACTTCCAACCTTCGGCACAACGGCGTCAGCAACAGCGACATCAGTTCCCCTCCCCTACTTAAACAGCATGCCGCGCGAACACTACTCCAGTGGGCTCGGGAGCAGTGACGACGACATGGCTCTCATGCCGCGTTTCTGCATTTCGCAGGAAATCCTGGAGTTTTTCCTGCTCTGGTTTTTACCCTTGGCTTCTGCTTCGACCGGGATCTCGGTTCCGCTGATGTCATCGTCTGAGATCAGCAGCCACGTGTGCCTCTTCAGCAGCATCACCTTGGATCGGCCGTCTCGGATACTCCCAACCTTCGGCACAACGGCGTCAGCAACAGCGACATCAGTTCCCTTCCCCTACTTAAACAGCATGCCGCGCGAACACTACTCCAGTGGGCTCGGGAGCAGTGACGACGACATGGCTCTCATGCCGCTTTTCTGCATTTCGCAGGAAATCCTGGCGTTCTTCCTGCTCTGGTTTTTACCCTTGGCTTCTGCTTCGACCGGGATCTCGGTTCCGCTGATGTCATCGTCTGAGATCAGCAGCCACGTGTGCCTCTTTAGCAGCATCACCTTGGATCGGCCGTCTCGGATACTCCCAACCTTCGGCACAACGGCGTCAGCAACAGCGACATCAGTTCCCCTCCCCTACTTAAACAGCATGCCGCGCGAACACTACTCCAGTGGGCTCGGGAGCAGTGACGACGACATGGCTCTCATGCCGCGTTTCTGCATTTCGCAGGAAATCCTGGCGTTTTTCCTGCTCTGGTTTTTACCCTTGGCTTCTGCTTCGACCGGGATCTCAGTTCCGCTGATGTCATCGTCTGAGATCAGCAGCCACGTGTGCCTCTTCAGCAGCATCACCTTGGATCGGCCGTCTCGGATACTCCCAACCTTCGGCACAACGGCGTCAGCAACAGCGACATCAGTTCCCCTCCCCTACTTAAACAGCATGCCGCGCGAACACTACTCCAGTGGGCTCGGGAGCAGTGACGACGACATGGCTCTCATGCCGCGTTTCTGCATTTCGCAAGTGTGTAAACAATTTTCACTCTACGCTAAAAAATGCGACAATCGTTGCCTTCTTTTGCTCCCGAGCCCAGGAGAGCTGAGTGATATTGCTTGTGATTGTTTTTCGATGGTGTTATTGTTGTTGCGCTCCGGCGACGTCGAGACGAATCCGGGCCCTCTTACTCGTTCGGAGGCTGCTCTTGAGGTTGAATCTCTACCTGATGAGCCCTCCGAGCAGATGCCTGTTATTTTTAACCTTTTGAAAGACCTTCAGGCCCGCTCTATTCATTCGGCAAAAAGTCAGGCTGAATTGGTCGCCGACGTAAAGTCAATAAAGGCTGGTCAGAAAAACATAGAAATTAAAATCGGTCACATCCAGCAAAGGTTGGATACCTTAGAAGAAAAAACAAAAAAACTTGACAGTTTAGATCAAGATTTGGCCGGTGTGTTGGGTTCCGTGAAAGTCTTGACCACCCAGCATGACTCTTTACAGTCGCGGCTAGACGAACTGGAGGACAGGTCACGGCGCGACAACCTTATATTTCACGGAATTCCTGATTCTCGTGAATCATGGCAACAATCGGAAGAACAATTGCGGAAATTTCTTGCGGGAACTGTTGACACCCTCTCGGGCGGTGCAATTGAGCGTGCTCATCGTTTAGGGTTCTGCTCGGAAAATAAATGTCGCCCCCTCATAGTTAAATTTTCAAGCTACAAAATAAAAGACAGCATACTTTCCGCACGCTCCAAATTGAAAGAAAAGAACATCAATGTTAGCGAGGATTTCTCTCCTGCTACGGAAAAAACTAATTGAGTTTGCTAAAAATCAGCCAGAAGCACCACCGTTTCAGCTTCGCTATAACAAACTAGTCATAAATAGGAGACAGTACACGTATGACACTGCAACTGAAAGCGTGATACGATTTGCGTCAGATCATACCCCTGATAACCAACAGCCCAGTCTGCCGACACGTGGTCTGAGATAAGAAAACGCGAGGGGCAGTGGACGAATTTTATCTAATGTTTCGGTACTTTTTTCTAACATTCGGAGCGTTATTAACAAGCGTGATTCCTTAACCTCTGCAGTAGATAGCTGTAGTGCTGACGTAATAGTGCTAACTGAAACCTGGCTGCACTCTCAGTTCCGTGATCATGAAATTTTCCCAGACGCACATCGTTTTTCTGTTTATCGCTGTGACCGCATAACCCGTCAGGGAGGCGGTGTTCTTTTGGCGATATCTAAAGAATTTCCATCTCAGTGTATATATGTCCCCAGTGACTTAGAGATTGTGTGGGCTATCATGGAAGTGGGCCACAAAAGAATTGTCATCGGTATTTGCTATCGCCCCCCCACTATTTCTTCTAGTTTTGTAAACGATCTACACGATGTAATCAACCTTGTCAGAACTCGCTATCCCACGTTACCTTTATTTTTGTTTGGGTATTTCAATATTCCAAATATAACATGGGATGGCGAGACACCCAGTATGGCCCCCTTTTCCACCTTAGCTAATGAATTTTTAGAAATGTGCTCTGTCTTTTCATTCACACAACTCGTGAAACAACCTACCAGAACGACCTCATCTGTCGCAAACGTCTTAGATCTCATACTAACACCTCAGCCCGATCTTGTATCTGACATCAGTTATTTACCCGGCCTGAGCGATCATTCCCTGCTATCGCTACACATAAACCTGTCGCGACCTAAAACCATTAAAAAAGTGAAAACTATTCGAAACTACAGGAATGAGAACTTTGAAGCCATTAATTCTGAATTATCCGTGTTTCTTGATATTTTTTTGAAGGATTTTGATAAACGTAGCGTACAAAATAACTGGGATATGTTTGTAACCAAGGTTAATGCTCTAACGAATAAGTACATCCCTACTCGCACTATTATCTCTAACAGTAACGCACCGTGGTTTAACGTTCGCATTAAACGTCTATCTAACAAAAAAAAACGACTGTTCAGGTCAGCTAAACTTTCTTCAAACGATGCGCGCTGGGCCGCATATCAGCTTGCTTCCGAGGAATACGTAACAGCGATAAGAGAAGCTAAAGCAGAGTATCTTCAAACTACTTTGCCAGTCATGCTAACAACTGACACAAAAAAGTTTTGGCGTGTTATTAACCCAAAAGATAATAACGATATCACCCTCGTCAACAGTGATGGTAATGTCATTCCCTCTAATCAATGTGCCATCGTTCTTAATGATATATTTTCACGCAATTTTTCCGTAACTACAGACGTCCCATTGCCTAATGTAAACTCATGTGATTACCTTGCAATGTTTCCTGTTATTATTGATCCCAGTGGTGTTGAAAGCGTAATTAGATCACTCAAACAATCTTCTGCCCCTGGTTGCGATTTAATTGACCCAAAATTTTTAAAAAGTACCAGTGTTTATTCTTCTATCATTTTATCAAAGGTTTTCCAACAGTCCCTTGACGATGGTTATCTCCCTGCTGAGTGGAAGGTGGGAAAGGTTGTTCCACTCCACAAATCAGGTAACAAGAATTCTCCCTTTAATTATCGACCCATTTCGCTCACAAGCATCCCGTGTAAAATTTTTGAGCACATTCTGTTTTCTAACCTCGCTAACTTTCTTGAATCGAACTCATTTTTCACACCTTCACAACACGGCTTCCGTAAAACTTATTCGTGCGAAACTCAATTGGTATCTTTCACTCATAAACTAAACGCCATTCTTGACCGATCATCACTCGCCGACTGCATATTTTTAGACTTTTCGAAAGCATTTGATAAGGTGTGTCATAAGCTTTTACTTCTTAAATTAAGTCAGCTTAATCTCTATCCCAAACTTCTTATATGGCTCGAATACTTCCTCATCAACCGTTCTCAGTTCGTTTCAGCTAACAGCCTCACATCTCCCCCAAGTGGCGTCCACTCCGGCGTGCCCCAAGGCTCTGTGCTTGGCCCTCTCCTTTTTCTTATCTACATTAATGACCTCTCTTCTTGTGTTTCTTCCCATATTCATTTGTTTGCAGATGACTGTGTAATTTTCCGGGAAATTTTATGTGATAACGACATAACCACTCTTCAATCTGACCTTAACGCCATCTCTGTATGGTGCAAAACATGGTGCATGGAACTAAACATTAACAAATGTAAACTTATGCGTGTCTCTAGAAAAAATATTAACTCGCCCGTCTACTCTCTTAATAATGTGCCTTTGGACGCCGTATCTTCTTATAAATACCTTGGTGTCCACATTTCATCTAACCTAACTTGGAGCGTTCACACCTCGTACGTCATTAATAACGCTAACCGCATGCTGGGTTATCTTCGACGTAACTTTGCTAAAGCACCTTCATCCCTAAAACTACTACTCTACAAGGTCCTCATTCGCTCTAAACTCGAATATTCCGTTTCGGTTTGGGATCCAAGCCACGAAAACTTGATACACTCACTTGAAATGGTTCAAAATAATTCTGTTCGTTTCATATTGTCTAACTATAATAGAACTGCAAGCATCAGTACAATGAAATCTAACCTTGATCTGCCATCCCTAACATCCCGCCGCAAAATCTCTCGTCTTTGTCTCTTTCACAAACTGTTTCTTCATCCCTCCTTGCGCGCCGAACATATTTTACCCCCCCAATACATCTCAGCTAGATTAGATCATGTTCATAAAGTCGGGATTCCATCGTGTAGAACTAATGCTTTTTTTCAGTCATTCTTTCCTCGCACATCAGTGGAGTGGAATGGCCTTCCCGCCCCGACAGCAACAATCAAAGATCCCCAGCAGTTCAAGAACGCCATAGCTAACATTGTATAAATAAGAGTCAATTTACTGTACTAATAACCACTGCATTTTTAAACTTTATACTTATACATTGTACCCACTCCCCTCTCTAATGCCTTTGGCCCTGAGGGTATCTGAAATAAATAAATAAATACAGTGCCCTATCGTCGAACAGACGGCCCCCAACTTTACGTTGGGCTTGATAAAGGCTCGATATAACTTTTTAAATACCTAAAGTACGTATCAACGACCACATAAAGAAAACACCGAGTTTTTGCAATAGGGCCAAGAAAACCCCAGTTATTTTTTTTTTGTGGTCAGTAATACGTACATTAGCTATTTTAATAAGTTGTACCACACGGCTATCAAGCGGCTCGTAAAGTTTGGGGCCGTCTATTCGACTCATGGGCGCCAGAGCCGTATATGTAGAGAGTTTGGTCAATGGGAGGCGCGGGCAGAGCCAGGGCGTGCGGCAGACTCGGAAAGAGGGCTTGGCATGCTCTCTTGACCAACCAGAAGCCGAAAAGAATCCCCTAGCGGTGGTAGCGGCAAACAGTTCTGAGCCGATCGATCATCGAAGGTCTCTGTTCGTATATGGTTTTAATAAGTGCGTAAGAGTGAAGTGTAGTAACTCTTTGTGGTTGAAAATAGGGTGCACGTGTTGTTTCATCATGATCATGCAGAAAGATGTAAGAAACGAATGCGCCGCTCAACTCTGTTTTGCGCGGACAGAGTGTGACCGCTCGGACGGCAGATTCCCGGCGCTCGGCGTTTGGCGTAAGGATTATGTCGATCTTTCTGCTAGTCGCGCTCTTCCACCATCATTTTAGATGAGTGTGATTGAAACATCACGTGTACCATATTTTCAGCCATCGAGAGTTACTCTAATGCAGTTATCAGGTTTGTTTCTTGCGACCACCGCCAGGGTATTATTTCCGGCTTCTGGTTGGTCACATTCGAATTTGTGAAGACGCCCTGGAACACGCCCAGCCCGCTTTCGGCCAATGGCGCCGCTTCATTTGTCTCCTATACTTCCCAACGAATGGCCAAACTCTCTACATATACGGCTCTGATGGGCGCTGTACGTCGAATTGAAATATGTGGGTGTCTTATATGGGACAAAGGGTGTAACAGTACACCCATTTTACGCAATTTTTTTAGATACGCAATTTTTTTAGAGTGCAGCTTGAAGCTAGTGCACTTGTACGAGCTTAAGCTGTATTTCTATTAGGGCGTTGTTGTAATCAAATGCCTGCGGGCTCGACGCCAGGTTAGAATTTCTCGGAGACCGAAGAGAATATTCTTTAAGCATCTTTTTTATCTCAAGTACGAATCACTAATAATTTGTTCTATATTCTCAGTGCCATATGACAGCGATAAAAGCAGCTCACAAGGTTTTACGATGGGTCTTCCTTTTCTGCACAGTGTAAGATACACTCTTTAGGTGAAGACACGGTGGGGCTGAACGTGCGGCGCGAGGAATCAGATAGCGTTCGTTCGACGGGCACTCGAAAGGCTGCATCATTGCGCGGCCACCATGCCCGCGGCTGACAGTGTCGCTTCTGGCCGAGCGGCGAAACTGTGTGAGAGCGAAAAAAATTATTTCGTTGCCATGACAACCGGTACACTGTGGTCTTTCTCCACGTGCGACAACCTCGCTGGAGCTCTGCGCGTGTGGAGCATAAGGTGGCACGAGCCGTCTTGTGCCGTGCCCACGGGGCGGCGAGTCATCTGCCGGCGCCGCTTGAAATCAGAGTGAGAGAGAGAAAGAGAGAGAGTGAAAAGCGAACTTGATCGGCAAGTCGCGAGGTGCGCGCTGTCCTCACCTGAAAAGTATTATCTTACACCGTGCTTTGCTGGCAGGCAAAATAATCATTTTGCGGAACCAGTGGTCCTTTCTTATGGAACATACAACTGCGTGCTCCGCAAGAAATACGTACGACGAAGTACCTTTTCTAGTGAACAACATTCTGTAGTACTTTGAAAGCAAAGCATGCCCGTGCGCAGCTTTGATAATCGCTTAAGGAGCGCGAGGACAAAAACACATGACCGTAGAGGCTTCCGCATTGTTGAAGAAGGGTGGAAACAGCTGGAGTTACGACGACGACATTAAGTGTAACGACGTCAAATTGCAGGCCCGCACGCATTACAAGTAGTTATAACGGCACAAAATGCATTTCCTTCATTTCACACTGATATGGTAAAAGAAACTGTCCGTAATTAGTTTGAACTTGTCTAACGCTTTTACCGAGTTTTTCATTGAATACGAAATAATTAACTGTCCCATGGAGCGAGCCGACGTCAACAGCTTTGAAGCCGCGCCAAACGGTACCTTAAATCCTTTCTTCAAGTGAAGCCAGCCACTCGCAATGAAACCACGCGAAAAGCCTAGCCAAGCGGCACCTAGTTTCGCTGATCCAAAAGAAGCAGAGAAGACTGATGGATTTCGGCTTCAGACCCATTGGCTGGTGTGCGTCGACATTGGCCGCTGCGCGTCAGTTTCAACGACCGCCACCTCATGGACTGCGTGTCCGCGAGGCAGCGGCTCAACCGACTAATTTCTATTATAGTAGACTTGATCGGGAGCCCGCCGGTATCGCCACTGGCGGCCATTGCTTGACGCCAGGCAATACACGCAAGTCTATGGGAGAATAGCAGAAAAGTAAGAATATTAAAGCATGTACGCTGTGCTCGGAGGCGAGTATTTTATGGTGTGCTGCGATTTTTATGTCGGGTGTTTGGAGGTCGAATCGGTGTCTGTCAAACGTTCGGTCGCCAATAAAAACAAAATCAAACGTACTAGAGCACCTCGGGCTGAGCCGGCAAGCTTGCTCTCGTAGAGGAGTAAACGAAGAAACTTGCAGCCAATGAGATCGTCCTCGGGGAAGGCCAGAATGTTATGCATGACAAACAAGTTCCACCTCGACAGCGGCTTCCGGGAGTGAGCGAATTCCACGTAGCGAAGCCTTCGAGCTTGTCGTCTGCGAAAGGCAACTCAACGAAACCAACTCTGCGGTAACTCTACGAAACTCTCGCCTCGTTGAGCTACACTACATTTTTCGTCCAATGGAGTCAGTCTCGACCACGAAATATTTTTTTTAAGAAAAGCTGCGAGGGCTGTCAGTTTAAATGTTTGAACGCAAGCTATTTGACGGGCTTATTAAAAAGAAGCCAAAAAGTGTCAGTGCCTACAACAGCTTAGAAACGGGGGGAACGACACTTTTTCTCGTTCTTCCCATAGAGTCCCATGCATTGACTGGTGTTAATCAATGGCCGCCGGTGGCGACACTCGCCCCCAGCTGCCGAGGCCGCGGTCCGCGATCCAGCCTACTACAACAGAGATCGGCGGCTCCACCGCTCAACACCCAAGGTCAGTGCGCCGAGGACAGGGCGCGCGCTTGACCATCGACGCAAGTACGGCGCAGACGAAAGAAGGTAGCGGAAGAGCGGCGTACATGCTTTCTCTTTCACAACTCATACGAAGTGCTTAAATGCACCTCGAGCCTTTTTATTTGTTCCTAATATGCGATTTTTTAAAGAGAAACAATCACTTGAATTTTTGTTTCTCACTGTGATGGTTACAAGCAGTCCCAAAATGTACTTTCCTATTGCGAGCCTGCAAACGAAATTTGGGATGTCGACTGGATCATGCTAAACTCACCATTCTGCTAATTCATCGCGATTCGCATCAATCTGCGGAAAAAAAAAGAACAGGAGTTCGAGTAGCTTGACGCTGCTTTGATATCATTCACTAAATGCTTTACTGGCCGTTACAGTACAATATATTTAGCAGATATTTTCATAGCCGTCCTTCGTCAGACAGTATCCTATATTCCACGCAAATAGAATACGTTTTTAGAATATCAAAATACGACATAAAATTTCTATAAATATGCAAATGGTACAAACTAATGCAGACGGCATGCTTCTGTGATTTCTGGTTCGTCCGTTTTCTGCTGCTGGCATCTTGAGACGTCTCAAGTACCACAAGGTCCAGTCAAAAATATTTCAGAAACAGACGACTCTACCCAAGCTTCAGTCCAGAGGTCAAGCCCGGTGCCGGCCAGTCAAGGCCGCAGGGTTTCTCGTCGACTTTTGCGCCAAGCGATCCAGATTAGGACCTCCGGTTAGTGTAATATCCAGGCTTCGTATTTCTATTATTTTCGCAAATTTTGATCTCAGGTCCGATATTGGAAGTTCCGTTCAGGTGTTGCAAAATCCAATCCCATGTATCTGTGCATAACAACTGTTTAAAGCTGCGAGGGCGTATTTTGTGCGCGTAGTTTTGGCGATCGCGTTTGTACCGATCTGAGATTTAAAACGGTTCTCTTAAAATATAATACAAAAGGGAAAAGGGAAATGCTATTTTTTTTATACAATTGTGTATTTATTTTCTTAGTCTCGTGGAAATGAAGCGTGCGGGTAAAGCTAAGATGCTAGAGGAGCGAGGACAGGACGCCGCACAAATGTCATCCTGTCTTTGTTAGTTTTACAAAATAATTCTCCTCTAACACCGTATGTTTATTAGAAGTTTTTTCCCGTCTAAAACATAACATTTCGCGAATTCTTCAGCGTCTGAATTATCGGTATATAGTACCGGCGAAAATTTTTGTAATTACGAAATGAACGCTGCGCACACGTTACACTGAGGAGTTGTGTTAGCGTGATTAGTTTGTCGCAATGCATTTTGAATCGTGAATTATGCCAAATAACATTTCCTTTACTCTTTCCTGTTTTATGTACAGGCTTCAGGTGTTTTGACAATATCGCGCTGACGCCGGCCGCTTGGTAGATCAGCGCCTTATAGCGGCGTGAAACAGCAAGTCAGAGGGCCAGGCGTGTGCTTTCTGTCACACGTGCGTATTTTCGCTGGCCTGCTGTTTCACGCTGCGATAAGGCGCTAATCTACCTGCCGGTCGGCGTTCGCTCGTTATTGTTAAAGAATCTCAAAAATCTCAAAATTTAAAAAAGTCGTGTAAACATAAGGCGAGAGAGAGAGCTTTGGTACACAAGTGGAAAGGCTCATGGCGTCTGGTTATCCTCATAACATCTTATCTGAGGCCGTCGAAAATACAATAAGTTAAAAAAAAAAAGAAAAAAAAAGAAGAAAGCAAAACTAAGACCAGACGTCCAGCAGTGTTGCCAGATTTACACCGGCCATCACATAACATCAAAAAGTTGCATTCAGATATGACATTCCACTGGTATTTTTGGCACCGGACAAGCTGAAGAGACTTACCCCAAGATAAATGCACCCCCAAAACCATCAAGATGATTGCGAAGTAAAGAATAATAATAAATATATACTGTGCCGCAATGGTATAGTATAAAAAATACTATTCACCTCCGGGAAAGTTAATGTGAAACAATCTGGCCGGTGTGTGAATAGCAGACTGCGAGAACATGCAACATCTCTCAACTCCCCAACGGCGGTACATCTCGCAATACACGTTCGTGACTGCCACTGCACAGTGATCTTCAAAAAGACGGAAGTCCTCGGACCTCCGTTTTAAAATGTCAAGATAACTTTCCGAGGCGCAGAGAATCAAGGCCCTTGGTGACGTCTGTGTCAGTGCACCTTCTGTGTCCTTGTCAGACAAAAGCTATTATAGCTCCACCGTCCTGCGTGAGGTGTCAGGTTTCTATCAGGTGTATGATCCTCTCAAACTTCATCCTTCAAAGTCGTGCTGATATAATGTTAAAAATTATTTTAATGTCTTTATTAATAATTTCTGTTTAATTTTTTCTTTCTTTCATTATATTCTTCTATATCTACAATTGCTATCATTCTCCTACTTCTTTATTTTATTTCTTTTATTTTCGTCTTCTTTTGTCTTCCGTATAATTTCTACCGCTTCTTTCTTCTCTTCCTTATTTTTCTATTAAAACCCAGGTTGTTAGTATAGCGCTGTTGAGTGGGGGGATCGGTGGCCGAGTGGGCTAGCGCACACCAGCTCGGAGCACGTGGAGCGAAAGCTCGCACTGCAGGACCCAGGGATCCTGGGTTCGAGCCCTACCCCTGCCCGTTTCGATCTGGATGAGCATCGTACCGGCGTGCGGTCGTGTATCACTACTGCGTGGTACACGTTAAAGACCCCAGGCTAGCGGTTGTACTGCACTGGCTAAATTGCTCATCTACAGCTGGGAGACTCGTCGCCCCTGTGAGGCAAACCAAGTTCTAGGCTGTATAAACATACACACAACCCAATTTTCTTTTCGCTGTCCAGTCTACTTCATGTCCGTGTCTGTCCTTTGATCTTTTTAATTCAATATGTTAGAACAACCAGCCCACCTTAACATTTTAGTTATCTGCGTTAAAATTACGCACTCCCAGCATTCATAGAATGCCCGATGTTTTTACTGGTGCTGTGGAAATATAGTACAAATATTATTATTTTTTTGTATTATAAAAATATATTTGGAACCCAAGCTCTCCGGGTTGGCTCCCAGTCCGATTATCATTTAGACCAATTTGACAATCCAGACAAGTTAGTTGCTGCAGCCTGACCACCGATACCTGTGCGTTAGTTGCGGCAGTCTGGCCAGCGAGAGCATTTTCTAACTTGAACCAGTCTGAATTCCAGTTAAACAATTTTGCCTCCAGGCAGACCAGTTTGGTGAAAACAGCCTTAGAAGTTTAATTCCCAGTGGGCAGTTCGATCGGCTGGTCAGGTGGCCAGTATAACTTACTGTGTTTTTTTTCTCTCGATAGGGCTGTCATGCAGAGGGCAAAAGTTTCGCATCATTTACTTGGAAGTAGTAATTTATCTTATAGTAAATCTACTCCGACATAGGGACTGCTTCTTAAGTACAGCACTGAGAAGCGAAGGTAATATTTGAACCTTTTATATTTGAGCTCACTCGCTTACTTGATTATTCTTAAAGTTGTTCGTGCTTGTGCAAGTGTCTCAGGGCTTTTCTTTATGATGTTAGAAAGCACAGTCCATTTGTGCTAGCAGGGGTCCCGACCTTCTGACTCATTTCACCGAACGTAATGTAGTACGCGCGGTCAAGACCATGTCTATGCTCACGACGCGCTAACAACCAACAGCCTAGGCACTGAAGCAACTCTGGCGCCACACGCAATCGAAAGCTGTATTGGGGTTTCGAACAGTCTGAGAGGTGCCGTGTGGAAGGAGGACAGAAAACAAACAACAGATCCTCAATGACGAGGGTTTGGTGCTGGATCTCTTACGTCCCCGGAAGCCACTGAGTGACGCAGACTAGCGACGAGCGCTGGATCAGCGTTCAGCAGGCTCTCGTATTGTATTAGTGGAAGCAAGAGTCGCAGCCGGACGCTGATTCAGCAGTCGCGTTCAATCTGTATTCCACACCAGCCTACGGATGATGACGTATAAAACACAGAACTCAGGCCTTGTAATCTAGTAGTTGTTGGCACCCTAGTGAAGATGAAGTCGCGTACGAGGATAGGGGAAGGCGGACAACACGGCACAGCCGATCCCCGGACAACACTGAACGCGCGATCGCACACCTAAGCCCGTACCAAGCTTAGTCCAGCGGAGCATCGTCTGCGCTCAACCAGGGCTCTCGCGAGCCCAGTTCGGGACCCTAATCCGCGCGCCCCTTCCCATAATCCATGGCGGGAAAAGCGTTTTCTAATCGACTGCACCGGTTCGAAAGTTCCAGGGTTTTGGGATAAGCCCAAGAAGAAAAGAGAACACTTTGTGAGGAAAGGTTTCGATGTGGAATAGGTTGTCCAGTACTTTCTTTAGGAGCCTATCTACGCATGTGTATACTGAATCATGCCGTTGACGCCTAACGGATCCGGGGGCGTTGCGCTCGCGTATCGGATAGTGGAACTGTATTTCGACCTGCTTCAGTTAGAACGATGGGCAGAACATTCCGCACCAAGAGCGATGTTGCTCGGGGCGATACGATGTGGTGGCGGACTTTATATGCCTAGGAGATAATTTATGTTTCCTTCGCGACATCATCTCTAAGCAGAACGAAGAACGTTTAGTATAATAAAATCGTGACTTAAATTACGAATGAAAAGACTAGTTTTACTCTAATGATATGAACCAAATGTTTGACCGCATAAATCATCCTGCAAAAATGTTTTGCATATAGCGTTTGTTTGTTATCTTATTTTTATGCGTATTTTTATTTAGATAAAACAGATAATCGTCACGCAAAAATTGATTTATGAACGGCTGTGCACGAGCAGCAAAAACAAGTGTTTGCTCAAGAGATTGGAGCATGGAGCTCAATTTCTACGCTCCAAATACGTTTGTTTTAGATAGGTAACGTCCTATTGCGACAACATTATTACGCGTTATATATATATATTAGTTATGTAATTTTGCGATGAAATCAGGACGAAAAATAAAGTAGCAAATAAAGCTTGAAAAAAATCCTGTATTTATTTCTGCTATGGGATCCTGTATAAATGTTATGCTGGTATTGAATGCAGGGTCTTGAGTAGGCCATACAGGATACCTATACGAGATCCTCTGTGTGATACCCACACAGAGGATCTCGTATAGGTATGCAGGACTCGTGCCTGCAGACAGGAGCCCGTATAGATATCCACACCTGCAAATCATATCCCTACGTCCTCACGACTCTATAAGTAAAGGCTGCATGATCACACTGGACATGTTTTACAGCGACACCTAATATGGGCTCGCTTCACCAGTCGTAGTAGTTTTCGGTGTTGATATTTGGCGATGTATGGCATCTCTCGTCCATGTTGCCAAATGCTTAAAAAACATGTCCCGCCGCCCTTGGGATTCAAATCTGGGTCAGCTGCATGCAAAGCGGGGGCAATAACACTCAGCCACGCCCCAGCGTTAATAACCCACTACATACTTCACTGTTTTGTACTGTCAGTTGCACACATAAAACGAAGCGAATTGGAGCGTTTTATGGTTAAAAGTGAAAATATGGTGGAGCGGTTTTGTAAAGACCAGGAGTTTGCTTTTAAGGGCTCTTATAGGAACTTCCATTCATCGCTTGTTTGACTTGCCGTATGAAGCCGTACAGGATTAAGCTATCCGTTTCGGACTCCTGTATGAAAGTGAGTAGGATATATTTCCCTGTAAGACTTCTTGTATAAAAAGTAAACAGAACGCTCCTTGCATTAAGACTGTCAGGAAGAGATGTTTACAGGCAATGACTAAATATACAACTTCCCACAAAAATATATACTTAAACCGCTTTCCTGTACGAATTCCTGTATGAATGTATATAGGAGTTTTAATGGGTAAGCAAAAAGAAATCATGATGCTTTGGTCCTAATATGTCGTACATTACATCGATATATCTTTAAAAAATAAGTTGCACCTTTAAATTTGCGATTACACTAATTATTTCTTTCCGATTATTATCACTGATTCAGACAAATTGGCAAACCAATCTGCCGTTTTTCAGAATACATATATTGGTAATAAAGTAGAATTTTGTAGCTGTAGGGATTGATATAAAAATATTCTGATATAAATCGAATACATCGGACTAAACTAAATCTTACGTATTTCACAATTTAAAAAAAATGTGTATTTTTTTCGTCTCCTTGACTAGAAAGACTGCGATTTTCGCAGCACAAATTTAATTGAACATTGATTTGAAACATATACATCAACACTAGCAGAAACTGTTCGCGCCGGCTTTCGCCTAATCTTCGCAATGGTGTGAAAAGCAAAATCGACTTCGTGTAAGTGGAGGTTATTCCACCGTCCGATTTTTTTTATCGGCAGCACTACAGTGCCTTGTACGTTTCTTCGTCTGGTGTGTTTACCGCTGTCAAACGACTGAGCCTTCGATTTCCGCCTCAGTATGCCACAAGGGTATCACGCTGTCGCCGGTCTTTATCCTGCAGGCGGGATCACAGCAGCGGGGGTGGATGTGCCAGGCGTATGTTCCGCTGCCCCAGGTCGGTTTCCAGATTCAAATACCAGGGAAGTTTGGGCAGTCGGGAGTTGGGACGCCCTGAAATTTAAAATGCAAAATCGCACCAGTAAATTAAAGAAACAACAACAAAAAAACAGGCACATTAAACAGACGACACCGTGCACTTTGAAATACGGCGGCAAGGAAAAAAACAGTCAGCAATACTCAAGTGGCGGAGCTGACCTGGAAACGTTGGGAACAGCCCTTTTGCCAAATTACCCAAGCGCCAAAAATCATGCCGCGAGAGTAGTCGTACGCGCTGCACGTGTTTGCGTCTGCAGTAGTAACTGTTCGAAAGCAAATGCCCAAAACAAATGCCATCTTGCACGCGCGTTTGTCAACGCTTTATTTTAATTGCTTGCTTCTAATCATTTATGCGAGGAAGGCGAGAGCGTGTTACGCGTGTACCTACTTTCCCTAGGGTGCCTTCGTGTGCGCTTTAAGATATCTGGCCATTTTGTCCCACACTTTTATTTTACATTTTTTGTTCAGAGCGCGTGAAAAAGCGTGTCCCTGGACGCATTGTGGCATTGACTGTGCTATGGCCGGTAACCTTGGCTATGGCGTCATTTTGTTGCCGTCGATTTCTTTGAATTTTCCCCGTGAGCGCGTGCTGTCGGCATCGGGTACTACAAAGGGTGGTATCACCCTATACAGAAGGACATTGAGCACCTTAACTTTCCCAGCGTTCTCCAGGATGCTTAGAAAATTTAGATTGCAAATCATTCGTTTTTTTTTTTTTAATTTCTCCTTTACTCTTATGTCCTAGTTTTTTTTTCCCCTCCTTATCTCTCCTTTTACTATACAAAAATTGGGGAGAGGCTGAATTCCGTTAGTGTTAATACGCCTCTCCTCAAAGCACCCGGACGGAAGGCTCGCACTATGGATCCAGGGATCCTGTATCCGATAGACCCTTTCCGAAATAGAGCCGGGCCACATGGCTAACTATCATTATCATAATGTATATAATCTGTATCTGCTAATGGCGGACTTTGATGGCTTCTGATGCAAGAATATGAAGATGGGCACCGATGCTGAGCATGAGCATTCAAGACTTTCGTTAGCTACTGGTATGATGTCACCCTGGCGAGACTTTTAAGCTTCTATGCGCTATGCTTTTGAGGGTGTCATGTAAACGATTAGAATGCTATGCCTCGGTACGCCCCAGACAGCCCATGACGATAAAATGTAAATAACTATATCAAGAGTTTTTACGAAATAAGCACCTCAAACAGAGTGGTATTTCGATGACAACATCGAAACTGAATGAAATACAGAAATAACTGTACTACGAAGAAAACCGTAAATTTCGTACGTCTGCCGTTGTCTAATAGATATTAGATTTTAACCTCCATTAGCATACACAAGCTAAGACGCAAATTTGAACCACAAGATGAATTTGTGAATTATTCTATTCCCAGCTATGCCATTTTTCATCCCAAGCAGCTTGCGCGTGGTCGTGCATAATTACTGTGTGGTGCATTTTGTTGTTTTTTTTAATTCATTTCAATTTTTCTTGGTGCCTGCAGCCTTTTTTTTTGTTTTTGTTTGAATGGTTGCTGTTTGTTTTGAACTAGACTGGGCTAAACTGAATTGTACCGATGAAGAAAGGCAAAAAACGCAGGCGAGCTGGTAAATGACATCCATAGAAACTTAAAACGTAGAAACAATACAAAAAAAAAAAAACGGACGAAACAACGAAGTTTTTGGAGACTTTTTGTTCTGTCCGCGTTTTTATTGTTCCTAAGTCTCAGGGTTTGAATGTATAAATTGTTCTGGACTGGTGTTGAAAGGCAGATGTGCGGTTCGCACCGCGCTGTCGTGCTCCGTTGGCTCACTTCTTACCTCCTCTTGCCTTCTTACAAGAGGAAACAAAATTTTTTGGCTCTCGAGGAAATTATAACGAAATTTCTCTAGAATTAACGTAGCGACAGCAGCCATTTCGGGCATGACTTATTTTCATCAACCGAATTTATCATCTACGGAGTGTAACAAGAAAGCCATTCTCCAGAAAGAAGAAATTAACTCACAATACAATGGAATATTACAATTATTTCAATGCAGAAGCTTACACAAAACCTATTTGCAGATCATAGCTATCCAAGTCGAGGTATATCCCACATTGGGCGCCCACGGTAGTACGTTTTGCTGTATGATTTGGTTTCATCTAGAGGCGCAGGAGTGTGCGATGTAACACCGGCTCGCGGACAGAAACTTAGCACGAGGCGTCGTTGCCCTGCATCGTTTCCCTTTTTCTGTGAAAACAAAACGACACAAGACCGACAGACATAGGCGGTGCTAGAGAGAGAGAGAAGAAAGGCCTAATGATCATGGCGAGGATCGCCCAGGTAGCACAGCCCGATAGAACGACCGCGACAATCAGTCAGCGCCGCGCACAGGCGACCACTGCGCTGTTTGTGCTCCCGCGCGGCTAATGAGCGAGTGAGGCAATTATGGTCCGCATTAGGAGAACTCGGCCGAAAGGGCAGTTGGACAGCTTGGCTGTCCGATCGCGTAGAGGCGGACGCGGCCGGGCTGTCGCTTATTGTCCCTCCTCGCCAGTTCGTTTCCGCTCGTTCTACCAAAACTCGGGTTGATGTACGGGATTGACATCCTCGGGCCGCGTGTCCCGCACAATTTTAGCGGGTTGTGACAGGGGAACGAAGTTTGGTGGTGCGTCTCTGGAACATTTACTTTCGGGACGTCTGCTTGCGTAATGCTCATCAGCCTTTAACTGCGAAACAGTTAGCGCTGGAAAGAAGCTTGATTTGTTTGTAAGCTGGGAAAAAGGCGTGCAGTTGGCGGAGTCAGTGCACGATCAGCGGTGTTTTTCTGTTTCCTACTTGTGTTGTTCTTGTTATTATTTTTTCAATCTATTTATATAGTGAAAAACCGGAATCTGCATTAACAACACAATTCGAGCAGTGTTTTGTTTCAATTTTTTTTTTGTACCCATCGTAAACTTTTGAACTGGACAGCTAAGTTCGCCATTTCAGAAAAAGGTACGTGGAAGTGCCGTCATGGAAAGGAGAAACGTATCCTAGCAGCACTCACGCGGCGGCTCTGCCAACTTTGACGCCGCTACGTCATCGCGAACTTGACACCTGTCACGCGTTCGAGCGACGTCCGGGGCCAACTCCCGACGAGCGGAACGAGCTACACATTCCCCGAGGCGTCCGTATGCGCGGGATACGGGGTAAGATTTACTACGATGCGGGGAGCAGTTTCCGCCTTTAGTGAAGGAACGGAAACCAATCCCGTGCGTCGCTGGCGTCGCACCTGTTCTATTACAGGTAAAAGTATTGAAAAACAATAAAAACCTGTGTGGCGCTGTTAAAGCAAACCACTTTTTTGTGTCCTTTTGCAACACATTTAAGAGTTAATTGGAGAGAAAGTTGTTGCGATATTACAAGGAATGTGGGATGCGTGCTTCGCGCCTTCTTTAAAGCAACATGTCGGAGCAAGCCAGAATCGCGGGTTTGATGGCTGGACATAAAGAGCTCCCTTTACCAGTGTTTTGTGGTCCCGGTGCGTAATGAAGGCGCGGAAGCAAGCAGACGACCTGGACAACGACGCCTGCTTGCTCTGTTGAACCCAAGAAACATTCGGTTGATATGACTTACCCTGAGACAGGGAAGTACAAGATAACGTAAAAGGAACACGGTCAACGCACAGCGTATAAAAAAAAAACACAAAAAACAGCTGTGTGTTCGGAGGCGTGCCTTTCTTTTCCTGCCCTGTCTCAGGTCAAGGTATGTCCATTTTTCACGTGCTCGCCTGCGCACTCACTTTTTTTGATACCTACAGTGTAGTCATAACTTGCAACAACAACTACTTTCATCTTGTCTGGAATACCTCAGTAGCAAACTTCGTCACGTTTTATTTTTTTTTTTTTTTTGTATATGCTGTAAACGATTTCATTTTCGCGAATCCCCTACATTTCGCAAAAAATAGGTCCCGCGAACGATTCCGCTAAGATGTCAACGCATTGGAATCTTTATGGAGATCCCACAGCGTGGCGAAAATCAGAACCCGCGAATTAATAAAACAATTTAGCTTTAACCTAAATCGCGAAACATTCAGCCGGCGATAAATAGGTTGCTTACAATATATTATTGTCTGCCTGCATTTAATCTTGTCTCGTATATGGCAGGCCTTCGTGTATGTTAGTAGATATATTACGAAATACAACATAGCTGTAGTGTGCTGCGAAACGTGTTAAAAAACGATATCAATGTTTGACATAACATGCGATTTAAAAATCTCCAAGTGTTTACGTCGTGCTGTGCAAGTGTGTTCATTTTTACTTTCGAGAATGAAACATTGCAAAGCCTGTTTTCATATCATTTTACGTTTTCAAGTTACGGTTTTCTATTCTAAAAATAAAGCCCTTTCAAAAATAAACTAGCTGTGCAACAAAACATAAACCCTGATACTCTACGTAAAAAAGTACACATACACCTAAATGTCTCAAACACAGCTGAAATGTTTATTTCCCAAAAAGTGCTTAAACAGGCAATATGACAAAAAGTAAGGGGGAGAGAAAAACCTGGAATGTCTTGAGAAATCCTGACACAAATCCTAATACTAAGTCAAGAGGCACACCTGAGTGATGTAGTCATATCACAGAAGGTAATAACGGGATGTTTAAAACCACAGGGGATGTAAAACTGTGGCGGTGCGTCCCTGTAGGACCACCAGAGCCTACCAAGACACCATGGTCTGAAGTGTCTGCACTCTTCAAAAGGAAGAGAATGACGACGAGGAACCCGAGCTGGAGGCAGCCCTGCGCGAGAGGTAGAAGAAGGACGGGCCTGACGGTGAAGAGACCGCACTGCAAGTTCCGGCTGACTGCCCATGCCCAGGCTCTGGTTTTTTGTAGAGTAAAATATTTTAGTTAGGTTTCCCGACTTTGTTGGTCCATACCCGCCGCGCTCACGAGAGCAGTTGGGAAAGCCATAAAACAATGCCCAATATGGCAATATCCCTGGTTTAATCAACACTAAGAAATAGGTCTTTACAGGCCTACAGATGGTCTAAAGTATTTCTCGGCTCTTTGCAGAGGAAAGCCAGGTAAACTTCGTCGGTCTGGCAACGCACAAGCCTTCTCTGTCATTATCCCACGCATTTCATGCCTTCTGCTCATAACATGGAAAGGCTATCGATATCACCGCCATCCACTCAACACATATCCGGGGGCAGTACCGTACGTCTCTTAACACAGCGCAAGATATACCTATGAACGGGTTCATCAGGTTCCTCGACCTCACCCTGGAATTTAAAGATATAAACATATGTTGGAAGTATGAACCAAGTTCGTGCAAAAGATTTCTTTTGTTTGCAACTGAACATTCCAAAACTATAAAACGGAGTGTTTCCTACATTGCTCTTGTATCGGCCTTAAAGAAGTATTTTCACCAAAATAGTGCGGAGAGTTTTGAAAAGCAATTTTCCTGCCTGCGTGATTCTAGTTATCCGATAGGTTTCCTGGTATGCGCCTCAGAAAACATCTGCACCAAACTGTAACACAAATCAGCTGAAACAGATATGGAAGAAGGAAGACAATAACTAAGCAAAAAATTGCAGTACCCTACATTCCTGGCATAACCCATAAATTAAAAGGAAGTAGCTGCGAGGCAGGGCAATAAGGTTGTGTGCTCTGCTCCAAACTCGGCGTATTGTATGAAGAAAGGTATAAAACGCAGGTGAGCTGAACTCTAAGCAGTAGTCGTCGTCACCTGCACGTTTAGAGGACGGAGTCTATTATAATCTGTTCTTTTTAGAATTGACGGCAAGAAAGCAGCGAAAAGAGCTGATTGCAAATTTGTGTTTTCATGCTGCTATGCTCCTTTGTATAGTATTTACAAAGACATGCCAAAGCTATAGACAAAGGGCCTGCACAGTTGTTAATGGTTGGTACAGCACATTCTTTGTGGTAGTGTGGATTTTAAGTGGTACACAGCCACCCTATGCAAGAGGAATGAATCGAGCACGCTCACCGAGGAGGAGTCTGTCGTCGTCTACCAGCCGTCCTTGATTGACGTTGCCGCAGAGCCAAGAGACGCATTACACAAAGGGGTAATCGGCACCGTGGTTCCATGCATCTTACCAGGCATTCGGCGTCACGCATCTAGAACTGTGAGAGAGATGCCGACATAAATTTACCTGAATGTTCCATTCATGGTTCACAAAGCAGTCTTGATTCCAGAACCTTCCAAGCTCTTTTGACACTATTAACATGATTGTGACACACCTTCATTGCCAGAAGCTATGATGACAAGTCACCACTTCCTTCAAACAAAAATAATGTGGCGAGCGGAAGGATCCACGTTTCAAAAGTCACGACATACTACCAAGAGTGCTCGTGCAGTCGAAGCACAAGGGCGGATCCAGAGGGGGTGGTCAGGATGTCCTGACCCCCTCCTGAATTCTGTATGTGTAAAAACTTAGGGCATGGAGACGGAAAGAGAGGGGGGGGGGGGGGAGTCTTCCCCATACGATATGCTGACCGAAAATGTGACCCCCTCCCCGTCTAGGAATACCTGCGTCCACCCCTGGCGGAGCACACAAGCCCGCACCTTCCATTTATAAAATGGCATATCCACACCGTACCGGCGTTACGCTGTATTCTTTTTGACACAGATGGAACTGATTTTGAGTACGTAATACGAGTGTACTTACCACAATCACGTTGAGGGCGTAGAAATGCTTGCGGCACAGTGTACCGCCTTCATGGCGGTGGGATCGTTCTTGGACGGGCCGACGATGACGATCATCGTTTCCTTTACGCAAGCGATGACGCCGAATATCCTACCGAATGGCATGAGGCCAGTCTCCACGTCGTACCTCTCGCTCGGCTTCTCGGGGAAGCGGAGCCAGCCGCGCCGGATCCCAACACGACGCACGATTACAATGGACGCGACCCGAACAGAGACGCCGACTGTCTTCAGTCCCGCGCTGCGCGCTCGTCGCTCGCCTCCAAACTTTGGAAGCACTCCGTGTCGTAGAAACGAAGTGTACAACACTTGAAGCTCCTCAGCCGTGAACGTCCACGAGCTTCGTTTCGCCGTCTCTTCACCTCCGGTTCGTCGCGCCAACGTTGTCTCGCGCTGCCGGCGCTGCGTCGCACGCTTGCAATCCTCCGGGAGCTCGAATGCTGCGTGGTACTGTCGGTAAGTCTTACTGGCAAAAACAATAACTAAAGTAGTTGAAGGTGGCATAATCGTCCGACGACGACGCGGTTTGGAAAGTATCACTAACGAAAGACACCTACTGAGGAGCTAGTACCTTTTGAAACCTACTCAGTACAAAACGAAACGTCAATATGTTGTCACGTCCGCTAACCGGCTCCGCCCAGTTTAGCCGACTCCGCCCACATTTTTTTAGAGATATTACGTCACTCTTGCTTGCAACCAATCAGACGTCAAGATGTCACTTCCGTGTCGTTTTAAAAGGAACATGTAAAATGTCGAACCTGGCTATCCTGGTGACCAATTGAATTGTCATCACATATGTCTGACGGTAGGATCAAAATTTATCGAGTGTTTTTTGTCGAAGTGACAAGGCGAGTAAATTGGTTATAAATCAGAAATATGGGGATTAATACTACATTAGTATATATTAGTCTAGTGTAAACATTTTAACAGTGAGTAAAGGGTGGTTTCCACTTCTACGTTTTATTACAGCCGACTGCACCGATAACAAGGTTTTAAGCTTCTGCTGGATACTTACGTTCGCTTTCGTGGCAGCGCGACAACTCACCACCTGTCATAACAGGCCTGGATCCGTTTTTTAAGCAGCAACGGTCGTAAGCAGTCGCAACTGCGTGTACCAGCCTTATGTCTCTAAGCTACAGACCTTGCACGTAAACGGCAGATCCGCCTATGTGTTTGGCTGCCTAATCAAGAAAACATCATCTGATTGATTATATGTTCTGGATTGCGAAATCCTAAATCGTTCCTCCAGATTCACTCTGGGTAGATAAAACGTCAGAAACATTGTTCTTTATGGATTTTTTTCCCAGTTCACCCGACATCCAAATGTGACGCAACCGGCGGGAAGCAAGGCGAGTGTTTGGAAATCAGGTAGGCTTGCGCCCAACTTGTTCGCGTCTAACAACAACAACAAAATGAGAGGGTAATCGCAATATGAAATTTTCAATATTTTTTTTTTTTCATATTCAGAATGTATCGCCTTGAAAACTACGTACTAAGCTATATAAAAGAAGTAACTGTGATTTTGAGAAACATTCCGAGGACACCTGAGCGCTTCTTAAGAGTTGTGAATGTGAAAGTATTATTGTCCAATTGAACGCCGCCAGAAGCGGGCGCTGCGCAGGGAAGGTGCGCAGCGGTGAGCAGCGCAGATCGCTCTGGCACGCTGATGACTGCTGGGCCACTGCGCGAGGCATCGGCGGGAGTCCGAAGCTTGGCGCGGCGCAGCGCCCCGGTGGCACCAGGCTCCCCAACTGCGCAGGTGCGGTACCCATGCACGCCTGCACGGCTTCCGTGGCGCTGCATCTCCGTTGCTGTGCTTCTTGAGCGCTTCGCTGGCTTCCGTGAAGAAGCATCTCCGTTGCTTTGATTTTAGGCATTGGAACTTTGGGTGCAGTTCCGCTCAGCAAATTGAAATTTAGCTGCCGCTTTGCTCAGCCAATGGGAATTTAGCTGCCGGTTTTCGCTGCTACAGACTGAATTTAGGTGCCGTTTTTCGCGGTCACAGACAACGCCGGCTTCACTCATTGGAACAGTTAATGCTTTCACATTAAAAGCGTTTTTGGAACTCGATACGCTGAAGCCACAGCTCGCGAGATGCCTGAGATCACTGCCGGAAATCCGCTTTCCTTCCATCACAAGCAACAAACTACACTGGTAAGAAAACAAACTCTAATGCACCCAAGAGAATACTCCCACACACATCTTTCCTTAATGAACGTGTCATTTGTTTCATAATTTATTTAAAAAAAATTGCTGGATACCGCAGCACGTGTATCTACTCTTCTAGGATATATATTCTCCTTGGATTTGGGCAATTTTATCAAAAGATTTATAGACTCTCAAAAGACCGCTTCTGGTTGGTTCTATTTTCAGCGTTCGTGTAAGTCACACGTATTTTGCTCGCCTTTCAATGCGATGAACATGCGAAAGCTGGGTTGTGGCTATGCGGGTTGTGATTCTGGTAAACAGTACCTGTGTTCGATTTATCTGCACCTCCTGCGCCCGTGCAGGAGGTAGAGAGCAGTGTACTTTTGTTATGTGTTTCAACATTCCACTAGAAGTACACCGCGCTACACTTTTCTTGCAATGGTGCAGAACGTGCATGTAAATCAAAAGGAGCTATTGAAAATCTGCGTAGAAAGAAATGAACCACTAACTTTTACGCAAGGCGGTGGGAATCTAATCTTTTTGAAGGTTTTGGAGCAGGCAGGAAGGACGCCATCTGCTCACGTAAAAGCCTTTCATGGTGCAGGTTATTGTGCCGCTGTGCGTCGTCGCGTCTGACATCGGTCTACTGGATCCTACGTCAGAGCAGCGGCAGCTGCATGCGACGAGAACCTACCATCAAACTTCCCATCCGACAATTCCAGCTTCTGCGGAATTCTTCAAGGTTCTACTTATCCCACCCACCAGCCAACCGAGTGGGCTGCTCGACCCAGCACATAATCATGCGCGTGTCACAGAATCTCTGGGTTTCGGAGCTGGCAGGAACGAGGCCATGCGATCACGTAAATATTTCCTGGAGAAGATTGTTGTGCCGTTGTGCCTCGTCACCGCTGGCATCTGTCTACTGGATTCTACGTCTGCGAAGCGACAGCTGCATGCGACGTGAATCTAATATCAAACTTCTATTCCGACGATTCCAAGTTCTGCGGAATTCTTATGATGCTCTTCGCGCCACGGTAGACCTCGTGTCTTTGCAACTGAATGACAACTGGTAGGATCGAAAAGTACGTCAACTGAGCGCCAGCGCAAACATGTATCATGGGCCGTAAACCGAGTTTATGTTAGTCACGGCATAGTTTCTATGTCACCACTCCTGTATAATAGAAGTGCACTTTTGTAGGGGCGCGAGGAACTTCCTTAAATGCGTTTTCGAAGTTGTTGCTTTTCGGTAGTGCCAAGGTTCGCCACCCATATAGGTCGCCGAGATAGATCTGCAGCGTTTCCTAAAGTGTGAGCAGCTTCATCTTTTTATTGAGCTTGAGGTTGACGCGAGCACATCGATGAAAAAGAACGGTGCTTGTTAAGGCTATCCAGGACAATGATCTCGACAACGATGAAATCGAAAGGGTGCGGAAAAAAAGAGAAAACAAAAAGAAAGAACACGAAACAAATAAAAAAAAAAAACTCTGTCTCAATGTCAAGCTAAGAAAAAGGAGTGGAGGACTCGAAGGGTAGGTAGAAAGCACCCGAAGTCGCTGTGCAATGACGAAACTCGTTGTCTTTTAAGGTGGGGCAAGGCATGAGGCCCTACCTTTTCAGCTTTGAGAGAGCCTGCAAGAGGGCCCGTTTCAATCGGGCTTCTTGGGCCAGAAGGTTACTGAGAGTACTGTTATGCGTTGAAGCTGGGGCAATCGCGAGGTTATCCGCGGACGACTCAAACAACTACGAGTGCGGGAAGAGCTGCCTGCTCAAGGAGTACCGTTTCTCGGCAGAAGCGTTCAGAAGAAATTTAAGAGCGTGACCAAGAAGCTGGTGGCTAGTTATGCGGAGTTCGCATACTAACTTTGATCGTACCTTGTCGAGTGGATGAAGGTCGCCGAGTCTTATGACGACAAGGGGAAAATTCTAATGTAGATTGCGCTCGAATAGTTCTGCAAGACTCCCTCTGAGAGCATGCGGACGTGGATTCAGGATAAGCCAGGACTAGACATTGTTTATTGTGCCGCGGATCTTGACGATGTGTACACTTCACGCAGCGGAGGTAAAGATGGAACGGGGAGAGCCTTCGAGAAGGAAACTGTGGATGAACGGAGAAAGTTGGGCTGGAAAAGACCAGAGTCGCGGAAGAAGGGGTGGGGATAATAACTCTGCGACATTCCGAGGTAATGCGCACGTCAGTCGGCAAAATAATTTTTTTTCAAAATAATAATAACTTTATTCACCATATCACATATGATGGAAGCTGGGGAAAAAAAGCTGACAAAGCAGCTTGACGGGCCTACAGCCCCCTCAGTAGGTACACAGCGGGGGCCAAGTTTCATACAAGCAAGCAAATAAACGGAAACAACCACAAAACGCTATTGTGTTAAAACAAAAAAAAGAAAGACTAACAGGCCATCAACTACACATGAAATCAACAGTGAAAAAAATCTGCTCAAGAAAATTCCGCATAAACAACAACATATTTATATCAAAAGTAAATATTCACGTAACGCTCGCGGGCTAGAAGATAATATATCAACATTCGAATTATGAAAGTGTTTAGTAATGTTGGAAGTGCATTTCTAATAATGTGAAGGCCGTACTTTGTCCGCGATGTATCAACCATCCAGAAATCTGAGTGGCGAGTAGGATGTGTAAGTTGCATTGTTCTAAGGGATGCCAATGTAAGGAGCAAGCTATTTATCACGAGATATTCTTGTTTATGCTTCATGATAAGCCCGTATTTGTTTTGTTGGCCTATTTTAAGTACCCCGAGTTTTTCAAAAATTTGGTCTGTGTGAAAAAGATAGGTCACGTCACACACGAGTCTTAACGCCCTCTTTTGCAGTAAGAATATTCTATGTAACTTTGTTTTTGTAGTGGTATCCCATATCAAAAGACAAAAGTTCAAATGAGATACAAATAATGTTATACAGAAGTATTTTAACACTTGATGGAAGAATTAGACGGTGTCGATGCATCAGACCTATTATACAAGCAAGTTTTGAAATAACGCAATCTAAGCGCGCTGTCCAAGATATATGTTATTTGAAAACAGCACGCCCGAGGTCTTGAATGTGTTGACCATTTAAATGGGGGACTAGTATAGGACGATGTCACTCGAAAGGGTAATTTTACTCTTTTTGGGACTAAAAATCAAGGCTTTAGTTTTGTCTTTGTTTATTATAAGCTTATTTTATGTTGACCAAACCTCCAGCCTTCTCAAGATGTCGTTTGCTACTTGTACAATATCGCTGCAATTCTAAAATGATATAGAAATACTGGTGTAAGCAGCGTAAATGATAAATTTAGTTTGGGGTGTAATATTACCGATGTCGTTTATGTACATTTTAAAAAGAAGCGGACCAAGTATAGTTGCTTGGGGTACTCCCGATTTCATAGGCTTTAAATAAGAAGCCTGACCCCAGATATGCCCATAATGACGCCTGTTTTCTAGGTATGACTTAATAAGTGGTGCCACATACCCTCTGATACCGTAAATATAAAGTTTTTGAAGAATCAAATCACGGTTAATAAATTGGAATGCCTTAGTAAAATCTATAAATATACCTAACACTACATTGTTGTCTTCGAAATTACGTAAAATGAATTCTTTTTGGTCCAACAGACCTAGTTTCGTGGAACGTCTCTCTCTAAACCCGAACTTGAATTCCGTAAGAATGTTTTTTTTTTCTGCAAATGTGGTAAGACGAACAAAAATAGTTTTCTCTAACCCTTTCGAAAAGACTGGAAGGAGAGACACAGGCCTATAGTTACTTATGTTATTTCTGTCATATTATTTTGTAAAGTACAGTCACTTTTGCTATTTGCATTTTTGTAGGGAATGTGGCTGTCTCTAGGCTAAGATTAAAAATGTGTGCAGGACACCGGCTAATGGTGTCTGAAACATAAATTACTGGCCGTATTTGTATATCATCAGCGTCGCAGCTATTACTAACGGTTACGTTACGAAATATTGCTATTACCTCGTTTTCAGTTACACGATTTATTTATTTATTTTTATTTATTTATTTATTTCAAATACCCTCAAGGTAAGTACATTGAAGAGGGGAGGGAGCTACAAAATATTAACTATAAAGTGCGCATATTAGTAATAGAATTTTTAAACATAACCCAGGCAGCACCAAGTTCTGGGTCAAAACTTGGCTTGCGTCTGGCAGTTTAGGGCATTAAAAAGCCCGAAGAAGCCAAAGTAGTGACAAACCTGACCTCCCTTGGCAACAGTCTGGGTATCTTGGCCCTAATTCGCCAAACAAGTGCCGAACTTAGGCTTCGCTGCCGGGTAGTTTGGATGTCATCTGGAATCTTCGGGCCTAAATCGCCTAACAAATGCTAGATTTAGGCTTACTGCCCGGCAGTTCGGCAGATCTTTGGCATTGTTGGGCCAAAATCGCCAAACTAATGCCAAAGTTAGGCTTCACTTTTTGATAGTTCGGCTGTCACCTGGCACATTCGGGCCAAAATCGCCACAGATGTGCCAGAGTTAGGCTTACTACCTTGTAGTTCGGCAGAACTTTGGCATTTTTGGGCCAAAATCGCCAAACTAATGCCAAAGTTAGGCTTCACTTTTTGACAGTTTGGCTGTCACCTGGCACATTCGGGCCAAAATCGCCACAAATGTGCCAGAGTTAGGCTTACTACCTTGTAGTTTGGTTCACATCTGGCATCTTTGGGCCCAAGTCGCCACACGAGCGGCCAAGTTAGGCTTCGCTTCCCGATAGTTCGGCCGTCAACTGGAAGCTACGGGCCAAAGTTGCCAAACAAGTGCCATAACTAGGCTTACTGCCTTGGAGTTCGGGTGATGAGGTGTTTGATGTACGCGGGTGGTCTTCATCTTAATTAAATAAAAATCAAGTTTTTTTCGTCTGGCAACTTTATCTTATTTTGGGTGTCTCTTGATTTCAGCGGTCCAAAGGTTGGCTGAATGGTTTGACGCGGCTTGAGCAGGCTTTGCAAACGCAAATTGTGCCAGATGCTGTACTCGCGCGTAGGTACACAAGCCAATACCGGGACGCGCCGTGAGACTGGTTCGACATTAAGGCGCGTTCACACCGGCGATGCGATCTAGTGCGCCATAAATTTCACCGCAAAAGCGACCATCGCGGCGAAAAGTGACAGGATTTGAACAGTCGCTTGCTGACCCGGCTTTTTGCGATGCACTCTAGACGCGGAGAGGCCGAGCCAACCAACGGCGTTCGGAGCGAGAGTTTTTTGAGAAGCGACTCGCGAACGAAGGCGTTGGACTCGCTCATCGCGCACGCCAGATTGACCAACTAATTACTTTTTGTTTTTGTTTTTTGCGATGCGATTTAGTTGGATCGCGCGACTGCTTACATCCCCGGTGTGAATCCGCCTTTACAGAAAGTGCAGCTACTGAGCTAACACTGCGCAAGACGGATGTGCGCACGTCTCCACAAGAGATATCATTATTAGGCGGCGCATTGCAAACGCGAGTGTTGCCCTGTGTGTGTCTTGCATTGTGATTGAGCACTGTCAAATCCTAGCGATAACAAAGAGCGGAAGCAACCGGGGCTCTGTGTCGCGGCTTCCGCATCACACTCGGGGAGTTAAAATGAAATCCCGGAACTTGTACTATTTTAGCGTGTTGGTACTATATAAACATTTAGAAAGTGGAGACACAAAAGGGACGATACAGACAGGACAATCTTTAAACTTGAACAACATTCATTTTCGGCTTCAAGCTCAAAGCCCGCCCGCTCCGTTCAAGTACGGGAAAGAAGAATCTTGGGGGAAGGAGAGGAAGCGGAGGAAGTGTACGCGATCCCCCTGTCTTGCGGGGCCAGGTACATCGGGCGAACGGGGCCATGCCTCAACGACCGACTCCGAGGACATCAAATGGACGCCGAAAGAGCTGCTTCGGATTCTCAGCACCCGATCGTCATTCACGGGAGAAAATGTCCCGGCTGCGCTCCTAATTTCGCCGGCACGACAGCCATGGGAGGCCACTGCGAGCGAGTCGGGGGCGGATGGCGACAAGCTCGCAAGACATAAGGACCCCTTCCATTTCGCTTTCAAGAAAGGAGATTATCTTACTTGAGGCTCACAATGCAAGCCGAACGCTGCCAGACTAGGAAAGGCGACAAGGTCACCGGCAGAAGCGGCCTTTCCTCTAATGCGTTGTTGATCCCCCTTCGACCTCGCCCTTTGCAAATCCTCCTTACCTGCTTTTGTTTCTTCGTGTGGCTGTCAGCGAGCGCGACAGCCGCTTTAAGCAAATCGAAAGGGTGGAGCGAAACGCGTGACCCAGCGTGACCTCTCTACGTAGGACGCGTAGGACAAAAACATTTGGACGAAAATTTTTCACGTGACTTTTTCTGTCACGCTGATGGGATCTCTGGGGCTGTCGTTTTCGCCGTTTGCCTAGTTATAGAAATAAGCGGGCCACGTAGGTCCGGTTTTCGAACTGCGCTCTTCAGTGTTCTGTTGCTTTCGTCCGCTGCAGACGCGGCCGTGTTTTTTCGTCGTAAACGGTCGGGATACGTCCATGCCAATTTTTCGGCAGCAGCCATTTTTTTACCAGAATTTGTGGAATACTTGTGATGTGTTTGTCGGACACGCTTCGACAAAAACTGCTCTCCGCCGACGACGAGACGTCAGTTGAATGTGCGCAACGTTCTTCCTCGAATGTGTTTGTGGGGTGCCTGAGTTGGATTATGCATCTATCAAGGATTACATGATATCGCTCTTATATTAGTAAGTGCACTGCAAGCCTGATTCTGATAGTCGTCCTGCTTTCCTTTCAATCTCCGCGGTTTGTGTGTGATGAGTTTTGCTTGGCATGAGGACAGTGTTAATTGTATTTTATCATTTGCTTTTCGTTTTACAGAGAACCTTTGTACATATGCTGAGAATACACTGTGTGTAATGATAGTTGTTTAATAAACTTCTGGGAGCAATCGAAAAAATCTGTTTGTCCGTATAAGTGATTGGATATGCAACAAATGACATGCAACGTACACATACTTGCACGACGTTCGGCCAATACGAACCAGACACATCGTAGAGTTTTCGCACAATATTGCGCGAACGCTAGGCCGGGGCGAAACAGCTGTACGGCAATACCTGCCGGGTATCAAACGGTGGTGCAAAACTGGACAGTTGAGCGATTTTGCAACCGACTTTCGGCCGGCACTGGCACGATAGTGCAAAGTATGGCCGTGCTGCTTGGGAACGGAGGTGATGACATCTTACCATCGTGTTTGCAACGCTTATTTAATTTATTTCTCTTCTAGGACGCGTAAAAGAGTACTTCTGTGACACACCAGAGATATTCGAAGCTTGGGCTGGCCTCTGGGCTTTTTTGCCACTTTTGGCACTTATTTGGCATTTCAGTGGGTAGCCAGAGAAGAGCCAAACTTCGGCATGCCCCGAATCGACAAATTAAGATTTACTGCGGCAGTTATGGCTCAAGTCTGGCACTTACTTTGGCACAACTGTGGCGGATCAGAGAAAAGCCAAACTCGGCGAGGCCGAAATACCGAAATTAGGCGTTGCTTTGGTAGTTATGGCTCAAGTATGGCAAACTTCGGCACTCCTGTGGTGTACCAGAGAAACGCCAAATTTTGGCGTGTCCGAAATACCCAAATTAGGCGTTGCTCTGGCAGTTATGGCTGAATTATGGCACCAACCTTGGCGCTCCTCTGGCGGACCCGAGAGACGCCAAACCTTGGCACGTCCCAAATACCGAAATTAGGCGTCGCGCTGTCAGTTATGGGTGAAGTATGGCACCAACTTTGGCGCTCCTCTGGCGGACCAGAGAAACGCCAAACCTTGGCACGTCCCAAATACCCAAATTAGGCATTGCTCTGGCAGTTATGGCTGAATTATGGCACCAACTTTGGCGCTCCTCTGGCGGACCAGAGAAACGCCAAACCTTGGCACGTCCCAAATACCGAAATTAGGCGTTGCTCTGTCAGTTCTGGCTCAAGTCTGGCACCAACTTTGGCGCTCCTCTGGCGGACCAGAGAAACGCCAAACCTTGGCACGTCCCAAATACCCAAATTAGGCATTGCTTTGGCAGTTATGGTTGAATTATGGCACCAACTATGGCGCTCCTCTGGCGGACCAAAGAAACGCCAAACCTTGGCACGTCCCAAGTACCCAAATTAGGCGTTGCTCTGGCAGTTATGGCTGAATTATGGCACCTACTTTGGCGCTCCCCTGGCGGACCAGAGAAACGCCAAACCTTGGCACGTCCCAAATACCGAAATTAGGCGTTGTTCTGTCAGTTATGACTGAAGTATGGCACCAACTTTGGCGCTCCTCTGGCGGACCAGAGAAACGCCAAACCTTGGCATGCCCCGAATTCCCAGATTAGGATTTACTATGGCAGTTATGGCTCAAGTCTGGCACCAGCTTTGGCGCTCCTCTGGCGGACCAGAGAAACGCCATACCTTGGCACGTCCCAAATACCCAAATTAGGCGTTGCTCTGGCAGTTATGGCTGAATTATGGCACCAACTTTGGCGCTCCTCTGGCGGACCAGAGAAACGCCAAACCTTGGCATGCCCCGAATTCCCAGATTAGGATTTACTATGGCAGTTATGGCTCAAGTCTGGCACTAACTTTGTCACTTCTCCGGCGTACCAGAGAAGAGTCAAACTTTGGCATGCCCTAGGATCGCCCAACTAAGGCTATAGTTAGGCACCATACTTTGGCACTGATGAGTGCCATGGTGCAAAAACCTAACTGCGCCAAAGTTGGGCCCTTATTTTTGCGAGACCTTTGCCCATGATGGGCATTCCTCTGGCGTGCTACCTGGGAACAATATCAGTGATGATAGCAATTGAGGCGGGAAGGTGGTTCCATTCTATAGATGTTTGTGGCATAAAAGAATATTGAAATAATCAAGTTTTAAAATTTGGAATACCAACCTTATGGCTATGATCAATGCGAGCAGATATGTAGAATGGTGGAGTAATTAGTTTATGACGAAGGGTAACATTTTGATGAAATATATTATGAAAACGACACAAACGAGAGATTTTTCGGCGGTGAGTTAGTAACGGCAGACCTAAAGTATTTTTCACGGTAGTAAAACTGGCAGTGCGATGATAGTTTGTCAATATAAAACGAGCTGAGCGGTTTTGGATGGATTCAACATGAGCAATTAGTGACGAGTGAGCGGGGTCCCACACAGCACCAGCATATTCTAATTTTGGACGGATTAGGGTTTTGTACATGGTTAGTTTTAATGAAGACGGAGTGAGGAAAAAATTTTTTTTAAGTATCCTAGCATACGGTTAGCACTGTTAATTATGTATTCAATATGAATCTTCCAAGAAAGGTTACAAGTTATCTGAACACCAAGATATTTGTAAACAGACACTGAAGCGAGGGGATTATTGTTTAGATGATAAGTATGACTCACCGATTGAGCACGTGACACTCTCATCGATTTGCATTTGTTAGCGTTAAGTTCCATTAGCCACTGGTTACACCACAGTGATATACGATTAAGGTCAGATTGTAGAAGAAGAGATTCAGATATGTCAGTTATTTTCCGGTAGATTACGCAATCGTCACCAAAGAGGCACATAGAAGACGACAAGTTCTGCACCAAATCATTAATGTAAATAAGAAAGAGGAGCGGACCAAGCACTGATCCCTGTGGGACGCCCGAGGTTACTGGAACAGTACACGAATTTGTATTATTAGCTGTAACGAATTGCAGGCGGTAAGTTAAAAAGGCATGAATCCAATTTAATATACAAAAGTCAATGTTAAGTGATTGGTTTTTATGTAGAAGGAGCTTGTGGGAAACTTTGTCAAAGGCTTTTAAGAAATCTAAAAACAAAACACTCGGTTTCAATTTGATTATCAAGAAAATTATGGAGATCATGCGTGAAGGATAGTAGTTGCGTCTCACACGAAAGATGTTTTCTAAAGCCATGTTGTGAACTTGTGAAGAAGTCACTAGTTTCAAAATAATTTATCACCTCTGAGTAAATGACGTGTTCAAATATTTTACATGGCACACTTGTTAAAGAGATTGGTCGATAATTGAATGGGTTTTGTTTTTCGCCAGATTTATGTAAAGGAACCACCTTCCCAACCACCCAATCGCTAGAGACTACGCCATGGTTAAGAGACTGCATATAAAGTTTTGAAAGAATTATTGAACAATACATCTTGCAATTTCTTAAGAATTTGCTGTTAATCCCATCTATTCCGGCGCAGGATGAAAGCTTCATATTATTAATAATGCCAGCAATACCAATCGCGTCAACTGCCACTGGGTCCATAGGCCAAAAATCAGAAAATGACAATACCGGTACTTGGTTAACATCAGAGGTTGTAAATGACAAACTAAAAACACCATTTAATACACTTGCACTGTCAGTTACTGATATATCTATACCGTCAGATGATTGAAGAACAATGTTGGACTGACACTTGGGATTAACGACATACCCAAATTGTTTAGGATTAGCTGCTAGCATGATATTTAGTGTATCATTAAAAAAATGTGATTTAGCTTCAGTAAGAGCTGATGTATATTCTTGATCTGCAGTTTTGTACGCAGCCAACCGTGCATCAGCAGAGGATCGTTTGGCAGCGCGAAACAGTCTTTTCTTTCTATTTCGCAGGCGCCTGAGGTTAGAGTTAAACCAAGGCGAGTTAGTGTTGCAACGAATCTTCCTTAATGGTTGTGTGTGTACTTTTCAATTAATAATAAAACAACATTTTTAAACAGCATCCAATTAGACTCAACGGAGCGCTCTGAAAACTCGGGTAAGTAATCACTAAGGAACTCAGACAGGTACGAATTAATTGACGTAAAATCAACTATACTATAGTCACGGATTAATTTTATGTGAATTTTAGGCGCTACGAATGGGATATTTAAGGGAAAGTGAAGAGCTGAATGGTCGCTGAGACATGACAGGTATGTTAGTGATGATATGACGCTCGAGTGCGTTGTTAATACGAGATCAAGTATGTTTGATGAAAGGTTTGTAACCCTAGTGGGCTCTGAGACAAGTTGAGAAAATTTAAAATCAGAACAGAGTTCAATAAACTCGCTAGCTTCAGATGAGAATGGGGTTAAAACAGGACATACACTAGACCAGATAATGTTGGGGTAATTGAAATCACCCATTATATGGTTGGCACTCCTGGATATTGGACGGTTAGTTGGTTAATGCAATTATGTAACAAATTCACAAATGAACAACTGCTAGTGGGTGGTCGATAACATACACCCATTATCATTTGTTTATGTTTAAAGGAAACACAAACCCAAACAATCTCCAGTTCGAAGGCTACAATGACATAGCGAGAAACCAATGAGTCAGGAACCGCAAACAAAACACCACCGCCACTTCTGTCACGCCTATCGCAGCGAAATGTATTGAAACGTTGTTTTACAATGAAACAGCTCGTTATCAAACACTTTGCTAGAAAGCATTGTCTCTGTGAGAGCAATGACGTCGGCGTCGCATGAGTCGACGTCAACGCCGAGATGAACTGTGAGCACAGTTCATCTCGTTTACGAATTAGACTGCGAATGTTAGTAAATAAAACGGAAACACTTGAAAAAGGCCAATCACTTTTCTGCCTCGTGCTGAGTATTAAGTTGACATAGAGGTAGACGCTGTTTGGAAATCGGGTAGTGGTGTCGCGGAAGAAACTTCGCGACGAGGCATGAGTACTTTATAAATACAGTCTTCCATTTCATTGTACGCATAACACTTGTTATTAACAAAAAGTTTCTTGTAACTTAGCTTAAAGACCGACCAACGAAACCATTTTCCGCAAGGTAGGAAAATGCCCCTCGCGCCCTCCTCTTTTCACCCTCTCCCAAAAATCACGTGACGGCAGAGGCTTCTTTTGTGTCGGCTTTTTCTGTAGGGATAATCATCAAAAAGCGCGAAACGAGCGGCTAGCTGCGAGCGCCACAACGACCTTGAGACGTCCAGGTGTCTTCCCTCGTTGACGCGGGCACGCGCAATCCGCAGGATTGAGGAAGCCAGCGCGACCGAACTCTTTTCCCCATGAGCTGCAGGTCCGAGGCCGCTCGGTCGGTGGAGATCGAGGGGTCGTGGTATGCTGGGATCGTTCCAGCAGCCGCTTTCTGGCATCGCGCGGCTGCTGGAATTATTCCTGTGTCTGCACACGGATTGGCTTGCACAATAAAGGGTTCAGGTCGTCGATAATACATTTATTTCCGAAACCTATAAATCAAGTGGCTTTCCCTAATTTCTTCATTACTGTTTGAAACACATCTCCTCTCATAGGTTGTTCATCCTATTTTGGACTCTTTTGCGTATTTATTCCTCCTCACGTCTGCTTGATGACTGTTTTATAACTTGATAAAGACCTTTAAATATTGGCAAATGGGAAAGATTGGCGTCAGGAGGGGGTTGAAGAACCAAACCGAAATTCTTGCTTCTAATGAGGACGGCACAATCGTAAGATAGGTCTTTGCTTCACCTGTATCCACAACGCCCCATCGTTTGCACTATCGCAACTTATCAGTAACATAGCTGTATACCACATTTTACTCATGGTTACTATAGATGGGGCCCCACAGGCTTTCCCGTTATCAGCGAGTCGACTTTTTAACGACCGGCGACTCTCCTGAGTGAGAATAAATATTATCACCTTCCCACAACATCCACCCCTTTCTCACCCCCTTTCCCGAGTTGGGGAAATATCAGGCCACTCCAGGAAGCAGCCTGCAGACTGCGCTTTTCGGCTACTCATTCTCAACACATTCGAACGTGGAAGTAAACACATCAATCACATGAACGACGCCCTGTTTATTTGCAACCTAAATAATGTGGCTCTTCTGCTGGGACCCAATCAATTTAATCATCAATCATTATTTGTTACTTCATGGTGAATGTGTGTTCGTATTGATGCCACAAAGTGGTCGATTGAAAGCGAGAAATAGGTCCTCGTGTTTATTTTGCGGAAATACTCGCTCCTGTGACGCTCTAGTGCGTAAGGTCAAAGCACCCGAGACAGTGCGTAATACTTTAAAACTGTCGTTGACGATGAAACATTTGTGGGAAGCGCGTAAAATTGTTTACACCACGAAAACATACCTAAACACACCAAAATGTCGCGATCAGCTTGCGAAAATTGTTGTTTTCCTCTCTCTCTATTTTTTTTTTCTTTCGCGCCACTACAAAAAAAAAAAAGCGGCCGTGTAACGAAATTTTACCAAAACCTCGCTTCTTGGAGAAAGGACACCAGGATATATGGTAGTGAATCTGCCAGGGAGTTTGTAGAAATAATGGGCGAGCACTGAATCTACCCTTCTGCACGAATCATGCCCGCGATATTTCCATTTTCCTTCCACGCGATTAGAAGGCAAGACGCTGGGAGAATTCATGTGCACTAACATGCTGCTTCTAAAAGAAAGTACCAGATTTCTAGTGCATATCATTTTAGATGCAATAAATAGTTTAATCACTGTGCACAAACATTCAAGGCCTGGAGGGTGACATGGAAGCATGGCGGAAAGCAGCTTGCTGAAAATAGAAGTCTGTATTGCATTGCCCTGGTGTGAAAAATTATTACGTATTTTTGTCTTATTTCCGTGCCAAAATAAAAACAGCGTTTAGAAACCGAACACTGTGCGTTTTGAGGAGCGCCGAAGGGGCATTAAAACCCGGGACAACCAGAGCTTGTCCTGGTTCCTTGTTTGTTCGGAGCCTTTCAAAAGGGGATGAAAAATTATGAACCCAGTGACCCGACTTACCACATTAGAGCAGTTCATTTCCATTGCGACAGGCTGTCTTCAAGCGTCTAGCATAGTCCAGCTTGTACTGGTCCGTTTTTCTTTCGGTTCCTTTCAAAACGTGAGCTCTAAGCCACTGGACCAAACTACCACATTCATAATCTGCGGAAGCGGAGAAGTGGAAATGCAACAAAATGAATGGTTCGCCCACGACCGGATAAAAGGGGGCCGAAATTTCTTTCAAGAAACCCACAATCTTCTCTTCAATTCTGACTAACAATTTTATGTGAAGGTGTATTTGGCTATGGCATTATTTGTTTAGGAATCAAGTGAAACTTTGTATCGGATCATTAGATGTCTACGTTCACTCCCATTCGATGCTTATCATGTTCTCGACTATGTACACGGGGTGGTTTTCAGCGGTAGGCTTTTAATCTGATTGCCCGCCAGAGCGCGAGCCAGAACGCACTACGGCCGCGGGCCGTCGCGCTCTTCTCCTTCTTCTCCGTATCAATATACAATCAAAGACGCAGGCGGGGCCGTCAGTCGTGCTGGTGTCGGGAACCAGTAAGTCTGACCCTTGAAATGCAGGCGTGACGCAAAACCCAGAGGCGTATCGTTCGCCCACCTACGTTCTTCCCAGGCGGCGGAGATTGTCGTTTAGAGGGGATTATCTTCTGAACGGATCCAAGTTACTCGAGCAAGCTCGCATTCTGCTCGCAGAGCCCAGCCACTAAGCAAATGTAACGGACGGTGGTTCGAGAGGCGTGCAACCCTTGCCCGCTTAGCCCTCCCAACCACTTCTCCGCTTCCGTAAATTTTGAATGTTGTAGGTTGGTCCAGTGGCTTAGAGATCGCTTTTTGAAAGGAACCGAAAATAAAAAAAACGGACCAGTACAAGCTGAACTATGCAAGATGCTTGAAGAGAGCCTGTCGTAATGAAAAAGGAACTGCTCTAATGTGGCAAGTCGGGTCAATGTGTTTATAATTGTTCATCCCCTTTTAATAGGCTCCGGAAAAACAAGAAACCAGGAAAAGCTGAGTGACGCAAGGCAACTCGTATTGTTCAGGTTGTCCCGGTTTTTTTTATCCTTTCGGCGCTCCTCAAAACTCAGTGTTCGGTTTCTAAACGCTGTTTTTATTTTCGCACAGAAATAAAACAAAAATACGTAATAATGTTTCACACCAGTGCAGTGCAATAGATACTTCTATTTCCAACAAGCCGCTTTCCGCCATGCTTCCATGTCATCCTCCAGGCCGCGAATGTTTGTGCACACTGATTAAACAATTTACATGTAGATTGACATGCACTAGAAATCTGGTACTTTCTCTTAGAGGCAGCATGTTAGTGCACATAAATTCCCCCAGCGTCTTGCCTTCTAATCGCGTGGAAGGAAAATGGAAATACTCCCTGGCAGATTCACAACCATATATCATGGTGTCCTTTCTCCAAGAAGCGAGGTTTTGATAGAATTTCGTTGCTCGGCCGCTATTTTTCGTAGTGGCGCGAAAAAAGAAGAGAGAGAGAGAGGGGGGGGAAGGGAGAAAACAACGGTTCTCGCAAACTGATCTTTTTTTTTTTTTTTTTTTTTTTGCAATTGCGACATTTTCGTGTGTTTAGGTATATATGTTTTCGTGGTGTAAACAATTTTACGTGCTTCCCACAAATGTTTCATCGTCAACGACAGTTTTAAAGTATTACGCACTGTCTCGGGTGCTTTGACCTTACGCACTAGAGCGTCACAGGAGCGAGTATTTCCGCAAAATAAACACGAGGACCTATTTCTCGCTTTGAATCGACCACTTTGTGGCATCAATACGAACACACATTCACCATGAAGTAACAAATAATGATTGATGATTAAATTGATTGGGTCCCAACAGAAGAGCCACATTATTTAGGTTGCAAATAAACAGGGCGTCGTTCATGTGATTGATGTGTTTACTTCCACGTTCGAATGTGTTGAGAATGAGTAGCCGAACAGCGCAGTCTGCAGTTTGCTTCCTGGAGTGGCCTGATATTTCCCCAACTCGGGAAAGGGGGTGAGAAAGGGGTGGATGTTGTGGGAAGGTGATAATATTTATTCTCACTCAGGAGAGTCGCCGGTCGTTAAAAAGTCGACTCGCTGATAACGGGAAAGCCTGTGGGGCCCCATCTATAGTAACCATGAGTAAAATGTGGTATACAGCTATGTTACTGATAAGGTGCGATAGTGCAAACGATGGGGCGTTGTGGATACAGGTGAAGCTAAGACCTATCTTACGATTGTGCCGTCCTCATTAGAAGCAAGAATTTCGGCTTGGTTCTTCAACCCCCTCCTGACGCCAATCTTTCCCATTTGCCAATATTTAAAGGTCTTTATCAAGTTATAAAACAGTCATCAAGCAGACGTGAGGAGGAATAAATACGCAAAAGAGTCCAAAATAGGATGAACAACCTATGAGAGGAGATGTGTTTCAAACAGTAATGAAGAAATTAGGGAAAGCCACTTGATTTATAGGTTTCGGAAATAAATGTATTATCGACGACCTGAACCCTTTATTGTGCAAGCCAATCCGTGTGCAGACACAGGAATGGTTCCAGCAGCCGCGCGATGCCAGAAAGCGGCTGCTGGAACGATCCCAGCATACCACGACCCCTCGATCTCCACCGACCGAGCGGCCTCGGACCTGCAGCTCATGGGGAAAAGAGTTCGGTCGCGCTGGCTTCCTCAATCCTGCGGATTGCGCGTGCCCGCGTCAACGAGGGAAGACACCTGGACGTCTCAAGGTCGTTGTGGCGCTCGCAGCTAGCCGCTCGTTTCGCGCTTTTTGATGATTATCCCTACAGAAAAAGCCGACACAAAAGAAGCCTCTGCCGTCACGTGATTTTTGGGAGAGGGTGAAAAGAGGAGGGCGCGAGGGGCATTTTCCTACCTTGCGGAAAATGGTTTCGTTGGTCGGTCTTTAAACTGGTTTTCCTGGCTCTTTCCATACTCCAGGAGTTGGCGCCAAGCTAAGCGAGTTGAAAAGCTAAAATTTTCTGAAACCGAAATAGGGCTGGTTTTTAATTTTGACTTGGCCTGCAGGACACTTTCTCTAGTTTTAAAAGACTGAACCTTCACTAAAATAGGACGGCGCTTTCCTGCTGCAAAAGGCCCCAAGCAATGAGCACGCATGATTTGTTCAAGCGAAATAATACAAGAAGCTAAATCTGAAAGTAAACGAACCACCTTCTCATCCGCCTGGGCCCACGTTTCACCAAGGCAATCGTCCACACCATGAAATACAAGATTGTCCCGGCGCCACTGGTCTCCAATCTCATCTAATCTACTGCGCAAAGCATGATTTTTTTTTAATGCGCTGAACAGACTGGCTGGTACCAGCCAACTCGCGGTGTAATTCATCGATTGAGGACGACTTCAATTCAATCGCAGAAACCCTTTGACCGATATTTGTTACCGTGACTTGTAGCTGTTGTTGGTTTGTTTTTAGTTCGTTAATCGAGCTCAGTATACTATTTTGCCCTTCCTCAACTTTCTGAGTTCGCGCATTTGTATCCTGCAACACCCGCATCATTTGATCAAGCTGCTTAGATAGTTCAATATTAGTCGGTCCGGGGTTAGTCTCGACATCACCTCCAAGCAGCAGCAACAACTTTCTGAACGAATTCACCAAAGCTTCTGGGCATGAAAGCACTATTATACAGACGTCATTAGACTTAGAACAATAGAAACCCTCATGGCTACTAACCTGCAGGGTTAGAAGAAAAAAGTTGACGATGTGCATAGTGTGCGTGCTTCCATGCCCTCTGACGATCCACGGTGACGAGACCGGCCTCCTGGGCCAATACGATGATGCTGGTATCGATGTGGTTCTTCCGGAATGACCGAGGTGAAGATGGTTGATGACGGAAAAGTTGATTGCCTCGGTCGCCTGGCGCTTGTCTTCGTTTGTGGTACAGGAAACGTTGATGAAAGGAGAGATGCCATTCAGGTCGGTAGGATCCCTTGTTCCAGACAGGTTTTCTCCTATGTTCCAGACAGGTTTTTTCCCATAGACAGATTCCCCAATTGTTCGTTGTATATAGCCACAAGCTTCGGTTTTATCTGAGGTACCCACTTAATTTACAAAAAGAGTTATTAAAAGCGTTTGCAAGAGAGCTACCATTTAGTGTCACGTTGTTATGAATTATACTCTCAATATGTTTTTTTTTGCGTTTCACCCCGGCGCAACGCTGAATTACGTTTTCGCCACAGCCGGTCAGTGCAATTTGATGTCCCACTAAAATAATTGTGTCAGTAAAAAAAAATCTACGTTTTTTTCAATTCCTTGTTCAAGCTAGTGCTCTATTTCTTGAAATTGTTAAGTTTATGTGGGTCTTTAGGTTTAATAAAATTTGCGTATAGCTTATTTTTATTTGTATTTTTGCATTAGCTCAGCTGTTATCCAGGGATTACGAGCTCGCCTACAGCATCGTACAGAATTACAAGGAAAATGACGTTTACGAATAGTAGTTGTGAGTTCATTATAAGGAGTAGTAAGAAAGGCGACATTGTATGTAAAAAAAAAAAATTATGTCCTTGGTCGCTCATGTGCGTCGAAACAAATAGAAAACATGAACAACAATGGCCAGGAATTATCAGGTCGAGCATTGGCAAATGCATTTAATAATTATTTTGCTAACCTCGTTAAAGAAAGTCCCGAGTCACATCCGTTCAAGTATATCAATTTTCAAAGCGATGAATCAATGTTTCTTACGCCTATCATTGATACAGATGCTATATATGTTTTAATGCCCTTAAAAACAGTAAAAGTTGCAATTCCAATGAATTACAGATCACGCCGGTTAGGCATGTTATTGATCTCATTTCTCCTTGCTTAACCCACATATTGAACCCATGCTTGCTTGCCGGAGTATTTCCCAGTCGAATGCAATTAGCTAAAGTATCAGTCATATATAAAAGGGGTGATAAAAATGACCTAGATAATTACCGACCCGTTTCAATCTGATTGTAAACCTGAGACTGGGGCAGAACAGAGAACACAACAGAAGGTAGTAAAAGAGGAGGCAATGTCTCAAGCTCATCTGCAAAGTTTATTTCGAACACGCTTTATATACCCCATCTCCAACGCCGTCTCTACAAAAAATTACACACATGACAAGAGGACAATGACACTTGGGTAAACCTTTTCTTATCTCCCTTGACCTCGGCTGTGGGACACTCACATAAAGGGTCACATTCCAGCATAACCACCGCCACCCGGCGAACGTAGGTGAAATCACTACTGAACGCAAAGAAAGGGTTGTACCTTCAAAGGTGCGTTTCCTCTACCAAATCACTCAGTCCAAAGATACAATACTATACACTGCTAACAGCCGGAACTGTGGCCATCTCCAAAAAATGAGAACGACATTGCCCTCCTACCACGAACCACAAATGGATAACACAGCGACTTTCTCGAACACGTCCAAGGATACACATATAAACAACACTAATACTAATTAAAAAAAAAACGTTACAAGCGTAGAATTTGTTTACATTCGTTCCCAAACTGCAATGACGCCTGACTTATACAGTTGCCAGACGTTTTTATACGAATCGTTTCTTGGACTATACGTTTCATATCATTGCGTTCTTTGTGAATTACTTCCGTTTCAGACCAGTTGGCTTTACAATTATTACACTCTAGAAGCTGCCTGGCTAACTCAGAATGGGACGCGTTGTTTTTCACATTCCGTTTGTGTTCCGTCAGTCTATGATTTAGACATCTCGACGTCTGACCTACGTATTTAAATCCACATTCCGAAGGAATCTCATAAACCACAGAATTCTCACACGATACCGACTTCTCGCGATATGCCTTCTGGCAAACTTCCGGTTTCGATTCAAAAGGTGTAAGCTTGCATAACTTAAAATCGGATGCGAACACTGTTTCTACGCCAAACCTTTTCGCCGACGCTTTTATGTTATGGGAAATATCGTGAAAATACGGTATATCAACTCGTCGGTTCCTCACAGTTGGTTCATTCCGCTTGTCTCTGATTTGAATGGAAAGTTGCGGTTTTAAAAAAGTTTCCTCATACCCCGCGTCCTCCAGTCTACCCCATTGTCTTTTTAAAGCTTGACTCATGAAATGGGTACATGACCTTTTTAGCGCATAACCAATTAATGATTTCGAAACTCCCGCCTTAATAATTTTAGAGTGACAACTTTGTCTCGGGAGCACCGGTTTAGCCATCTTCTTACCATATTCCAAACATAAGCCATTTTTTACCTGAATGCGCAAGTCCAAAAACTGCAATATGTTCTCCTCTGGTTTTACTACCTTCTGTTGTGTTCGCTTTTCTGCCCCAGTCTCAGGTTTACAATCATGTTCAACTTACACCAGCTCGCATGCACTCTGACTATTTTTTCGTTAATCGTACCTGAAGCAGGCTTAATCCCTTTTTCCTATGAATCCACTGTTTCTTCGTCGTCTTCTATACTAATTTTTCAAGCATACATGGTACTGGACAAGTTGGCACTTCGTTTGGCGGAACTGGAAGCAGACGTAGCGTAATATGGGCTTTCGTTCCGGAAAAACTTCATCGACCTAGCACAGTTCAGACATCTATCAACAAGTGGTTTATCTTGGAGATCAAAGAAGAAAGTTATCAAGATCTACAAGGAAGGAGCCACCAGGAAAATACAAGAACTCTACACGGCGTGCAACAGACTTTGGGGCCTCCTCTTGGGAGTGGACTACAGGCGTCGCAAGGAGTTCCAGCACTGGGACAGCTCAAGAAGGCAGAGTTCCACAGGGTCTGGTATGTCAAACGAACGCAAGTCTTGAACTCTGTTAAGATAATGAAGAGGAGGGAGAATTGTTTGCCATCGGCATGGCGTAATGCTCAGTGTGTGTCGGGATCGCGTTTAAATGTAGTCAACCCTTGTAACATTTTGATTTCAGAAAGAACGGAAAGTTTATCCAAGGGACCTAAATTTTGTCTCAATGTGAGGCCTTCCAGACTCGATGTATTTTCCGCTGTTCAAAACGCTACGCGCGTAGTAGGTCATGATGCAAAGACGTATTTTGTGGATCAGACGGTGGGGAGATTAGATAAAATCATGGGAGAAATGTATCCGAAAGAAAAAAGGAATTTTAAGGATGTAAACATGGTCAAGAATGAGATAGATTCACGGTCGTTAAAATTACTCCAAACAGATAAATCGGGGAGGTTTGGTATCCTCCCGCTGAAAGAATTTTAAAAAAAAGCTGAAAATGCCATGAGTGTATTGTTCAAGGACTGGAACGGAAAGTTGGCAAAGATGAGAAGGGACATATGCACAGTGTTAAAGGAAGAAGATAAAGAGCAAGTTGTCAAAAGCATAATGAGTCAATCCAAAATGTGCCTATGTTGAAAATTTTTCCTAAAGGACCATAAAGTGGAGATGCCTCTCAGAGTGGCTGTAAACGAAAACGGAACGTGGCAAAAAGTTGTGTCTAAGTTTCTGCAGCATGGGTTAGGTCAGGTCAGTTTAGACAAATCCTTATTGCTGAGAAACACAGAAGAACTTATTCAGATCTTAGAACACAACCATGGGAGGAAGAGTTCGGTATTCTCCATGGATATAAAAGATTTGTATTATTCTCTGGAAAAGAAGAGGCTGATGAATGCCGTGAAGGAGGTGCTAGAGTTGAATCTTGTAAAGTTTCAATCAGGATCGGGCGTAACAGTGGAAAGCTTCCTTACCGTGTTAGATCTCTACTTAAAGTCAACAGTCCTCGAATATAATAATCGAAAGTACACCCAGAAAGAAGGTGTATGCATAGGCTCGTCGGTCGCTCCGTAGTTAGCTGAGATATACCTCAACAGTTTGGATAGAGCATTGTTTGACAGGATGAATGAGTTGTCACCTAACGTGGGCTTCATCAGAAGATATGTAGATGATATTTATGTCTGCACGTTTGTGGAAGGAAAATCTGAGTATCCTGAAAAGCTTATTAGGTCAACGGCCCCGGAGTTGCATTTCACAGTAGAAAAACCAGAGGAGAACATGTTGCAGTTTTTGGACCGGCGCATTCAGGTAAAAAATGGCTTATGCTGGGAATATGGTAAGAAGATGGCTAAACCGGTGCTCCCGAGACAAAGTTGTCACTCTAAAATTATTAAGGCGGAAGTTGCAAAATCATTAATTGGTAATGCGCTAAAAAGGTCATGTAACCATTTCATGAGTCAAGCTTTAAAAAGACAATGGGGTAGACTGGAGGACGCGGGGTATGAGGAAACTTTTCTAAAACGGCAACTTTCTATTCAAATCAGAGACAAGCGGAATGAACCAAATGTGAGGAACCGACGAGTTGCTATACCGTATTTTCACGATATTTCCCTACTGAAAAAAACCATTTGAAATTCAAACGGGTGGCAAACTGGTAAATCAAATGGGTGCAAACTTGTCGACCCGTTTGGATCAAACGTGATTATGGGATACGGGTAGCCGTTTGAAACGGTACCCGCTCGAAACGGTACCCATTTGATACAGGTGCCCGTTTGATAGGGGTGCCCGTTTGATACAGGTGCCCGTTCGACCTTGCACGTGACCACACGTTTGAACGTGCCATTCGAATCGGGAAATTATGCGCTAGCCCTAAACAGGGATCGTCTGGTAGGTTGGTTATCTTAAACTTATTTAAGACGTTCCGAAACTCATCAACCTATTTATAACATGGAGGAAACACGTAGAACAAATGTGCTCACGTAGGTGCTTGCAAATGGACAGGAAAACAGACACAAAAGATTGTTTTCAATTCTCCTCAAAGTTTATTACGTCTTCTGTAGACAAGTACAAACGTGCAAGCGATCTGTGAAATGTGAGAGACACTCTAAGCTTTTATACAACTGAGAAGATAGCAAACCAAGCAAGAACCGAGGTAATTCTAGACTATGAAGGTAGACTTTCGGGAAATTATTCGCCCGGCTGCCGCGAGAATAGTGGCTGCATAATTATATAAATAATCTGGAAGAGTACGAGTAGAAGAACGGTCAATCGTTGCCAAGAAGTAGGTTGCAGTGCACTTACCATAAAAATAGCGGACTTGAAAGATGTAATCCGTGATAGTTGTCGACACGGTCAAAGCAGGACAACCACACAAACACAAAGGAGAGGGAATGGCTTCTTGGAAGTTTCAACACGATGTGGCGAAAAAGTGTCAGTTGCCGAACCCAACCAAACCGCAAGAATTCCTAACTTCTTCGAAGAATCGCTTGTTGCCGATATAGACGTAGGACTTTTCGAACACTGATAGCTTTGGTGCACATCCAATACGTTGTCGAGAGACATCCTAATAAGACCGCAGGTCCGCAGGGTTAGGCGACAGAACGAGGCAGGTGGACGCGCTAAGTTTGAGCTGGAACTGACAACAAGCAGACAAAGAAAAAAGCGGCTGCTAGGCGGACCCTTCCGGATCTCGATGCTTATCAGCGTGTAGCTCGCGCGCGGGTGCGGGTCACGTGACGGGTGACAAGAGAGGAGGGAGGGGGCGAGGACCACAGCGCCCCCTCCCTACCCAGCGCGAGCTCGTAGTTCGACTGCTGCAACGGCGGGCGTGCTCTCGCAATGCTCGATGTTCTTGCAGCCGCGTGTACGCGTGCTACCTTCGCTGCGTCTTGAATTAAAGTGAAACGGAGTCTAGACGTACATTCTGTCACGCGGTCGCGTCGTCTGCGAGAGAGATTCGAGCTGAATAGGTAAATTGAGGCAACAAAGATGGACAAAGTTTTTAAGTTCTGTCAAAAATATTGGCTTACCAACGTCGCGCGTTTACGGAAAACAACAAAAAAAAAATGTTAGTTTTAGTTGCAGTATAAGCGAACATCAGCGCAATCGAAATATAAATATAATTACTTGCATTATGCGGACGATCTGAAATCGATGAACCGCTGCTCCCAGCCTTCCGGAAACATTGGCTAGGCGTGCCCACGACGCCGATCTGTACGTTCAGTATCAAACGGGCTCCGGAGAGCCGTTTGATTAAACCGGTGCAGTTTGCAACATGGTCACCGGTTTGAGCAAACGTGCGACAACTTTGCCCAAACGAGTCACCCATTTGCCCAAATGAGCGACCCATTTGCCCAGACGAGCGACCCGTTTGCCAAAGGAGTGACCTGTTTGTCCAAATAGGTGACCGTTATGGCTCATACGGGTGACCCCTTTGAGCCATACGGGCGACCCCTTTGACAAACTGGTGACCGGTATGATTAAACTGTTACCGGTATGAACCCGTTTATTTTCATATAGGCGCCTAATGGTTTTTTTCAGTAGGGTTCCCATAACATAAAAGCGTCGGCGAAAAGGTTTGGCGTAGAAACAGTGTTCACATCCGATTTTAAGTTATGCAAGCTTACACCTTTTGAATCGAAACAGGAAGTTTGCCAGAAGGCACATCGCGAGGAGTCGGTATCGTGTGAGAATTCTGTGGTTTATGAGATTCTATTGGAGTGTGGATTGAAATACGTAGGTCAGACGTCGAGATGTGTAAATGATAGACTGACGGAACACAAACGGAATGTGAAAAACAACGCGTCCAGTTCCGAGTTAGCCAGGCACCTTCTAGAGTGTAATAATTGTAAAGCCAACTGATCTGAAACGGAAGTAATTCACAAAGAACGCAATGATATGAAACGTGTAGTCCAAGAAACGATTCGTATAAAAACGTCTGGCAACTGAATAAGTCAGGCGTCATTGCAGTTTGGGAACGAATGTAAATAATTTCCACGCTTGTAAAGTGTTTTTTTTTTTTAGTACTAGTGTTGTTTATACGTGTGTAGTGACCGCTTACGAAGAGAAGTAAGAGGAGCGGTCACGGGACTCGAAAACGGAGATCGCGAGCAGCGAGACGACATTCAGAACGACGTAAGCCAAACTGTAGATATTGTAAATAAAATACGTGATGTAGAGGCACGCACCTCTACAAATTGGTGACCCGGTAACAAGAAACAACTGCCCTGAGCCAACCACACAGTTTCAGAACCTTGGTTTTCGGTGAGCTCAGCTTTCTACTTGCATCATGAGTCAAGGCGATGACACCGGCTCTGCTCAGACCCCGTCAATCTTGGGGACGACGACAACGAGCATTAAGTTTCCCGAGTTCTGGTCGGCCGACTCCGAACTATGGTTTCTGACGACAGAATCCATTTTCCGAAAGCATAGAATTACGTCGTCCTCAACAAAGTTCGATTACGTGGTTTCGGCTCTTTCGCAAGCAACAGCGGCCATGGTACGGGATATACTGCGCTCACCTCCAGACGATCAACCTTGCGAGAAACTACGAGAGGAGCTGATACGACGCACAACGGAATCCGAACCGCGCCGACTGCAACAGCTTTTGACTACCGAGGAGTTGGGCGATCGAAAACCTACCGAATTTCTTCGACGAATAGAACAGCTGCTCGGAGACAAGGCAACAACAATTGAGACAGCAATTTTGAGGGAGCTGTTCCTTCAACGCCTTCCAGCCCAAGTGCGCATGATCTTGAGCGCAACGACGACAGACTCGGTCGCCGCTCTGGCTCGTATGGCGGACCAGATTATAGATGTAGGTGGGTCTAGCATTTCTGCACTGGAACAAAGCGCATCAGCACCGTCACCTACGCCATCTGAGGTTGGAGCTCAACTCACTCAAATCATGGACTTCAACAAGCGCATGGAGGTCAGGGTGGACCAACTGAGTCAAGAGCTCCGCAGGCTACGCGTACGACCGTCGCCTTCTCCGACCGCGAAAGTGAATGTCCGAGGCCACCAGAACTACGCACGCCACGAGTCCACCGACTCCGAATCAGAGGTATGCTGGTACCACCGACGCTATGGACAACACGCAAGACATGTCGCCCGCCATGTACTTACTCGGGAAACGGCATGGGCACGCGCTGAAGGCCGCCAGCGTCGAGAGCCCCACCTCAGGTCGACTATTCTACGTCACCAAACGCCGAACGAAGGGTCGTTTCCTGATACACACTGGTGCAGAGGTAAGCGTTGTGCCCCCTACGATGGAGGAACGTCGGAAACGCCAAGAATCTCCGCCGCTCCAAGCAGTAAACGGGTCTTCAATCAAGGCGTACGGAGAAAAGTCGCTGACACTGGACATTGGGCTCCGCAGTACGTTCCGCTGGCTTTTCACCATCGCCGACGTCCAACAAGCCATAATTGGAGCAGACTTCTTGCGAAGGTTCGCCCTCACAGTTGACATGAGAAGGAACATGCTCTTCGACACCGACACGCAGCTTAGCGTCCAAGTTCTCTTATCAAAGGTGACGCCTCTCAGTCCGTCTCTCCCACGAGCGAAAGTAGACACTCCATGGAAGAACGTTGTCAACGAGTTTCCTCAAGTCTTCCGCCCACCGGTCCCTGATGAAAACGTGAAGCACAAATTCACCCATCACACTGAGACCAAGGGCCCCCCGATTTCCGCAAGACCACGACGTTAAACAACCGACCGTTTTCGGATTGCCAAGGATGAGTTTGACCACATGCTCGAACTTGGGTATATACGGGCTTCTTCGAGTCCGTGGTCTTCCCCACTCCTCATGGTACCAAAAAAAGACAGAGGCTGGCGACCCTGTGGGTACTATCGAGCCCTAAATAAGGCTACAGTGCCAGATCGCTATCCGATCCCACATATTCAAGACCTCGGCGGCATGGTACAAGATGTCATCGAACCTACAGACATTGCCAAGACTGCGATCGTGACACCGTTTGGTTTGTTCGAGTTCTTGAGAATGCCGTTTGGACTTCGAAACGCCGCGCAAACCTTCCAACGTTTTGTTGATCAGGTTCTTCGCGGCTTGACATACACATTCGCTCACATCGATGACATCTTGGTGTTCAGTCGCACACAGGAAGAACACGCCAACCATCTTCGACAGCTCTTTTCTCAGTTGCAAGAATACGGACTCGTCGTCAATGCGACAAAATGTGAGTTTGGTGTCGAGGAAATACGTTTTCTTGGACACCACGTAGATAGCCGCGGGATCCGGACACTGCCTGAAACGGTCGACATCATCACAAACTTTCCAACACCGACGACGACAACGAAGCTCCATGAGTTCTTGGGGCTTTCTAATTTTTATCGTCGATTCATTCCACATTGCGCTCATATAAGTCAACCACTTTTCGCAATGCTGCAAGGAAACAAGACGAAAACGTCGCTACTGCAGTGGAATGAGGCTGCCCATCATGCCTTCGAGGTAGTTAAAAATGCCATTGCCAACGCCACGCTCCTAATACACCCCAAGCGATACGCACCCATCTCCATTATGGTTGACGCCTCTAATGGTGCTGTGGGAGCGGTTCTACAACAGCAGGTGGACGATAACTGGCATCCCCTGGCATTCTTCTCCAGAAACCTTTCACCAACAGAAGTTCGCTACAGCACCTTTGGGAGGGAGCTGCTGGCTATATTCCTCGTAATCAAGCACTTCCGGCATTTTGTTGAAGGCCAAAATTTTTTTGTCCTCACCGACCATAAACCACTGACATTTGCACTAACATCCAACAGCACAGCACACACTCCGCGAGAGGTGCGGCAGATGGCTTTCATCTCAGAATTCACAATCGACATCCGCTTCGTCAAGGGCACTGAAAATGCTGCGGCTGATGCGCTCTCCAGGATCGGTGTGAATCGATGCTCCTTCGAACCTCATCTGGTCCCCTATGGGGAGCTTGCAGCAGCGCAACGCGCTGATGCCGAACTCCAAAAACTCCGAACAACTTCAGCAACACTTGTCTTCGAGGATGTGCGGATGCATGGCTCTGACGACACGGTAGCATGCGACATGTCGACAGGCCAACCTCGACCATTTATACCCGCCCATTTACGCCGGATAATCTTTGATTCCCTTCATGGCCTATCCCACCCAGGAATAAGAGCCACGCAACGTCTCATTGTGCCAAGATTCATCTGGCCGCGCATTAACGCTGATGGGGGAGCATGGACCAAGACATGTGTACAGTGCCAGCGTGCACAGATTCGTCGGCATACCATCACACCATTAGGCGCGTTCAACCCACCAGATGCCCGCTTCGCCCAAATTCATGTTGACATTGTAGGACCGCTTCCTCCATCGCATGAATACCGCTACATCTTGACCGCCATAGATCGTTTTACGCGGTGGCCCGAGGTCGCTCCGATGAGAGACATTACAACACAAACAGTGGCACAAACGCTAACTGAAATGTGGGTAAGTCGATTTGGCGTTCCCCTGACCATCATCACCGACCAAGGACGACAGTTCGAATCATCACTGTTTCGAAGCCTTTCCCATTTTCTCGGAATCAAGCATATCCACAACACAGCTTATCATCCGTTATCTAATGGCTTGGTAGAACGATTCCATCGTCAGCTCAAGGCAGCAATCAAGGCTCAGCCAAACAGCATTGCGTGGACGGAAGCCCTACCATTAGTTATGCTCGGCATACGAACAGCTTTCAAAACGGATATTAACTGTTGCACGGCCGAGTTGGTATATGGTACGTCACTCCGTCTGCCAGGATAATTCTTCAGCCAATCAAGCGACACCGAAATCGAGGGTGCCGAAAACTATGTGAAACGACTCCGTATTCTCATGCAGGACCTCCGACCTACCTAGACAAGGGTACCGTCGACACGTTACACGTCCATTCCGGCTGATGTTCTGCTCTGTACACACGTTTTTCTCAGAAACGACGGAGTCAAGAAACCCCTACAGCTCACATACGATGGACCGTTTCAGGTTCTGACACGCAGCGACAAAACGATGACACTTCTGGTAAAAGGCAACGAGAAAGTCGTCTCGCTAGACAGAGTTAAGGCTGCCCACCTTGACTTCGATTGTTGTGTACAAGATGCAACACCGTTCCGAAGACCTCGACAAGCTCAGTTCCAGCCAGGCAATGCATGTAACTTGAGTCGGGACACAACCTGGGACACTTCACGACAGTGGCTTCCGCAGGGACGTAAACGCTCGTCACCTCCGCCTCCTCACTAGGGGGGGAGTACTTGTAGTGACCGCTTACGAAGAGAAGAAAGAGGAGCGGTCACGGGACTCGAAAACGGAGATCCCGAGCAGCGAGACGACATTCAGAACGACGTAAGCCAAACTGTAGATATTGTAAATAAAATACGTGATGTAGAGGCACGCACCTCTACATGTGCATTCTTGGACTTGTTCGAGAAAGTCGCTGTGTTATCCATTTGTGGTTTGTGGTATGAGGGCAATGTCGTTCTCATTTTTGGAGATGGCCCCAGTTCCGGCTGTTAGCAGTGTATAGTATTGTATCTTTGGACTGAGTGATTTGGTTGAGGAAACGCACCTTTGAAGGTCAAACCCTTTCTTTGTGTTCAGTAGTGATTTCACCTACGTTCGCCGGGTGGCGGTGGTTATGCTAGAATGTGAGCCTTTGTGTGAGTGTCCCACAGCCGAGGTCAAGGGAGATAAGAGGAGGTTTACTCAAGTGTCATTGTCCTCTTGTCATGTGTGTATCTTTTTTTTGTAGTGACGGCGTTGGAGATAGTGTATATAAAGCGTGTTCGAAATAAACTTTGCAGATGAGTTTGAGACATTGTCCCCTCTTTTACTACCTTCTCTTGTGTTCTCTTTTCTTCCCCAGTCTCAGGTTTACAATCATGTTCAACTTAAACCAGCTCGCCTGCACTCTGACTATTTTTTCCGTTTCAATCCTCTCGGTATTTTCTAAGGGTCTATTAAAAATTATACACCTCAGAATGACAAAAATTGCAGATGAACACAACATAGTAAGTTCATGTGAATTTGGTTTCCGTAAACATCGCTCTACCGAACTCGCTCCTTTATCCCAAAAAAAGAACATATACTTAACAATTTGGAGAATATAAAAACTTACTCCCGGTATATACGTCTACTTCACGAAAGATTTTGACTACCTGTATTTGCTCATTTGCTAATTAGGAAATTAAATGACTATGGATTTCGTGGCCAAGTGTAACTTCTTTTAAATTCATATTTGTCTTTCCGCAGACAATATGTAGATATAAATGATCATTCATCTGAAACAAAACCGACTAAGTCCGGCGTTTCCCAAGGGAGTATTTTTGGGCCTTCATTATTCAATATCTATATAAATCACACAGCAAACGTAAGTTCAACAACGAATTTTGTTATCTACGCTGATGATGCTAGTTTATTTTTTACTGGAGAAAACGCCACAGAGCTCATACGTGACGCCAACAAAATATTACAAAAACTTCATAGTTGGAGTAAATGTAGTGCTCTAAAAATAAATGCCAATAAGACAAAAGCAGTGTTATTTTGACCAATAAATACTCACTTCTACATTACTGAAGATATTTTTCAGTTCTTCGGAAATTGACATTGTACCCACCTTTCAAACTTTAGGGTTTTTTTTTTCAGAAAAACATGTCAGGGGACGATCATATTAATTTCATCGTGTCGCGAACTTGGGCGAGCAAGAAAGAGCGCATCGCATCGGTCGCAAGAGAAACGGTTTTCATAGGCCGATTACTGTGAAACTTTTAAACCTCAAAAGTAAAGAGGAGATACTTCATAACGCTTCCAAACAAAAAAAAGTAACCACCAAAAGTGTCGATCTCGGAAGATTATTCCGATAAATCCAAGCTGGCGCGACGAAAACTGTGGGAGTACGCTTCTGTGTACAGAGACGAAGGAACAAGGTACAAAATTAAGTTTCATAAGCTATACATAAACAACCAGCTCTATGGGTACTCCCATTCCAGCCAAACCGTCTTTCAGCTCGGAGGGCGTTCCCCAGTTAGCGCTTCCAACGAATGACTTGCCCAAAGTTCTAGTAACGACATTTCAAACTTACCCCGATTACCCTTTTTAGTAGCCAACTTTCGAAGCATCATTTCAAAACAAGTAGAATTTGAAAACATCACCGTAAGCTGTCAACCAGATATCATATTTGGAACGGAGACTTGGTTATGCCCCGATATCAACAGTGCCGAACTTATCTTATATAATACTTATAACATTTATAGAAAAAACCGAACGACACAAAGAGGAGGCGGCGTTCTTATCGCTGTTAGAAAGAATATTACTTGCTCGGTCATTGAAAACATTTCGCCTCTAGAAATGTTGTGGGTACGCTTGCAACCGGACTTCCGAAATCTGCTCCTTGGTGTTTGTTATCGTCCTCCGAATCCCCAGAATGATGAATTCAATGAATGTTTCTACAATTCCGTAGGCACCATAACTAAATCATTTCCTAATCACCCACTTGTCGCTGGGGATTTTAATTTTTTCCGGTATCAATTGGTCGAGTCTTCAACTCCATGACAACTGCCTTACCTGCTTCAGTCCAGTGCTTTTATTCAAGCTCTACGTACCAACAGTCTGCACCAAATGGTTTCTAACCAACAAGAAATAACGCCATCTTAGCCATATTTCTAACTACACATCCTCAGTGCTTGCTGGGCGTCAATAATATTGACCAGATTAGTGACCACAAGATTATTTTTGTCACTACAGCCTTCCCTGTCCAACGCTCCACCAAGTCTCGGAAAAAAAAGTCATGACTATTCACGTGAAAACACTGTAGACATAAATACAACTAGGGCTCAATTCGTTATAGGCTACACGCGCAACCACGCGCCATGCTCTGTCGATGAAAACTGGAATTTGATCAGAAGTAAACTTCAAGAAGTGTTGTCATGTCACATTCCTACTTTTTCAATAGCATTGAATAGGCGTCTCCATGGTCCACCCGATCTATAAAGACACTCCTAAATAAAAAGAAACGGCTTTTTCAGAATGCTGCGAGGTTTAATACATCCCAACATTGGACAAATTACCACACTGTTTTAAATACGTACAAGCATGAAGTAAAAAACGTCGAGAGGAAATTTTATGGCCAGACACTACCAAATACTTTGCGATGTGACCCCAAAAAGTTTTGGCGTGTCGTTAATCCGAAGGAAAGGGACGCCCACCCAGATCTAACTGATGAGCATGGTGTGCTACTATCGGACGGTGACGCAGCCAACGCGTTCAATAACGTTTTTCAGCGTTTTTAGAGATGAACGCTTTCTGTTGCCTTCTTCCTTTCTGCTTTCAGACAGCATTGAGCCTATGCCCCCTTTAATTTTTACACCTCAAGGTATTTCCCAACTCATTGAAGACCTTCGAGTCGGTATCTGTCCCGGGGAATATCAAATTTCTTCAAAACTCTTAAAAGTAACAAGGGACTTGATATCTCCAGTTCTTTCACTATTTTTTCAGCAAAGCCTTGACTCTATCATTGTTCCTGCCGATTGGAGTCATGCTCAAATTACACTTATCCTTAAAGCTGGTCCATCATCAAATCCTACCAACTATAGACCAATATCCCTCACTAGTGTGCCTTGTTAGCTCATGGAACACGTCATATACACGTACCTTCTCGCTCACCTCGATCGATTCAACTTTTCGTTTCCAAACCAACTTGGCTTTGGGAAGGATCACTCATGTATCACCCAGCTATTCGATTTCATTACTGACCTTCATGTCAGCGCTCATGACAATCACCAGAACGATATCATCTTCATCGACTTTGCCAAAGTTTTTGATACTGTCCCACATAGTCGCCTCCTGCTAAAGCTATCCGACCCCGCATCGAACCGTGCATTCTTAACTGGATCGCTTCCTTTTTTTCTAATAGAACGCGGTCCGTAAAAATCAACGCTTCTCTTTCTTTTCAATGTTCATTATCGTCTGGTGTACCGCAGGGGAGCGTTCTCGGGCCACTTTTTGCTTTTAATATATGTAAATGAACTTCCCTCATCATTAACGTCCACCATTAGGCTTTTCGCTGATGATTTTGTGATATACAGAAAGATATCCGGTATCCGATCATTTAATATTGCAAAATGACCTTGACAGGATTGGAACTTGGTGCACCGACTGGCTCATGAATATTAATGTCTCAAAAAGTAAACACATGAACATTTCCACATCGCCAGTATTCCCTTCAAGGACGCGACATTGACAGGGTGTCCGTTTACAAGTACCTTGGTGTCCACTTTTCAGAAACTTTAAACTGGTCTCATCAGGTAGATTGCATAGTAGCAAGTGTTCATAAAACCCTCGGCTTCTTGAAAAGAAATATATCTCTCGCACCTCCGTCCACTAAATTGCTTGCTTACAATTCGCTGCTACTTCCAGAACTAGAATACGCTAGCGCTGTCTGGAGTCCTCATTAGACATACCTTGTTGATAGACTGGAGTCCGTCCAGAATAAAACAGCCCGATCTATTACCTCTGATATCACCTCCTATATATCACCCAGAACGGATTACAAACTCAAGATTCAGCAGCCCAGGTCACGCACACTATTATTTTCCTCGTCGCCTGTTGTCATGTGCATTAGAGATTAGAACGATATGCCATACGAAGTAGTGTTGGAGACTAACCTAGCAGCATATAAATTAACATGTGGACAGTACCTTGGAATAAGCAGTTAGTAAGCGATCTCTCCCTTGATATTTTTTGCCTTGCACGCTGTTGTATATTTGTGCATTTTCATCTCGATCCTTTTTGTGTGAAATTTTTTTACACCCATTCCATTATGTCGCAATATATGAAATTGCAATGTTATATCATGTGTGTGTTATTTTTCCTACTCTTTTGTGTGCACGCTTTCCCCAGTGCATTTTTGTGCGTGTTATTCTAAGATGTAAATAGTATATACGCGAAAATACTGTTCTGAAATTGTAATTGTAGATTATGAATGCGCTCGCAAGTGGAGTGCCTTTGAGATAATAAAATGAAATGAAAAGTATCTAAATTATCGAGCGTCGTTAATATTTTATATCATCATAAACACATCATGCCTCTTAAAACAAAGTTATTATTATATAATTCATTATTTTACTCGCATATAAATTATGGCCATCTTATATGGTGAACCACTACATATACAAATCTTCACAAGACATTTATATTTCAAAAAAGGTATTAAGAAGCATTTCTCATGTTACGCTGGATTATCGCATGAACATTGTTTTCAATCTTATACAAATATTTTTTATGTTCGAAATATATGGTAGAAAAAACTCAATCTCAACATTATCTCGAAGACTTAGCAAATCTAACACAAAACGGCATATGCATATCCAACGCGAACTGTACAACCATGGGAAGTACCATCCTTTAGAACTAATTACGGACAATGCACCATATCATACACCCTTCCGACGACAATGAATCAGTTCAGGAGGGCAAATATACAACTTAACAATTTGTCAGTGAGCCGCTTACGGGAATTAATCATACTCATCTCAAACCAAACCTAACAGAAGCTAAGTGTTGATATACACATCTCAAACCAGAAAGAATAGAAGAAAAGTGGTAATTCTAGGTGGTTGAAGTTGGTTTTTTGTCGCGTTTCGTCTACTATTGCTAGTTTGTCCAAATTGAATTTGCATTATATAATGACACTAATAAATTTTTCTTTCGTGTAAAGGATGTCTTCATGTTTTCATTGACGTCCTAATGATATGTAAATAATTTGGTGCCCGCATCTCCACCTCTAATTAGGTGACTCGGGACTAATCAAGTTGTGTTACAGCTTTCTTCCCCTTTTCATCTTCCAACGGTAAACTGCTGGCAAAATGAAGACATTTATTATTTATTATTATTATTATCCTAAAAATGTCTAGGAATGTCTCGTACTCCTCTTTCGCGTCCGTTTTATTGAGTACATCAGCCCAGCTTTCATTGTACAAGCTATCTTTGAAGCTATCTAGGCGGTCAAGAGTGGTGCACTGAATCAGAGAACGTTTTTTAGTATCTTTGTATGTGCAGGAGTTTTTGTCTATACAAATAACTGTCGCAAGATGGTAAACAATTTCGCAGGCCAACACCCCTGATATTACCATTTGTAGCTCAAAGTTGGTTACAAACAAGTCGATTTGTGTTTCGGACGCAGTGGTTGCTCGTGTAGGGTGATTGATGATAATCGTTCATTCATTACCTTGAAAGAGTGTGGCAATCTGCTTTCTTGAATTGGCATCACTTAGCATGTGAATGTTAAAATCTCCTCCCCAAATCACATTATATTTCCTCTTTTTTCAATAAATGCAAAGAAGCCATCTAAAAACTCACAAAATTTCGAGATATTCCATCGGGGGGTCGATAGAGCACAGATCCTCCTGAGGCCCAGCAAAGGAGACTCTGGCCAATATATTGGACAACAAAGACTTAGCTACAACGTCGATAGTATTGCTTTTTAGAGCGTAGGAACCCGTTGTCCCATATTTTGGACACCTACTGCCGCAATCTGGTGAGTAGTGTCGAAGTTGTTGATGTTGCAGCGCCACTAAGCTCATTCAAAATGGCAGCGCTCAGCGGCTCCACAATTTACGGCGACGGCCGAAAAATTAAGTAGTTTTTCGAGATATCAGACCTGTTTTTCGACTTTTTATTGCTTGAGTATTAAACGCAATGGTACAGAAAATGCATAGGACTGCAGATTTTAGCTTCAAGCACGTCTGCTTTTATGTACACCTCACGAACTTTGTCATGTCCAATACAATGGACGTTGGGCCTATGGACGTTGGCGAGTCAGCAATGGACGTTGGCGAGTCAGCTGTGCTCAGGCTTAAAGACACACTCACTCCAGAAACTAAGCTGTTCTTTGACAGGTATTTCACATCTGGGGCACTGCTCGATAACCTTGCGGTGATGGGCATTTCCTGCACAGGTACGATAATGAGTAGCCGCATCCCGAAGGGTGCAAAACTGTTCACTGAAAAAGAGCTTCAGTCCAAAGAGCAAGGAACGTCCGAGATGAAAGTGAGGAATGATAGCCAAGAAATAGTAGTTCGCTTTTACGACAACAAGTCAATCACATTCCTCTCGTCAATTCATGGTAAAGAACCAGAGGATACCTGTCGTAGATGGTCTCCTCAAAGAGAAGAGGCAAGTAGACGTCCCCAGGCCACACATTGTACTCTTGTACAACATGAACATAGGAGGGGTTGACATGGCTGATCGCATGGTTTGGTTCTACCGAATGAAAGCACGAGTAAAAAAGTGGACTCTACGATGTATCTTTTATTTCGCTGACGTTGCCTTAAGCATTTCCTGGATTGTGCACACCCGAGACATACGCACCCAACAGAGGCGACGGAATGGCGTACTCAAATCATTAGAGTTTCGCCGGTCTGTAGGAGGGGCCCTTGTTGCAGAAGGCCATAGGGAGCCTTCAGACACTGACAGTGGCACAGATTGGTCCCTTCCAGCAAAACGAGCTAGGCTGCCTCCATTCGAAGCTAGATCGAAACCATTAGGACACCTGCCAAGACTTGCGGATGTAGCAAATCGGGCCCTTTGTAGGTTAGAGGGCTGTAACATGAAAACTATTTTTTTTCTTGCATTAAGTGCAAGTTTTGTTTTTTGTATTAGCAAAGAAAGACAGTGCTTCGAGAAAGCTCGCACAAAGCAAAGAAACTTGAGTGCCAACATTTGTGATGTTCAGAGTATGGAAGAATAATCTGTATGATTATGTCTCTTTGAGTTTGGATGAATAAAAAATTCTTTATTTTACTTGATCAAATCGAATGCTTACTTTCTTACACACAAATATTTATTTAATCTAGATTGCCTCGTCGAAAAAATTAAGATGTATAGGCCCATTGCCCATTATATTGGACACTGTGTTGAGCCATTCCGACAATTCAGATGGAAGTAAGAGCTGCTGATGTGTGGTACTTAGGCCATATAAAAGTTATTGCGAAAGTTTAATAAGAATCTGCTGCAGTAAAATCGTCCTGGGCCTCAGGAGGAGATATAATATTCTGATTTGTTAGTACTGAAAGCACTTCGTAGTCTGAAGTCAAACGACAGTAATGTGTCAAAAGATCGTAACTTACTTTTTCTTTAATTGGCATAGAAACACGACCGCCACGCTGAGTTTGTCGGTTTACGCAGTGACAGCCCTATTGAAAAATATTTTTTACCGGAATGTTATTTCCAGTAAAAGTCTATTTTACTGGATTATAGGACTGTTTTCATTTCCAGCAAAGTCGTACTTTACCGGAATGTCGCCGGATATTATACTGGAATGTCACCGGTTCTTTTACAGGAATATTACGGGACTTTCACCAAAATGTCAAAAGATATTTTACCAGAATGTCACCGGATTTTTACCGGAAGCCTATTTCCAGTAAAATTTATTTTACTAGATTATGGGACTTTTTTCACTTCCAGTAAAGACAGAATTTACCAGAAGGTCACCAGAATGGCCGGAATTTACCGTGTTTTATTTCTTTCTTTTTTCGGACGTCAACGGAAGGCACTTAGGAGGAAGCCTGTGATCCGTGGTTGGTTATGTTCACCAGATGCTGGACGATTCTGTAGCAATTAAAGTGGTTAGTCCATATAGACCTGAAGGTTCTATGTATTTATTTAACAGAGTCGATACCAGTGAAACTATTTGCACAGCTGTAGACAAAAGCAATCAGACCAAATAGGAACAACCAAGTTCTTTGACACAAAAGATATCTTTCAAGGTACTCACAATGCCGCTGGGTAAATTCCTAGACGCACGGTAGTTCAACTAATAAAACTGCGCAGGTGCACCACACGGACACACACACGTATACTGTCAGCAGCACGCTTAGCGAAAACCACGACCGCGCGGAACGAACATCCGCCGCCGTTGAGAAATTCTGGGCGCACTCACGATGTCGTCCCTTATGCCGACGCCGCGGGTGCACCAGGCGTCATAGCACGCTTAGCGAAACGAACCGCGCCGAGCGAACATCCGCCGCCGTTGAGAAATCCCGGGCACACTGACGATGTCGTCCCTGACGCCGTTGCCGCGGGTGCGCCAGGCGTCAGTAGCACGCTTAGCGAAAACCGCGAACGCGCGGAGCGAACATCCGCCGCCGTTGAGAAATCCCGGGCACACTTACGATGTTGTCCCTGGTGCCGTCGCCGCGGGTGCACCAGGCGTCAGTAGCACGCTTAGCGAATACCAGGACTGCGCGGGACAAACATCAGCCGCCGTTGAGAAATCCCGAGCACGCTCACGATGTCGTCCCTGATGCCGTCGCCGCGGGTGCACCAGGCGTCAGTAGCACGCTTAGCGGAAACCATGAACGCGCGAAACGAACATCCGCCGACGTTGAGAAATCTTGCGCACAGTCTTTTTCGCTCGCTGGATGCTTCTGAAGACGGACGGACAAAGAGGCGTAAGAAACAAGTAACTGAAAAATATATTCTTTTCATCTGCAGACCCAGCTCCTTTGGAAGATACAGGTCGCACACATGGAACGAGAAGCCGAGACTAAGCGTTCGTTCGTTTGCGGCCGTTGCTCGTTGACAAACAAAGAAACCGGTTTTCTTAAAAAAAATTAAGTCAGCAAAACGACCCTCTTTCATTTTTCCCATGAACCCAATGCGAAGGAGAGAGGGTGCGTGGGGACTCGTCCTTGGTGCGAGGCACCATAATGGACCTTTTTCCAGTAAGCGACTGCGCACGCGCACACCCTTTCCACTTGACCTTGACCGCCCTTTCGCCATTTTTGGGGGGCACTGTTTTCTTGCGACACTAATCTGTTCCTATGGGAGAAGGCGAGTCCGGTTGCCCTCCATTTGTAGTAGGCGGCGAAACCGTCATGGGGCTCTCCTTACTGGAAAAAGGTCCATTACACAGCCAGTCTCCGGCTCGTCTCGGCTTCCCCCTCCCCTTTCGTCGGCTTAAAGTGAAGGTCGGAAAACAGGGCAGCAAGTCACCCGTTTCGGGTAAGATTTCTAGGAAAGCCGGGTCGTCCGCATGGTATACGAAAGGGGCTGCTGGTGACATTCCAGTGAAATCTGTTTCCGGGCAAATAATCTACCAAAGACTGCAGGTAAACTGGTTTCGGAGGAAAACAGGTGAAAGTCCCCATATTTTTTGGATCGTCAAAACAGTTCACTGCACGCACTTCCTGAGGATTGCACCGTCTAGCAAGCAAAACTCGCACTCATGAGAATACCGCTCGAGTGGTCTTGTACCTGCTCTGGCCCAGACTTTTGCCTGTCGCAAATATCAAGTTGCCGGTGATCGCTGTCCACCTTTGTGGATCGTCAAAACAGTTCGCTGCACGCACTTCTTGCAGAATTCCAACATCGTTTTAAGCTAAAACACGCACTCACGAGAATGCCGCTGCATTGGCGGCCGCCATTACAAACGCAGTCCACCTGCTCGTCTTGGCTTCCTTGACTTTAACCGTTCGCCTTGCGTCGGCTTCCAGTGATGTTCGTTGTCCGGCAAACGAGAGTGGTTTCCGGTAGGAATCCAGCGGCGGGTAATCGAAAGCGGTTCTGGTATAACTTCCAGCGAAAGTGGCCACGCTGGTTTTCCGGTAAAAATGAGTGGAATTTAACCCGTTTCCGTTGAATGTCACGGGAAGGTTTTGCCGGATTTTAACCGTAAGTGGCTCCGGAAAAAGGTCCAGCGAAATCTGGTCACTGAAAGTGGCGGCCTGTAATATTTCCACTAAAGACTGGTAAACGACCCTGGTTTCTGGTGAAAATGAGTGTAAATTAGCCCGTTTCCACCGAATGTGACTGGAAGTTTTTGCCGGATTTCGCAGTAGGGAGTTATATTCGGGTAGTTTCAAAACATCGCTATCGCATTTATACCAGGTTTCAGTTAACGTTATTATGTCAAAACGAACGTCGAGTACGCAAATTAATAATTCTAAGTCAGCAAGTTTATTTTGGCGGATCTAATATTCAATGAAAACATTTAAATAAGGTGGCTCATTTTGCGACAAAAGAATTTCTCAGTTCACGTGGTAATAAAATTTCAGAAGTTGCCATGTCAAATTTCATTACCAAAAACAAAGCTTTCGTCTAGAATATGATGAATATATATTTAACCAATCTGCAGAAGGTCGCCGATGTTCCTCACAAAGATCGCTCGCTCCCCGTCTTTCTCACGGACAAGAATTTTTCCTTCTTTGTGCCATAGGTACTGGTATCGTTTCGTACTGCCCCAGTCTTTCGCGGCGCGGAGCAGTGCTCAATTCTGTCTATACTCCGCGACAACTTTTCTTGGCAATGCAGTGGAAGGTACAGGCCCGCGTCCCCTCTCCCATTTTGAGTGTACGCAGGCTCTCCTCCTCCCCCATTTCCGGGGAGAGGAGGAGAGCCCGCGCACAATCAAAATGGGAGAGGGGACGCGGGCCTGTACCTTCCACTGCATTGCCAAGAAAAGTTGTCGCGGAGTATAGTCACGTTTTCTTTGATAAAGATTGCCTCCCGGTTTTTCTTTAGTTCTTTCTTTTTTTCAAGCCACTGTCCGCGAGTTTGTTGTTTTGCGAAGCGAGCAGTGATCACGAGAACTTGCCCTGGCTTTAAGTGTAGCCGGTGGGCCGACACCACTTCAACTTCCAAAAGGTCAGGTACACCCATCTTAGTCGCCACTTCGTTCAGTTTTTCTTGCAGGTTCTCGTCGTTGGTCTGCGGAATACCATGAAACTCAAGGTTTCAGCGTCTGCTTCTCCATTCAAGGTCATTTATTTCGTTATTAAGCTGGGAAATCTCCTCTTCACATTTACTGTCTTTGATTTTTTCAACACTCGCTTTCAAGTCTTTGATGACAACGTTCTGACTAGTTAGCTGGGCCTTGATTTCATCATACTGGTCCAACATCATTTGTACCGATTGTTCTATGCCATCTACAGTTCCTTTGAAGCCCGTGAGAATCTTGAGCTTTTCACTGAATGTGCTGAACATGCGAACATGCGGGCAATACCGACTTCTGATTGTTTGGTCTCCTTCGCTGACTAACTTCTCTGTAAACCTTTTCTATATGTCGGGCACTTCCAATCCTCTCGTGCGTTCTCGCTTTCTTTTTTTTTTAAACGAAGTCTCAGTGATACCACTGCATGATCCAAAATGATAGCTGTGAGAACACTGGTGCGGATTGCAACATTTCGATTGTCTGGTAGAGGCAAATCACACTGAAAACATCCCCTGGTTTCAACATAATATATGCAATGATGGCTGTATGGCAGCCAGAGGTCGGCACTTTAGGTCGCCCTCACTCCCCTACTGAAAAAAACCATTTGAAATTCAAACGTGTGGCAAACTGGTCGCCCGTTTGAATCAAAATTGTCGATCCGTTTGGATCAAACGTGATTATGGGATACGGGTACCCGTTTGGAAACGGTACCCGTTTGAAACGGTACCCGTTTGATACAGGTGCCCGTTTGATACGGGTGCCGTATGGTACGAGTACCCGTTCGACATGGCACGTGACCACACGTTTGAACGTGCCATTCGAATTGGCAAATTATGCGCTAGCCCTAAATGGGTATCGTCTGGGAGGTTGGTTATCTTAAACATATTTAAGACGTCCCGAAACTCATAAACGTATTTATAACATGGAGAAAACACGTAGAACAAATGCACTCGCGGAGGTGCTTGTAAGTGGACAGGAAAACCGACACAAAAGATTGTTTTCAATTCTCCTCGAAGTTTATTACCTCTTCTGTAGACAAGTACAAACGTGCAAGCGATCTGTGAACACTATACAGGTAGACTTTCGGGGAAATTATTCTCCTGGCTGCCGCGCGAATAGGCGCTGCATAATTCTTTAGATAATCTAGAAGAGTACGCGTAGAAGAACGGTCAATCGTTGCCAACACGTAGGTTGCAGTGCACTTACCATAACAATAGCGGACTTGAAAGATGTAATCCGTGATATTTGTCGACACGGTCAAAGCAGGACAACCACACAAACACAAAGGAGAGGGAACGGCTCCTTGGAAGTTTCAACACGATGCGGCGCACAAGCTGTCCTTTGCCGAACCCAACCAAACCGCGAGAATTTGCGACTTCTTTGAAGAATCGCTCGTTGCCGACATACACGTGGGTCTTTTCGAACACTGATAGCTTTGGTGCACATCCAATACGTTGTCGAGAGACATCCCACTAAGACCGCAGGGTTAGGAGACAGATTGAAGCAGGTAGGACGAGCGAACTTCGAGCAGCAACTGACAACAAGCAGACGAAGAAAAAAGCGGCTGCAAGGCGCGCCCTTCCGGATCTCGATGCTTATCAGCGTGTAGCTCGCGCGCTGCTGTGGGTCACGTGACAGGGGTGACAAGAGAGGAGGGAGGGGGCGAGGTCAAGGCGCTGGGACCACCGGGACAGCCCCTCTCCCTCTCCCCAGGCATTCCAGGGAGATGCGTTTTTGTAGTCCCTAAGAACAAACGCGCGCGCGCGCGCGCGCTCGAACTTTGGAAATGGCGGCGGGGCGGCCAGAAGCTCGGCTTGCGCCCGAGCGAAGAAAGTACGCAGCGCAAGCTCGTAGTTTGAGTGCTGCAACGGCGGGCGTGCTCTCGCAATGCTCGATGTTCTTGCAGCCGCGTGTACGCGTGCTACCTTCGCTGCGTCTTGAATTAAAGTGAACCGGAGTCTAGACGTACATTTTTTCACGCGGTCGCGTCTTCTGCGAGAGAGATTCGAGCCCAATAAGTAAATTGAGGCAACAAAGATGGACAAAGTATTAAAGGTCTGTCGAAAATATCGGCTCACCAACGTCGCGCGTTTACATAAAACAAAAAAAAAAGGTGTTAGTTTTAGTTGCAGTATAATCGAAAATCAGCGCAATTGAAATATAAATATAATTACTTGCATTACGCGGACGATCTGAAATCGATGAACCGGCGCTCCCAGCCTTCCGGAAAACATTGGCTGCCACGGTTGAAACGCTAGGCGTGCCCACGCCGCCGATGTGTACGTTCAATATCAAACGGGCTGCGGAGAGCCGTTTGATTAAACCGGTGCAGTTTGCAACATGGTCGCCGGTTTGAGCAAACGTGCGACAACTTTGCCCAAACGAGTCGCCCATTTGCCTAGACGAGCGACCCGTTTGCCAAATAGGTGACCGTTATGGCTCATACGGGGGACCCCTTTGAGCCATACGGGCGACCCCTTTGACAAACTGGTGACCAGTATGGTTAAACGGTTACCGGTATGGACCCGTTTATTTTCATATGGGCGCCAAATGGTTTTTTTCAGTACGGTCACCTTCACCCTAACAGCCACACTCACCGGAGCCCCTCACTCACTCTAACCCTCACAGCTACACTCACCTTCAGCCCCTCACTCACCCTCATCCTCACAGTCACACTGACCTTCAGCCCTTCACTCACCCTCACTGGACCTTACGGCCCTCACGCCCCTCACGCACTTATGGCCCTCACGCCCCTAACGCACTCACCGCCCTCACGGCCCTCACGCACTCACGGCCCTCACGCCCTTCACCGCCCTCAAGCACTCACACCCCTCACGCCCCTCACGCACTCATGACCCTCACGCCACTCACCGCCCTCACGCCCTTCACTCACTCATGGCCCTCACGACCCTCACGTACTCACCGCCCTCACGGCCCTCACGAACTCATAGCCCTCACGCCCCTCACGCACTCACCGCTCTCACTGCCCTCACGCACTCATAGCCCTCACGCCCCTCATGCACTCATGGCCCTCACGCAAGTCAGGCCCGCTTCAGATGGGACAATTTCGCCAAGAAACTTGACGTCGCAACACCAGCAACACGGGCCGCCCGCGTTCACACGCAGCAACCAATTGCTGCGATTTGCCATTATAATCATGAAATTGTATTATTCTTGCACTATTTAGACACGCAATTACGCGCTATAAACGGTTTTTATGCATTTAAATCTTGTTGAGAATACTAATGCATCTTTCTGACACAGTTTATTTCCAAAATCAATTCATTTCAAACCAGAATCAAGTCTTTTGTTATCATCACCCGCACGAGGTATCACGTGGAAATGTCGCGTCCTTGATTGGATACAGCCGCTTGAAACGTCTTCGAATATCTCCGAGTTGCTCGCTCGTTTAAAGCCGGACCCGATCTCAGCAATTCGTGTCGATCTAGGAAAAGCTAGGGATCAACCCGCCAGTAACACCAAAATTGCTGAAAAAGTTGCTCCGTCTGGAGGGGGCCTCACGTACACACCGCCCTCACGCCACTCGCCGACCTCACGCCCCCCACGCACTCACGGCCCTCACACCGCTCACGCACTCACCGCCCTCTCGGCCCTCATACCCCTCGTGGACTCATGGCCCTCACGCTAGTCACCGCTCCTCACGCACTCACCGCCCTCACGGCCCTCATAGCCCTCACGCACTCATGACCCTCACGCCACTCGCCGCCCTCACGCCCCTGACGCACTCACGGTCCTCACAGCCCTCACGGCCCTCAGTCACCCTCACACTCATGAATTTTCCTGGCTTACAAACTCACTCACCCTAACCTCACCTGTGAAGATGAGGGTGAGTGAGGGTGAGTGACGGCCCTCTTGAGTGAGGTTTGCCGAGGTATGATTGCAGCAGCAGCGGCGTCGAGGAAATGTTAAACAGAAAAGGCTTATACCCCAACCTGGAAATACAGGACAATGCTTTTAGGTTGATAGCTCAGAGCAGCCGCTGCTAGTCGTGGCCGGTCGAAAACAGCTGGTTATAAAGTGTCCTCGTTGGTTGCCCACCCTTGCGGCCGATTCCGGCGTCGATGTTCTTGCAGGTAACGTAAATGACGTGCCACGTTGATGACGTCCATGAAATGCCGTGTCAGCCTGGTTGAGAGGGACGTCAGTACCGTTGCCGCTGGTTGTTTCTCTGGCTTGGGCACGTGTGCGCCTGGAAATACAGGACGATGTTTTTAGATTGATAGCTCAGAGCAGCCGCTGCTGCCTGTTTAAAAACCAGGAAGCAATTAGAGGTACTTTAATTGCCATGAAACTGGGCGGGCAGCCTGCCGGATGTAAAACAAAACGTGGTTTTCGCCTACGAGAGCCTGTGCGAGGAGGATGATGTGGGCCTGGATTCGCATGTTTTCTACATGACAGTGACCAGAGTATTGCCGCGTGTTGCCCGACAGTGGCGCTACTATTCACCCAGTCCACCCGTCGTACGTTATCAAAACCGATTGAAATGGGAAGTGTATTTGGATCAAGTCGGTGAGGCGACGCGAGGGTGTGTGTACCCGTAACCGATGTTTTGTATTATGAACAGATTGGAGAGGTGGGTATTGAGGTGGCTGTTTCGGACAAACTGCTGTCACAGTACCCCTACCTATTTTTTAATCAAGCGGACAGGCTCTTGAAAAAACGGGGCAATTAAGCGCCTCGGGGAGCAACCCCTGGAAGCGTTCGCAAGTACTAAGCTTCACGAGGTTTCCACGCGGCTCAGTTATGACGCCGCTAGTTCACGGAATATGAATGATCTGCCGGTGGTGGTCTCTCAGCGAACCAGTTCCGGGGAGGCAGAGAAAAACCGGGGGAGTGAGGAGAACCTCGCGGTCGAAAAACGGACTCGTCAGCAGCAGCTAAAAGAGATGAACAAGTTGACACTGCCCCCGATGTTGGAGAACTTTGAGACGCTCATGTCGGTAACCAAGGAAGTTCTCATCAAGAAGCAAACGACTGATCATAGTCTATACTCCGCGACAACTTTTCTTGGCAATGCAGTGGAAGGTACAGGCCCGCGTCCCCTCTCCCATTTTGAGTGTGCGCGGGCTCTCCTCCTCTCCCCGGAAATGGGGGAGGAGGAGAGCCTGCGTACACTCAAAATGGGAGAGGAAACGCGGGCCTGTACCTTTCACTGCATTGCCAAGAAAAGTTGTCGCGGAGTATAGATAATATTTGAAAAACCTCAAAAGAAGGCGTGTCCAGAAAATAACGTTTCATTTCCTGGGCGAGTTGCTGTGCTGTACCGACACTACGGATATTGGTGTGGTCGAACGTTTGATCAGCTTGTAGTTCCTGAAAAATATTGAGCGGATGTGTTTCGCATGTGCCATGAAGTAAAGTAAACTACTCACATGGTTAAAAAAGGGAAAAGACCAGAGAGCGATCTTGAATTGCACGTTTCGGTCGGGATGCTTCCGAGATGCCGAGTCTTGGGTGCGAGCATGCGATGCTTGTCAGAGAGAGGACAACACAAATGAAAGAAAAAGTATAGCACCCCTGATATTTCTGCCAACAATTTTGGAACCATTCAGGCGGGTCGTCGTCGATGGAGTTGGTCCTCTTCCGGTTTTTGATGCTTGGTACCGCTCGGCTCTAACGATCACGTGCGCGGCCAACAAGTTTCCGGAGGCTGTCCGAATGAAGATAGAAAGTTTATTGGAGGTGGTGAAGGCATTTTTATTGATCTTCGTTAGGGTATGTTTCCCACAAAAGTTCGAGAGCAACCAAGGGAGCGTTTTCGCAAGCGCTTTGACTACTGGCTTCCTCGAGAAGTGCGGTATAAATGTGATTCACAGTTTGGTATACCACCCGCCGCGAATCAGTGTTGAGAGGTGAAACTCGGCTATGGAACGGCTTCTGAAGACGCTAACCTGTGATAGGAGGAACGAATGAAACGCCTGAATGCCGGCAATGTCGTTCGCGCTAAGATGGGTGACTCATGAGGTTTCGAACTCCGCTGCGCCCGCTCTGCGAAACGTGGGAAACCAAGGGATCCGATCCGAGTATGGTAGAGTACATTCTCGATCTGCTAGAGTGATTCCGGAGCTCGAGGGAAATGGCGGAGATTAATATGTAAGAGGCCGATATGAGAGCATATCCCTAATATGGCCAAAACACTCGTGTCCACGAGAACCAAAAGGGCGATTAAGTCGTCTCGCTTCGGCCGTCTCGCCAAAACAAGCTGCAGATTCAATTGGAAAGACCCTACAAAGTCACTCGAAAGAAGTCTGTTACCAACTATGCGATTGAGGCCACGGGCAGGAGGGACGAAGTACGAATCTATGACTGCGATCTGATGAAGCGTTACGTAAGCGAAATGGAAGTGATGAGCGTTACCCTCAACGGCCCAGAAAAAGTTCAGACTAATATTACGGTAATGTGGGAGGCTGGAGAGCTGGTCAGATTAGACGTCATAGCCCAGGTGGTTGATTTGAAGGGTCTTTCGGTTTCTCAGCGGGCTGATTTGAGAGGTTTTCTCCAAAACTAGGAGAACTCGTTATGTTTTTTTTTAGTTTCTTTTTTAAATAAATTGATTTAAATAAATAAACAAATAAAATGATTGTCCCCTGGACGAACCTCCCTTACCACGCATGACATTGAGCTCACATCCAATGTCGCGGTACGAACCCACCCCTATCGTATGCCACCGAGGCCGCAGGCTATCTTAAAAAAAAAAAAAAAACGAGGTTGTGCTCACGTAAACCTTCCTTGATGTAGGTTATATTGCAGTTGTGCCTCGTAGCCGCTGGCACCAATCTACTGTATCTTACGTCAGCGCCGCGGCAGCAGCATGCGACGTCGAACTACTATCAAACTTCCTATTCGACAATTCCAAGTTCTAAGGAATTACTCAAGGTTCCGCCCATTCCACCCGCCAGCCGACCGAGTGGACTGCTGGAGCCAACATATAGGTCGGCGCGTGTCCCGGAATCTCCAGGTTTCGGAGCTTTCAGGAACGAGTTCACGTGGTCACGTAAACATTTCCAGATGCAGGTCGGTGACTGTTTCATTTGGCCCTTTCCGTTCTATTGATATATTTCTGCCAGCTGCACCGAAGCATCTGTTCCTAACTTTAGGCACTAGGAAAAAGTACTTTTATATACTTTTAGTGAGAGATGAAAAATATCCTATAAAAAAGGATGTTTCTACTCTTGTTGGTCTTGCTAAGTGCTGACGTGGAAACTAATCCTTTTCCTGCCACTAAAGAAGAAATGACTCTCCTGGAGTCTTTCTTGACCGACCTCTAAACTGGACCTTTGGTCAACAAAATGTCCTGCCAAAGTTACATATTTTCCAAAACAAACAAACTCAGTTTCACACAAAAAAAAGTGCAAAGTATAATATAATTGAGCAAGGCATCTCAGATGTTGAAGAAAATAGAACAAAGCTGGATGAAAGTCTAGAGGACCTCAAAACGTGAACCCGCAAGACAAAAGTCTTGTTTTTTGTAGGCGCAATGATAAAATCCGAGAGTCATGGAAAGACTTGGAACCCTTGTTAAAGACAATGTTGAGGATAGTTTAGACATTAATGTGAGGATAGTTTTACATACTTTCAGTGCCCAAAGTTTTCGGCTTCTTATAGCAAGTTTTCGAAAGTGGAAACAACGGGACATCATCATACGGAACGCTTGTATATTTAAAAAACTCGGCTTACAGTGCCTCCGAAAACTTTAGTCCGCTCGCCAGAAAGAAAAACGATGCCTTTGGGACCACCCCCCCCCAAAAAAAAAAGAACAACAACCCACATCTGCTTTATGACAAGCTCGTTACCATCGGATTGTTAGGTCTGTACGGGCCCACGGTCAATCTTTGCACCAACCCAGCCGCCTACTACTGTTGTCGGATGCCTCCTAATCAAAGAATTGAGGATACTAAGCCGCTGCCATTACGTTGTTGGATGATGCTCTTGGGCTGTAACGCCAACGCCTGGAATCAGCCATCGGATACAATGGGCGGGCAACCTTTCCAGGGTCACTTTATTTTTTTTTGCCTCTCATCTTACCCCCATAGGCGGAGGTGATCCATCTCACTGACAGTCAGCGACCAGCCGTCTAAGCCGCATATGACTATCAACATCGCCCGACGCCGTGGTGGCTGCACGACCCGTGGACAAGATGTTAAGCCTACCTCTTCCAGCTGACGTAGTGCTCGAGGTAAACCTATTGCAGCAAAAAAAGCTACAGCGATCAGCAAGACTTTTTCTTGCTTTCGGAATGCTTCCATTCTTTAGTCTAGACTCGACGAGGATGGTGTCGGTCCAAGAGTGAAAAGGCGCTCGTGCAAGATGGGCCTGTGCTCAAGGGGAAAACACCGGGCGAGTCGCGGACTCCGGGTGTGAACACTTCGCCACCGTTGGATGCAAATATTGGATGGAGGGACTCCCTACTGTCGAGGTGGCGACAAGTTACCTTTAAAAAGAGGAAGCAGGCGGCTGTGAGAGTGTGCTCTCTGGCGGTACAACTACTTCTGTACATAGGTATTAAACATAGTTTATCATGAGACGCCCTTCCATCTACAGATGTTCCTGCCTGTAGTCGTCCTTCGGTTCCTGTCCTGGACTGGCCCTACCTGTTCCTGTCCAGAAGACCGCACGGTCCAAATGCCTGGATGGTAGTGACGAGATCGACTTCGTCAGATCACGGCTGTTAGGGTGGGTGAGTTCCCGGCTTTTTTTCTTCAATTTGCAAGACAAGTTAGCTCTTAAAATTTGCTTATAGCGGCTAAATGAAGGTTACGCATAAGAGAAAGACTTCATACACTCCGAGTAAGCCATGAATCTGGGAACGCTGTGCGTGACAAATTTGGTACACCTTTGCACAGATTTGCGAGTCGATTTGCGCCAGGCCAAGCGGAAGCCGCACGTGAAAGAACTCATCCGCTTCACAGACATTAGCGATGAGGGATTCATTGAATGTCCGGCGAGATTGAAACTCGAGCAAGAGAATCTCGACCGGAAACTTGAGGAACAAAACCTCAAGTGAAAATCTGAGATCGAAAATCGCGAGTTGGAAAGAGAAGAGCAAATAAAGCTTCACCGCAAAGTAGGCTTGAGCTGGAAAGAAAAGTCCAGCAGTGGCGCTTCATAGGAAGGGAGCAGCTCGCGCAGAGGTGGTGCTGGAGGCAACTGACGCCAAGAATCTATGGGTCGCCTTTTCTCACTGGTTCACGTATGAGGGTGACTGAGCGCAGCAAGGAGAGTCCCGAACGCTAAAAAATAAAGGAGTGCACGCGCGGAACGCAGCTGAAATAAGCCGGGTAGCCGGACAGGAAATTTGTCAGAGGGAAGAGAAATCAGAGCAGAAGGATTCGGAAGCAACAGAAGACCAGCCTCACTCTTCGGACGACAACAACAATCGCCGTTCTGCAATAAGCGGAATTGAGACCTACCGAGTTGGTGGCTCGCACGGATTGCGACGATCCAAGAGAAAGGAAGGAGCCCTCTAAAAAGCCCAACGACTGCTTCCTGATGACAAAAGCAAGAGCAGCGAAGTTTTGAAGCCGTCAAAATCTATCCAGCCCACACAAAGCAGCGCGGGGAAGTGGAGTTCGCTGGATCCAGAATCGGATAAGAAGTTGGATCGTTCTGTCGCTGGCAGTACGACCCGCGACCAAGAACAGGATAAACAAGTAGATCCGAGCCAGGGGCTCTCAGAGACGTCCTTTTTTTCAAGCCCGACTTCTAACTAGAAGACTTTCAAGAGAGGGCTTCTCAAGGTCAGCGTTCTCCGAGCAGACTGCAGAAGTGCTGCAGAACTTGATGACAGTGCCGTAAACTTGATGAGAAAGCACCCAGCCAATGACTACACTCTAAGAAAAAAGGGAGCGCGACCTGGTCCCTCGGGGGACCAAATCCGCTGCCGCCACCATTAGTCCCCGAGGGGGAGCAACTGTAACGGGAGCAACTGTTGCGCCCCGTCAGTTAGTCCCTCGCACTAGCACCGTTGGGACTAACTGTTACACCGTTTCAGTCACACCTCGAGGACTAGCTGTTAGACCTTTGCGCTTGGACCCCTGGGACTAACTGCTACACCGTTTCAAATGAACCCCGAGGACTAACTGATAGCCCTTGCACTTGGACCCCTGGGTCTAAACGTTGCGCTCTTGGATTTTGGCTTCTGGGACTAAAGGTTTATCCTTTACATTTGGTCCCGAGCCACAAATCTCCGAAACGAAATTGTGGAGTTCAGGTTAAACGTAGCTTTATTGCCTCGTAGATACACATCGCATTCAAGGATGACTGAAGTCCAAGTTCCTGGGCGGTAGAATCCACGATAAGGCCAAATTCCGAAGAGTGCACTTGCGTCGACGATGGCTTAGACACTGGGACGTCTGTCCAAGCCGGTCATGGTCCCAGCACCGTTTATTGGGGCACCGGCAGCTTTTTGCCTGTTTGCGAGGAATTTGGATTATTAGTAACAGGGCAGCGTAAATACCCAATCGCTTGACAAATATATGAGATATAAGTTATAACACACGCATAAAAAAATAACAAATAGGCTGCATAAATGCTACAATGGTTCACATCCAACATGCGATTTGTTGACAGCAGACTAGCGCAATATTAGATTTTTAAAAGACCGTTCGCTGTGAACTACAGACCCAGCGCGTGCGTGCTCAAACTATGCTTCAAAGCGACGGCACGTTCTCCCGCCATCAACGCGAAAGTCTAGTGTACAATCGAATAAATGTCTCAATTAAAGCCGGTTCTCACACGCAGCGAAACGCTGATGTAGCGCTGCTCACGTGTCATGAGCTACTTTTCGCCTGCCATGACCAAGAGTTTTGTCGGTGCGATACAAAGCTGGTGACCGATCCCGTCAGCACGCGCTTAGCGCAAGGTCAGCGCTATGCCTGTAGCGGTCCGCTGCATCTGTGGACAGGCGTTTATGGTCAAGCGATCCTGCCAGGGTCTGCGAAACACACACACACACAAAAATAAGCCATAGGTAGAACTGGCGTTTCGCTCGATACGCTTGAATATGAGGTCTCTGTGCTGCATAACAAAATCAGCAACCATGGTGCCGAAAAGAATAGACCATGGCACGCGCTTTGCAAGCTAGAGAACGCGCTCAAAATAAAACACTTTCTGAAGCCGCAGTTCATAAATACACCATAAACAGAAGCACTTCGACATACCTTAATCGAGTTCCCTTGACTTCTGACTTCAGAACACATCAAGTGCAGTGCTTCAGCACTGCAAATCATAACCGAATCCCGCCATTATCGGAGACGACACAAGGCGACCAGCCTCCGACGAAGGCTGTATTTTGACTTTCAACTTACTAAAAACAGGTTCTTTTCAAACAAAAGACACTTCCCATTTTCCCGACGGACCCCCTCTGCCCAACCAACGCCCAAACCCCCGCGTGAAAAAGAAGCCAAGAATGCGGGGTAAGGGATTGGGGGGAGGGGGCAGTGCGCGCAGAAGATAATCTCTTTTCCCGCTCCCAATACACACGCACACCGAAGAGCTCCAAGGACGGGAGAAGGTCGCCACTTTCAACACGCCGGTCGAGTGACGTACAAGCAAACACTTTTTTTTTCTTTGTTTTCCCTCTCTCTCTCTCTTAAAGGGATACTACAACGAAATTTCGGCGCTCATTTTTCGATCTATATGTGTTCAAAAGAGCATTATCACATGGAACATACCGATATCTTGTTAAAAAAGTCTCGAAAAGGAGTTTTAAAACGAGTTAAACGATTAGCAAAGAGCACCTGGTGGATGTCGCTAACGCCTCGTTTGTAATGCTCGCCTAGGAACCTTGACAGCTAGTGACTCAGGTTGTCTCGTCTCCGGCCACGACGAGAGAAGTGGGGAAGGAGGAACTCCCCTCTTTCCGAGAATACCTTTTGTGTGTCGCAGAAGTCGCTATTGTCCCCTAGAAGATTATAGAAGATTAACCCTTCATTGAAAATTCGTACAAAAGCAGCCGCTTCGGTGGCTGGGACGACTAGGCCATCCTCTCGACGTCAGCCTCGCCGTAGCTTTGCTCGTCTTCAGACGACCTACGTCATGATTGCGTTGGATGTCACGTGCTCTAAGCTGGGCCTTCTCCGAGCGCTTGCCAGAGTGGGCCGTTTATAACGAAAAATACGGCCACCAGGATCAAAATACAAACGTGCGATTGTCATTTACGGATATTGTGGATCATATTCAACCTATTTTTGAACACAACGGGAATATTCCAAATTTCGATGAAGTATCCCTTTAAGCATTTTCAGCTTTCTCGGGTGGCTTTTAGTTTGCATTTGTTTTGTATTAGTAGGGTGCTGCCAGGTGTGACGTTCCGGGCGTGGTTCGTTCTTCGTTGTTCATCTGGATTGTTATCGGAAACAGCGACGACGGTGGCATGAAGGCGTCTGGATACTGCCCCTGAATGTGCTCTTTAAGTGGAATTTGCCGTGCATTAAGTGTGTCGTTGCGGATTTTGAGTTCGACATTGGACTACCCAGAAAGGTTTGTCACGGGGAGACGCAGAGACGGAGGCGCGTTCCCACTGGCGATGCGATCTAGTCGCCCGATAACTTTCATCGCAAAAGCGAACATCGCGGGCAAAAAGCGACGCGATTTGAGCAGTCGCTACTCGACCCGACTTTTTTGCGATGCGATCTAGTCGCGGACCGGCTGAGGAAATCAACGGCGTTCGGAGCGAGAGTTTTCGAGAAACGACTCGCCAACGAAGGCGTTGGACTCGCTCATCGCACACGGCGGTGTGACCATCTAATTTTTTTTTGCGATGCGATCCAGTCGCATCGCGCGACTGATTATATCGCCAGTGGGAATGCTCAGTTTTAGCGATTGAAGTGACCATTTATTCTGACTGCGAGACTCCGGTGTTAAAAGCGTGGCTTCTACAAACTTAAGTTTCATTTTAAAAAGAAAAAAAAAGTTTTAGTATTTGGAGATGTTGCGTTTGGAAAAATGAACATTTCTTACGCGAAGGCAAATTACGTAAATGGGACTTGTGGAATGTCAACAGATCATTTTTGACGAGATAGTTGGGTGAGTTAGATTCAACACATTCGTTCACTCGCATTCGCACAACGCGCGAAGCTCTACAATGTAATGTCTGAACGTTAGTGGCACACTAAACAACTTCGCCGGTCTCGTCCGAGTTTCGTCAACACTTTCAGCAGTGCTAGGCTGAGTCTCGTCGATCCCCAAGAGAAGCGGAATATCATCCGTCCTCCTGGCGAACATTCCGTTTGCCTTCGGGGACTAAATCATTCAGATGCACCCTGTCTGAGGGGGACTAATGGCTGGTTTTGCTCGCGCATGCCTATCGGTTGGTCTCAGTCGAGTGCAGTTAGTCCCCAGCCTTTGCGCACGGTACCTAGCTTGAGCCAGATGGTCCTTTCGGGGAGCGACTGGGAGTTCAGAGGACCAAATGCTGCCGTTAGTCCCTTGAAGCCAACTTTTTTCTTAGAGTGTACTGTCATACTGGCTGGAAAAAGAGCGGATGGGCATTGACCCCATCAAACCATAAACCGGTGCGGACGCAAAGGACAGGTATCAGGATCCGGCGGGGAGACGGATGAGCACTTCCTGGACAACGACGCGGACAGAAGTCATCGGCGCTCAACGAAATCGTCCTGTTGGGGCCGTCCTTCAAGGCATATAGAACACAAAACGAGGCGACGGAAGCTCAGCGTCATCCAATCTATCTCGAACGCTTCGAATGATGGGCGTTATGGGAAGCTCGATGACTGCCCATCCAGCCAGCGGCAACGGTCGTCGAGTCCAGAAAAGAGAACGGACGAGATCATCACTTACGAGGACCCACCAGTCAGTGTCGGCTAGAGAACCATGGGATGCAGTGGAGACGCGGCTAAGCCCTTCCTAATCTACGTTCCCCGCAGGGGGCACCTGTGAAAGCAGGTTTTTGGAGAGTGGCGTCTCCACGGACCCCGAGCCATGCGGGTTCGCCCGCCCACGTCTGGCTGTGCGTGGCTTTTCCGTGTTTGGGTAAAAGGCCATCCTGGTGGTTGAGCCGAGCCCAGGGTAGGTTTGGACCCTTCGGGGCCCCCCGGGCGAGCCAATACACCACTTCGGCCCCCGCTTCTCATAGACGGGAGTCCTGGTAAGGTTCGGCCAGGATGATTCAGTCTAGTCGCCACTCCTTCTACTATCCCCTCCGATCTTTCACATTTACCCTTCACTGTTTCTTCTACTTCTCTCTCAATTCTCTTACTCCTCTTTCACTTCTCTTTGGCGGCAAGGGCTAACCTTGGGTGGCAATGGACCTCTGTCTTGACCCACACTTGGGTATAGTTTCCCGGCAGCACCGTTAGAGTAACGTTTCCAGCAAAGCCGTTTTTGTTATGGTGCGTTACCTAACCCCTTGTTGGGCTCGGTGGTGGGTGGTGCACCGCGGATTCCGAATTTCCTCTCGCCTTTCATGGCTCGTTCTCAAACCAAAACCCCCGGTTCTGGACGCGCCTCTAAGAGGCAGCGTCCTGAACTCTCTGTCATTGCCAAAGATCCTGAAGACGAAACATTCCCGAGATTCTTGGTCATTCACTCTGAAAACCAAGACCAACCTCTTGCCAAACTGTCGCCTTTTATAGTTGCGAAAATCCTAGACAATAACATTGGTGCAGAATACAAAGCAAAGAAATTCCATTCCGGAGATCTACTCGTTGAGGTGGTAAGGAAGTCGCAGAGCTCGACGCTGTTGAAAATGACATCCCTTGGTGATCTGCCGGTTACAGTGAGTAAGCACAGAATGCTGAACACGGTCCGTGGGGTCATCTCGGAAGATGACCTCCTTACGACCAGTGAGGATCAAATTTTGGAAGGCTACGAGCATCTAAAGTGGTTTGAGTCCAACGCATCACTTTCAAACGTGAGGGCACTGAAGTTAAGACCAAACACTTGATTTTGATATTTGAGCGTCTTACGCTTCCGGTGCTTGTCAAAGCTTGCTGCTTGAACTGCCGCGTACGACCCTATGTTCCTAATCCTCAGCGGTGCTTCCGATGCCAGCGCTTTGGTCATGGGTCGCGCAGCTGTCGTGGGAAGGAGACCTGCGCTGAGTGTGGGAGCCACGATCATGTGGCCGACATTTGTGAAAATGAGGTTTGCTGCGCCAACTGCAAAGGTCCCCACCCAGCATACTCTCGCACCTGCCCCTTGTGGCAGAGGGAGAAAGAGATTTTGACGTTAAGAGCCAAAGAGAATATATCCTACTTTGAGGCGAAACAAAGGTTGTCCTTCATCTCGAAGGGCTCATACTCTGACGCGGTCCGCAGGGGCCCTGCACCGCACATGGAATCTAGGGCCACCCAGTTTTCACTGGAAGACTTGGTGGGCCCTCCTCAGGCCCCAAAACTAACTTTGGGGAAGCCGTGTGCCCCAGCTAACACTGGGAGTACACATGCTTCATTTGCACCCCAGGCAAAGCTGCCGGCTGAACGGCCGGCCCGTTCTAGTGGATCTTCTCCACGGGATGAGGAGCGAGGCCATCGCTCCAACTCCCTGGATGCAGCCCACCAGACTAAGGAGCAGCATGGCTCACATGCTGCTTCCACCTCGAAAAACCTGGGAAACACAGCTGTGGGTGACGCTCGACCCAGCACGTCGAAGCCGCATTCGGCTGGGTCTGGTCGTGGAAAGAGGTTCGTACCGCTGGCTTCTGACCACGCAAACAGTGACAAAACTGCCCCTACAGAGCAGGCTTCACAAGAAGCAGTCAATCCTGCTAACCCTTCTGGTCCTTCACCGGACCAAGAAGAAATGGTATGGCAGACCCCTAAGCAAAAACACAAAGAAAAAAGACCGGTAGTCCCTCCTCCTTAAGGCAGAGCATGTGACTAGTGCAACAAAAAGACCTAGTCTGAACTTTATAATCAATCCTTTACATCTCTAATTTACAAATCGACCACAACTATGAGTATTCTTCAGTGAAACTGTAGAGGACTATTATGTAATTATGATGATGTCTACCCTCTGCTTGAAGAACATCATCCCATAGCCTTCTGCCTTCAGGAAACTCACCTGAAGCAGACGCCTTATAATTTTCTGAAGCCTTTTCACGTGTTTAGAAAGGACAGGCCTTGCACATCTCACGCTTCTGGAGGTGTTGCAGTCATCATCCCTAGGTCACTGGCCTGCGTGGTAGTTCCACTTTACACTCAGCTGGAAGCAGTCGCTGCCCGAATTTTAGGTGACCGGTTGATCACAGTTTGCTCGCTATATATACCACCCACATACTTTCTCAGGTATGAGGAGCTTGAGGCACTCGTGATGCAGCTTACTCAGCCTTTTCTCCTACTGGGTGACCTAAATGCCCACAACCCCCTTTGGGGAAGTACCCGGCGTGGTACTCGGGGGGCAATGAGTGAGCGGTTTCTTCTTTCTGCGGGCCTCTGCCTCATGAACAGCAAAGAAGCCACTCATTATAGTTCCGCCACACATACATTCACATCCGTAGACCTCTCAATCGCACATGCTGCCATTATTCCCCTATTTACATGGAGAGTTATTACCAACCCATATGGCAGTGATCACTATCCTGTGATGTTAGAGCGTACCCTTCCACCAGTAACACTTTCCCAACATGCCCCACGATGGAAATTTAATGAGGCCGATTGGGCTCGGTTTGAGCAGTCTACATTGCTTGCCTGTGCATCACTCGATGAACTCACAATAGACGATATGAATGAACTTCCGAGCAAGCACATCCTTGCTGCAGCAATTGTCTCTATACCAATGACATCGTCTCGTCTTCCAAAACGACCGAAACCTTGGTGGAACAACGAATGTAGTGAAACACGGAAAAAGCAAAACCAGGCATGGGGTAGGTTGCGCCGCTACCCTACGCAGATTAACCTTATAGGGTTCAAAAAAAAAAAAAAGCCCGGGCTAGATACGTATGAAGGCAATCCAAGCGCACCAGTTTTCAAGCATATGCCTCCTCAATAAATAGCAGCATAACGACAAAAAAACTGTGGGATAGGATTCATAAAGTAAATGGCATATATCGAGCATCCCCGTTCCTCTGTTAACAAAAAATGGGCTATGCCCAGAAAGCCTAAATGAGCAGGCAGACATCTTGGGAGAGTATTTTCAATTTGTATCGAGTTCGGAACACTATTCAGCTACTTCCCAGCAGTATAAGGTACAGGCTGAAAAGAAGGCCATCAAAACAACGGGAGGCGAAAGGGAGCCATATAACACCGCTTTCACACTACATGGACTTCAAATGGTCCTCCTTAATTCTAAGCCTTCAGCAGCGGGACCAGATGGCGTTAACTACCACATGCTTATGCACCTCCACCCCTCTACCTTGGAGATTGTTCTATTTCTTTTTAATCGTGTATGGTAAGAGGGTTTGCTGCCCCTTGCATGGAAAAATGCTCATATTATTCCTATCTTAAAGCCTGGCAAAGATCCTTCTAAAGTATCTAGTTACAGGCCCATTGCCTTGACTAGCTGTCTTGGAAAAACTTTTGAAAGCATGGTCAATAAGAGGTTAATGTATATATTAGAAAAACACGGCCTGCTTGATCGGTTTCAATGTGGCTTTCGATCTTCCATGTCAACCACAGACCATCTCGTACGACTTGAAACCACCGTCCGTGAAGCCTTTGTAAATAGACAGTTCTGTATGTCTTTTTTCTTTGACTTGGAGAACGCCTATGACACTGCCTGGCGTCATGGAATTCTCATTGATTTATATCCTTTTGGCATTCGTGGTCAAATGCTCGCTGCTATTAAAGGCTATTTAAAACACCGTACCTTTCAAGTTAAACTAGGAACTACGCTCTCTAGAGAATTCCTGCAAGAGAATGGTGTCCTTCAGGGTGGTGTGCTTAGTGTTACCCTTTTTATAGTCAAAATTAATTCTCTCGCCTTTGTTATTCTAAAATCGGTCCAGTATTCTTTGTATGTAGACGACATTCAGATTTCTGTGTCGTCTTGTAATTTTTCTATTTGTGAACGTCGGGTGCAGCTGGCAATTAATAACATGGTTAATTGGGCAGACAAAAATGGATTCAAATTTTCTACTGAAAAGACAGCTTGTGTTACTTTTTCACGGAAGCAGGGAGTCATACCGGAACCATCTTTGACCATTCATAGCCAACCAGTCCAGAACAAAACGACTCATAAGGTTTTATGCCTTATGTCCTTATATTTGACCAAAAATTGACCTTCATCTGTCATATAAAGAAACTAAAGGAGAGTAGCCGAAAGGCATTAAACGTCCTGAAGGTTCTGTCTCACAAGTCATGGGGATCTGACCGCTTGTGCCTGTTGCGCATCTACCTCTCACTTGTTCGGTCCCGCCTTGACTATGGATGCATTGTTTATGGATCGGCAAGGGTGTCTGCCCTGAAAATGTTAGAACCTGTTCACCACGCAGGCATACGGCTTGCCTCGGGAGCCTTCCGTACCTCTCCTATTCATAGTCTCTATTTTAAAGCAAATGAATTTTCCCTAGAAAAAAGAAGGGCAACTTTGAGCCTTATGTACTCGTTGAGGATCTGTTCGGTTCCAGAACATCCATCTAGGGAGGCTATTGAGCGGCCTCGCTTTTATAAAGACGTTCAAGAACAAGCCGAACACCATTCCCCCACTTTCAATAAGAAATAAGAAAATAGCAGAATCAATAAGCCTTGATACGAACCTCAGCGTAGCCTAGTATCTCAACAAGATTGCCCCCTGGGAATATGTCCTCATTGACTGTGACCTCTCACTGACAAAATTTAATAAAAGGGAAACACCATGTGAGGTGCTAAAACAAGAACTTTCTGAACTGCAAATTAAATACTATCGTTTCAACAGCTTCTACACTGATGGCACAAAGACAGACTTGTATGTCGGCTCTTCACTGGTGGGACCCTCTGTTGAAGAGGTTAGAAGAATTAATAACTCGGCAACAATACTGACTGCCGAACTGTATGCTCTCCTTGCAGCACATCATATTATTGAAAATAGGGTTCCCTTCGCAGTAGTTTACTGCGACTCTCTCAGTGCGTTAAGATACTCACCTCTTCAAAAGTCACAAAAAAACCTCTTATTATAGCACTTCAGAACAAAATAATTCTCGCATTAAAATATAATTTGAGCATAGTTTTTTGTTGGGTTCCCAGTCACATTGGCATCCGAGGAAACGAAGAAGCTGACCATTTGGCACACACCTGCATCCGAAGATCAATTGATTTCTCAAAGATTCCTCATACAGACTACCGCTCATCAGTGAAGAAATCCATGAGACGATGCTGGCAAGATGAATGGAATGCAGCAATAAATAACAAGCTACATGGTGTAAACCCACTACTGGGTGAATGGAAGAGCGCACGACACAGAGAACGTTTCTTCGAGGTTGTCCTGTGCCGACTGCGAATCGGTCACACGCACCTCATTCATGGCTACCTACTGCGCGGGGATGAAGCCCCCTTGTGCGAACTTTGTGACAAAGTCCTAAGCATTTTACATATTCTCATTGAGTGTCCAGTGTAAGACAGAGAGCGTCTTATTCATTTTTCCCCACTTTATAAAGAATACGTGCCACTTCACCCAGCACTGATATTAATTGATGAGCCCCTTGTGGCATATAAAAGTGTTTTTAAATTCCTGGACTCCATCGGCATTCTACACCGACTATAAGTGTTTTAATCAGTATCTCATGGCCATCGTTTGACGTTTTGTATTTCATACACATGTTTTATTTAACCACCGGCTACTAAAGCCCCTTTCTTCTCTCTAACCCTTAGTATTAAATAGACTAGTTCTTGGCGCTCTATAGCCTTAGTTGCTTTTGCGCCACAAAAACCTAAACAACCAACCAACCAACTAATCTACGTTCGAAACCCAAGTCAGGGACGCTCGGAAAAATCGTCTTTCTCGAGCAGCCCTTCAAAGCTAAAGGAACACATAACGAAGCGGTGCAAGATTTGCGTCATCTAACCTGGTTCGGGCTCTTCCGAGGAGGAGCATGATCGGAAGTTTGAGTAGCACAAGTCCTGCGTGGAGATGCTCTCGACAACGGGAGACCTAAAAAAACGGAGATATCCATCCCAAGCAAGGACGCATCGACTGACAGCAGTGACACGCGCAAGGACTTCAGTAGCAAGATTGAGGAGTCCAACGGAGATAAGCAAAATGATCGAAACAGAGCCGCTCTAACCAGGGGTGCCAGAGGTTTAATATGTCATTGGACATGAATGAGAAGGTGGGGCCAAGCCGCCTACGTCACCTCGAACTTCCACTACGAGGAACAATCAAGATTGTCCACGAACCACAGGAGCATTCATGCGCCAGTCTTGGATTTTGTCCAGCGACATAGGGTCTTTAGGTCACCTCGTCAACTCACAGCCCGAAATCACGTGAGGTGCAGAGATCAAGTGAGGACCTTTCGCCAGCGGCTTGGAGTAAATTATAAAATCCGGAAGCAGGAACTTCGGGAGTTGGAGTGGAACTAGGAGTTGACTTGATGTGGGTTAAAGCACGAAAGACATTCCGACTGGATAGGTGAATCGTGTACGTTAAGGTACAGAAGCCGCCAGAAAAAAAAACAAAAGGTGCATTTAAATATTGTTTCTTCAATCGGGTCGAAGAATGTCAGATGTTCAGGTTTACTTCTTTAGGGGGTGTCAGATTTTTTTTCTTTACTCTGGCGCTTTCGTTGGTTGAATGCGAAGTTCTGGTAGTGCAGAATACTGCGTATTCTGTGTGGTTTTACTATCAAAGGCGATTAATCTTAAGAAAATATCTATGGCGAGTGGCAGCGAGCTATCAAATTTCATTAGAACAATATTTGGCCTATCTCCCCCACGCGGTGCGTTCGGAGATAGGAAAGCCTCATTAAGTGCTTACGAAGTTTTCACTGGAGTCCTGATCTCGCTCATTGTGAAATATTCGCGATTTAGGAAAGCAGGATGTTTATTCTTTCACAACTCATAGAGAACGGTGATTGCCATGTTTTTCTTTTGTGAGAGGATTAGGCTTATTTTGGAAGAGATTCATTTTCTTTAGAAATTGTCTGGCAAATTGAAGGCAGAGAGCTCGCGGCTTGCTTGTGCGGAGCTTGGTCGAATGTTGTTAGTTTTGTGTCTGCCCTTTCCCAGTGTGTACCAGAGACACGACTCCATTCGTCGTCCTACGCAACGGAACCGTGTCCTTCTAAGGAGCGGTTTTGACTGCTCTTTTTCAAGACCCTCGTCTCGTCGGCGGAGAAGCTGTTACTTCTGGCCCGGAGCCAGGGTCAGTCGGCGCACCAACCCGGCCGTGTGCTATTGTCCTTGGATGCCTCCTAGTCAAAGGATTGAGAATACGAAGCCGCATCTAGCGGATTACGGGGCGATGCTCCTTAGCAGCAGCACCAACGGTTGGAAGCAGCCGTCAGATACAATAGACGGGCGACCATTCCTTACCGAAGGTCGCATTTCTACCTCAAGCTGCTTTCTCTCACCCCCCTCCTTCTGCGCTGCAGTTGTCGACCGCACATTTGAGCCGTTGATGACTGGCAACATCGCGCGGCACTGTGGGGGCTGCGGTACACTTTTGCAAGATGTTAAACTTGCCTCTTCCCGCTGACAGAGTTCTCGAGTTAAGCGTCATCGAGCGAAGAACGCTTGAGGGATGAGCCTGAATATCCCTCGTCTTCTCGAGGCTTCTATTCTTCAGTCCAGACTCGACTACGACGATGGCGGCCCAAGATAAAGTAACTCCGCTGGTGCGAGATGTGTTGGCTGCAAAGCAAAAATACCTGGGCGAGTTTCGGACTTCGGGAACGAACGCCTCGCCATAATTGGCTGCGAAAATTACTGAAGAGACTCCCTACTGGGAGGTGGGGTTAGGCCAAAGTCCCCTTTAAATTGGGCAGCAGGCGGTTTCGAAAGTGTGCGCTCCGACTGTGTATATAGTTATGTACCTAAGTAATAAAGCAGATGTGATGGGTCCCGTTTTTCATCAATGTTTGCTTACATGATTTGTGCATTTGGATTTGATCAATATGTTACAAAAGCGACGTAAGTATTTGCTGCCTTGAAGTTGATTTTATGCAATTTCCCTGGAAATATATCCGATGACAGTATTTATCTGGTGATATGTGATCATTATGGGGTCGTTGCCCAACTCACAAAGCCTGGAATGTATCAGAACGAAGAACGTTCACAAAAATATCTTTGTATGACAAAGGCAATTACGACTTGATCGCTGCAGAGCTAAGACCTATTATTACACAATTTCTCTTCTATCACTAAATAGTTACGCCGAAGCTATGTGGTGTGTTTTTAGAAACAAACAATTAGAACTCGCGGAGCTGTATATTTCAATAAAACAAATAAATGTGTGCAAAAATTAACCCTTGCCTTGATTTAAATCTGAAATTCGTAAACTTCTAGCGAAAGCGCGACGAGCCAACAAAAAGCTTTCCAAAAGTTGGTCACTGCTCAATGAGCGGATGGACGAAAATATTAACAAGCGTCTTAAAATACTAACTAAACGAAACAGGGAAGTGTTCTTCGACATCTTCATTAAAAATTTGAAAATAAATACTAAAGAATTTGGAAAGTTCATAAGTGCAAACAGAAAGGAAGACACCTATATTCCAGCACTGTTGGTTGATGATGGTGCCGTAGTTTTTGATGACGCTAAGGGTGAATGTTTTAACTGTTATTTTAAATCAGTCCGCACCCCGCAGAGGTCACGTATGAAAGAAGGTGCTTGGCGAGTGTTATGACGAAGGTTCAAGGATCACGTGTTTAGTACCGCGTCGATACACGTGGCCGACACGCGCCAACACAAAAAAAAATGACCGGCATGTGAGCAGTCTCGCCAGGGGCTCGTGACCAACAAACCGGGGATGCCACACACGGCGGCACACAAGTAAACCGGCCCTTCTTTTCCTTGTATTCCGGCCTACGCTACTTGAGTGAGCAGCGTCACTACGGACCCCGAGAACATGGGAGTTCGCCCGGCCGCGCCTGGATGTGCGTGACTTTCCCGTGTTTGGGGAAAATGGCACCCTGAAGATTGAGCCAGGCCTAAGGCTGGTTTGGACCCTTTGGATGTGAGGAAGTACACCGATTCGCCCCCCCCCCCCTCCCCCCTCCCGCTTGTCGCAGACGGGAGTTCTAGTAAATTCCTGCCAGGGTCATTCAGTCAGTCGCCTCTCTTCCCCCCTCCTCCCTTTGTCTTTTCTCTCCTCCTGCTCTTCTTTTCACTTTCGCCCTCTTTGGCGGAAGAGGCTAACCATGGGTGGTGATAGGCCTCTGTATGAACCCACACTTGGGTATAGCTTCTCGGCAGCACACTCCTGCCGTGATACTGTAACGTCTCCAGCAAAGACATTTTTGTTATGTAGCGTTACCTAACCCCTTGTAGGGCTTCGTGGTGTACCCCGGATTCCACGGCACACCGCCTAGAAACTGAAGAATAAACAATGAAAAACGTTTACAAATCTTTGTAATGTGAAATTTGAAAGCAGCTCTTGTGGAGGTGGAGGGAATGCTATGCCGGAAAAAGAGGGGAAAGTAGGAGGAGCGGGAGGGGCAGTACTTCACACCCTCCCCTCGGTACCCTTCCCTCCTCCGCCTGCGTGTCCTGCTTTCCTCTTCCCCCTGCTCCTCTTCCGGGTTCCCCTCTTTCGTATCCTCCCATCCTCCTTCGTACCAAAGAGAAGGGGGAAGTATCAAGGTGAAGGAAGGGAGGGTTCCGACCCCCCTCCTCCGCCTGCCTACCCGCGCCTGCTCCTCTTCATAGCCAGTGTCACACACTCTCCTCCTACTCAGTATCCTCCCTTCCTCCTCCCGCGTCATTTCCGTTCTCCTCCTCCATTCTCTCCCTTCCTCATCCGTGCCCTCTCCACCTCCACCTCTGTACCCTCCCCTCGTCCTCCTGCGCACCCTCCCGTCCACCTCCTGTTACGCCGACGGCGACCGCGACGGCGACGCCGCAAAACACGGGAACGAGCGATAAAGTGCTCCGCTCTCAAACTTAAAAGATGTACACGAACGACCACCCTCTTTTGGATAGCAACGACGTTTAATTCTCGTGACAATTCCCGCTTTACAGAAATATGTTTCCGCAGATAAAACGGGAGGAAAGGAAAGGGTGAATGAAAATGGGGAACCGAAGGAAAGGGGTGGGGTAAGACGGTGCCCCACACCTCCAAACCCCGTTCAGGGCATGCCCCTAAAAGGCGCTGTCTTGAACACAAAACCATTTAAAACGAATCTAAGAAGGAAACCTTTACAAAGTTTTGTGTGGTTCATTCGCTTCGTGAACATAAATCAGTTGGAAAGCTCTCACCATTCGTCGTAGATAGCATTATCGAGCGCCTTGTAGGGGTCCCCTACAAGGTTAATAAACTGCACTGTGGGAACCTCATTGTGTTCGTAAAACCAAAGCAAAAACAAATCGAAGCACTATTTAAGATGACCAATATTGTTGACTTGAAAGTGTCGGTGAGCTCGGACCGTACACTTAACGCCATTCGTGGGGTCTTCTTTGAGGGTGACATTATTCACACCACAGAGGTTAAACTTCTTGAAGGCATCAAAGGCTCTGGCGTCGTCGCCGTCAAACGCATAATGTAAAAAAGTGGTTCAGAGATTCCAACCAAGCATGTAATTTCGGCAATATACTAGAGATAATCAAAACAGGGTACCTTAAACCTTAATTGCCGTATCCGGCCTTATGCCCCCAACCCCAAGCGGTGCTTCAGTTGAGTGCGTTTAGACACGGATCACGCAGCCGCTGTCGAGGGAGAGAGACATGCGCAAAGCGCGGAACACAAGGTCATGTCTCCGACATTTGCGAGGCCGCGGCCCATAGCGCTAACTACGGTGGAAAATACTCCGCTTAATACTGCAGCTGTACATTATTTCAACGAGAAAAGATATTCTTGCCATTAAAGTCAAGGAAAACATCACATACATAGAAGCAAATAAGCGTTTTTCCTTTTTGTAAAGGGGAAGGCGGTGTGCAGGGGCCCTGCATCACGCACGGAGTCCAGGGCTACCCAGGTCTGTCCCAAAATCTTGGCGACCGACCTCAGGCTCCCCGAGGCCCTGGCTGCTTCCGGACAAGTCGAAAGCAGCCACGCCTGCTCTGTCTCCTATGTCCCTCCATAAGAAGAAGGTGCAAGTTTGTCAGTCTTGCTCGTTGGAGGGGACCCCCCTATCGAACGAGCTGCATGGTTTCCATGCAGCTCGTGCGAAAGAAGGGGACAAGGCGAGCTTGGGTGCCCCTCGCCCAGTTTGCCTGCCACCCCTCCCGCCGGTCATGGTCGGGGATCCCCCCGGCCACCAGGCCGAACAAGCTTCGTATGTACCGCAATGGTCACTTCTCCGGAGGTGGAGAGGCCGACAGATGTTGACAATCTGTGCACTCCAGGGTCTTACTAAGATGGTATTTAATGGGAGACAACCTTCCGTAAATCAAAAAAAAATGCAGCCTGTAGCACCGCCCAAATGATGGCCCAGATAGCTGCCGTATTTGTAGCCATGTCTTTCACCTAGTTCCATTTGGCTCTCTATAGTTTTATTTACTTTACCCGCTTTTATTTATTTATTTGTACATATTTATACATCTTTAATATACGACTAAGTTACATATCATGCAATCAAACACTTGCGTTATTTTAAGTAATATTAATAATGTAAATTATTTCATTGCTCTTTGGCCTGTCGCACTTGCCTTAAAAGAAACCCATCTTCATTCTAATTATTTTAACATTTTAAAGCGTCATTAATTTTTCAGGAAAGACCTCCCAGCTTTCACCCCTTCTGGTTGTGTTGCGGTGGTTGTGCAGAGTGGGGTCGCTTGCTCTAAAGCATACACCTCATTGGCCCTGCCAATAAGCTGTATGACAGATATAAGAAAGCAAATGGGAATTATAGGTGCTTTGCTACCCCAACGTTTAACGCTCTTTCTTTGTCACTAAAATACTTTAGTACCATACTCCCAGAACATTTTTTAGTAATTCATATAGTAAGGCCAACTGCAGTGCGACCTTCTAACAGCTGAAAACTCGAGCGGAGCGACAAAAGCTTGTCATGTCGGGATAAAATTCAGCGTCTTATAACCAGCCATTTTCGCTAGGCGAGCTTGAAAAGGGACGGTGGGGGAGAAGCTAGCGCACTCCAGCTCTGCGAACATGGAGCAAAAGCTCGCACTGCAGAACCCAGGTATCCTAGGTTCAATCTCAACCCCTCCCCGTCTCAATCTGGGTTAGCATCCTACCGAAATGCGGCCGTGTATCGTACTGCATGATGTACGTTAAAGACCCCAGGCTAGCTGTTGTACTGCGCTGACTAAATTTCTCATCTCCAGCTGAGAGACCACTCGCCCGATGACGCAGCCTTACTTCGGGCTGTATAAAAGTACCGACACCCCAATTTGTTTTGCGAGCTTGAGATGGCCCTTAATGTAACAAAGCTCTCTGCTCCTTGGCCCAGTAGAATTCATTATGAAATGCTTCGTCACCTTTTTCCGGATTCACTTGGAAACCCTCTAATTTTATTCCATCATTTGAGAAAAAAGGCCTCTTTTCGTCAGGCATGGAGACATGCACATATCATACCGCTTTTAAAACCTAATAAAGACCCCTCAGAGCCATCGAGCTACAGCCCAATTGCACTGACAAGCTGCCTCGGAAAAACGTTTGAAAGACTTAGAAACCGGCGCCTTGTGTATGTGTCAGAACGCCAGAGGATATTTGGTAACAACCAGTGTGGATTCCGCCAAGGTCGATCTACAATCGACCTCTTGGTTCGCCTGAAAAGTGTGATACAGGATACATTTGTAAACAGCCAGCACTGGCTGGTTACAAAATGTCTTGTCGGCCCAAGGTTGTGGCTGGCAGTCAGGAGCGGGAGCGGTTGGCTTCCGTCGATGACCGAAGAGTCATTGTATCATGTGCTCTCGCAGTAGGAAACCGGGCAGCGTAGATTTCCATGTTCTGCCCTCGCTGGTACACGGCTACTGGTCAGACAGCTGGAGCAAGCCGCCGATTTCTCTGGCCGATAGTGTCGTTCGGACACAGCACGTTCTCCCGGCCAGTCCTTCGCACGCTTACTGTGCACGCACTACCCGACTTTAATCTTCGTCTTATGCGTGTTCCCTTGCGCGTCTGAGCCGATTCATGGGTTGACACACCCTTCTTCTTTTGCACACTATGTCACATCATCACACTATCCTATATCTGTCATACACCTTTTTTGCAAGGACAAAACTCGTTGAAGAACAGAAATACCTCATCCGCGACTTCTGCTTTGCTCTGTTCCTAGTCCGCCGAGCCTTTCGTTTTCGTCGCTTGAACTCACCAATGTTCCGTGAAGAGGGGTATCTGCGAAATTTGCCCCACGCCCTATTTTAGTCCGCCTGGGTTGTGGCACAATCCTCGTTCCACCAAGGTTTACATTTGTGTATATTACCAGATGTTTTGTGAATTAACTGCCGAGCAGCTCTCACTATCTCAAAAATAACACAAAGTGTAGCATTTTCAGCGTAGCGTACGACACAGCATGGAGGTTGTAGGAATCCTTCCCGCGGCCGTCCTTCCTGGCATCGCTCCCCGCCCTCTCGGGTCCCCGGGCGAGCGGGCCCAGTCGCCTGTCGCGTCGCCCCGTTCGGGGATCGCGAGGTGGCACGTGAACATTTCGTGGTGGTGCACGTGAACAGGCCGTGGGGGTGCACGGGATTGGCCGGGGTTGAGACTATAAAAAGCGCGCTCGACTCCGGACTGGGGGGACGGATGGCCGGACGGACCACAGCGATCAAGGACTGGGGCTCTTCAACGACGTGAGTCAAAGTAAACGGTTCTGACCACATACTGTGTTGGGTGACTTCTAGGGGTGCGAGCGGGGCTCGACCCGATCGGACGTCGGTTGGGTGACAATCCACAATGTATGGGGTTCTGCGAAATTTGTATGCCTGTAATATCCGTGGCCGTATGCTGCGATACATAGGGGAATATAAGACGGACAAAACTTTTAGTTCGTTTCGGCTCAGTCCTATGTGATTCCTTTGCTCAAGAAAACTATGTCTCTCAAGTAGTCTGTTAAGTGTGACTTTCTTTTTTTCAGCAATGAATTCGCTCGCACGACTGCTGCCATCTTCTACTTTTTATTGTCTTTATGATATTATTTTGTGTAACACTATGCGTTTGCACTTTTTTCTCCCACTGATGTAATGCTCTCGGGCGATTTGGGGTAATTAAATGAAAATATGCACATTTTATTATTCTCTTATAATGTTTCCGCTCATGAGAGCCAATGGCACTTATCCATAAACAAACTTTACAAGTGGGCCGATGAAAATGGGTTCAACTTCTCTGCTTCAAAAACGCTCTGTGTACATTTTACTTGCGCCGTGGGCTACCTTTGGCTCGAGTCTGCGTAATAAATGGAACCGGCATCTCTGTTAGGAGGGAGCAGAGATGCCCTGGTGTGATATTTGATAAAAAAACATTTTTTTCCCCTTTAAGTGCTGAAGCAAAAATGCCTTCAGTTCACAAACGCTTTAAACGTTTTATCTGACAAGTCGTGGGGTCTGGTAGAAAATGTATCCTGCAGTTGGACAATGCCTTGTAAGATTCCGTCTTTCCTACGGTACGGTTGTGTATGTATCGGCTTGGCCCTCTTACCTTAAGATGTTGGATCAAGTTCAACATCTCGCCTATCGACTGGCGACAGGAGCCATCCGGACGTCGCATGTCCTGTGTATGTAGGCAGACTACATTGAGCTGTCACTGAACAAACAACGTGCATATCTTAGTCTAACATATGGTTGCAATAACCTGGCCGACTCTCAGCATCCGACTTACTCTTCACTTACGAGGTCGAGGTTCTTTCGCCTTTTTGGAAATAAACCAAGCATTGTAGCTCCATTAAGCTCGCGTATTGAACATCTTCGCTCTTCGCTGCACCTTCCTCTTGACCAGATCGGCCTCGTTCAGAAATTCTACGCTATTCCACCTTAGAAGACACAGCGAGTTGATTCCGACAGGTCTCTCACAAAGTTCAACAAGCGCTGCATTTTTCATGCTGTAGTTAAGCAACACTTTGTTGGACTGCAAATTAAGTATAATAGGTATCTTCATGTTTATACAGATGGTGCCAAGACTTCCTCTTTTGTCGTTTGCGCTTGGTATTTTGATTACTTCTCCAAGGTTGAAGGACTTGATTGTATTGCTAGTTTTTTTACTGTGGATCTCTATGCAGTGTCAATGCGAATTGAATACATTATCAAAACAAAAATTCTGAGCGCGGTTGTGTCTCTTGACTCTCAAATTGTGATTTTGTAGTTTCCTAAAATACTAAAAATATGCCTCTACAACGAATTTGATATAAACTAAACTCTGCTTTACATGGTGGTCAAAATATAAACTTATGTTTGCTACCCAGGCACTTCGGCATATTAGGCAACGAGGAAGCCGGAAAGCTTTATGGGTGTGCAGGTAACCTTCTCCAATTGCTGTAATGTTTACATTATCCAGAAATCAAGTCTTTGTGAAAGTCTTCAGTTCTTCATTGTTGACAGTTCGAATGGGCCATGGAGTACGATAACAAGCTGTATGTTACCAAACCTGCTTTGAAAGTTGTGGACAGCTCTTGATCCAAGAGCCGACTTCATGAAATGTTGTTGTGCCGTCTGAGAATTGGACACTCTTTTATAACTCATACGCATCTGTTTTGGGGGCAAATGTCCCAGTTTTTTTGATAATTGTGACGCCAGGATCACTATTTTGCATATCTTGTGGTTATGTCTCGCCATTGAGCAGGATCGTCGCATTTATTTTTTCTAATTTTTCTAACACCACATCCCATTTCTCTCTGCTCTTCGTGTGGGAGAGAATCTTCACTCTTGGTAGTATTGCCCTTTTACACCAAATATAGCTTTCTGGTTTTTCTTTCGTTAAACCATTCTCATAGTACAATGATTAGTTCAAGATGTTTGTTGCAAATGGGCTCGTATTTTTGAGCCATAAACCTTCAAGATATCTCTTTCTCCACACAGATCACCACTTGTGGCTTACTCTACAGGGCATAGCGTAATGGCCAAATTAAGAATTGACATGAACGGTACTGTGGAGTTCCTGCGCGGAACAGAAGCGACCTAGACCATTGGAACTGGGAGTATTTCTTCTGTTATTTTCCTTAAGTGTAGCGAATCAGTAGCGACTAGCGAGGTATATTTTTTATATACAGTTCATCTTTGAAGAGAGGGATGGTCCCAATAGATTGAAATATTACAAATGTCGCACCTGTTGTTCAATCGGGATACAAGGCCAAAGCTGAAGATTATTGGCCCAATTCATTAACATCAATCCAATTCAAACAGTTTAAACACACTATTTATAGTAACCGTTACTCTCTTTTGCAGTCGAGAAATTTATTTTCCCCTACACAGCACGGTTTTCGTCATTAGATACCAGGAAAGATGTTGTCATTGTGGTCTTAGATTTTCGCAAAGCTTGAGACATGGTTCTATGTCAGCTATTATTGCACGAATTGGCTATGCTAATCATATATCGTTACGTTGTGAACTGGATAAGAAATCCCTTAGAAGGACGAGAACAGCGTGTTGTTCAAAATGGTAGTACTTCCACAGCAATTCTGGTTACTCCTGGAGTGCCGCAAGGAATCACCTTAGGCCCTTTATTTTTGTTACATACATGAATAATGTCCTGGACAATATAGTATCATATATAATTATTCACCAGTAACTGCGTATTATACAGAGAAATATACTAGTTAGACGACCTCACCAAGTTGGAAGCCGACATAAACATTTTTTTTTCCAAAGTAGGAATAAAAACACTTAAGGACAAGAAAGGACAGCACCGTCTTTCGTTGTAAGAACCGTGCTGTATGTTGCTTCTCCTAAGTGTTTTTAACCTCTCATTGTTTCTTGTATTTTCACCAAACCGCTCTCTTTCTTTGTCGTTTTATCTGCTTTGCGTAGTCAGTAGAAAATGAGCTTCGATCTGAATAAATGTAACCATATACGTTTCTCGAGAAGTCTACCACGTGTCTTCCAGAGCTGCCTAATCAACGGTACCGCCATAAGTATTGTATCTGGATATGTCTACTCTGTAGTGCTATTTACAGACTCCCTAAAATGCGACAGTAATATAAAACGAACAATAGGAAAAGCTAGTAAAATGTTTATTTTATCCGTAGAACGTTCAGGTCCACGTCACGCAACGTTAAAGCATAGAGTCATTACAATAAATGCTAGAGGCTCAACTCGCGCTAGTGTGCTGTTGCATTTTGAAGCAGACAGCAAGCAGTCTAGATCTGACTTCCGGTAATGCATTTCTATAGGAAACTCAAATGCGTTTTCTCTTCGCGCTCGATCGTAAGAGCAAATATTGCTTAATGTTGTTACAAAATAAAAAGTTTGGAACATTTTCTAACCGAATGTACAAAAATGTGTCAAATAAAGCGTTTTTCTTTAGAATTCATGACGTCGAACACTGCGATAAAATAGCCCGATACACATGCACAGTACGCATGGACGCTGCAGACTGCTATTATAGGGCACGAATTTACGCATATTGTCAATTCTATGAAGCACACTGCGTAAAAGAGCTCGACAAAACACCAAAAGGATGCCAATGGATGCTAAATCAAACAATCAAAACTCACGACACGAGCGAAGCATGGAGTTATGAAACGAAGAACGCGTACTGGATTAGTAACAAACTGTGCATGAATAATCACTGATATCTTGTATTTATAGCTTGCATTGATTGATGCATCGCTTGTATCGACCTATCATGCTGTACAACAGAGACCCGGACTCAATTGTTGCTAATTTAAAGACCGCTCAGTAATAAAAAAACGAAACTCATTAACTAAATAAATTAGTGTGATAAAAATGCAGAGTACCCGCAACCAGTAACAAAAGTGCGCTGATTTCTATTATTCCCTGGCGAAGAGAAAAATATCAAGTATGTTTTCCCATAGAAATAGACCGGAAGGCTGGAAAAGTAGACTGCTTGCTGTCTGCTTCAATATCCAAGCGGTAGTCCCGTAGACTCTAGCGCCAGCGGAGCCTCTAGCGTTTATTGTAATAACTCTATGCGTTAAAGAAGCACTCTACTTTTATTTAGTAAGAATGATCCTAGATTAAGTGTGCTTTCTTTGGTACCCATATCCCGGTATTATTATAAACAAACTTGAAAAAAAATTCAAAATCGGGCAGCTCGTTTTGTACTAAACAACTCTAATTTTTCTGGTAATGTTACAGAAAATAAATCTCTGTAGGAATGGAAAACTCTCGAATGTGGAAGAAAGAAATTATGATTAAAATACTTTCGTCGTGTATTTCAAAACATAACAGGGATTATAAATCCGCCTGTCTTTCAAAGCCATCCTAAGTCTCCTTCCGGTGCGATCATTTTCAAAAGGTTGCTGTACCCAGTTATAGAACTGTCAGTTTTGACAATTCGTTATTTGATAAAACCGCGATTGGAACCACCTTCCAGAAGAGATCAAGTAAATATATAATAATGACTTACTCTTTTCTCACTTATTATAGTGTATTCTGGAAACCTCCTGCAATCATGCCCACAAGGCGATGTAGGTATTTTGTAAATAAATAATAAATAAGTAAATATGATGGTGCTGAAATAAATTAAAAAGAAAACTCCTCAACAACGAGGCCAAACACCATCAGGGTGCAAAGATATGGTGGCATAAAATCAGCAAATACAATACCTATCTGGAAACGAAGTATTGTTGCTTCAAGATGCAACTGCCTAAAGAGCAAGAATGCATAAAAAAAATTAGATGTTCGAAACGAGGCGACAAAAGTTACCTGTGGGCGAATTCGCATTCATATATTTTTTGTCCACTGTAGGAGTAGAATGAAGAGAGTTGAACCACTCATCTGCGAGTGCAAATTAAGAAAGCTCTCACCCCTCTCTCCCCTGTTTCCTGCTTTCTTTTTCAATATTATTCATAATTCTTATCGTCTTACCTATTTTTCGACAATATTTAACATTTTACGGCGCTAGAATAAAAGAAACGGGCGTTCATACCTCTTAAACGAGTCAAAATTGCACGCCAACCATTTGACAAACACACGGGGCAACGGCTATATAGTATATCGAAGTTCAACACCTGCTCCCTATAACTCTTTAATACCACTCAGAAAGAGCAGTGAGTCAAAAAATATGTTTAAACTCAAACTTGAAGTTCGATTAGTTGATCGACTTCTCGCTTTCGGCAGATTGACCGCGTGATTGGAACGCCGAGAGTAGCCCGAGCTGACTGCAACGGCTACTCCTGTCTGAAGATAACTGGGGAGACCCTACTGAATTGTTAATAAAATAAAGCACAAAAAATAGATGTTCACTGAAGCCACTGTGGGAAAGAGATGTGGCTGCGCCAAATGTCGACTAGTGCTGAATATACACCATTTTGTTTTTATTTTTGTAGCGCTCTTCTTTAAAGAGAGGTCGCAGCGGTACAGAGTCGATTAACGACTGCAATTAACACCCTTGAAACAACTGCAGAATGATAGTGAACTACAAGCAGGCGGCTGTTAAGTATTTCGAGCACAGGCGAGATTGTTTAGTGTGACAGTGCAGTCCGTGACAGCCATAAGCGTAGGGGAACCTCCTCCCACATTTTTCCGCTTTAGCAGAGCGAACGCGGAAGAGAAGGTCACCTCCTCTCCCTCATTCGTTGTGATAAAATAAAAACAGGTGATAGCAGCTTCCCACGAATTCTTAACCTGTCACCAAGTATAGTTATTTCTGCACGCGGCTCGCAAAAAAGCGCCTTGACGTGGCTTGCCCCGACTGCTATTTCCACCAACTGCTCTTTCCGGAAAAACAAAAATAAGAAAGCTAAGATGCGTTTTTTTTTTTTTACTGTTTTGTGAAGTCTACGGCGGAGTGCACACACTGCTGCTCATCGCAAAAACTTTAATCTTTAAGTTGAAAAAGAAAATCGCTTGCGACTCAGAAAGGTGTTTCGCGGCTTTCCGGGTCGCTCGTTTGCCTTTACGGCGCTAGGGTTATCTCCGCTGACGTACGCGAACAGGGAAAAGCTGATATTTTTCAATGTTGTCAGTGGAAGGTCGCATCCTCAAACTTTCGCGGCCACCGAAATTTAAGAATTCAAATACTTCACTATTGTTTAATTTTATTTTGATAAAATGTTTTGGATGTCCGTTTCGAAAATGTAAATAAGGCGGTCTGCCAATTCCTAGGCTTATCGAAGAATACAAAAAACGCAGTTCCCGCGCAAGTGTGTCAAGACAAAAAATGTAGGGAAGCTGAGCCCGAGTAGTCAAATGCTCCACTCGATGCCACTAAAAGTTTCATAACATATTTTTGAAACAACTCCTGAATTGCTTCAGAGTGAACTAATATCTATTCATCAATATTCCTACCGTGATATAGTAGACGACAAGCATAAATGACGTGTTTGCAGTATTTAGGCATTTTGTTGCACCTGTCGCTACTTAGCGTTAGTCTACTTTTCTTGCAACGTCCAGCCGACAAGTCCGGCGATCTATCTTCTCGATTGAAGGCCACCTGACGCAGTCTTTGTCTTGGTCACGTTTACCGAAACCCGACTGCCATTGGCAAAAGACTTCTGCTCGAAGAAGCGATAGGAATCTTGAATTCCTATAGGAATCCCAAGTAAGTGTCGGTAGAGAACAGGTTTAAATCCCCATCCCTCCCCCCCCCCCCCCAAAAAAAAAAAAAAGAAAAAAAAAAGAAAAGGAGAAACGATCGGTACTGCTGCAGAATAAACGGTAAAGTATATCCCTCTTTCTACGGTGTAAACAGTTTATTTAGCAGGGACAATGTTGCATATTTGAAAGCAGAAAAGCGATTTTTCACAACTTTGGGCAATTCATTTATACCTGCGCTAAAAAAAACTGCCCTAGTCTATGCTAACGCTACATTTCGAGTATAATTATATACATAGAATGCTAAACTCTTTGATTATCAAACGGAGCGTAAAGAGGGAGGCAGAAAGTAACATTGCAAAATGTTTCAGGCCAACGACCATGAGACCGTGGCACGCGATGAAAAAGAAAAATAGAGAGAGTACTGAACAGTTGCAGTCTAGCCGTGTGAGTGTAGTTTTTGTGTGATTTGTATTATTTGTCGAGCCGGCCCATTGTAAACCCCAGAAGTAAGCCATTAACCGATTGCAGCTAAAATACTGAAGTGAACAATTCATGGCAGGAACCTTGCAGAAGTGCATATTCCACAATAAATAATAGAGTAACTTGCAATGTAAAAAAGCACCGCTCTTCCATTGCACGATATTTCTTTGTTGAAGACACGTATTCTTTATTGGTAAATTTTTTTTCGCACACGTTATGACTCACTACTTTAATTATCTAATAAATCAAATGTAAAAAAATAGTTGATACTAACTAATCGTTTAGTCACGTTCTGTTCAAGCCATTCAGGTAGATGAGGAGAATCTATTGACCGTGTGAAATGCGTTGCCACAGGCATTCAACAGTTCACAAAGACTTCATTTTTAGGCTGTTACTGCAATGTGATTTCTTGTCTTCTGTTCACAATTAGTGACCTCCTCATGGCGTGGCCGTTTATAGTTACAAAGCATTGTTCCCATGTCCTGACTCGTCTTTCGTTGCATCCTGTTACATATCTGATAACGTGCCACGGCTTGACGCAGCGCACACAGGCTCGATCAAACGCTGCAACCAGGATTGGTTACATCCCACCCCGCCCACATAGACGTAATCGGCAACCGAGCTACGTAAAACACATCGAGACCTTCTGAAACTGAGAGGGGTCGGCAACGACGCAGAGACTAATATGCTGAAGTTTACTCTGCGTATCACGCAGGTTAGTTGCATGTCACACACCGGAGTTACGAAGCGATTGTGTTTATCTTAATTGTGCCGGGCTCTCGGAAGACTCGCAGGATGTTTTTGTAATGCTGCATTGTTGTAGAGTAAATGCTTAAAAGGCGAATGTGTTTGTTTCTTTCTTTCTTTTTTGGTGGAAAGGGGTGGGTGGGGCAGGGGGGGGGGATGTGGAGCATAATCCAAGGCCTGACGAACAGGTCTAGGATATGATTAGTCAGATTTTGTACAGTTAGAACGGCATTGCACAGGCCGTAAAAACAGAAAAACAGGAAAATATGAAGTTAATTAAACCCACATAGACGAAAGTATGAAGGGAATTAACAATTAAATTAGGAGATTGGAGAACGTTATAGAGACGGTTCAGTTCCTAAATTAGAACATGAAAGTAATTGGCAGATAAGTTAAAATCTTCGAGGAAACAGTAGAACAGCAGAAGAACTGGTTGATTGATTTCGAAAATCGAAACCCCAGGAAACACTTGCAGATATTTGGAATGTCTGAGACACATAACAAAATAAAAACGAATTTAAAGTTAAAAAAAAAAAAAGTTTGCGACTAAACTTGGAGCTAAAGTCAAATGACTTAAAACAATCCAGACTGGGATAATCATTAAGTCATGCAAACCAGTCATAATGAAGCCCCTTAATTACAACAAAGAATTAACTACACTAAAAAAAAAAAAACGGACAATAATTAGCCTCCTCAGCGACTATGCTAACGAAACAAAGAAAAGCGCAAAAAGTTCAGGAATAGTGCTTTTGCGAACAAGGCGAATGGGGATGACGTGTTCTGCGTCTACGACACACTCAAGATCAAGATTCAAATATAGGATTGGGACATGAAGCGTGATAAACGTTGCCCAGTAAGAAACTACCGCTGAATGACACAGAACCAAGAACACGAACCAGCGGAGCTAAGAATCGTGAAGGCTGTGAAACTATCGCAGGAATAAAGTAAAGCTGTCAGAGGAAGACAACGAATAATATTCTAGAGTTACAAGGTATATAATGGTGGTGTTTAGCGCATCACTTAATACGTTAACTAAACGCTTAGTTAGCAAGAAGGCACGGCAACAATGCGGACACCAAATTACGCCTTGTATCTTCTGCAGGTGTTCGTCTTCATTGTTCTTCCGTCAAGCTTCAACTACAGTGAACAGCACTTATCCGAGGAACACTTCTTTTTATCGGTCTTTACACCAGTTTTTTCATCGGACCTCGGGTCGGAGCTTGCCTCCAACGAGTAAGTTTTGGTTTCTTCAAGTTCGGCGTCCTCTTGTCATCAACATCATCGACGCTTGCGGGTGTAATTGAGGGCTGAAATGTAGATCCAAGGGAGGGGGTTCTGGTGGGTGGGAGGAAACCTCGCTGGAAAAGGAAAAACATTGCGGTGGCTTAGCTCGGGTATGCCAGGATATACGTAGCTTGAGCTTATGCGCACAAAATGAGAGGCGCTATCAAGCGGCTCCGGTGCAGCGTCAGACTTGGCAACTGCGCAACGGAGGCGGACAGCTGGGCACGCGGCCGCACCAGTTCGTCTGCCGCGGCTATGACTTCACTCCTCTGGAATGTGCAGACCGGCGAGGCGCGCGCTGTAGTGGCGGAGCGCACGGCGGTGGCGGCTCCGGCGCGCCAGCTGCGCGCCGTGTGACGTCACTGTTCCTCGCGCATGCGCAGACCGGAGAGGCGCCGCGGTGGGAGTGGAGCGCGCAGCGACGGCGTCTCCGGCGCGCCAGCTGTGCGCCGTGTGACGTCACTGCTCCACGCGCTTGCGCAGCGCGGAGCAAAGCTCATTATGCGAGCCACGCGAAACTGCTCAACCTGGGCCAGTGTAGCTCACGCTACAAAAGAAACAGCTTAACATAGGGCTCATAAATATGCAAGGCGGCAGAAACAAAATAAAATGGGAGGAGATCGAGAAGCAATTAAAGAAAGAAAACTTTGCAGTGTATGGATTATCAGAAAAACATCTGAGGGATATTGGAGGACCATCATACATACAGGGCTACCAATGAATGAGATGCAACCGGGCCAATGAGGAACACAAAGGAGGGGTGTGAATGAAAGGTCCGGAATGGGAAAGGGAACGAAAGGGCTGCAGGGAACACATCTGGATGAAAGGCAAATTTGTAGGTTTAGACACGATCCTGGGTTGTGTGTATCTGGAAAACAGGGAGTGATTCAGGGGAGGAAAACGCAGAACAATTAACATGCGTTTCAGGAGACGTAAGGGAAGTTTGCACTAACAAGAAAATAATTATCTTAGGGGACATGACGTGAGCATTTGGAAGACTTTGATGGGCATACAGGTACAACAGGGAGGACGTTAGAGGAGTTCTGCGACGATGTTGACCTGGTATTAGTTAATGCTCAGGTAAAATGTGATGGAAAAATAACATTGGAACGAAAGATCTCGCGCTCAGCTATTGACTACTGTTTAATTTCGCAAAAGCTACCCAACAGATTAGGAGGTATAAAATAGATGAAAAAAGCACGAAAAGTGTGGAGAGTGACCATTAGAGAAATAAGATTAGATTTGCAACCAGTACTACAAAATCAACAACAAGGGGGTAAAAATAACTTACATGATAAACAATTACAGGAGGTATCTAAGCAAATCGAGAACGTAGTAACCAAGGAACCGCAAAGGGAATCGATAAATGAATACTTAGTGTTTTCAAAAGAGAGTTAGATAAATATCGAATCAAAGAAAACGGAAGAAAACTAGAACGCAAGCTCAAAAACTGGTGGGACAAAGAGGTTAAGGCAGCAATATCGAGACGCGAAGAGGCATCTAAAAAACACAGATGGACAAAAAAAAAAAAAAAGGGCCACACCAGCTGAAATAGCTTCAAAAGGGGGAGGGCTTTCAGGAAAGAAAGCGGGTGGCACTAGCATTAACACAGGCCTAAATAGGGAGGGCAGGAGTCCAGTGGATGAAAGAGATAAACCAAAAGGATAGGAATGCGGCAAAAAGGTTCTGAGAAGAAGTTAGAACACAGGGAAGACAGACTCTAGGGTACCAGCAGACACTAACCACACAGGAAGGGACAAAGGTAGAGGGGTAAGAGGCAAGAGAATACATTAAACCTACATTCGAAGCAGCATTTTCGGAGGTAGAACCAGATCAGGTCGTAAGGAATGGTAGCATCGACACAACACTACAGGAGGGTCATACTGAAGAAGAGGAAATGATCACAGGGGAATGGAAAAAAAACAGAACGAAAGGTTTCGGCTGGAACTGCGACAGGTCAATGAGACTGATAAAAGTCGTAGGCAAAACAAGAAAATCGAAACCAAGGCAGGTGATTGACCAGATACTTAAGGGAGGGGAGGTGCCCAGTGACTGGATATTGAGCAGGATGAAATTATTATAGAAGGGCAAGGGAGACAAAGACAGTATCAAATTATGCCGACCAATCACAGTAACTTCAGTAATATACAGATTAGTTATACAAAGTGTAAAACGAAGATTGGAAGAATGGGCAGAAAGAAAGCAGTTTCTGGGGAGCTTCAACACGGTTTCATGAGGGATAGACGACTACATGATAATTTATTCGTAATCACTCAGTGCATAGAGATAGCAATGACAAGTCAAAGGCCATTTTGGGTGGCATTTTTGGACATCAAAGGGACACATGACAATGTGAATCAGAAATAAACTTAGGGATCAACTGAAGCAATATGGGCTAGGGGGAACCATCGTTAAGTTTCTAGAACGGGTGTATTGAAGAATAGAGTGGTTGTAACATTCCTATTGAAAAAAAACTTTTAACGGAATTTCATTTCCAGTAAACTATTTAATTACTGAATTATGTGACTTTTCTCACTTCCAGTAAAGTCGAAATTTACCGGAATGTCAACGGATTTTTATTGGAATGTCGCCAGCATTTTTTACCGGAATGTCACCAGTGTTTTTACCGGGATTCTATTTCCAGAAAAGAAATATCTATTTTAGTGAATTATGGGACTTTCTTCACTTCCTGTAAAGCCGCAGTTTACCGGAACTTACGGTGTTTTATTTTTTTTTCGGATGTCAACGGAAGACACTTAGAAAGAAGCCTGTGAACCGTGGGTGGTATATGTTTACCAGATGCTGGACGATTCGGTAACAATTAAAATGGTTAGTGTAGGCCTGAAAGCTTCCATGTATTTATTTAACAGGGTCAATACCAGTGAAACATTTTGCACAGCTGCAGACAAAAGCAATCATACCAAATAGGAACAACCGAGTTGTAAATTCCTAGATGAACGGTAGTTCAACTAATAAAACCGAGCAGGTGCACCACACGGACACACACACATACTGTCAGTAGCACGTTTAGCAAAAACTACGATCGCGCGGAACGAACATCCGCCGCCGTTGAGAAATCACGGGCACACTGACGATGTCGTTCCTGATGTCGTCGCCGCGGGTGCACCCGGCGGACACACACACAGTGTCAGTAGCTCGCTTAGCGAAAACCACGAACACGCGGAACGAACATCCGCCGCCATTGAGAAATCACGGGCAGAGTCACGATGTCGTCCCTGATGTCGTCACCGCGGGTAAACCAGGCGCATACATGCACATTGTCAGTAGCATGCTTAGCGAAGACCATGAACGCGCGAAACGAACATCAGCCGCCAGTAAGAAATCTTGGGCACACTCTATTTTGCTCGCTGGATGCTTCTGAAGCCGGACAGACAAAGAGGTGCAAGAAGCAGATCACTGAAAAATATTTTCTTTCCGTCTGCAGACCCAGCTGCTCTGGAAGATACAGGTCGCACAAATGGAACGAGAAGCCGAGACTGAGCGTCCGTTCCTGGCCGGCCGTTGCTCGTTGACGGACAAAGAAACCGGTTTTCTTCCATAGACTCAGCAAAACGACCCTCTCGCATTTCCCCACAAACCCCATGCGAGGGAAAGGGGGTGCGTGGGGACTCGTTCTCGGTCCGTTCTAGGCATCATAATTGCACACCCAGTCCCCGGCTCGTCTCGGTTTCCCCCTCCCCTCGCGTCGGCTTCCAGCGAAGTTCGTTAAACAGGGAAGCGAGTCACCCGTTTAGGGTAAGATTTCTAGCAAAACCGGGTCGTCTGATAAACAAAAGTGGCTGACATTTAAGCGACATTCAAGCGAAATCTGGAAACCCGCTGCCGGTGAAACTCCAGCGAAATTCGTTTGCCGACAAATAATCTAGCAAAGACTGGTAAAGTACGCTGGTTTCGGATGAAAACGGGTGAAACGGCCCACCTCTTTGGATCGTCAAAACAGTTCGCTGTACGCACTTCTTGATGATTGCAAAGTCGTCCCGAGCTAAAACTCGCACTCACGAGAATACCGCCCGAGTGGTCTCGTACCTGCTCTGGCCCAGACTTTTACCTGTCGCAAATAGCAATCGCTGTCCACCTTTTTGGATCGTCAAAACTGTTCGCTGCGGGCACTTCTTGCAGGATTGTAATGTTGTCTCGAGCTAAAACACGCACTCATGAGAATTCCGCTGCATTGGCGGCCGCCATTACTAGCTCAGTCCCTCTGCTCGTCTGCTCGTCGGCTTCCAGTGAAGTTCGGTGAGCGGCTAACGAGAGTGGCTTCCGGTAGGATTCCAGCGACGGGTAATCGAAAGTGGTTCTGGTAAAACTTCCAGCGAAAGTGACTGCCGGTAGCATTTCCACTAAAGACTGGTAAACTACGCAGGTTTCTAGTGAAAATGAGTGGAAATTAACCCGTTTCACCGCATGTCAGTGGACGTTTTTGCCGCATTTTAACCAAAAGTGGCTCCGGTACCGAAACCACAAGTTGAGCAGCAATAAAAAAAAAAAAAGATGACTTAGACAAGGCTGCCCCTGTCTCCCCTGCTCTTTATGATATATCTCAGTGAGATGGAAAAAAGGATGGAGCAGTGCAACCAAGGTTTTGACCTGCCTTACATAGAGGAAGGACAAAAAGGAAATCGAGTATTGCCAGGGTTAATGTATGCAGACGACATTGTACTCGTATCAGAAATTTTCATAGAATACAGGAACTGATTAGGATTTTCGGCAGGGAAGGGGACAGCTTAGGACTAAAGAGTAGTAGGGACAAGTCGGGTATAATAGGTTTCAACGACGAGAAGGGGGGACCCCTGGAGACGCAGGACACAGTGATAGAACACGCAGAAAAGTACAAATATCTGGGAGTTTGGTTAAGTGAGGGAAGAAAGTATTTAAAAGACTATGACAATATTAGAATAATGAAGGGGAAACGAGATTCAGCTATAATGAAACACAGGGCACTATGGAACTAGAATAGATATGAAGTTGTTAGGGGTGTATAGAAGGGAGTCATGGTGCCAGGACGGCCATTTGGGAATGCGGTATTGTGTATGAGATTACAAATCCAGGCAGGTTTAGAGATAGAGCGTAGGAATGTGGGTACGTTGGCTTTGGGGTAACATGGGAATACACCAAATGAGGGAGTACGGGGAGATATGGGTTGGAGATCTTTCGAGCGTAAAGAAGAGATAAGTAAAATTTGAACAAAGAGTAGCTGTAATCGAGGATACACGGTGGGCAGCGGAAGTGTACAAGTATCTATATATATAAAGAAAGTCTAAACACTAAGTGAACAATCCGAACCCGCAAGCTGAGATCTAAATAGGTTCAACGAGATGGGGCCGATCAGAGCCTATCAGTAGAAAAGGGAGTAAGGGAAACAGAGAGATAATTGTGGGAAGAGAGAATGCAGGGGTAATCAGCTTTAAGAATATAGAGGGCACAAAGACAAGAAATAAAGAGGGAACGGTTGTAAGATAATTCATTGGCGAACTGATTACTGTTTGATGCTAGAACGGGACTGCTAAAAACGAAAACATATATGGCTAAATTCCAGAAAATAGACGCTGTATGCAACATATGTATCCATGAGAGGGAAACTATAGAACATGTAATCTTAAGGTGCACGGGGCATCTTCCCACCCCACGGACTACGGATTTGGAGGGGGCACTGGGATTCGCAGACATGGATAAACGAATGGATAGGGAAAGAATCGCAGTGACTAAGAGGAGACTGGAAGATTGGTGAAAAAGATGTATGAAGGGATAAAAATACAGATAAAAATAAGCAATGGAAAAACTTTAAAAAGTGTGGGGGGGGATTAATACTAAATTTTTACGAATTAAAAAAAAATAAGGGATGAAGAAATTTTAGGCTAGGTGGCGCAAGCTGCTGCACGTTACGAAGGGTATAGCCATTACCAAATATCCGTCCATCCATCCATCCGGGACACGCACCCCGCATAACCACCGTCAGTGGGCGAGGCGGCACAACAAGGTCTTGAAGGGATCTCGAAGGATTAGCCGTGAAAGACAACGCACCAGTTTCGACAACTACTGTGCTTGTCACAGTCCTCTTTGCGTCAGAATCGCCCTGAACGGGCTACCCTCCTTAGGTGTTTTCACTGAGAAAAACAACTCCAAATTGAGATACATTCCTCCAGTTCCCGATGCTTTTAAGGGGCAAATTCGGTCAAATATGGATGTTGAGGAAACAACACAGTCCTACGTCGCATTATCTTCAAAGTGTACACGAGAAATATTACCACGCAATTACGCCTAAAAGTTAAAAGAACCATCCAATAAAGTCCTAGCAGCTCCTCGGTCACCCAAATCCACCCAATCTAGCGGGCGACGCGCGACGCGTGAAGCAGCGCGATCAACGAGGTTGTGTCGACACATCCAACACAGCGCGGAACGTCAACAACTGAAAGACTAGTTTGTTTCTTATTTTTCGAGGCGCGGAGCGCGAGGGCGAGAAAGGAAAAAGAGGGCATGTGGCGGAAAAGAAAGACAACGCGTTTCCGGGACTCTGCCACTGCGCGGCTGTGCCGGGTCAACAACGCCTTCACGCTGTCCGCCGCTTTTGTCGATGTCATGGCCGACGTGTCCGTACTATGTGATGTCGTGTGATTGACGAGCAGGACCGATGTTGCCTGCTGCGGGCAAGGTTTTGGTTTCGCTTTGCGATTTTCGTTTAAACGAAGATTGAGAGAAAACCATTTAACTTTTTGGAAAACAAATCGGATTGAACCATTTCTTATATTTTTTTTTATATGATAATTACCCGTAATGCCAAAATAGTTTTGAATCGATCGGAGTTCCGCTGTAGTCTATAAAGACCAATAAATTCACATATCCTGGCTGCCCTCTCCTTGACCTTGATACGTGATACGCGTCCCACTTAATGTTCTTCTGCACCACTTGCTTAGCCTTCACGAAGAAAATATATTCTGTCACCATAAGCAACCACCCCCCCCCCCCCTTAAATTCCACAAGCACTTAAATTTGTTTTGCTAAGCAAAAGGTTTTTACCTGGTTGGCATCAATGCGCATAAAATATCTCATTGTAGTGCCCCTACTGGGAAGGGAGTACACGCCCTCCAAAAGGCACATCTCTTCATCCTTTCCGCGACACGGTCCACACATTCCTAACCAGTGCCAGAAGTTCCTGTTGATTGACCACAGCTTCACAAGCAAACTTAGGGCTCTCTTTCGAAACGCTTAACACATACAGGTGAACAGGCTGGTGAAGGGGGGCTATCCACCAGCAATCTTTGCAGGAGTTGGTAAATGCCAGCTGAAAAAGCTTCGGGGGAATGCTGTCGCCCCAGAGAAGTGCAAGCCGTGAGTGAGACCTGTAGGGCTGCCCTATGTACATTAGGTCAAACACAGGATTAAGAATGTAGCTGAGAGGCACCAAGTCTCGGTATTTTTCTGTGGTCGCAGGGAACTTAAGAAAATGTGTGATAAAATTGATAAAGGAGCGTCACACGCAGGGCAATGTAAGAATAAATATTTAAAAAAATGTTTTTAACTTGCGAAGTGGGCATTGCATATAAAACACCGCTATCGTATTTGATTCTAAACTTTGCTACCAAGAGGACAGAGAAAAAACTGAGACAAGGAAATAACGACCCGAACACGGGAAGCGCTATCTTCCGGTAAACTGTACGTCTGACAGTTTCGTAGACGCGTGAATGATCGACTGAGGGAGCGTGCATTCTCTTTGAGATCATTCCCTGCCGGTCATTTGGCACTTCATTCTGAAAGGTGTGGGTGCGCCCTGAAGTTTGAAGACACAACAATAAGGATGCGACGCAACAAGAAAATGGACGTCACAGATAATGGAGGCATTTTACATATCACGATGCAGGGAGGGCACGTGTTTCAATGCGCCCTCCTTGGCTTTGTTTCAGAAATAAATGCAGTACATGGGCCAATGGAGCTTAGTGTGTGTTGACGTGCGTATAGTGGATTTTTGGGGTGTTTGGCGACATTCGTATTTTCCTAATACAATTCAGTTGTAAGTCAGCGCCTTGTCTGTTTGTATTTCTTAGTGGTCCGTCGCTTTTGCGCCATTTTCCTTGATCCCATAGATTTCTAACTCGCCCAGATGTATACTCTTCGATTGTTTCCGCCGTCGTCAAGAGACGATGCGGACGGCCCCCAGTCTCTGAGATGCCATCCACGTGGCCACCGCGTGGCAGGGGGGCCTGCACCAAGCTGGTCACCCCGCCGCGGACGGAATTGAACCGTTCCGCGGAAGGTTCGCTACGACGGGATCAGATGGACCTAAACATGCCGGGCTCGATGGGGGGCTCTTTTGATACCTACCGGCCCCACTACCATTCTTCCTCCGGTGTAGCCACGTCCAGGGTTGGTTGCCCTGCGAGTGGGATAACCGGAATCAAGGAGGGTCGCCTTGGCTGACTGGGGAGACCGTCACGTCCATGCACTGGCTACCCAGGAGGGCTCTTCTTGTGGAACCGTCTATGAGCGGCGCCACGTCGTGCTCATCACCAGCGGTTTTTCAAGACGGGTATTTTCTGTAACAGAACACTGTTGTGGGCGTGCAGAAACGTTACACTTTGCGCCACCCACTCCTGTGAAGCCCGGAGCTGATGTTAACATTCTCATGAACCGGCTGGCCACCGCGGCCGGTAACGTGCTCGGGGGCATCCGCAAGTGGTCACTGGAACCGGACGGCGCACATTTACTGGTCGCGCGGAAACACCCCTTGAAATCGGCGACGGAAAGGAGTTCAGACTGCCTTTTTTATTTAGCCGAGCGATTCAATATGCAAGGCGTTACGCTTCCGTCATTTTTTCGTAGAGCCCTTCCCCCTTCGGGGCCAGCGAGGCAGCGAAACCCCAAGCCGTACTGCTTAGTGAGTGGGTTCACCGTGAGACTCCCATCCTCCACAATAAATTCCAGATGACGATTACTCTTACCGCCAAGCGCCGCCTTCTTGATCCTTGCGAAATCAACATCTTCCGGCGGGGTCAATGATCGAAATTTCGGACGACCACCTACCACGGGAAGTGACTCATTAACACGCGCATCAAACGCGGGTGCTTCCCGCCTTTCGGCTTTGCTTTCTGGCAAGCCGGCCATCTGCGTGTTTGCTAGATTACATCGCGCCCTATCTCTGGCCAGGTTGCGGAGCGACTTAACGCATGCAAATTATTGCTGCTACCGCTATGACCAGTCGGAGCGGAGTCGTGGAAGTATCCGACAAACCTTCTCCGTAACGAATCATGAACCTGAAGCGAGATTAATAAACTTATCTTCATCGATATTTTGCGATATTTTGAATGAAGGGAAGCAACATGTCGCCTTCACCCAAAAGGTGTGAATCAAAGTGCTCATCAACTTCTCCGCCAGCGTTCCCGGAATTAAATGTAATTTTTCCAAGTTTTCCCAACGCGCGCTGACATAGCCCATCTACTTTCTTGGCCTGAACAATTTTTTTCGTGTTTACCACTTCACCTCAAGCCAGGATGCCCTGCTCTTTTGTGCAGCCTCCTTAAACTACTACGATAACCGATCAGCGAGTCTGCGGTCTCTTTTGTCCACACGCTACCGGTCTCCAAGGTGTCCTCGAGTGGCGGAAGGGCGCTAGCGAACCGCGCTGCCTTTAAGTCGGTTTCCGACCTCGGCACCAAGCGGTGGAACTCCAGAGCCCACGCTGACAAATTCACAAAGTGCTCGCGAACCTTCGAACTTCGGGGTGAGGCGGAAGTCAAACCGTGTACTATGTCCTGATTGGCCCATGTCCTCGCAGCGCGTCGTCTGCTTCCGGTTGCGGCATTCGCCGAGCATACAGTCTCTAGTCCCGTATAGATAAGCGACGAACAGCCTGCTTTTTTTGACGCCACGGCAAGGGCGAACACCGCCGGGAAAAGTTCATAGGTTATTCGTCACTTATTGGCTCCATAGAATTCAGACTTTAGTTGGGCAAACACTTTATGTTTTGAATTATAAATCGACTGCTCTTTGCTCTCCATTCTCCAAGCTATTCGCATTGATAATCCATCTATTTCTGTCTTTCGAATTTTTAAACATAAAAAATCCAAAATCTTAGGGCATTGTGATTGGTAGATCAAGAACTACACCACTTCTTATTTTTATGTCTACCGCATCTTGTGGTGTATGTAAAAGCGGCCAGTTAGGTGTTCTGCACTTTGACTCGAACAGGGCATTTTACGTACTCAATCCCGCGATTCGACAATCCAAACGTTCGGCCTACGGGGTATTTGACACTGCACACGATTGGTTGATAAGCTGTTTGTTAAATATAGAGGCGTACGTCCTAGTAAACGATATGAACTCTACGTTCTACAGTGAGAGTTCTTACGCCCCTCAGAAATCTGCTTTAGGACCTCTTCTGCTTACAATTATTGCGTTGCTTTTTGATCGGCGTAATCGTGCTTGATTAAAATACATTTCCATGCAGTCTCACAATTTTTTTAAACATTGACTTTACCCAGCATTTAAAGGATCGATTAACACATTCACTAAAAATAGCCGTGGCAAAAAGATAAACCATTTCAAAGCAGAACTAACGTATTTTATTGTTTCGTTTTTCGTAGAACAATAGAAAAGAGGAACTTTTCTCCACAGGACATCGTGAATTTGGATTTTCTTGTAGAATTCTTTAACAGACTGGAGCACTTGAAGAATTAAATACTTTTGAGACTACACTTGAATGACAATTGCTGTAAGCCTGTGTGCTGGGATTGTTTACGGGCGCATGTTTTTATATCTTTTTTTTTTTTGTTTGTTAACTGCTGCAATTGATGGTTTTACGATTTGCAGAACTGTCTTTTTTAATTAATGTGTTTTCACGCGAGTGATTTGTTTTATAATTGAAATCCTGAAGTTTTATTTTTTATGCATTTCTGTATTTTCTCTCCCCTAATGACCCCAAGAGGAATTGACAGTATCTTAAACAAAAAGGCGAATCTCGTGCTATTTATTTATTTAATTCTTGCAGTATGCTGATAATATATAAATGTCGAGGGAAATACTTGCTCCTGATTGCCCTAAGCTGAAAAAAAAAAGACGCCCGTTCTTTCGCTGGTGCTTTGTCAACGACCTTCATTTTAACCCGTCCAACCTCAAGTCATTACACCCTCTCGGAAAGCTCATAGCACCTTTTTTGGATATAATATGCAAGAGAAGACTTCGCCTGATGTGACTGTAATGAAAGATCTGAGAGACATGCTGGATTCTAGCTCGCGTTCCTCTAATCACGTGGGTAAGCTGGTTAACTCGCCATTGCACATGTTGCGTGTTGCATCTTGCTTAACCAGGGAATTAAAATACCCGACCCTGTTTGTCACTCACTCCTTTGAAATCGATCGAGTGCAAATAAAGTTTGTTTCTATCTTTAAACAGGTTTATCATATGGGCTGCGTTAGAGCTTGTTGTTTTTCCTAGCCTTCGTGAGAACGAGGTCTTAATGTCTTTGTTTACACTTTTCTATGGCCTCATCTATTTGCCACGCTAGAGCCACTAAATGAGCTGAGCTTAGAGTATTGGCCCTCTGCTCTCGACACTGCTGTGAACGCCGCCATTTTGGTTCGTTGTAGAGTAGACGCCAATGCCGATCGTCATGATTCAAAAGTGCGACTTCCTCAGCATTAAATTCGATGTTAAGAAGCTCATGTAATGTTGTTTTTCTCTGTCCCGAACTGTTTAAACACATCTGAAGGGCGGAAAAGTGTTTCCAGTGATTTCAGACAAAGCTTCAAATAACTGTCAACCATAATTTTAAGCCACAAAATGGCCAAGTGACGTTACTTTGAAGCGTAGCTTATTTAGTGGCACTACTCCAAGCCTAGAGTTCCGCATGTACCTGCTCGTCTTCAGTCATCTTTTTATGTTTCTGGAATATTTAGTCTCGTAAACACAATCCTTAAAGTGACCACTCCATGACAAAATTGATATATCCTAACCCCGCTACAGGTCGTTTGTTCATTCTATTAAATAATGAGACCTTTACAATTTCCTGTAATGCCGAATTAGAGCGCAGCTCTTGAAAAGGAGGAGAAGAGGGCACGAAGAGGAGGGTATGCCCCTCCTCCTCTTAAGAAATTAGGAGCAGCGCGCAAAAAAGACGAGGACTACGAGAGTAAAGCACTGGACTAACGCCGACTATCAACCGAAATTTTATTAAAAACAGCTAAAAAAACGCCGCAAAGCTAACCAGCGCCGTAACAATCAATGGCGTGTCGCTAACTAGGCATCTCTAAAATCTATCGTTTTTTGTGTAGGTAAATTAAAGGCTGGCTGACGCAGTGCCCCGAGTCAGCTTTTTCTGTAGCATGTGCCTCCAGCACCTCTCTTTGCACATTAGTACGCCCCCTGCCAATGATTATGGTGTTTTCGAAGATAGGGTGATACAGACAGTCTTCGCAGGGTACGTTCAAGTGACCTAGGGTCATTGACCGTAAGGAAAGGGCATGTTCACGCATAATCTCATTGACACAGCGTCCCGATTTCACTATATAAACCCGGGCGCGTGACAACAGGATTTTGTAGATGACACCTGACAAACAATCTACGAACTTGTTGGCATCTTTACCTGTGCATGACCGCTTGTTACTGTTTGCCTGATTGGCCTGGTTCACGTGCGAAAAAAGTTGTACCAACTTGCGAGGCGCCGAGAACACTACCCAGGTAGCACGCCAGAGGAATGCCCAACTTGGGCAAAGGTCTGGCAAACATAAGGGCCCAACTTTGGCGCAGTTAGGTTTTGGCACCATGGCACTCATCAGTGCCAAAGTACGGTGCCTAAGTATAGCCTTAGTTGGGCGATCCTAGGGCATGCCAAAGTTTGGCTCTTCTCTGGTACGGCAGAGGAGTGCCAAAGTTGGTGCCATACTTGAGCCATAACCGCCATAGTAAATCCTAATCTGGGAATGCGGGGCATGCCAAGGTTTGGCATTTCTCTGGTCCGCCAGGGAGCGCCAGAGTTGGTACCATACTTCAGCCATAACTGCCAAAGCAATGCCTAATTTCGGTATTTGGGACGTGCCAAGGTTTGGCGTTTCTCTGGTCCGCCAGAGGAGCGCCAAAGTTGGTGCCATACTTCAGCCATAGCTGCCAGAGTAACGCCTAATTTGGGCATTTTGGACGTGACAAAGTTTGGCTTTTCTCGGGTCCGCCAGAGGAGCGCCAAAGTTGGTGCCAGACTTGAGCCATAACTGCCATAGTAAATCCTAATCTGGGAATTCGGGGCATGCCAAGGTTTGGCGTTTCTCTGGTCCGCCAGAGGAGCGCCAAAGTTGGTGCCATACTTCAGCCATAACTGCCAGAGCAACGCCTAATTTCGGCATTTGGGACGTGCCAAGGTTTGGCGTTTCTCTGCCCCGGCAGAGGAGCGCCAAAGTTGGTGCCATACTTCAGCCATAGCTGCCAGAGCAACGCCTAATCTCGGTATTTGGGACGTGCCTAGGTCTGGCGTTTCTCTGGTCCGCCAGAGGAGCGCCAAAGTTGGTGCCATAATTCAGCCATAACTGCCAGAGCAACGCCTAATATGGGTATTTCAGACACGCCAAACTTTGGCGTTTCTCTGGTACGCCACAGGAGTGCCGAAGTGTGCCATACTTGAGCCATAACTACCAAAGCAACGCCTAATTTCGGTATTTCGGCCTCGCCGAGTTTGGCTTTTCTCTGGACCGCCACAGTTGTGCCAAAGTAAGTGCTAGACTTGAGCCATAACTGCCGCAGTAAATCTTAATTTGTCCATTCGGGGCATGCCGAAGTTTGGCTTTTCTCTGGCTACCCACTGAAGTGCCATATAAGTGCCAAAAGTGGCAAAGAAAGCCGAGAGGCCAGCCCAAGTTTCGAATATCTCTGGTGTGTCACAGAAGTACTCTTTTACGCGTCCCAGAAGAGAAATAAATTAATTAAGCGTTGGAAACACGATGGTAAGATGTCATCACCTCCGTTCCCAAGCAGCACGGCCATACTTTGCACTATCGTGCCAGTGCCAGCCGAAAGTCGGTTGCAAAATCGCTCAACTGTCCAGTTTTGCACCACCGTTTGATACCCGGCAGGTATTGCCGTACAGCTGTTTCGCCCCGGCCTAGCGTTCGCGCAATATTGTGCGAAAACTCTACGATGTGTCTGGTTCGTATTGGCCGAACGTCGTGCAAGTATGTGTACGTTGCATGTCATTTGTTGCATACCCAATCACTTATACGGACAAACAAATTTTTTTCGATAGCTCCCAGAAGTTTATTAAACAACTATCATTGCGCACAGCGCATTCTCAACATATTTACAAAGGTCGCACTTCTCTGTAAAACGAAAAGCAAATCATAAAATACAATTAACACTGTACTCATGCCAAGCAAAACTCATCACTCAAAAACCGCGGAGATTGAAAGGAAAGCAGGACGACTATCAGAATCATGCTTGCAGTGCACTTACTAATAAAAGAGCGATATCATGTAATCCTTGATAGATGCATAATCCAACTCAGGCACCCCACAAACACATTCGAGGATTCGAGGACTGACGTCTCGTCGTCGGCGAAGAGCAGTTTTTGTCGAAGCGTGTCCAACAAACACATCACAAGTATTCCACGAACTCCGGTGCAAAAAATGGCTGTTACCGAAAAATTGGCATGGACGTATTCCGATCGTTTACGACGAAAAAACACAGCCGCGTCTGCAATGCACGAAAGCAACGGAACACTGAAGAGCAGTTCGAAAACCGTACCTACGTGCCCGCTTGTTTCTATAACTAGGCAAACGGCGAAAACGACAGCCCCAGAGATCCCATCAGCGTGACAAAGAAAGTCACGTGAAAAATTTTCGTCCAAACGTTTTTGTCCTACGCGTCCTACGTAGAGAGGTCACGCTGGGTCACCCGTTTTGCTTTACCCTTTTGATTTGCTTAAAGCGGCTGTCGCGCTCGCTGACAGCCACACGAAAACACAAAAGCAGGTGGGGAGGATTTGCAAAAGGCGAGGTCGAAGGGGAATAAACAACACATAAAAGAAAAGGCCGGTTCTGCCGGTGACCTTGTCGCCTTGCCTAGTCTGTCAGCGTTCGGCTTCCATTGAGGGCCTCAGAAAGATGATCTCCTTTCTTGAGCGCGAAATGGACGGGGTGGTTATGTTTTTCGGGCTTGTCGCCATCCAATAGGCCTCAATTATTTCTGTCCCCACTCGCTCGCAGTGGCCTCCCATAACTGTTGTGCCGGTGAAATTAGGAGCGCAAAAATTCTCCAGAAGCCGGGCGAAGACATGATAAATGTAATAACAAAAACGGCTTGACATAACAAAAATAACAATTTAATTAAACGTTTCGCCTCCCATGCGGGAGGCATCTTCAGTAGAGCGCAGAGCGAGTCAGAGTCGCATAAAAAAGTTCGGCTATTTAGGCATAAAGTTTGTGTACACGTCCGGCAGGGGGCCACGGTTCTTGTTTACCAGGAATGAATCACTTCCGCGTTTGTCGTTCTGGATGAACCAAGATTCCAGCAGCTTCCTCGGTCCCCACCTTTTATCCCTCGCCTTGTCAAAGTCAAATTGGTGTCCTGACGCCCATGCATGGTCGACTATGTAGAGACAGAACGAGCGGGTTGGTATGGATAGTAAACTTGAGGAAGAAAACGAGAAAGGATGGACAAACACAAACTTCCCAATGCGTCCCAATGGAAGTTTGTGTTTGTCCGTCCTTTCTCGTTTTCTTCCTCAAGTTTACTATGGTCGACTAGTTCGGACTTTAAGCGGGTGGCGTTCGTGGAATTGACGACATCCCGTGCGTGTTCTTTTAGTCTTGTTTTTCTTTTTCGTTCCGTCTCTCCAATGTAGGAAGCGTCACATTCCTTGCACAGCACCTGGTAGATCACGACCCTTTCTGCCTCTGGCGGGGTCGGGTCTTTTGGCTTGGAGATAACATTGGCAATTGTTCTGTAGGGTTTGTATACAGTTCGTACCCCCAACGGCCTAAGGGCGCGTCCCAATGCCTCCGAAACCCCCTTAACGTACGGGATGCACACGACGTCACGTGTTCGTTCGGCTCGATCCGGGCGCCGACGGGACATTTTTTTCTTAACGCGATTGATAAACCGGTCGGGGTGGTTACGTTTCTTCAAAGCCTGCCGCACATGGCTAAGTTCTTGATCGCTAAGTGTTGAATTAGATGGGACTGTTTCTGAACGATGAAGGCAACGATCTTACAACTGATATTTTGTGTTGAGTAGGGTGATGAGAGTGGTAGTCAAGAAAGTTTTGTCTGTCACATGGTTTACCATATACGGATGTCTCACCTTAAAGAAAGATTCACTAATTCTATGGACACGTACATATAAAAACGGCAAGGTACTATCGGTTTCATGTTCGCAGGTGAACTGATTTGAGGGGTGGACAATATTCAAATTGCGGTGAAAATCGGCTACGTTCTCTCTGTTAGCTATTACAAAAGTGTCATCGACATAGCGACGGTAGAACTTCACGGGGAAATCAATGCCAGACATTACCTTTTCCTCAACATATTCCATGACGAGATTCGAGACGGTTACGGAAACTGGACTCCCCATAGGGCATCCGCTGACCTGATGATATATGTCCCCATTAAAACTAAAATTACACTGGTTGAGACAAAAACGCACAAGGAGTGTAACGTCATCAACAAGGAGGGTTGTGCGAGTAGACAACGACTGGTCTGCCAACAACCGGTCACGGGCGACATCAACCGCCAGGGCGTTGGGGACATTCGTAAATAATGAAATCACATCAAAGGGTACCATAGCCTCGTCCGGTAGCAGGGTCTGAGCGCGTATAAGTTCAACAAAGTCACGGGAATTCCGGACGCTAAACTCATTGTTTTCCGTAAGAGGGCTCAGAATCACAACCAGATATTGGGAAAGGCTGTAAGCGGATGAACCAATAACATATACAATCGGGCGTAGGGGGCTACCCGGTTTGTGAATTTTGGGGAGTCCACACATCTTGGGTGTCGCGGCGTCAAAGGAGAAGAGACAACGGTATAGGTCGTCACTGATGCGTCCTTTCTTTTTCAGCTCTCGAAGGTGGTCAACTAACTCTCTTTCGGACTTAGCAGCGGGATCTCTTGATAGCCTCACGAAATAGCGACTGTCATTTATAACTTCATACATCTTCTTCATGTAGTCATCCCTATCAAGCACAACGGTTCCTTTTCCTTTGTCGGCCTTTAAAATCATGATGGAGCTGTTTGACTTCAACTCATTAAGAGCAATGCGTTCTTGTTGATCTAAATTTGACCCGGCCGGTTTCGCATTGTTCAAAACACTGACAACGCGGCTTCTCGCGAGATTTACCCCTGTGACATCTTGCACAAGTCTGAGTTTCTTTTCAATTTCAATTATGAAGTCACGTTTCGGAACGTACCGTGGAGCAAGGGCATAGTCCAGTCCTTTGGATAGCAGAAATTGCAAGCCAGGGTTGGTAATAGTAACATAAGGTACGTACGGCAGAATTCCCTGCCATAAATAAAATGATTTGGTTAACGCCAATGTAACGCGAAATAGGTGTAAAGAGTTTTGCGATAGGAAGCATAAACCTAAAAAAAAGGAAAAAAAAAGAAAGAAAGACTGAAGGAAAGGAGAAATAAGAAAAAAATCACTGGTGACGTGGCCAAAAAAAAAAATTCTGTTCATGTGATTTTTTTTGTGAAGTGACCAAACAAAAAAAATATTAAATGAAATTAAAAAAAATAACACGAGAAAAAAAAATTATCCCCTGCCCGGTTTCGAAGCTAGGCCCTCTTGATCGTGAAACTAGCGCGCTGTCCGTTGCGCCAACATAACTTTTTTTTTCTTTCTTCATTGCAAGTTGCGCCAACATAACTCTGCCAGTAATGCTCACGCATTCTCCCATCATAGGAGAAAGCTTAGTTGCCTTCGTAGTTTTTCATGCACGTGTTATTTTTATTTGTGGCAAGAGTTCACGTCCAGAATGCTTTTAGAGTTTTCGAGCAAAACGAGTTTTCTTCATCCGAGTCACCTTCTAGAACCAGTAGACCTCACTGGGTCGTCCGGCTAATCAAGCAGCGTTTTTCAAATTCTCTAACGTGCCCGTCCTCGGATACGAGGTCGCCGTTTGACAAGCTTAACTTTCTTCCACCTTTTAGCCGGAACCCCCACGGCAGCTTTGTTCCGTCCCCACTCCCTCTCGAGAGGATGGCTCGCCCCGAGGCAAATCCCATTCTCTAGACGCTCTTTCCACCCAACGATGGCCCTTTCCCTCCCCGTCCCCCAGCTTCGGGAGAGAAGGTTCTTTTCTGTAGAACGTCCCGTTTGTACAGCGGCCTTTAAAGTTCAGATTGTCCTGTCTGTATCGTCCCTTTTGTGTCTCCACTTTTAATGTTTAAAAAGTATCAACATGCTAAAATAGTACAATTTCCGGGATTTTATTTTCATTCCCCAAGTGTGATGCGGGAGCCGCGCCACGGAGCCCCGGTCGTTTCCGCTCTTTGTTATCGCTAGGATTTGACAGTGCTCAATAACAATGCAAGACACACGCAGAGCGACGCTCGCTTTTGCAATGCGCCGCTTAATAATGATATCTCTTGTAGAAACGTGCGTACATCCGTCTTGCGCAGTGTTAGTTCAATGGCAGCACTTTCTGTAAAGGCGGATTCACACCGGGGATGTAAGCAGTCGCGCGATCCAACTAAATCGCATCGCAAAAAATAAAAGAAATAAAAAAAATAAAAGTAATTAGTTGGTCAATTTGGCGTGCGCGATGGGCGAGTCCAACGCCTTCGTTGGCGAGTCGCTTCTCAAAAACTCTCGCTCCGAACGCCGTTGGTTGGCTCGGCCTCTCCGCCATTAGAAAAACCCGTCACTTTTTGTCCGCGATGGTCGCTTTTGCGATGAAAGTTATGGCGCGGCTAGATCGCATCGCCGGTGTGAACGCGCCATAATGTCGAACCAGTCTCACGGCGCGTCCCGATATTGGCTTGTGTACCTACGCGCGAGTGCAACGTCTGGCAGAATTTGCGTTTGCAAAGCCTGCTCCAGCCGCGTCAAAACATTCAGCCAACCTTTGGACTGCAGAAATCAAGAGACACCCAAAATAAGATAAAGTTGCCAGCCGAATAAAACTTGATTTCTATTAAATTAAGATGAAGACCATCCGCGTACACCAAATACCTCATCAGCCGAACTCCAAGGCAGTAAGCCTAGTTCTGGCACTTGTTTGGCAACTTTGGCCCGCAGCTGCCAGATCACAGCCAAACTATCGGGAAGCGAAGCCTAGCTTGAGCGCTCGTTTGGTGATTTGGGCTCAAAGATGCCAGATCTCAACCGAACTACAAGGTAGTAAGCCTAACTCTGGCACATCTGTGGCGATTTTGACCCGAATGTGCCAGGTGACAGCCGAACTGACAAAAAGTGAAGCCTAACTTTGGCATTAGTTCGGCGATTTTGGCCCAAAAATGCCAAAGCTCTGCCGAACTACAAGGTAGTAAGCCTAACTCTGGCACACCTGTGGCGATTTTGGCCCGAATGTACCAGGTGATAGCCGAACTATCAAAAAGTGAAGCCTAACTTTGGCATTAGTTTGGCGATTTTGGCCCAAAAATGCCAAAGATCTGCCGAACTACCGGGCAGTAAGCCTAAATCTGGCATTTTTTAGGCGATTTAGGCCGAAGATGCCAGACGACAGCCGAACTACCCGGCGGCGAAGCCTAAGTTTGGCACTTGTTTGGCGAATTAGGGCCAAGATACCCAGACTGTTGCCAAGGGAGGTCAGGTTTGGCACTACTTTGGCTTCTTCGGGATTTTTAATGCCCTAAACTGCCAGACGCAAGCCGAGTTTCGGCCCAGAACTCGGTGCTGCCTGGGTATTTGCACACTGAACCGGTTAGCCACTTTTGTTTTTAATTATGTGAAACTTTATTCAGATACGGGATCACATGGGGCTTTTGTTTAGGCTTTACTTTTAGGTCCTGAGTACCAGTCTTGAATCTTTTCAAGCGTGTCTGGGAGAAACAAAGCAAAACGGAAAGAGGAAACGCCTGCTCTTAAAATTCGCTTGACCTGGGACTTACAGCTGTCAAGCATGGCATGGTGTCGAGACCTGTACAGTGCATCCTGGAGGCATGACGTGGCAATATTTCGTTTCACAAGTTTGTAATGGGCGGAGTAGTATCGCAGTATTTTTTTCTTAGATCGCGGGTTGTACCACCAAGACACATGTTGCCCGGTGAATTGCAACCTTAAATTAAAAAAAAAAAAAAACTGCAAGTGTCTTGGAATTAGTACGTCAGCTTTAGACCTGCAGAACAGCGCCTAAAAACGTCCATTACAATCTCTATAACCTTTTGCACTGAGAATTCTCCGACAGCTCTCAAAAACTCCAGATAATCCTCAACATATCTGTGCACCATGCAGACCTGTTGACACACTGCCGTTTTTATGGACCTATCAAACTTCGCCAGGTAAATATCAGATAGCGCCGGAGCGACGCTTAAGCCGATGCAAATGGTCTCTTCCTGTACATAGTAGCTTCCATCGAAAAGGACAAAGGCGGACTGCAGGTAGAGCTTAGGGACTTCCAAAAAAAAACCGCCGGTCCCCACTCCACTGGCATTTTGGAAGGCAACAACACTATTTTCTTCAATGCACTCACGCACCGCCAGGAACAAGACTTTGTGTGATGGAAAGTAAAATAGTTCCTCCAGATCGACTGAGAACGTCACCGAGTTGTCTGGAACGTATTATCGAGGGACTCTATGAAGGACTGCAAATTTTTGACCAGGAAAGTATCATGAAGCTCAAGGGCACTCAGATGCTTTTGCAGATAGCAGCTAACCAGCTTTTGCCAGGAACCCTTCTCCGTTACAATGGCCCGAAGAGGTGTACCAGGTTTATGGGTCTTGGCCGTAAAGAAGACCTTCAAGTTACCGGTCTTGCACTTTCTTATGCTGTTTTCCAAAGGCGACAGCTGAAGGCTATTGTGCAGTTTTAGAGCAGCCCTCTTGACCTTTCTTAGTTCGAGTGGAGTTGGTCTGAAATTTTTGCAAATGACATCTCGTCCTTTTAGATCCAGTATGTCCCTCGCCAGCACCACAAAACCCCCCTCTTTGTCTGACTGCAGTAATCCAAGATTATTACTCTGGCAAAAGGAGACCTCGTGTTTGCGCATCGCACCAGACGTTCCACCCCCTCTAGCGTGCGCCTGTAAATCTCCTCAGCAGGGGTTTTTGCAGACACGTCTCTCACTAAGGCTATAAGTTCATGTGGTTGCATGCGCGATTCAACACTGTATGAGGAGGGGAGGGTATGGAGGAGAAGGAGGGAAGCATATAAAGGGTAGTTTATCGCAAAATCGCAAACAGAGTAGTTTATCGCAAACAGAGATTTGTAAACGTCCTTCCTTTATATTCTCCAGTGCACGCATTTATTGCATAGTTCTTTGCATAAAAGTTGATCTCATTTTGTTTTACTCGCACAAAATATATTACGTCTTAAATGAGCCATGTAAATTCTGTAGTGAATTACCTTTCTACATTTTTGTTTTTATGTAATTATTGTTTACCAGTGGGCCAACACCAAAATTGCAGGTTTGTTCCGGAGCACTGTATAACAATAAGTTATTATTTTTTTCATTTTTTTTATTATCCTTTTTAAAGTGCCCAGAAGAACACGTTCTGTAGAAAGCGAACTATAATTTTATATACCAAGGATATTTCAAGAGCTCCTAGAAGACTTACACAATACACAGTCAGTGCAAAGATTAATAAAAGGTCTCAAGTGTGTTTGTCAACGGCCATCTCAAGACCATTAAAGAGGTAATTTTATCTTCTTTGTCTATGTGATGGTTTGAGCATCCCTGCTTTAGATTTCTTGGTAGTGTGGTTTCACACACTCTGGGCAATCATTTTGAATTCAATATTTTTACCTAAGTGTATCTGGTGGTCGGTTTCCCTCGCTGGCTACCCGACCCGATTGAATAACATGGAGCCAACGGTTTCAACATCAAGAAACTAAATTTAATTGGACATGGACGAGACGATTAAGAATACTAACAGAAGACCAACGAGCACCGGCTGCGCTTCAGTCCAGGCAAGGACTGCTTGTGCGCCACCTTTCCTCCGCCTAATCAAGCCAGAGCGCGCGATGTGCGCGTGGCCGCATTGATTCCGCCGCCACGCAGGAAAGTTTGCCATCTGTGCCACGCAGTCCGGCAAGTGGGCTGAGGAGCCGCCAGGTTGCCCACAATGTGAAAATAAAGTTTGCTTAAATTTGTGATTTCCTGTTTGTCTTCACGAGCGGCATGCTCATCAATGTGACGTTCATCATACAAGCCTTAGGCGGCCTTGATGAATCCTTGCCTGTACAGTGGCCCAATTATTTGATAATAGCAAGCGAGCGTCGACCGCGGGGACGGCCAGTGCCGTGCCGCGGAGGCGTGCGGCGATACGGGAGACATTAAGCGCGTGGGCACAAACCCTTTTCTAGTGGGAGCGTCGTCTGCTAGGCTATTCCGTTGATCGCACGCAGCCCCTGCTCCGTAGCAAAGGAGGGCAGGGCGCTTGCAATGTCCAAGTGCATTGCCGATACCTCCCTCCTCTTGGAATGCGTACACAATCCTATTGACGGTAGCCTGTTTAACCCGGACTGTTGTTCCTATATCCTTTTGCGTGATGCCGCCCATCGATATTCTCACAACACGTTCCCGTGTTTCTATAGGCACTCGAGGAGACATAACAATGTGCGCGCGCCCGCTGGTGAAAGAAAAGTGTGTCTACCCGGCTACATAGACTAGATGACGATAGCAAAAACGCAGTTTATAATACAAAACACCAAGCGGAAACCCTGTCTATACTACGTTTTACTTTGTGCTGTACCGCAGCAGACGCAACGAGCCATCTTGGCCAGTCCATCGCTAAAAGTGTGTCACGTGGCCTTTCCGTTAGGTACAAGTGCACGGGGAAGCGCGATGTCACGAGGTAGGGTGAAAGGACTGGATTGGTTTTGATGGCTCGTAGCATTTTCTGCGGTATATAGTTTAATGCATCGTTGCATTTAGTTTGTCGCGTCACCACATTATTCATTTTTGTTGGTGTTCGCAAAAGTAAACGCAAACATGAAATGAAAAGAAAAGTAAATGAAACTCGGTATGACGCGCGGTTTATGCCATGCCTAAGCAGTATAAAAAAAATGATGTTTAGATTTTAGCTTTAAGGGCGGTTAGCTATGACAGCAGACAATGAACAGGGGCTGTGTGGGGTCAGTGGAATAGCCTAGCAGACGACGCTTGCAACGGAAAGAGCTTCGTGTGCACGCGTCTAGTCTCTCCCGTGTCGCGGCATTTCTCCGCGGCACAGCGCTGGCCGTCCCGGCGGTCGACGCTCGCTTGATATTATTAAAAAATTGGGCCACTGCACCTAGTTTTATATGTTCGTGTAATAATAATAATAATATTTTTTATTTTCATTTCATTTCATTTATTTAGATACCTTCATAACACTATAAGGTGACGGGTCGGTCGAAGCCAGTAGAGGCTTGAAGGACAGAACCCAGCAAATGGAATGTCACAGATAGCACAGAAGAAGTCCGTAGAGCACACATTTAAAACATGTTTCGCACTATGTGAGAAACAGAAAATAATCACCCCACAATATCACAGCAAACATATTAGATACAAGATATAACACAACAATACAATATTGAAATTATACAATGAATTAAAGCGTAAAACTGTTCAATAGATTTTTAAATTTTTTTTTTGTAGCTTCAAAGAAGTGGTCGGGGAGTCTGTTAAAAATGTATGGCACATAATAAGAGCGCTCTCGCTTACCATATCTTGTGAAAGTCAGATAAGTCAGATAATAAAAAACTATCGATTTATTAGGTTTAAGAGTATCATTACTTAAATCACGAATGACACAAAATTGTCCTTTCGAACGAAACTGGTTAAGCACAGCATCTAGTTCAGCAAGAAAGAGCGAAACATTTTCTGAGGGAGGCCTGTAAACCGCTAACAAAAATAAAGAAAAACCTCACAAAGAAATTTCAACAGCCAGTGTTTCTGTATTGACAAGAGATATGCTCAGAGGCGATAGTAACCATTTATCTTTAACGTATATAGCAATCCCACCACCTGTACCATGATCACGGGTGTAAAATGACTCCTTATATCCATCGAGAATAAATTGATTGCATTGCAAAGATGACACACCAATTTCAGTTAGAACAAAAACATCTATCGACGCGGTAAAGGTATTAATTACTGAACGAAACTCATCCCAGTGTTTACGCAAACTTCGAATATTTGCATGAGTAAGTGTTAAAGAGTTATTAGAAAGAGGGCCCAAAAGGCCGGATAAATGAAATAATGTCTGGAACAGAAAAACAAGTTGTCATGTTTTACACCAATAGCAGAAGGTCGTTTTTTGTGTTGATTCGTATGGCTGGTGCGCTTACGACTTTCTTAGCAAAAATCTTAGAGTTCTTTGTCCACACAAAACGGTATACGTTTTCTTTAGCCCCCGTCCTCGCCAGCCAAAAAAGCTCCTTATTCGCAGATGTAAGGTTGTCATTGAAGTATAACTTTGGTTGGTTTTCTGATTGGCACAGCCTGTGAAGTCTACCACGCGCCGCCATCCAAGCGTCTTTTAGGGTGACAGAGGCGAAGCGAATCAAAATAACCGGAACTGAGTCCGGCTTTTTGGTCAGACGGTGAATTGCCAGGATATCTGACGACTGAGGTGTTAGGAGGTTAAGTGGCCTAGCGAGATCGCTTATGACCTTCATTAGATACTCACTATGAGAGAGCGGAAGACCATGCAGTTCCATTTGGGAACGACGGCTGTACTGTTGCATGTCATTAAGCTCGTCTTTCAGTCTCTGAATGGTCTCCGACTGCTCTCTCATTGTTGCCTTAACCGTGTTAACCTCCTTTTGAAGTTCTTTAACTGCTTCCTCATTTGTCATAGCCAGAGCGAGCACGGAATCGTACTTCAAGCTAAAAGAGTCAACGGTCGTTTGTAATCCTTGGACCGTGTTGCGAAGCTCTTCGACAGCTGGTTTTAAGGCCAACAACTGATCAACCTTAGATGGAAGAGGCAACAGCGTCTCCGCACTTGACCTCAATGAAAGGAGCTGGTTAAGAGTGGCATTGATTTATGCCAGCTGACTGGTGAAAGGTGCATAATCTACAATCTCCTCCCTGCTGCCGTCGGTACGGGAGGAGTCATCTGCTGAAACGTCACTGCTAAGATCGGATGGTCTGAGGGTGGCGCCGGTACGGCAAGTGGAACACTTCCAAGTGTCTCACCTGACAGCGCCCATCCCCGCGTACGTCCCATCTGCGACGCCGGATCAGGACTTGCCAAGATGGTAACCCCTTCGACAAGACGCACACGTCAGGGTTCTGCCATCTGCCGGCAGAGCGCGAACACATTTGGCACAATCCATCATTAGGGAAGGCGAGTACACAGCGATAAGGCGACACAGACACCAGTCAATACGCACTTCTCGAACAAGTGTAGAACGAGATGAGTCAAGGTTGTATACGTACACTCCACGTGGTAGTTTTGTGCTGAGCTCGAGCGCAGTTGCCCACCCGTGAAACTGCACGACACAGAGAATCAATAGGTGGTACCTGAAGGAACGGGCTTGCGGTCCTCATAGATCCTGCCAGCCGTAATCAGAACGGTTGCCGTACTTCTCACCGCCATATCTTCTTGTCACTCAGGTCGAACTATAATAATAATAATTATTATTATTATTAATATTATGATTATTATTATTACTATTATCTACCTTTCAATAAACGCGTTTTTACGCCCCGTGTGGGAAAGTCGCTTGCTCAGGCTCTTGATTATAGTGTGCTTAGATATGTTAAAACATTCACCAAACATGCAGTTTGGTGAATGTGCTGAGTCATAGCAGAAATATATTGGCCGTATTATGAAAGGTTTGTTCAAAAGTGTTGGAAATAACTTTGAGTTTTATTTTTTTTTCCGGAAACATGTATGTTTCAGGCTTTGGAGATGCCGATATCCATTTTCTTCTTGTTCAATGTATCGCCCTTCGCCACTTTTGGTTTAGCTACTTTAGGCGCCTCTTCTAACGCCTAAAGATCTGCGCAGCTGAGATCACTTTGAAGTCCCCCATAGCTTTAGGGCAAGGTGAGGCAAAATAAGATAAACATTAATTTCAGCAGTAGCTTTTATTTTGCTTTAATAATTAAAAAAAAAAACAGAACATGGGGACATTCTAAGATGTCTTCATTTTCTGCTCAGTAAATAATACTTAACTGGTGCGAGCGCAACATTAAAGAAAGCTCCAATATCAGAAAGCCACACAATGTATCATTCTGACCCGCCTTACCGGGCAAAACGAGACAACGTGGGACAACAACCAGGGAAAGCAAGATTGTGCAGGAGACACACTTAAAAAAAAGGATATTCATTCAGTATGTACAATAAAGATATTTGAAAGGCACTGTGCGAGCTCAAACGCACTCTTTATGAGCGCACTCCTTGCATCCCATTCACTCCTTTCATGCTGAATGCGGGGCTGCTGGGTTCCAAAGTTCTTTCCATGCCAGACATTCCCAGTCTCTTGTGGTGTGCATCGCAGTGTCTGCAGAACGCTCGGGCACTGCGCTCTTGTTCAGGGGTTGATTAATGATCTTTTTCTTCGGTTTCGCGACTTTTCTTTTACTTTAAAAGGTCAGCTGAACTTAGGAAATTAGAATATAGAGAGAAAAAGAGACAGGCATGCCGCTGGACTACCAACTGTGGTTTAATACTTCCTCCTCTTTCTGAACCATGACTTTAATATATATATATATATATATATATGTATTAAACCACAGTTGGAAGTCCTGCGGCATGGCTGTCTCTTTTCCCCCTATATTCTATATTTCCTACGTTCAGCTGGCCTTTCATAGTGTTATGCAGCAACAAGCTCAACTACAGTCTGTTACTTTTTTTTTCTTTGAAAGACGGGAAAAGGGGGGGGGGGGGTAGAGGGAGAGGAACGCCGGATTTTGGTTGCTTTCGCCAACATCTGTTTTGCATTGTGGGGAGATTACATTAGAACAGTGTTGCTCTCCGACCCGATTGTTCTTTTTCTGTCCTACACTAGGTGCAGAAGAATTGTTCTTTGAATTTGAAGCGCCGTAAAGAACTTGCCTTCTGTAAGCCAAACTTTTTTTTGAGTGTTTTTTTATGTTTTTTAAGTGTTGCTGTATTTTACGTTTTCTGAATTGTTTGTCGTGACTTTGAAGCGCATGCTTGGTAAGCCAAAACGTGTGACAGCAGTGCGAAGAGGATGACACTGTTGCTTGACACTTTCAAGTGTTTTGTTCGTGTCACTTTGGCGCTATGAAGCCCTTTTTATTCTTATATTATGCGTTCGGTCCATCCTAGACTCCGGGAGAAAAATAATATTACCTAGGATAAACCAGGACACTCGTGCTTTATTGACATGTGCGTCATAAAATACCGCACTGTCGCGTTTTGAACCGCGCGTTTTTCATTACGTAAGTAATTATCTGGTCAACAAAAAGCAACAACAGATCGCTCAAGTTTGTTTCGCATGGAGCTTATGTATCATAGCATGTAAATTAAGGCTTACATTGGCACAGGGATGGGCAGTATTTCAAATACTTTGTGTATCTTGCATTTGTATTTAATTACAAATTGGGTAATGTATTTGACGTGTGTATTTAAATACTTAAACATGGGTATTTCAAATGCAATTGTGATTGAATACAGGACAAGAATAGTGACGAAATCGACGTGCACTGGCAGACTGGCTAAATAAGTGAATGTGACAACTAGTGATGCTTTCCAGCCTGATTTCCATCCATATTTTTGCCTGGAGCATTCTAAACGCGCGGGTCGTCCAGATTTTCGTAACTGGTGCGAGTTGCAGCAATAAAAAATTATCTAGCTAGTGCTGCGCGTCTTGGTCGTCTCGGTTCTTTGTTGGTCTATACCAAAATGTAATCGACAAAAAAAGCTGCTTAAAGGTCTGTACTTTTTTCACCTATTACGTCCAAGCTGATTACATTCTTTGTGATTATATTTCTATTTCGTTACTAGAGCCTCGCACACTAACTCCCGAGTGTGCGATGCAAAATTAAAAGGAGATACCCAGAAACCCGTTGCAGGTGCCTTGAGGTCGCTGACGCAAATTTTGAGGAATGTATTCGGAAAAGTATTTGGAGGAGACCAAATACATTTGGTTGTATTTGTGTCTTGTACTTAAATGCTTTTTTGGAAATATAATTAGATTTGTAATTAAATACATTTTTGACGAAGCATTTTGTATTTGTATTTCGATACATATTTGCATGTATTTTGCCCATCCCTGCATTGGCAGAATAGTTGGTGCAAACCGGGGTGCACGTCTCAAAGCGAAACCTCGCGCTGAATTTTCCGCTTTTTTGGAAGGGAGTAAACACGTGAACCTCAACTCTGCATATTTTTATTCCAACCTTTTGTTTTGTTGAGAGTTGTCTTTTTTTACACAATCATAGTGTACAGGTCCTGGAATCTCAGTATAAAGTTTGAACGTGCTCCGATTGCTTGTTTAGGACATTAAAGACACTAAACACAAACTGTCGCATTTTTCCTCGCGTCCCATTTTATCCCACCTCATCCCACCAGATAGGGAACGCGAGATTGTGTGTACCATGAACCTTTCACATTTAATAAACTTCGCGATTACTTTTTTGAAGCTAGTACTAAAAGCAAATTGAGAAAGCTCCCCATACATTTATCGAGCTGAACCCACTGAATTGCCTCCTGATATATTTTGACGAAGTTTCCAGGCTGTGTGTTTTCCTAGAGAAACTGGCTCGTTTTTTGTCACGTATAGTGCGATTTTGTTCTACTATGTTTTCACTATTTTTACGAAGAGTTTTTTTTATTTGTTGCTGGAGTTGCCGGGTATCGGCCGTCAAGCCTCCTTTGGCTTGGACAGACCCGTCTCTATATCGTGTACTGCTTAATTGTCGCACAAATTATTAGTCTCATTTTTATCACTAATAATGTTATTATTAATATTTCCTTCGGTTCCACACGAGGCGCGGCGGGCGAGGCGACATGATGCGTGGTGGAGCCTCGCGAGCACCTTTGAGTATCTCCAAAATTACACAGAAGCCCGTGAGCCGGGGGTTGGCTATCGTGGTCATGTCGTCTGCTTCCGTTGAAACTGCGCTCGCGTAATAACATAATGCGACTACACATATCTTTACGCGGCGCACACAATGCCCGAAGGTTCAAGAAGTAAAACTAAAATCAACTTTTGTTGCTGCTGGTTGGGTAAACATCTTAATTACAAATGCGCAAAGGACAAGAACAGAACAAAGATACGAACTGGGCGAGCGCTTGTCCTGTTGAACCCGAAGGTTCAAGAAGCTTCCTTTTTGTCAAGCTGCGCTGTAAGATGTGGAGTTCACGACCGCAGAGCGAAAAATATGTTCCGCCCCAAACACGGTGCTCCTAAGGGCGGCTTCTCAGAAAGCGGGAAAATAAAATTTAGTGCATGAGGTAAAAATGAAGAATCCGATTTAACCGAGTCTTCATTTTTGACACCGCAATTCTTTATGTCTCAGTTAAAAGGAGCTTTTATTTTAAACAACAAACGTTTAATGTTGCTTTCCGGTTAAGAAAGTGAAGACGTTTACAACTCCCTGTAACGCCGAATTAGAGCACAGCTCTTGAGGAGGAGGAGGGGAAGGGTACGTAGAGGAGGCTATGCCCCTCCCCCTCATCCGTATCCTCTCCTCCTTCCGTGCTCCTCCCCTCCTCCTTTGCACTTCCTCCTCTCCCCCTTTCCTCCTCCTCTCAGGTATTGGCTGCAGTCTCAGCTTAAGCGTAACGCCAGAGCGGCGGTGAGAGGAACAAGAAGGCCATTCAGTTGACCGGCTTTAGCGCAAGCTTCGTGCCTTCTGCAACGCTTCATCATCAAGAGCTCCTCAAGCGCGCGAGCGCAGCCACACCACAAGGGATATCATGAAGCGCGTGCTGGAGGCCAGGTATTAAAAAAAAAAAAACACCCTGCGGTTCTCATCCTTAGTGCCTGTGGGCTACCATCGGGATGCCGGCGGCCAAGGCAATGAGCACGAAAAGGCGCTTTTGACAAAACATCGCAAGGTGTGCCAGAGAGACGAGCTAACGCACATCTTGATGAAGCGAGCTATCATTAAGACGTAACGGGGAGTGGAGTTCAGCTAATTATTGGTCATGTGAAAGGGAGAAAAAAAAACGGCGCAAAAGACCGAAGACCAGTGGAAGGAGGATTTGTGTACTCCTTCCACTGGTCTACTGTCTCTGGCACCGTTTTCTTTTTTTTTTTTTCTTATTTCACTTTGAAACTAAAACGTCGCCGAGTAGACGGAATAATCGATCTATGAAAAGTCAATCGACGAAGTGATTGCCACGGGTTCCGGAAACGTCATGGGTATGAGGATACAAAGTTGAAAAAAGTCGTTGACGTACGCATGTGCCAGTGTAACCAATGCTTTAACCAAAGATGCGCTCTCGACTTTCTACTTTTGTTAATAGATCGCAGTCTAGAGAGCTCAACGCCAAAGCACAAAAGAAAGCCACGTGTGGACGCAGACTGTAGGCAGATCTTCCGCGTAATTGTTGATGTTGCCACAAAGTTATAATAAAAAACATATCGCTTTCATTCCTTTTATTATTCAGAAAAGGCAATAGCAAAATGTCGTTGTAAGATATTCATCGGAATACTGCAATATTACTGTATAGAAAGTGAAAATGTTTCTACAGTTATTTTTGGGAAGTATGTGAGCAAATCAACGTAAATTAACTTGTAACGGGTAGAGTAACCAACCAACTTTAACTGAATCAATTAATAACGGTAATGAAATATATGTTAGGCTGAGCAATTTAACAGAAATTCATTACACTTTCCCAGTAGTGAGCATAATTCTAGAAACAACATACTTACGTTGTTTTTTTTAAAACTTGATAGCATTTCTTCCCGAAGCCAGGACGGGAGACGGGAGTATCCAGTAACGACGAAGAGTGTCCAAAGGCAAAGCTTGGATGGTTGCGTGCTGAAGAGGAGGCATGGATACCGAAATCTTCCGTGCTGAGGAACTGAGGTCCCGACGAATATTCATAATATTGTTTCGGCTACACTAACTGAATTCAGGTCTTTTGAAAAAAAAAAAAGAAGTGGGTTTTTAAGAACAAGAGATCTTGGCAAATCTTTATATGTCGATGATGAAGGTTGGTTGCTTGAAGTTCATTTCTCAAGTTTTTGAGAATAGCGCCGGTCGCCGGATTCGCGATGGATGGCAGCGGGATATGACCTCCACGGTCAAACCGTGGACACCGAGGTGGACGTTTGCATACCCAGTCAAAATGTCTTGGCTTGCTGAACAAAAAACAAGCAACCCGGTATGCTGGGCATAATCGCCTCGGGTGCTGGCGGTTTCCGCAAAAACTGCAGCATTTCCTGCCAAGAGCTGGATGATGGATGCGCCTAGGATTGCGATGAAAAGCTCGCTCTGAATGAGCAGAGTCTCCTGGGCAAGGACGCTCGGATATATAAGTGACAATGATGCCAATAAAAGAATACGCCGAAGCCGTCCGCTGACGACGATGGCTGACAAAAGCCGGAGACGGACAAATGGGACAGGCGTTCGCGACAATCCCCAGTTTTCCACATAAAAGAAAGGTTGCACCGGAGGTGGGGCCGCGCACTTGCAGAAGGAATGAGCTGCCATGGCACAAAACTGACTCATCCTCGCGCCCAAAAGCGCATGCCCCCAGCGGAACGTTACGAGGCGTAAGACGCTCGGACGCACGTGTCTGAATCCTTGACTCATAACGTAGCGAGATGAAAATATAATGTGAGGGCCAGTGCTTTTTGGTAAGGGCGAGAAAAAGCCCGGATGCCGCCGCTTGCCATATTGACCTTGACTTTTCGAAAAACGTATATCTTGGTTTTCTGAACGAGCACTCTTCGAATGGCTTCAACGGCCTGAGGTGCCTCGGACCGTAAAGAACTAAACGAAATCGGCACTACCGATCGCACTTCTGAGAAGTCTGTTGGAACTGTTCCGGCAGAAACACAACGCGCTCGAGACCTGGCAAGCCAGCACACGCAGACTCTCGGATAACCCGATCCTGTACCACCGATTATCGTGTACTGACGAGATAAACCTCCGCTAAACAATGCCGAGTTAATCACTGAAATCACAAAAGTCGGCGAGGTGTCTTAGGGCAACGAGGTACTTCTAGACACTTTCTCCCAGAGTGTGGATGCAAGTGAGAAAGTGTCTTCTCTCAATGAGAGCATACATTTTAGTGGCGAAATGCCAATAAAACGATGCTACGAGTATATTCGCAACTTTCACGACCTATAAGGGGCGCGACGGCGCCTATAAAAATGGCTCTCTTCAGGATGATCTTCCTGGAACAGCAGTACAAGGCGGGGTCTGCGACGCGTAAGTAATTCTAGTTTGCTTCATGCGAGCAGTATTGGAGCCTTACTTTATTTTTTCACGTCAGGAAGGTGTTGGCAAGCACCGGTATTGTGAAGCTGAACATCAAGGAGCTAAGGAGTGTCATTCTCGCACCGCGGTACCAGCAAAGTTGCAAATAGAACACGGAGACAGCCAAAGTCTCGAAGATATTCTTAAAAAAAAATTGTAGCCATATAAGTTATCCGAAAATCACAGCGCTATCAGTGGGGTGCCGAAGAACATGCCCCGTCTCACCGTTTGGCTTCGGCGGTGGCAAGGGCCTTGGCGCGGAAGCGTAGTTGTGAAGAATCCTTCACTCGCACAAGCACTCGAGCGGAGAAAGCGCTTTCAAAAAATAGGTGCCCGCACCCACGCTTTTGCCGGCACTCAAACCGAGATTTTGCGCTGAACTGTACGTCCGCCATGATAGTTGCGGCAAGAAACAAGTGACCGGCGGGGCGACGAGAACGTACGTGCGCAAGAAGAGCGTAAAACAATACTAACCCTTAGCTCGCAGGTGTGGGTGTGCATTGATGACGGTGAGTAGTAGGCCTCGATTGTTACCGACAACGCTACGAAATTGACAAACCGCAGTCAGTGGAATTTTGACTCAAAAAAGATGGTAGCGCACAAAGTGTTGCCAGCCGTTCGAACAATCTCACATGTGGTGTTTTCGCTCGCCTTCCCAGCCAAGCAAGGACTACAGTAGTGTGCAATTTAGTTCTTTCAGAAGAATCGTCGACGCCTACAAAAAACTAAATAATTGAAAAATAATATTTTTTAGCTTGAACAAGGCTGCGCAGGGGCAAAGGCGTGGAAGTAAATGCGGAGGGGTTGCAAAAGAAGTCGTCAACATTTGAAGAATTGTAATATTATGCATAACGCAACAACTGCACACGACAAAAAAGTACGCGACAAACAACACAGTAAAAACATCAAGCGTCAAAACAGTATGCGTCAAAAGAGCACGCGACACCAGAGCACGGCGTCAAAAACAGCATGTGAAAAAAGCGCACAGCAACCAAGTTGCACTCATGTATAACCATGCTCTTTTTTCGCTGCAGGACACATCATTAGCAGTATTCGCCTAAAGTAAGTACTTGCTAATCACGTGCTCAGCAGATAACGTTTATTGCAATTACTTTTTTATCTACCGTTATCGCACTTCGTCGTATTACCTGCGCCGTTATCTTTATTACCTACCTATAATTTCTCTTTCATGTTTATTATAATAAAACCCACCTCAAGCAAGTGATCCAGATATATCGACGTCCTTTTAATGACTGAACGGTTGTTATTCCGTTAAAACTTTATATTGATCCGAATGCGGCACATTTTTTAGCGAAATAAAGAATGAAGATAACATTTGACGAGTTTAGTGGAGCTGCCTGAGAAATCATTTGCTTTGACATACACCATTATTTTACGTATTCCTAGTGAAAAAGCCAATTGTATTGGACATTTGTTGTGTTCAATAAACACATATCAATCATACAAGACATATAAGAACATATAGGAATTATATAAGAATTGTATCAGATATACCGGGTGTTTTTGCGAAGACTTTCAAAAATCCTAAAAATTAGGGCGATTAAAAAAAGAAGAAACTCTCTCCGGGAACAATCTACCAGCCACGGCGGACGTCAGGAATTGCCGAAAACCTACTAATTAGCCAGATAATTAATTAAAACTTGTTCAATAACTTCTTAATTTGGGGAAATAGACATATCGTTCCAATTAGAAAGTTGCTGAGCGTTATTGAAAACCACTAAATCAGTCATTTTCAGAAAGACTTTCAGCGGGTGAGACGAGTAGTAGCTCACTAAAGTTACCACTCGTGGAGCAGGTACAAGGCTAGCGGTCGCGGTAAGGCGCCCGCGCGATTTTTCCGCCTCTTATCTAGCCCCAGCCTTGTACCTGCTCCACGAGTGGTAATTTTAGTGCGTTACTACTCTTCTCAAGCGCTTAAAGTCTTTCTGAAAATGACTGATTTAGTGGTTTTCAATAACGCTCATCAAGTTTCTAATTGGAAACATGTCTATTTCCACTAATTAAAAAGTTAATTAACAAGTTTTAATTAATTATTTAGCTAATTAGTAGGTTTTTGGCAATTCCTGACGTCCGCCGTGGCTGGTAGTTTGTTCCCAAAGAGAGTTTCTTCTTTTTTTAATCGCCCTAATTTTTAGGATTTTTGAAAGTCTTCGCAAAAACACCCGGTATAAGAACATATAAGAACTCAGTAAGAAACTTGTCACTTCTTATATGTTCTTATACATATAAGTTCCATCTTACGCATATCCATTTGAATATGTATAAGAAATATATTATACATATTCAGCAAGAACAGCGGCAACCCAAGGAAGATTCAATAAGGGGCTCTGTGTCATACTGGTATAGGACGTTCTGTATCCTTTGCGAGATTTGTATGGCTTTGAATCCGATAGAATCCATCCTCTTTTGCGTCGTTCATCTACTGCTTGGGGAGGCTTTGCTCGGTCTTCAAAGCCTCGATGAACCGGTACAGGTAAGAATATTCAAATCCGATCCAAGACTGGTTCTACGTTGTCGGTCTCAGGAAGCTCGTCTACACCACGCTCGTGGCAGCTCCAGAGCGACAGGGAAAATGCTGGCTCCCGACAGGTGCGGTTTCTTCCGATGGGTACGTCAATATATGTATGCTTGAATTACTCGAACGCCGACGACGTGCTGTCATTCTAGTGGCTGACGTAATCCTTGGCGTCGTAATTAAAATCCTGGGGACTAGTAAATAGAGTCACGTGACTCTAGGAAAGCTGGAATCCCGTGATTCTCTCCGAGTAAATCACCTGACCCTCATGGGTGTTCGAATCATTCTAGCGTAAATATAATCCAGTAATTCCTATTGAACGAGTCGTCTGACTCTATAAATATGAAATCTGGTGATCTGCATGGTGGGGCCGCATTATTCTACCAAAAAGAGAGTTACATGATTTCCTTGGATATAGTCTGCTTACTTTTCTGAAATGTAGTCGCCTGACCCCAGTCCCGAAGAGGGTCTCCTGATGTCATTGGGTAATAACGTCACCACACTCAACTGGAGGCAGAGTCCGCCGACTCTACTGAGCACGAGATTCATGTGACCTTTATATGTATCGCCGCAAGGACAAGTCTAGACCCAAAGGTAGTCAGCGTTTAATATTTTTTTTCGAATGTGGACCCGCTACGAGCGCGTTGCAAAAGAGCTTCCTAAGACAAATTACAGCGTAGAAGCCTGGCACCGGAGTATTCAGTTTTTGTTCGGGTTTCAAAAACCTGACTCGTTTTCGGCCCATCGAGCCCATGAAGACCGAGCAAAGACTCACCCAGCAGAAGTTTATCAACTTCTAGTTGATCAAGTATGCAGACTTCAGGATGTTGGCTAACTCCAACACGTATTGGTCTCCATTTGCGAAGGAATATGGAATAACATCAAAAAGACTAACGACCATATTGACTCCACAACAGTAAGGAAGCCACATAAACATTTTGCAGTAGTCCCTTATATCCATGGGATCACACATAGATTAAAAATGATTGCGAGAAGACAATAAGTACAAGTTTTGTGCTCGGCGCCATATAAAGCCTATTCGATGTGCCGCCAAGAGAACCAGGAACAAGTCAACAGAAGAAGTGTATGCGGCTCGAATCACAAAATCAAATACGCCCCTTGTGAAAAGGAAGTCATTTAAAAAATTTTCTTGACATGCGGGTGGTGATATATTGGACAAACGGGTCGCTGTATTAACGAAAAAACAAGGGAACATGCGAAAAATCTAAAAGTTAGCCGTACGTTATCACGCACGCTCGTGCAAGGAGAACCTCGAGCCTGTCACCATCTTCGGATGCTACAAAATCAGTTTGCCCGCCAGGTGTTGGAGACCTTGGCCCTAGAAAAGAAAGAATACGAGTGCGTTAGTTCATCATCTGTCTCCCTAGCCAACGAGAGAAAACGTTCCTGTGAGGCGAAAGTACTTCTAACAGTTAGAAAATCGAGGATGCTAATCCTAAGCTAATCGAAAAAAAAAGGCACCTATAAAATGAAGAATGCAAAAACAAGTCAAGACGAAAAATATAACAAAGAAATTAGTCGAAGATGAGGAAGGCCTTCATTTAACAGTTTGTAGTCCAGCGGTTGAATCGGCATTTATTTTCTCCTATCATTTGTATGGGTGGTTCATATTTATATGTCAAGCTGGTTTCACCCAAATATGTATGAAATGTTATACAACCCCCCTCCCCCCCGCGCCTGCTGTCACGCCGCTGCGGTGGTGCTGAAGTTTGAAGTGCACATGCGCGGACACTCCATGCAAATGCGTGTCGTGCGCACGCGCATTTCATGGGGCTTTGTTTGAAAACAGCGCTTTGGTCTAAAAGTAGGCCATAACATACAACGGCGCGAGATATAACATTAAGTCATATAAAGGTAGATCGTAAAATGTAACGGCAATACAAATGTTCTGCTGGAAACGTTTGTAGCAAGTACTTAATCTAAGCGCGTGCAGTTAATAATGTGTCTTACAGCGAAAAAACAGCATCCACTTGCGTGCGTGCTGCTTTGTTGGTGTGCTGTTTTGTCACCTGCTGTTCTAGAGCGTGTTCTTCCCTTGTTCTGATGTTTTGCAGCCATGTTTGTTTTTTCACGTGCTGTTCAGAAGCGTGCGGTTTTGACGCGTTCTCTTTTTCGCTGTGCTGTTTTAACGCGGTGCATGTTTTGACGCATGCTCTTTTGACCGTGCTCTTTGTAGCGTAGATTTTGTTGTGCGTGGTTTGCCGGCGTTTCCGCGGTAACAAAAGGTAGTAAGTCTATCTGACAAGAAAAGGCAAACAATTTCAAGTAATGCAAAAAGTACATATATTTAAATTCACCCGAAAATGGAAACGCTAACCGATTCTTCGAACGAGGACTCATTATGTCCCTTCTGTGCCCGACGCACTGCCTCCTTTATAAAAAACGATCCATTTCAGGAACCCCGATGGTGTTCGGAAAAAAATAACCATGGGGTGTCGCTATGCCTAGACAATGCTTACATGAACCTATGACCTATGAGAAAGGAGAAATGAGTCCGAAGAGACCTATCAAAAACTAAAGTATGGCCTAATACACAAAAAAAGCTACATGTGCCGCTGCTTCCGCCACTAATCTACGGCACGGAGAGTTATCCGCGCCTGGCGACGAAAGGGTAAATTATTTTCAGAAAAATTACCTCGTCGCCAAACATGTAGTGTTCACGGATTACCACTAGGAAGGGATGTCGAAGGTTTTGAAAGGAACACAAGGCTGAACCTTGGAAGGAATTCTAAGAAATAGAAGAGGGTTTAGATTGCGGTGCACGTGATACAATACAATATCGTTGGCCAGGTACCAAGCACTCAAATCGACTAAGAAAAGAGACGTTCGCACAAGTCTGAGGGTGGACCAAGACCCATATCTACCACAGCTTGCGCCGGGTGGGCATCGCCCAGGCTCTATTCTCCAGCCCATACGTGTGAACGTGGCACGCCATGAACGTGCCGCGACATTAACAGGAAAAAAAAAACATTACAAAAATATAATTAGAAAAAAAAACACAAATGCAGCTATCATGAACATCAACACACTGTGCAATTATAACAGATACGAAGCAGTCAGGGGCATAAACAGGGTGTAATTGTGCCTCAACTATATTTGTGTAGTGGAGCACTTGAATAAGGTCAGCGTCCAGTCACGAGGCGGACTGGAGTGGGCCGTGGGAAGCAAGAGAATGGAAGGTGAGAACGGCTCGGGACAGAGTTCATGCTGCAGAGCTCGAGGGCAATTGTCGGCTACGGAACAGGAAAAGGCGAGGCGCTAGCCGACTGTGAGCCGGTAAATCCTTCCTACCTTGCGTTTTGTGATCTCCTTTGTGGCGGTCAGGACGGGGACTGATCGGGCGTTGTCTAAGGCGGACATTCATATTATTTGGTGCCCAACGTGGTGAGGCAGAGGAGGACGGCCTGGGACAGAGCTCGGGCACCGAGCTTGAGGGCTGTCAGAGACGGAAAGACGAAAGGTGAAGGCCCAACCTCCTGCTTGTCCAACTCAGAAACAGTAAAGCGCTTCGTACAGTTGTGGGATTGGATTTACGACGGTCGAAGTAAGGCCTGATCCGTCTTTGACTAAAGCGGACCCTCAGCGCGGAGGCCGATCAGCCAGGCCTCGCTTTGGCGCTTCTCATGGAGGTTACAGTCCACGCATTCCTTGACTATTTTGGGTGAACTGCGCACCGAACTCGCTGAATGGTCACTATCGTGAAATCCATCGATGTCCGTCGATATGAGGTCGAGCGTCCCCACGAATATGAACGCTTCGTCAAAGAGCGAGTCTCTGAGAGTGTCGGACGCCATCGAACGTATTCCGATGAGCGGAGTCATCTACCCCCAAATTATCTCGAAGCCTGAGACTGCACCTATGGCGGTTGAAGTGGGAGAGCTCGGTGAGCTCATGCTCCCCATGACGACGATGTTTGAGCCGCTTTTGCGAGCCTTGGAAATGCCGCACCTAGGTCTGTTTCCCGTCCACGTTCGAACGTCCCGACGTCAAAATCATTTTCAGACGCCGATGTAATTTTGTTTCAAAATTTTCTACAGGATCTTGATGAGTCCATAGCCAGTTTCCGCCAGCCGAAGGCACCGTAGAGACAAGCTGCGCGTTGACAGGACATACTGCCGACTCCGGAATCGGGTATCGCAGTAGTTTTAGGACGCTGCAAGAGATAAAACAATACTGTAACCTGGGGTGAAGTAGTAAGGAAGAAAGTGCTTGTTGGGTAAAGGCCCAGAAAGCAGATAGGTCTTCTCAGCGTGTGCTCAAGAAACTTGCGGATATTTAAGTTAAAACAGGGAATGGTGGCGGACCTCCTAATGAGCACTTCGATTCATATATGCTAGGCAAAGACGGCAAGGTGCTTCGCAACATCCCAAGAATAAATGAAAAGAAGGGTATTAAGCTTCCCTTCAGAGCTGTTATTCATCCTTAGCTACTGAAGAGGTTTATCAGGTATATCCACGGATCGTCAGCAGCAGCAAGATCTTTCATAGGTTGCGTCGCGCTGCGACGTGGTCGGTAATGAGGCGAGACGTCTTCCGATTCACTCGTACCTGCCCGACTTTCCATAAAGCAAATCTGAGAGGCCCAATGCCTCCCATACGAGAGTTTGTTTTTAAATATCGGTAATGATGCGTCTATGTAGACGGGCAGCGCTCTCGCCTTAAAAAAATAGCATCAGTCGCGCCACAGGGATTATTCTTGGACCCTTAACTTTAACTTGTGCATAAATGATATAGTGATTGTATTGGACCATGCAAACGTTTTCAATTCAATATTTTATTCAAACAACATACATTAAACAGTTTAGACGTAGTCCTGTCGATTTTCTACATCTTTTACGAACCGATATTTCTTTTCTACTCCAGTCTCAGGTTAATCCAACATGATTAAACATTTGTCTCGTGGGCCATCGCAAAAAAACAATAACAATGCTTGACGAGGCGTAGACCCCCCTCCCCACCAAAAGAACAGAAACAAAACAACTCCCTAACGCATCACTTAGCGCGGCACACACTAAGGCACAGTAAGAAAAAAGTAAAATGTAAAAAAACTATAAAATAAAAACCATAAATATAATACACGGGATAGAACTGCATAAAGGAGAGAAATAAGAAATAACATATTAAAAAAGCATAAGCATGACACTACACACATCAGAGCAACCAAAAAAGAAAAAAGAAACACAGGGAAAGCAGTCACTCCTGGTACGACAGAAAGTACATTTTCATGTATCTTTTTAAAGCCTCAAGTTATACTTCACTTATAGTCGCCAGACCAAAATGAGCATTTAAAAGGTATTTTATTTGGTATGATATTTTCTGGTTGCCGTAGTTTGTGCGTACTTTTTTCCCTTGCGTAATTTTTAAATCTAAAATTGAGATCTAGGCTTAGAACATACCCCGACGACGCAAGTTTGTTATTTTCAACTAGGGTTTGTGGGCTTCTTTTCAGAGGTCCCTCTACTAATAATCGCCGCCCGATCGGTATGCGTTTCGCTCGTCAGCCAGGGAGTGACATAACAAAACGAGAAGACAGTGAATGGGTTTACTGTACCTCCCGGTTGCCCGTTGTCGAGAGCCGGCAGTCCGGGCCCGCCGACCCTTGTCGCCCGTCGATCAGCGCTCGCAGTCAGAGTCCCTTTCCAGGCCTTGGGATCGCCCTTCCCACACCAGCGCTGCGTAGGCTGGCTGTCCCGGGCTATCACTGCCCGAGTCTAGCTGCGGAACCACCCCGGGACCGTCATAGCCCAGGTAGGTATGACCAGGGCTTGACATTTCCACCGGCCCGTCTCCAAACCTCGCTGTTGGACCGCTCCGCGGTTCGTCATGGGGAAGGCCAGGCAGCCCGGCTCCGACGTTCCTGCCCAGCTCCAGCCTCACTCAGCATGCACTCTCTCGCGCCAGTTCATGTCTTCTCCGCCGACCGCCTGTCACGTGCCGTCTGCCTCGTCTTTCACCCTCGGTTCCCATAGGTTGTGGGTCAAGTCTTCCAGACGCCAAATAGCAGCATGGAGAAAATAAACCCCTGTACGATTTTCAACTATTTACTAATTAATACGGATAAATAAAAGGATGTAGGGTTGTAAATTAGATCAATTAGTAACAGTTAAGCATAATGAAATATAGCCTTAGTAAACACGGACGACAAAGAGAAAACAAACACGACAGGACAACGGATGTCGTCTACCGGATGCTCCTGTCGTGTGGAAGATATCATGTATGCGAGGCAGGAAGGTGTATAAATGAAAGTTTCATCGATCACGCTTAGCGCCTCACATTAGGGCCTCCTTGAACTACTATTCAGGGATTGTTCACGTCTCGCTTCTTTTGTGGACGCAGTTGTTGTGAGCAGACACAGAGGCAGAATGACTTGGGAAATTATTGAATCATTGTTTATTTTTAGTTGGCAGACAGATGCGTCAGCGAACCATCGGTGGCGCTATCCGAGATGGAGATAAGGTACCGTCGGTCCAACATGAGTGCCAATTTGCAAGAATATATATCTGCAGCCTCTTGTTGCCTGGTAGGTGTGAGTTTTATTCGGTGTTTGTGTGTAACCTTCTTAAGAAGTCTCCTTTGTTGCATTTTCATAGTGTAAACTTCAGGTGCGAGCCCGCCGTAGTCCTGTCGTGTTCTTTTATTCTTCGTATTACGTGTTTACTTAGGTTGTAATTCATCATTTTCCAAGGCAGTACTTTTTAAAGCGTAGCTCTTAGGCGCCCGTTTCCGCGTATAGAGGCGTCGTCGTAACCGTCGCGCTAAATTTAGTGAAAAATTGAGTTGGTGTTGAGGTCACGTGACGTCAATTCTTCCACTAAATCTAGCGGAAAAACTGAATTTATTCATAGGGAGAGTGACACGAAGTCATATGGCGTCATTTTTCCCTCTTAATTTAGCGGGAAAACTAAATTGATGTTGAGGTCACGCGGCGTTACTTTTACAGCTAAGTTTAGCGGGAAAACTGTGGGAGGAGAGGTGGGTATGGATTAGGAATAAAGGTGGGTGCAGAGGTGGAGGGGAGAAGAGGAGGATGAAGGAAGAAGGAGGAGGAGAGAGAGATAAGACGCGGGGAGGAGGGGAAGGAGGAAAGGAGGAGTCTTTACTTACATTTTCTACAACGTAGGAAACGGTGCGTAGTAATTGACGGTCATTAATCTTCCTTTCACAATGTTATTGCTGGGGTACCACACGGAAGCATACTTGGGCCTCTTCTATTTAATGTATACCTAAATGATATTGTTAACATCAATAACGAAGCTCAGTTTGTCATTTATGCTGATGATGCGATCCTATTTGTTTCTGCTACTGATGCTGATATATAAAGGAAACAATATAATAAGTAAATTTGCTATACGGTCCCAAGTTAATAGTTTCAACGCAAAACACACAAAAATGCAAAGCCAATTGATTTGGATCTACTAATAAACCAGTCCTCGTTAAAAATTAAATCAAACGTTGTGAATCACAAATTGAGTTAACCCACATAAAACTTTAGGAGTAAGTTTTTTTCCGAGTACATGATGTGGGACTGCCATGTTAACTATATAATTGTTAATCTTTCCCGAGTTGTTGGCATCATTGAAGGCTGTCCTAATGTTTTACCAATCAATATTCAGTTAAAACTTCACTACGCACTATTTAAGTCCAATTTAAATACCTCTCATATTCTACGGGCCACTACAACTAAGACAGACCCTCAAAATTTGCTATTATTTCAACACAAAAAATACGTTATATTGCCGGGTGTCTTATACGCAGTCTACATATAACCATTATCCTCCAGGTATTAAGTACTTACCGTAGAATGCGGATAAAATTATAATTTACTCTGTACCCTTCATTTCTCATCACCAGCATTCATAGCTTTTTTTTAATATTTTATTTCAGAAGTTTAGATGCATAAAACGCATAAACGCATGCCGTACAGACACTTGGCTCCTTCCTCGGTGCGGCACAAATTACAACCTGCAGTCATTGCATTACAAAATAACGTACTTGTTAAATAAATGTTTCACAAACAACATAAAACATCCACATAATTGGCGAAAAAGACTTACCTACTCCTTTAAATACCGATAACTAATTTTGGCTTTCTGCTTTTTCAGCGTTATGTGACTTTGTTTTATTTTTATTATCCTTCTGATAAAGAGTTTTTTTATGTCTGTTGTCCGAGCTGCTGCCATGTATAAGGGGAACCCATACCCAATCAGCTGCTTTTAGGAGGTTCTTGTGTGGGGATCCCTCCAGAACTTCCCGAAAAATAAGGCTTATTGTATTGTATTGAATAGGAGGACGAGGAGGAGGAGGGAAGAGGATAAGAAAGAGAGGAGGAGAAGATTGGAAGGAGAGGGGATGAGAGGAGGAGGAGGGGCGCAGTACCCTCTCATCCCCCGCCAGTACCCTCTCATCCTCCTCCTCAAGAGCTGCGCTCTAATTTCGCATTACAGAGATTTCTAAACCTATTTTATTTTCTATACAAGGATACAATGTGTTCAAACATTTTTGTGCTCTCCCTCAAAGCATGCAGAATTTACCTTGTCCAGAGTGTGAAGGTACTTGGTGTAATATTCAATGAATATATGTGGTGGGACGCGTCAGAAAAATGTATAGCTAGAAAACTTTCGCACAATATACAAATCATTTATAGATATGGTCATGAATCACCCCGTTCAGTGATAATCCCTGTGTACATTTTTATATATTTCGCATGCTACAATTTCTGCTTTCTTGTAAATGGAAACACACCATCAACAAATATAAGCTCCGTACATACTCTTTGGAAGCCGGCTATTCGTGTTATGTTTAGTGCTGAACGTCATGCTCACTCGCAACCATTATTCAAAACGCTTAGAATAGTAGCAATTACAGAACACTACATTTATATACTTCTTACATCCCAAATGTCTGTCAAACAAGATTTTTAAATTTTTTTATAACTGTTTTAAACATTTGATAACTTTTTTTTATTAATTTCTTATATAACACTGAACGTGCCTACCTAACCAAGCCGTTGTGTTGACACTTGGTCAACGCCACGCTCAAGGCAAAATTATGTCCTCCAAAAGATTAGTTATTCTCTTCTGAATGTTTTTACCAGTTTGAAAAGAATGGGACAGAAATAAAACGTACGTCCACAAAAAAAAAAAAAAAAAAAAATTATGCCCACATAAGCTTATATGGCTTGTCCGTGGGGATCGGCAGGTACATGCTCAAGTAAACGCTCACTTTATGAATTTGGTGCCTCTGGTATTCCCAATAGTTTCATTGTAATAGCATACATGTTTAACTCTGGTTTGAAAGTGTAAATTAAAAGCAAACAACAAATTATATAATATTAAGAGTAGCTTATTCGTTTATTTACCATCTGAAGAGTAAGCAATTATAAATCACAATAAAAGGTATATAATAACAAACCTAGTTGACCAACTTCTAGTCTTAGTAAATTTTACTTGAGATGGTCCTGCTACCACGGCGAGTTATCTGTGTCGGTGTTTTCTGGTAATGTTAGTAGGGCGCTCCAATACCTGTGTTAGCATTCTTTCACATTCCGGTACTCTCTATGACGTTATTTTTAATAATATCAAGCGAGCGTCAACCGCCGGGACGGCCAGCGCTGTGCCGCGGAGAAATGCGGCGTCACGGAGAGATGAGACGCGTGCGCACAAAGCACTTTCCGTTGCGAGCGTCGTCTGCTAGGCCATTTCGCTGACCGCACACAGTCCCTGTTCATTATCTGCTGGCATAGCTAACTGCCTTTAAGCAAAGATCTGAACAGCGCTTGCTTTCATTTTCTCGTGTTTTCGATACTGCTCAGGCGTGGCATAATCCGCGCGTCATATCGAGCTTAATTTACTTTTTTTTTAATTTCATGTTCACGTTTAGTTTTGTGAAGACCAACAAAAAATGAAAAATACAGTGATGCGAGGAACTGAATGCAACGATGCATTAAACTATATACCAAAACAATGGTACGAACCATAAAAAACCAATTCAGTACTTTCACCCTGCCGCGTGACATCGTGCTTTCACGTGCAGTTGCACCCAACGGGAAGGTCACGTGACAGACTTTTAGTGACGAACTGGCCAAAAGAGCTCGTAGCGTCGGCTGCGGTACAACGCAAAGTAAAACGGAGTATAGACCTGGTTTCCGTTTGGTGTTTTGTATTATCAACTGCGTTGTCGCTGTCGTCATCTAACCTATGTAGCCGGGTAGTCCCACTTTTCTTTGACCAGCTGGCGCACGCACTTTTTGACTCCTCCTCGAGTGCCCATAAAAATATGGGAACGTGTTGTGAGAATGTCGATGGGCGGCATGACGCGAAGGAATAGAGCAACAACAGTCGGGGTTATGCAAGCTACCGTCAATAGGATATAGTGAACGCATTCCAAGAGGAGGGGCGTATCGGCACTTGGACATTGCAAGCGCCCTGCCCTCCCTTGCTACGGAGCAGCGGCTGCGTGCGATCAACGGAATAGCCTAGCAGACGACGCTCCCACCAGAAAGGGCTTTGTGCGCACGCGCCTAATCTCTCCCGTTTCGCCGCACGCCTCCGCGCCATCGCGCTGGTCGCCCCGCGGTCGACGCTCGCTTGATATTTATTAAAAAATTGGGCCACTGTACGTCATCGAGAAAAGCCTGCTTCATACTAGCCCTTCACTGTATCCATTAATTAAATCATTATCCAAACTAACCAGTACCTTTTCCTTCCCCCTCAACACTAACGTGATTCTCCACCGTCTTCGTGAATCCACAAGGGGCCCTCGAAACATCAGTGGTTGAAAACCACTGGTCTACGACATTATTCGCCCACTATCGCAATATGCAAATGCTGCAATGAGTGACCCGACGGCGCATTGAGGTAAGAGTCGCCACCTGGAATTCAATGTCGGAGACTTGGTCCGACACATAACCCATCTAGTGAGCAGCGAAGCTTGCATTTTCGGTGACTCGACAGCTCCGAAGTGAAGAGGGCCATATGGTAACGACGCTAGTGTCACGTCTTACCGGCAGACTCTCTTCGCTCTGTAGGATCGAGAAGTCTGGACTCGTTCACGGGTCAGATTTCAAGGAGTGTTTCCTTTGCAGCAAGGACGACAATGAACCAGACTACAAAAGGAGATGTAACCTGTCCCGTTCCAGTCGCTTCTTGCGCGCGGCCTCGAGCGCGGATTACGTGCGGTGGTAAGCAAGTTTGTGAGAACGTAGAAATCAGCTGGAGTCTTTGAAAGAGCGGGTGACTCAGAGTGCAATAATTCCGCAAGCCTTAGTGGTGTTCTATCGCAAAAAATACCCGACTGAAAAGACATCTGTGGAGCAACGCCACCTGGCGCCGCTAACGGACGGCCCCATTGGGGCAGGCCACCGGGAAGAGCGCGGACACCCCGGCTTCCCGGGCCAGTCAAGGTGGCCATCTTGAATCCCTGTGATTCGACTCGGAGGGAACACAGAACTGGACGAGGCCGTCCCAGAGAACGCAAGGTAGTCGTCCCGGTCACTATCGACAGGGCTTACTACAGAGCCCGGCGGTAGCATGTCCATCTGCTCTCCGCCGCTGCGAACCTTCTGCAGAACGAATCAACACCATCCGCAGAGGGGGGCCCAGCTAGCTGCAGGCCCCGGTGACACATTGTGGTCACGTGGACGGCGTCGGAGAGACGGTGGTCAATCCACTTTGTATCTTGACGATGGTGGAAACATCATTTGAGACAAGATGGAGGGATGCCCGGTAACACCATCCTGTCACCCGTCAGTTCGTGTACGCTACCCTCTCTGGCTTGCCCCCTGAACTATGGGAACAGCTGAGGCTGTGCGGAGTACCCGTTGTACTCCAGGAGGAACATGAGGCCGGAGGAATGCAACGGGAGAGGCTTACGATGCTAGCTACACTTGCCAACAACGAGTCCGCAGCTTAGCTGCTCAAACGAGACCGGCCGACCTGGTCGCACCCGAGGCTCGGGGCATCATTCGGTTTCTTGGGGGCAACGCCGTCGCTACCAACGCCGCCCAAGGCCTCGCAGCCGTCGCCGAGCAGCCCTCGTTGTCGTCCACCTGAGGCTCGCCCGTCTACGCTACATTTGCCGCCTGGACGCACCCGTCTACGAGCCCGTCGACCTTCTTTCTGTAGCATCCTCAGCTTTCCGCAGTCCCATCTCCGGAGGGGCTTAAAGTGTGGGGATCGCGGCCACAATATAGCAGGATATGGCCTCGTGAGGGCGAAGCGGGAGTAGGAGGAGGACGGCACGGGGCCGAGCTAGAGGACAGAGATTGTCTAGGGGAACGAGAAATGATGATGCGCTACCCAACTGTAATAATTTGCATATTACGTTTTGTTATCTTCACTGCTGTCGAGGAAGGGACTTATCGGGCGCTGGCTAAGGTGGGCACCCAAAAGGTTCAATCATGATCAAAAATTTGACAAAACAGTGTGAATTGGCACTGGAAGTTTATATGAACTCACCGAATGAACGCGTACGGGGTGTGGGAAAGTTGTCTTGCTGCGTGCCCAACCTAGAGGAAAAACACGGAGCCAGGATTTCGGAAAACGGGAAACTACATTTATTAGTAAGGGGCGAACGGAAGGTTAGTGTTCAACATAGGTAAACGGTTGCCACCGCCGCACATGTACCTCCTCCGACCAGGCCGCCGCATCTCTCCCGGGAAGTGGGCGTCGCCGCTACTTTTGTCAACTCCGCGGCGGGGGTAACGCTCCCCCCCCCCTCCCTCTATCTCGGCAGTGTGTTGCCTCCTTTGCACAGTGGCGGTCTCTATAGTTTCTGCAGGTGTGAGTTGGGCTCGTAGTATTTTGATAGTAAAGGGAAATTAGTATATTGAAATTCGAACAAACGCTAACTTGAATCAAGGATACACGAAGGCAGGGAGAGTATGCGAGCAATTACACATAAATAATTAACCACAAAATAAAGGAACCGAACCCGAAAGCTGAAATTTTTAAACTGCACAATAGTGATGGGTTGAGCAGACTAGTTTAGTGTAAATGAGAGCAAGCAAAGCCCAAAGGAAGATAAGAAAGGAAAGAATAAAACTGAAATCAGGTTTAGCATTGTTCAGGTCACAAAAACAGGACATAACAATAGAACAGGTCATTGATCATTTACGTGAAAACACTTTACTGTTTGAGGCGAGAAACGGAGTGTTAAGGACAAAGATATATAAATCCTAATAGAGAGACATATATGTGCCGTTGGCAATAGCGACAGCGAGGCGCTAGAACACGTGTTCTTAAAGAGTACATGCATCTGTCCTGCCTTTCCTGAAGGTGCAAGAAATTTAGTGGGAGCGCAACGTTTGGCTGGCAAGGACAAAAGACAGAGGAACACACTATTACAATTAAAATAGACATGTTAGAAGAGAGGTGGCGAAAAAATAGAGAGGTGTGAAAATACACAATATTGATGGGCTAGATAATTCAACGAGATAAGGAATTTATAGCAACATTTAAGGTGATGAATGTAAATGTCTGTAGGTTAGGTGGTTTAAGTTACCGACTGATAGAAATGGTATAGACAATTTTATATTGCTTGGTGTAGACTATTACATCTCTAAAATGGCCAACATTGCCAATTTCATGCCAGTGGTCATCCAATATTCGCAAGCTAATGGAACTGACAGGCCAAGATTGCCATTTTATGCCAATGCGCCTCCATTATTGTTCGGTCATTGGATAAGCTGGGCCATCAGTAAAGATTCTATATAATTGCACAGAAAATATTAGAAGCGGATTGGCTAAAATACACTATCACTGCAGTTAAATACTGTATATAGATATAAGCTAACTAGCGAACCCGTTCTTTCTTTTTTTGTGTTCTTGTATTTTGATCTGTTTTGTTGGTGTTGTGGCGCGATGGGTGGTCTTCGGAGGGTAGATAGGGACATGGCGGTTTTTAGACGGTTTTACATATACTTGATGGTATCATGTCTGGTCGCTTGGAGGCGGGAGGATGGAGGTCAGTCTGTCTGGCTGAGTTCCATCAAATCATTAAGGCAGGATGTCTCCTTCCTTCCCAATTTTCTGTCCGTGTGGGTGGCTATAGATTTCCGTTCCTTTTCGAATGAACTCAACTGCGTTTCAGATTTTGTGTAGTCTTGTCCGTCTTTTGTTGTTAATTTCACCCGTGTGTCAGGGTTTAGATTATGATGTTTCCAAAACAGCTGGTCTGCACACTTTCACTTCCTCAAAGATCAAGTCATTCCCTCATCATTCAGTGGAATATAGCCTTCAATATGGCAAGTCTAGTTGAAAGTTGAAACTGTATTACATTTTGTGTGAAGTGTACTACGTATTTGTAGTCATGCTAATTTGTACATTTGTTGCTGTGCGTGTGTTTTGTTTCTTATTTTTATCTTGTGTGCGCCAATGTGAAGACTTGTAGGTGTTTTTGGGCACATAAAATAAACAATATTATTATAGAACAAGCCTCCAGATGAAATCGCATTTCGACGTAGTCTGAAACAAAAAACCAAGAAAACGCAGTGCCGTTTTTTCCCTCTCTTTAAACTCGTAACTACCATTGGTGATACCTGGTGCCGTGGGAGAAATTTTCCGTAACATGCAATTTTGTTCTGGCCGCTGAAACCTGGCTTGGAAGAGTCGTCACATACGTTATTCCTCGGGTAGGAGGCCTAAGATGTATCAGAAAAACTTTATCGAGGTTCTAAACGCGCGCATGTGCATGATCTCGCAGCCTGTGTTGGCAGAGCTTTCATTTCGCTTTATGCTACAATGCCAGTCTAACTCTATTTTAATACCAAAGTCAACCCCCCTGAAAGAAACAAAGTATATATCGCTCCGCAATTTTCTGATGAAATATTTTACGAAAGCAGCTGAATGCTCTCTCGTAGCTCCAACAATAGTCCAGTGTCTGCTGACTGCGCTGAAAACGCCAGCATATTCATTTCGTTCATGCGAAAACCATACTTCCTAATCGGACGCCAAGAAATCCTTTTGTGTCTTCGCGCGCCCTTGTTCTGTGTCATTTTTCTCGTTCCTTTAGGATTCTGTCAGAACAGATTTCGAAACAGAAAAATACGTTGCATCATGAAAACAAAAGGATCTGCTTTTGCTGACTGCGCTTTGGCTGTCACCCGAAAAAATAATCAATGTGGAATAGTTTCTTTTTCTTTTGTTTTTGCCGTACGTATTGGTATAGTGCTAAAAGCATAAACGAGTGCGAACTGGTTTGCAAGAACAGCCAGGTACGACAGTCCCTAAAAAGCGGTCACTTGGACGCACTACTCCTTTATACCACCGGATGGCGATACTAGCAAAGTTTTCATTTGCGGGGAACATGTTTCTATTTAGCAATGGGGGGGGGGGGGGGGGGGGGGGCTTATAATTATTGTTTTCTATATAAATCGGGACTCTCGTTTGCGTGAGTGGCGAATAATGCTCTATATCCCCCCTGCTTCTTTAGCCCACGATTTAAGTATTAATAAGTATTTTAAGTAATTAATAAGTAATTTAAGTATTAATAGTAACAAAGGTATGTTTTTTTCAGTTACAACCGTGAGCAGAAACTGAATATGGGCACAATCACAAAAATCACAGTAAACAGCGATCGTGAACGTAGAATCTATCGATCGTAGTTTGTGCGCAGTGTGGTATTTGAATGCATTTTACCAATGTTAAAGCGCACCTACATATTTTTGCAAGCAGCTTCATACTGTGTAACACGGTGCTATCATTTGTGGTGAAGGAAGGGAATGGTCTTGATAATAAAGGGTGGTAATCAATTCCCTATAGATTATAGCTTACTCCTACATTTAAGTTCAAATCGGACTAATAGTGTCACGTCCGTTTTTCGTATTTACAACGAGGTAACAAACCGAAACCCTTTAATGGGTTGTGCTTGCCCACTTCTGGTGATAAAATCTTTCCTAATTTTTGGTGCGTGGGCCTAAAATAGTACTTATAATATCTTAAGCGACAATTTCTCGCAGGTATTGTGTAGATTGGATATCACACATACTGCGAAGCGTTCAACCTAGGTCAAAAGCGGAAGCTTTAAATTACTATTTTCACACCAGCACCACCACGCCTTTACCCCGAGCAACGCGTTGCAGTAGAACGACACGAGTTGTAATGCAGTAAATCATAATATACTCAAATATAAAAGGAGATAAAAAAGCCTTCAGCTCTTTCAAGGGTTGCATCGAGAACGCTAGCTGGGTATGCCATTGCTCATATGTTGGGGCAATATTCAATGCGTGTCGCGTTTCAAGATTAGCGATATTTCGGTCGGGTAGAGTTGCAAATGAGTAAGTAGGATTACTGGAGAAAAAAACGAGACCCGAAGTTAAATGTCAGGCCTAGCTGAAACGAAAGAAATGAGAACGCATGTCTTTTGTTGAGCGCCATACGAGTTAAAAAAAATGCCGTCGAATTTATAAAAAGGATTTCATATATTCACAGTGTTGAGATTGACGTGTGACATTGCTATTTGGAAATCACTGTTTGAATCGGCATGTTCCGGGCATGCTAAATACATGTGGTGTAGAACTCGCTTAGAGGTCACTTTGCGAAGGATGCTTACTGAACCAAATACTAACGACAGTTGGTGTTTGTAACGAACTCGCTATTTGGTTTCTTTAACTGTCACTACGCTGTTACAAAAAAGTCGCCGTTAGTAGGGGTTATTATTTTTGATCGCACCATAAACATTTCTAAATTAATTTGCTGTGCGTGTGAATCTCGATTGTGTGCGCTGCATCGTCAAACCCTTAATTCATAAAAGCGTCTGATTTTTTTTTTTGCCAACTACCCCTCTTCGCAATAGGGCCCTTTAAATGTAGATGGCCCTTCCTTGAGGAGCCATGCCCGCAACATGCTGTGCATCAGGTCTCGTAAATGCCGTTGTCTTCTTCATGCGTTTAACATTTGTATTAACACTATTCTTGGGTGTGCGAAAAGTAAAAATTTATCATCCATGTCGAGCTGTAATCTTCCAACTTCAAAATTTTATTTTTCGCAACAGAGGGTAAAACAAAAGCGCACAGGTGTCCCTTGACATGGTTCCTCTCCCCACCAACCACAGAGAAAAATAGTACATATGGTAAGGAAGTTACGACATCAACACACAACAATAAATAACCGGCACAGACCATAAATCATAAAATAATTTTGTGCGCGAAGATGATAGCAATCAAGTAAACAACAGCCATACATTAGATAAAGATAAATCTTATGTATTTGCTGTTGAAATGTATGAAATGCAATCCAGATAATACTATACTCTTTAATACATTTGATAGCAAAAACTGCAGCATCTCGGAGCCATATCTTGTTCTTGATCGAGGCGTTGAGCAAATGTCAACTGAACGGCTGGAATATGCAGACACATCTGGTGTCTGCTTATCGCGATGAATAAATATCAAGTTGATTTTTGCTTGGAGAGATAATTTAAATGTTCTTTAATTTTCAGTTTTTCAGGATATTTTTATAATAGTAGAGTGTGACTACTGAATTTCGCATCGCACACAATTCGAATGATTTATTGTGCAAAACATGTAAGCGGTGTGTATTTGTTGCTGTTTTATTTCCATATAGAATGAAACAGTAATTATAGCACGAGTAAAACAGGGACCTCTAAAAATTATTATTATCACTGAGACGAGTAATATAGGTCATTTATAAGGAATTCCCAGAACCTTTGCAAGTTTGCCCGGTAAACATTGTATTTCCACGTCCCAGCTCATGTACGCGTTAAATGTAACACCAATAATCATCACATTTGGCACAAAATCAACATTGCGTCGTCAAAGAGAAAGCATGTGAGTAAATGAGCAAATCATACTTTGTCTTATCTGGATAAATTAATAAAAAGTTGAAAATCGTCGAAGCTTTTATCTTCCATTGCAAGCTATTCGATGTAAACACACAATAATGAACAACTGCTGCCGAAATGAACAAACCGGCTTCGCCTGCGTATATTTTAAAATGTGTGCGGTAGTCTATATTTACTTTAAAATTTATGTATACGTTCAAAAGAACGGGTCCAAAAATTCTTCCCTGTGGTACCCCTGACGTCAGTTTCTTCAGGCTAGAGGGTCGTTTACCTATCACGGCACACTTCAACCAAGTTTTAGAAATTTCTCTATCATCGTTGGGGTGACAGCCCGCACACAGTATGCATTTAATTTAAGGGTCAAAATGTAATAATTTAAGCGGTAGAAAACTTTAAAAAAAAAACAATACACCCCTAAGGTAAGGAATTGAAAATTACCTTTTTTTAATACTGCACTTTTTTTTTTTTTTAATGTCCCTTTCTGAAAAAAAAAAAGACTGGCAGTCAGAACTGAATGGTTTTGAAACAAAGTGTATAAATCTGGCATGCGTTATTTTTTTTTTTTCGCCCCGTTGACAACACCTGCGGAATACAAACTGGTCTATTATTTCTCGGGTGATATTTTACTCCGGCCCTAAAAGTAACCGAAACATTTGCCGTCAATGAGCGCAAGCCACTGGCTCAAGTTCTTCAGTGGTTGTTTTCGGCCGGTAGCCAAGTCTAGCGGTTACGTGTAACGTGTTATATTTGTGACCGAAGGGGTCGTCAGCAACTGCGCTTGCAAAAAGGCGTTTCAGTAAAGGCGGCGCAGGGGGGGGGGGGGGGCGGTGGCGACGCTTGAAGGTGCGCGAGGCCAGTCAGCAACACACAAAGAAAACGATCTGCTTGCAACTTGCTGCTTAGTCACCCCCCACCCTGCCTCCCTACTTTTCTTCGAAACTGTAGCGGCGCACCCAGAGGCGTTTACGGCTGCAGCGTCGAAGCGGCTGGGGTGACTGCGCTGGCTTGAGAGCGGGGCCGCAAGAGACGACGCCTGACTTAAGTGGAAATCTGAAGTATGGGCTGGTTACACCAGCTTGGGTCGAGAATGAAAACTCCCAAGCTTTCCGTGCATTCTCTGGTGGCGTCGACGTACATTGCCGTCTGATGTCTCTAGTTTATACATAAGGTGACCCAGACCACTTAACACACGAGCTGCTAACCACTGCGGACCATCCTTCTAGCTCCGTATGTGCACGGAGTCTTCATATTGGAATCTCCGTTAAGGGGGCTGCATAATACATATCTCCTACTGGGATGCTTTGGGTTAAAGTCTTGACAAAGCAGAACGCATGTTTCTGCCGAGCATGAGTTCTGCCTGAGTTCGTCTCGTTCCGAAATGCGGCGTCAAGTGCCCGCTTATACAAAAAAAAAAAAAAAGAGATTCTTTACACGCAACCGATTCTCGCGTTTGTATTTTGAGAGGATATCTGAACTCGCGGATCATGCGATACGCGGTTTCATTTCTCGAGGGTTGATGCGGCGCCGTATACATATTCTGGACCTCTTTTAACTTTAAAAAGCTTGCATTTCGCGACTCTCGAATGCGGCTCCATTATCAGACAGTACTAAGTCTGGTAGTTCATAAAATGCGAAAATTCGAAGTAGCTTCTCGATAACCACAGAGCAGTAAAAATAAGACATGATCACGACCTCCACCCAGTTTGAGAGAACGTCGACGGCAACCTCGAAGGACACGTCCTTGTCAAGTTATGCAAATGAGGGTGAATGGGCCCCAAGGACGTTTCGGCTTTGCCCCGAAATGAGCAGGCGCTTTGGGTTCACTTTGTGTGTTCTGATGACACGGTCTGCACCGCCACACGAATTTCTAAATGTGTGGATTCATATGAGGACAAAAACGCACGACCACTCAGTAGCGTTCATCACAGTCACTCCCGGGTGATTTTCATCCAAAAGCATGAAAACTTGCCTCCAGAGCGCCTTTAAGCACTACTTTATTTCCAAAGAGGAGGCTATCATGAAGGGCGCTAAGTTCTTTAGTCACCTTGTATGCAGCGAACTCTTCGTTGCCCGTTCCTGGGTCTTACCTTCTTTGGTCCACTTCTCTACCTTCAACAAGTGAGGGTCCAAATGGGTCAAGATTGCGACTTTCTACGCGCTAACTAAAAGGTACTCCGTGGCTCCCAGTAGAAGGACATCGCCTGGTACCTCGGTCTAACATTGGGATACCGTAGATGGTAGTCGGCTCAAATAATCTGCGTTGCCTTGGTCTTGGGTTCATAGGACAGGAGGTGTCTGGTTCTTGCTGTTGAGAAATTCACAACACTGATTTGTGGTCAGTTAGGGATATACATTTTCTGCCACATAAATACTGAGGAAAATGAAGAACCCCAAGACCCACCGGTGTTAGTTTCTTTCCGTCTTAGTTAACGTTCTGAAAGCGTAAGCTAGCGGCTGCTCACGTCTCTCCGGGTCGCGATGAGCGAGTGCCATTCAGTCACCTACCGGCAATGCATCGCATGACAACACCAAAGGGGCAGTTGCATAAAAATGCACAATCAGGGATTCGGATGTCAGCACCTGCTTGAACCCTTGTAAAGCTTTTTGGTGCTCTTCACTCTATTTTACACCACGTTTTCGTCAAGTTGCTCCGCTCCGTGTGTTGCACTCGTTTCTACCTCTGTCCTCGTCCTTTGCGCAGTTAATTTATTTCTGCAAATCATGAAAAAACTAGCCCGCCGAAAGGTGGTACTTTCAGCCCAGTTCCCCTGCAAGAAATTATTATAGATGTCCAGAATACATAGAAAAGCTCGGAGCTACTTTTTATTTGTGGGCACAGGGGCTTCGTGAATGGCTTCGAACTTCGCCATCGACGGTTAGATGCCATGGCAGTCAATTTGGGGACAAAAATAACTCCAAGTTCTCCTAGAGATATTCGCATTTTCTGCACTGCAATCGGAGCCCCCCTTTCGAGAGACGGCTGAGGACCTCGGTGAACACCCGTTCATGGTGTTCCGAAGTCTCGCTGGCCACTAAGCTGTCGTCCAGGTACACTGAGATCTGTTGTAAACCTGCCAGTACTGTGTCCATGGTTTTGTTCCTTCGATGATCGCACGCCTGAAAGTGGCTCAAGGCGGTCCTATCTGCCACTAAGTTTACTCGCCACATTATATGCTTGAGCATGAACACTTAAAAATATTTTCTCTCGCGACTTTTTATTTTATTTCCGTTCATCACTTTCTTTTAAATCCTTGCTCTTAATCAAAATCACCTGAATTGATTTTTTTTTTTGCATCTTGTGATTTTTTTTATACTGGAACATTCTTCCAAACATGAAATATATCAGTAGATTTTTTTCCCGAATCGAAACGCCCCTGGTGGCACGGTGGCACAAAAATAAAATTAATTCTGGGTACCGATAGGCCGCTTAGTTTTGGTTTCAGTTTCAGATTTTGTCGAGACCATTGTGTCGTGACGGAACACGCTGCTTGCGTTTTCATTGCCGTGACTTTCTAAAAGTGTACAATACTGAAGGCATTGCCAAAAGATACGGGAAAAAAACAACACTTGGCCCTGTTTTTGTGGTTCCTGATGTGCCGAACTCCGGGCTAAGGCAGGCAAATGTAGAACGATGGATTGCAACGTCCCTGTTGGTGCCCCTGTCGTGCAAGCACGTTCGCATGTGCGAGAAGAAAATGCTTGGAAGTTCACGTGCTTTGTTGCAGGAGTACACAGAGCGACTGTCTGAAAAATGGAAGCCGTTTACAGCTCCCTGTAACGCCGAATAAGAGCGCAGCTCTTGCGGAGGAGGGAAGGGTACTAAGGGGAGGGTATACCCCTCCTCCCTCCTCCTCACCTCCTCATCCTGTCTGTTACTCCTCCCTTCGAGCGGCCTCGCCGTCGCCTCACGAGAGTCATGTGACCCCTATGAGGTCCCGTGACACTTGACGACGACGCCATCACGATGACGTCATCGTCATTGTGTTGACTTCATAAGTGACGTCATCGTAATTGTCACTGACGGCGTCATCGTCATCGCCATCGTCATTGTCACTGATGACCTCATTGTCATCGTCCCTAATGACATCATCGGCGACGTCACGTGTCCCATAATGCACCGCGCGGTTACGCCAAAAGCGACGCCGCTCAGGCCGGAAACGAGCGCCTAAGAGCTGCGCGCTAAAAAAAAACGAAATCATGACACTCCCCTCCGTGGCCAACTGGTGCCCAGCGCACAACGCGCGCAGTGTTGCATGTAGGGATTTTTGAAAGCGGCCTATTGGTAGCGTCATTACGAGCGTCGCGCTAATTGCACAAGCGTACAAGACGCAGTTGGGATCTTACTGTGAAAAAAATGCGTCGAAAGTTTAGAAATAACTAACACTTGAATTGATTGCGGTGAGGAAGCATTACACGCAAGAAAGTAAATGCGCATCTTCCCTCGCGCACCATGAGAGGTTTCGTGGGAATACTGCAGCAAGCGCGTGACTTCAGCGGCTAACTTCGTCTCGGAAGAATGCGCGATAATGCGGAGCCATCGGCGTGGGGGCGCCACACCGGTCACCTTGATTTTGCAGACTGTAGGCGCCGAACGCCCTTCAAGCGGCCGGCGAAGTCTGCAGAAGGGTCAGGACAAACGTTGGCATCTACCCAGCGCTACATACTGGTGGCGCATGTACAGAGGCACGCAATCTCGGGCCCAGCGTCCGCCGGCAGCTGTCGCTCGTGCAGTCAGGGGCGCACCGTTCCAGCGCTCTAATCTAGTTTGATGCGTTGCGTACATTTTTTTTCAGGCAAATATTTTCACTGACAAATAGCTTCACAGCCTTACCAGATTGGAATGATGCCTTCAATATTAAATTTGGACATTTAGTGTTTATACAGCGTAAGGTCGGTCTGCCAGGATGGGGCGGCACTGGTTTAGAAGGTAGATGAGCGATGTCGCCAGTGCAGTACGACTGCTAACCTGGTTTTTTTTCGACGTGCTCACGCAGTTGTGGTACACAACCGCGCGCCGGTACGATGCTCATCCAGATCGAAACGGGCAGGGGTGGGGCTCGAGCCCGGGATCCCTCGGTTCTGCAGCGCGGGCTTTCGCTTCACGCACGTCGAGCTGGGTGTGCGCTTTAGCCCACTCGGCCAACGATCCCCCTTGGAATGATACCGTGACTAATCGATGCCGCACCAAAGTGTGGGACGTCTGCATAACAAACGTTTTTTCTTTTAACTTTTTGTTTGATTTGTTGTCACCTGCTCCGACTGATGTGAATGTAATATTTGATGAGAGGTTTCCACTGAGACATTTTAAACTCTATTGGTGGAAAGCGTAAAACACTGCTGATGATAAGGCCGATGAATACACCTTTGTAGTCCTCATTCGAAGCATCATTCGCGACCTACTCTTCTTCATATAAAATGTAGTGTTTTGCCGGCTTTGGCCAATTTGCGCGGTGTTAGTTATTGCGCTAAGTCCGAGCACTGGAGCGCGATAGTTTGGCACTCTGTCTTAAGAACCGAGAGGAGTACTACACGTGATTAACACTCTAGTACTTTCTATGTGCTCTTGTTGTTTGTTTAAATCGCTATTTGCTTCGGATTTTATGATGTCGGTTCCCCGAACAAAAACCCTTCGTCCAGAAATTTTTGTCAAGACCCATGATCGAGGCAGGGACGACGGGCGGCCGGACTGCAATTTTTTACAGGAAAACATCTCGCGCGATGGGGAAAATGTACGGAAACATTTTGCAACAAAAATAAACATCTTTCTAACATATTACTGCTCTTTATGTATAAACTAAAAACAAATGTTCTTTGTATAGTTTTATAGCTACGCTACATGACTCGATGTCAAAATTTTTGAAACACGCCTACCCACTACAGTCCTAACGGGCACGGAGAGAAACAGCTATTTCGATGTACCGTCCGAGTGCTCGCTGAGTACAGTTTGACTTCCGGTAACTAGCGGACGTGTCGTTCGATTGATTTGTATCTGGTATAATTTTAAATATGTGCCTTGATATGTGCTGACAAAATATGTATCTACATAAAAGTTGTGGCAATAATGTTTCTCTAAATCTGGGTGAAACTAGAAATTTCAGCCTAAAGTTGAACGTCGATGTGTCTGTCTCAGCTTTAATTAGATTCATTGTGCTGTAATATCTAACTTTGGTAAACATCGTCAAGCCAAAAATTATAGTAAAACTACCAATATATATTAATATGTTCGAAATATATACACCCAAAAATATGATCATAGTACGTCCGACGCTGGCATATGTCTGCGCACCGCCATATTGTGACACGCCTCACGTGTGCAGTGTGGCCGTGACTAACAAATGAACCTATTCCATTTTATACTTGTGTATCACTTATTAATTCCTGATTTCCAAATAAATTTGTTACATTTGATACATGCCTTTTATTTTACTAGAACTTGTCACGCCTATGACATCCAGCCGTGTGTTGTACACCAAATATTCTTTTTAAAAAAAAAATAAGATATAGAATAATTTTGAATAAATAAATCTTGTGCGTATCTTGTCCGAAACAAATGAGCCTTCAATCTACGGAATTCATTAACTGTGATGTACCGCTCGGGAAAATCGAAAGTCACTGCACTCGCACTGCAAAATGAAGAATTCCTTATACGTTTGATAGTTTTTTGTGTAGACAAGGACAGCCAAAGTTATAATCTAAAATTTGGGTGTAATAGGCAATAGAGAGGAATGTCTCAGGCATTCACAATGACACCAGATTGCGGTATTGCTTTGAAATACTGCGGATCTCTTCGTTACTGGAGACTGCCGTTGTGCGAAATTGCTAACGCGCTATAGACTGAAAGAGTACGGAGCCCTCTTTGCGCAAAAGTCCGTGGCCTTAGCTAGAAAAAGTCGGGCATAAATAAAACACTTGACTTAAGGAATGCGAATTGCTTTGAATTTTCTGGTAGACATCGATGCAACCATCCCCAGCTTGAAACGTGAAAACCTTTCTGCAGTATTTCTTAAAATAAATTAAACAAACAAAACAAAGGCAGACAATTTGTTGCATGATGGGTCATTCTGCCAAACACGAATAAAAAGGAAACTGCGCTTAATTCCGAAATTGCAACATTATGCCTGGTTTTACACAAAAAGAAAAAGGAATGAAAACCACTACGTAATTATTTTCGCTAAAAATGCGACATATTTTGCGAAATCGTTCTTCAAACTTGAGCAGAAACCGAGGCCGAAACTTCGTTTCCGTCGAGAAACATTGACCTGAAACCGTTAAAAACATGGCTACCACATGGTACGAGTGGTCTCGTGATCCTCCACGCGACGATGGGCGGGATCGGGGCGCGCCACGTTTGAGGCGGGCGTGTGCAAGTCGCAAGTGTCGTCTGCGCCGCAGTCGGCACCACTTATCAGTGTCTACAATATCCGACGACGTCCGCACAACGGCGGCATCAATCTTCGCCCGTAGTGTGAAGGAAACTCAGGGAAACAATCATCCCAAACGGAGGGACGGCGAGACGACGATGCGGGTAATGACGCGGAGACGTTGTTAAAAGCGAAACGGCCGGACGAATCCAAAGGCCGAGAAGCGCGCTGCGCATGCGTGTTACGTCATTCACGAGGACACCGCTTAGCGCCCAGAGGAGGAGCTACTGACGTCATCTGCTGCGATTTACCGGAGAAGTAAAAACAAACAACAAGTGGCAATATTCATGATGTTTAGCTCAATGTTGGATACGGTAACAACGTAGTCTTGGCTGCGCTTTTTTTGTGCCTCAATTCGCCCCTTAGATTTAGCCGATTTTAAGGCATTGGCGCGTTTCAAAGCTTTCAGGATGACTTATTAAACATTTAGACAGGACAACATCATAATATTTGACATACGGTCTTCTGAGAAGGTACTAAAGGGAGCCTCTTTATTTTTTACATTTTTTAATGAAGCGTAGTGGCCCATGAAATGCGGTAACTTCATAGGATGAATGGTGCTACTAGTTCGGGCGGCGCCTAGAGAAGAATGACCTTTATGGTGAATTTCACTGGTAATTTCGGATCGCGCTAGGTTCAGTGGACCAGACCCGAGAGGGAAAACGTGATCCGAAAGGAATCACTCGCCGCCTCTGGATCCCCATTGGAACATGACCACTCCTTCGAGATCGGCAGATACCTTCCCGTCATTCACCTTCCCGGGAATAACCTTCCCGTTGTCCCGGATCTCGAAGCATATGTTTTCGCAAAAGCTGCTTTAATAACACGTGTTTAACCCAAAACGAAGATAATTATGATGTGAAATATACGTGTCAATAAGCAAAGTGCACGAGCATCAGCCACTTGCCTCGTCATCGGAATTCTCGTGAACGGTGCTCAAGTAGGTCTCAATTTTTAGCCACTCCTGCGCAGGTCCGAAAAAGCATTCCAGTTCATGAGGGGACATACAAGCGATCCTTGTCGTGGCAGCTACTCGAGCGCTTGCTGCTGAAGGAGCTGCTCGAGCAACTTGACGACAAACTCTCATCAAGAAGCAGGTAAAGCAAGCGGCACTTCGCGAGCGCCCATTACGAATTCTACTGAGGCAAGAAGCGAGATCGGCGAGATGCCCAGCGAGAAAGAAGGTTACGTGTGTGCGCCGAGGACAGGTAAGGCGGGCTTTCAGTCAAATACGCCGAAATCGGCGGAGCAAGTTTTCTCGAATCCGGATCGAAATCTCAGTGGGAGCTGATCATAAACGATGAGTGGAACACGTCCGTCTCAAACCCGATCGCCCAGTGGAATCGGCGTGCTCCAGAAAAGACGATTCCGGCGTGCCTCGAAACGACCCGTGGAATTCGCCATTAGTTTTTAAGTGCCTGGGGTGGGAGGTGCATTCAGTTGAAGTGATGCCCTGGGCAGTGTTTTGTAAGGAAACAGTTCAGATCAACCCAAAGACTCTTTCTGACGCTGCGCGCACTTTCCTTGGCCATTACTTAGATAGAAAGCCTTTGAGTTAAATTTTCTTGGCCACCAAGATATGGGAAGCGCGCTATCCTGCCTTTTCTGCGCCTCCTACTTCCGCGAGCTCCACTCCTATCCGCTTCGCGCGCTTTCTCAAACCACCTGCTTCTGCTCCTCCCGTTCCTAGCTCAGATGCTACAGTCTCGGCTTACACGTCGGTGTCAAGGGTTCGACACCTGGCACCGGTTGCCGTATTTTTTAAGCCTGTCTAGTGGTTACGGACTGACCGATATTCACCTTTCTTGTTTACGCGGATCCTGAGGTTGGTAGAGCCTATGAAGCTACCGCTTTAATACCGCTTTAACAGTTCGAAGATTATTGCAGACAGCTTCAGGCAAAGCCAGGAGAAGGCCCGTATAGTCAGATATAAGTTTCGTCAGTGAAGGTGTAGTTTGGGTTCCTTTACGGAAGTCCAGAAATACGTAAGATGACGGTTTAAAATCAGTTCAATTTTTTCAGGTTATCGGGTTTTTCAAAGCGCTAAAAGGAAGACCTAGCTAGCGCATCAGAATAGAAAAAGGTTTCATACCTAGATGCTCCGTATGCAGCCTTGTGTTGTTTATGATAATAATTATTTGTTAGAAAATAGCTTATTCTTTGAGTGTACAATTGCGGATAACGGCAAATAAAGGATGCTTCCTGCGGGCAAAGTTTTCTATTGTGTATACAAAATAGCTGTAAATGGCTTCCTCGGCGTAATTAATGCGTCATAATATCTAGAGATGCCCAATCTGCTTTAAATACGTATAAAATGTTTAAAACATTGCCTCCTCGAAAAGCAAATCCGACAGACCTTTCGTACTTTACATTCCCCACAAACACCTTGAAGGAGGCCAATGGAGGGTCATGTCAGTCATCAGGTATAAAAGGAACCAGGTACACACAATGTTATAAATTTCAAAGCTTTCTTAGTCTAGACCCAGTAGATTTCCTAACGTATATTAAAGCTGCTTTAATTTTTTTTTATCCAAGAAAATAAGCGAATTACAAATAAGCATTTCGTTTAGATAAAAAACAAATCAACTGACAAAAAATATTTCCAATTAAGATTTTGATTAGGAAAATTAAAATTACGATATGTAACTCATCATCATCATTTATTAAACCTTGAAGGGCCTTACGGGCATTACACAAGGGGGGGGGGGGGGGTACTCGCTAAAATAACATTATATAAAGTAAAAAAAAGTGGGTTACATGGTGGAGAACATTGTTATATAAATCAACAAAAACAGGAAAGAAAAATAAGCACTCAAAAGATGTTTAAGGAAAAACAGCTGATTAAACAGAAAAGTACACAAATAAAACATTTCTATAAACACGAAATGACTTTGCGATTAGTGCAACTGCTGATGGATGGTCAGTTGGGATATGAATGCGTTATGAATTATGATCTGTCTGGGTCGCGAAGCTGTTAGGCAGGCTATTCCAGTCTGTTATTGTTAACGGCAAGGTGGAAATACGAAACGAAACTGACGAGGGAAAAATTGAGCGAACTTTAGAGGCGTTACCAATGCGAGTAAATGTGCGAGTGGCTGGGAATAATACTGACGTTCTGATGTCATGGTTATGATAGTAAATCTTGTGAAAAAGAGACAGGCGTGATACTTTTCTTCTAGATGAGAGCAGATCACGGTTAGCTTTTATTCGTAAAGAAATGATGCTGCTGCCTCCTGAGTAATTCGAAAAGATGAATCTGATTGGCCTGATTTTGAAGTGCCTCTATGTTTGTTATCAATGGATGTTGCCAAGGGGACCAGATGAATGACGCGTATTCAAGTTGCGACCTTACGAGTGTAGTGTAGGCTATTTGTTTCACTGATGATGGTGCTAGTTTTAGATTCCGTCGAAGATAGCCGAGAGAGCGGTTATTATTATACAGCGCGTGTGGTATATGCGTGTTCCATGAGAGATTGTCAGATAGGTGAACGCCAATACATTTGGAAGATGGACACTTGGTAATTACCTGGCTGCACATGGTGTAAGTAAAATAGAGAGGACTGTGAGCACGCCTGAAGGAAACAAGATTTGTTTTAGAAAAGTAAATTGTCCTTTCCACTGTTCACACCAGTCGGCTATTATGTTAAGGTCAGCCTGTAGGGTTATATTATCGTTCAGGTTAGGTACAAATTGGTAAATTAAGCGTTCATCAGCAAAAACTCGAATACGTGATGTTATGTTATCAAGTAGGTCATTTTCAAATGCTAAAAAACGCAGAGGTCCGAGAACTCTGCCCTGGGGGACTCCGGATGATACAGGAGAACATGTTGACGAGTGGTTGTTAACCACAGTATGTTGAGTACGATTGGTTAAAAATTGTTCGATTCATGATGTTACGAGCGGATGAATGTGAAGTTGATTTAGCATGAGCATGAGTAGACTATGGGATACCTTATAGAATGCTTTAGAAACATCATGAATATGGCGTCTGTCTGTATGTTATTATTGTTGTTACTGTGTATTTCATGAACAAGTTGTACTAGTTGTTTTTCGCAAGAATATGATTGTCTGAACCCGTACTGATTTGAAAAAAGGATGAGGTTACTTTCGAAATGGTTCATGGCATTTGGATATATTACGTGCTCAAGTAGCTTGCACAGGACACTCGTTAGTGATATAGAGCGATAATTTGATGGTAAAGTCCAATCCCCCGGTTCGTGCATGGGAATCACTCTGCCAATTGTCCAATCTGCAGGAAGCTCGCCAGAAGACAAAGATTGTTGGAAGATAATTAACAGAAAACGAGCTGAGTGTAATTTAGTGTTTTTCAGCAATTTGGAGTTAATTTTGTCGTCCTCAGAATTGGAAGACAATTGCAACGTTTCTATAGAGCTTATAATACCTGAATAAATTGTTTCAATGGCAGCCATAGGAGTGTGATATGCGTTGTTAAATGAGGCATGCTACTTTGGTCATCTGTGGTAAAGACTGAGGTGAAACAGTAGTTAAGACTGCTGGCGCTTTCTTCATCCCATAATGGCAACCGATCATCATGCATTAGTTGTGCAGGTTTAGACGTTTTTGGATTAATTACCTCCCAGAACTTTTTAGGCTTATTAAGAAGAATTTTAACTACGTCAATGGTAAATATTCTTGCCTTCGCCTCCGTAATCGGTTTCTTATAAATTTTAGTAATATCATTGCACTGATTCCAAGGGAGATCGGTTGTCAGTCGTCTGGCCCGGCTAAATAGCCTTTTCTTTTTTCTGTTAAGTTGGTTAAGCGTTTTTGTGAACCAAGGATTAGATTTGTCACAAGTTATGTTTATTGACGGGATGTAATTGTCGGCAACGTGTGCGAGTTTCTTTCTGAAGAGGAGCCAGTTTTCATCAACTGTCCTGCTCATATAGCCACACTGAAAACGATAAAAAAATATTTCAAGCTCATTGTTAATTGCGGAGTAATTAGCTTTATTACAGTCTTTAATGTTTTTAAAATATGGTGAACTCCGCGGAGTCTCAAATTCAATGTTGAAGTGAATTACGTCATGGTCACTAATGGGCGGGTGGTATGTTATATTTTTCACAAGTGTAGTGTCAGTAGTATGGCACAGATCGAGAATATTACTTGTTCTGTGGGTTGATCTGGTAGGTTGATTAATCATCTGTGATAGATTAAATGTAATAAATGTAAAACTATTTCATATCTGCCTATTTCAATTATGTTACCTACAAAGCACTATGACCAGAAAAGCAAAAAAACACGAAGAGCAGGAGGAGATACACGTGAGTAGTGCTTTTTGATCGTTTTTTTTTTTTCTACAGAAAATGGTTTGCTCAGTGTAAGATAACACTGCAGACAGTCGGCCTTTTTTTTAATGCAATAAGAACCCTGCCTTCAAAATCGAGAAGCAGATTCAAATATTCTCGGTTTCGACGAAATGGCGAATAATATTTGGGATCTGTGCTAATACGAAGGACAAATTTCAAAATGTTTTACTGAAGAAAACAAATTAAACATGTTTCTATCATTTTGAAAACCGGCAGCATGTAATGTTTCGTGCTTTTCTTAGGCCTGTGGCATGCGTTGCAATGCTTGGTTGCAGGGAGCTTTGTGCAGATTCGAACGCGCCACACACACGATAAACTTTCGCGATATCCGGGTTCATTAGACTGTTAAAAACAAGTTTATATTTGTTCAGGAGAAGAGTGTCTCATGATCATGTTTTAATGAGGTGAGTTTTACGAGTTCTGTCATTTGAGTTGGTTCTTGAAGTGTTTTGAATTCTTAGTACTCTGAGATTTCTAGGAATTCCTTGCTGCAACTCAAGTAATCACAAGGGAGGTGCTTTATTTGCGTCCTTTATTTTTGTCAATTGTTTTTTGTCTGAAGTTCTGACGTCATACGCCCACTGTGATATCTCTCGGTACATTTTGATTCACGCCGTGTTCTCGTGAGTCAAACGTCGGAGACCAGCAGCAGGCTTGGACGGTTGCCTGAGGACTAAGTGTGCTGGACTAAATACCAATTGGCGCTGGCAGCCGCCGCAGACTATAGACATTGTCTACGCGTGCACCGCCATACTGAATCTAGGAAATGTCAGTATGCTGGAGAGCATCGTTTTGCTCTTGACGTACTAGTGGCTGAGGCTCACGTTTTGATAACGACTGTTTATCTATCTTGTTTTGCCGTTTCAATATTTCTTTATCTGTTGCAGGTTATAATAACCAGTTTTTTTTTCCCGCATACCAAATTGTTCAACAACGGTGCTGAATACGGGAGTAAACGAAAAAGTTCTATCGGTGAGCAAGTGTTCCGAAACGCGATTGTGGCGTTTTACAAAGCAAGGCGAGGCACGCCACTTAAGGCGCAACATAGAAAACGTGCAGGTGACGCGCGATGACGAGGTAGCCAGATGTACCGTCGATGGTTGAGCGGGACGAAAAAGCTAAAGCACGTGGGCGCATTTCGCGGGTAAACAAAACGCTCAAGAAGCAGCTAAACTTACGTGCAATATATTCCGCTTCACTCAACTTCGACCGCAGACGACTGTACAATTAGATTAAAGAACTCAAGCAGTGCGAACACCTTCACGGCTGTATTCGTTTTTTTTTTTTTTCGGGTGTCCAATTACCGACCAAAGCAATCGCGCGCGATGAAGGCGCCATGATCGTGGGCTCTTTTCTGCGTGATTATTTAGCCGTTCATAGCAAACCCACGAAATACGAGCGCCGTGATGATCCACTTTTTCCACACTTGATTGGCTTCATCGATTTGTAGTGTCGGCTGCGATAGTATTTCAGTGTAATTACGTTGCACTAAGTATGATTCCCCGCGGAGGTTAGCCTGCAGACTAAGTACACGGAACTATAGAACGTTTTTGTGTGATCGTCGTCATGTCAAAATACGACGTAGTTTGGTTGGGCGAAAAAAAAATGAAAGACGTTTACGACTCCCTGTAATGCCGAATTAGAGCGCAGCTCTTGAGGAGTAGGAGGGCAGGGTACGGAGGGGACAGTATTCCCTTCCTCGTCATCCCTACCCTCTCATCCTCCCTCCTCATCTACTCCACCCGTGCACTTCGCCTCCTCCCTCTTCCTCCTCCCTCTTTCTCCTCCTTCTCCTTCCTCCCCCATCCTTGTCATCCTTCCTTCTGCTCCTTCCCCTCCTTCTCCTACTCCATCCTCCTCCGTATTCTTCTCCTCCCTTCCGCGCGGTGCATTATGGGAGACGTGTGTGTGCGCGCGTGTGATTGCGCGCGCGTGCGTGTGTGTTTGTGTGTGCGTGCGCGTGTACGTCCGTGCATGCGTGTGTTTGTGTGCGCGCGTGTGAATGCGCGCCCGTGCGTGTGCGCTTGTGTGCGCGCGGGTGTGGATACGCCCGCGTGCGTGTGTGTGCTTGTGTGTGCGTGCGCGTGCGTGCGTGCACGTTGTCGTCACCGTCGGTCACGCCGGCGGTGGCAGCGACGCCGACGCGTCACGCCGACGCGTTACGGTTACGCCGACGGCGACGGCGACCCATCCCGTCGACGCGTTCCGGTTTCACCGACGGCGATGGCGACGTCGACGCAACTCAAGGCGGAAACGGGCGCCTAAGAGTTGCGCTCTAAGTCTAAAGTAAACAGTGTATGCATATCACAGCAAAAAGTATAGCCAAGAAAAATGTATAACTATTGGCACGAACCCCCTGAATTCTAGCCCCCAATCGGCAAATAAAGTGATTTGCTATATCGCTCCCATCAATTTACGTCAGAATACAAGATGGCGGCAGCTAAAAAAAGCAGTCGACACACATGAACAACATTTCTTGGCATTTCTGGGTATTAGAGGATAGCACTTCTGTTAGCATCCTGCTGAGCACGAGAGCTCAGAGAGAGACGAGGACGACGATGCGCACCCGCGAAAAGTGCAACGATACGAATGTTAAAAGCTCTGCACATATAAAATGCTTTCTACCTTTTGACAACTGCGTATTTGACGACTAATAAATCAGAAGTGGGATGAGCACGTTTGCGACCTGTACACGCTGAGAAGCTTTATTCTACGATTCTCAAAGCGGTAGAAACTGTGTCACATCGGACTAGCTCGTTCTAGAGATGACTGACAGCACCGGGCACGATCTACGAAGGAAGGAGCGCTTGCGAAGCCGTCCGCCGGGTGCTAGCCAAGGTTCCTGCGAAAGAACAGGCGCTGAAGAAATCATGAGCGTGGCTGTCGTAGACAACACTCGATCCCTTCAGCAACACGACCGAAGCGAATCCTGTAGCTGGGACTGCTGGTATCGACGACACCGACGGAGTCGCTGATGCTTTGGAGAACCATCAGGTAACGGAAGTTCGTGCAAGAAATGAAGACTTTGCTACACTGCTGCAAACGGCTATCCAAAGTGCCGTGCGGGAGGCGATGAGCGGCATGGCTACGCTTCTTCGTGCCGGCCAACAGCCACTTCAAGACGCGCGGCCACCTGCGGACTCTGGAAAGCTTGTACCTGTCTTTAATCCTGTGGCATTTCCATCGCAGACAGTAGAACAATGGATTAGAAAAGGTGACGAACTTTCCACAATCTACGCGTGGAGTGATCGACAGACGTCGTGCTTTGCCATCACGAAACTGGAAGGGGTTGCAAAGACATGGTATGATGGACTTTCGAGCTTACAGCGATCGTGGCAAGAGTGGAAAGATGGATTGAAAAGATCGTTTCCAGATGTGAAAAGCTGTCAGCGTCGCCATCAGGAGATGGTGGCTCGAAAACGACGAAAGGGTGAGAACATCGAATTGTACTTTCATGAAAAGGTTAGCCTCGCCCGTCTCTGTCAACTCCCTGAAGATCAAATTGTTGAGTACGTCATCACTGGTCTTGATGACGAGGCGATGGTGCGAAGTTTAAGCGTTGGAACTTTCTCTACGCCAGAGTCATTGCTTGAGTGCCTTAAGCGTATAGACGACCGACTCGCCGTGGTCAAGGCAACACCCACCCGAAACGAACGTCAGCCTCCATCAGGTGGATCGTATGACCAAGTCGAAGCGCGGAACGAAATCGGCGCCCGGGCAGCAGGCCCGTCAGGTGATAACGGACGAAGGCCTCTATATAACCACAGCGGAGAGTCATTATGCTTTAACTGCAACGACTACGGACATTTTGCAATTCACTGTCCTGAACCGCAAAAGCGGAAACGCTGCGAAAAATGCCAGCGTGTTGGCCATGCGGTTGCCAAATGCAGATTTAATATCAAGGAAACTTTTCCGAAGACACACTGCCTGGAAAGTAAAGAAACAGTTGGCGCACGAAATGAGAAATACTTTCAAGAGGCACTGATCGAAGAGAAGCCAGTCAAGGCATACTTTGACCTTGGTAGTCAATGCATTACGCTTCGTCAGGCGGACGCTGACTACCTCGGTATTGCATATACGGAGCCTACAGATACGTGCAAAATTGGAGGCTACGGTTCTGGTCACGTGATTTCCTGCGGAATCACCCATGCGCATCTCACCGTCGACCAGGCCAGTGCAGAAGTGCCCATCTACATTGTTCCAAGTGATGTCCAGGCAATATCTTATAAAATTGCACACAAACAAAGCCCTACAATCTACAACCGTGAAGCGTGTCAGTAAACTACATTTGGACCCGTACACCACTCGACTTATTTTTTTCCCGAAGGAAGAATGTCTCGTTTGCTGACAGCGCCATAGAAGGTTCACAACAAACGAATGCCTAGGACATGAAATGTGGTAGGCCTCTATAAACCCTCGCTGAGGATAAAATCTCAGCGAGGGTGCTATAAGTAGGGCAAGGCCCAGTCAGGTGAGTTTGCGCTACCCGAAATAAGGGCGCCGCAGTTTTCAAAGATGCAGCGTAGGAAGTTTTCTCGGTCTAAAAATAATCAGATTTCGTGTTGCTTAAGGTTATTTCTTTATTTTTAACGTCGAATTGGTGGCGGTCCAGGAATAGAGATACCTGGCCGGCATAGCGACGCACAAAGGACACACATGACACTTAACCAAAAACGGCGCCGCATCTGTGTGACAGGGGGGGGGGGGGGCGCGACCCATCCTATTCTTCAAAGATATTGGCAAGAGCAAAATGCTATCACCACAATTTTTCCCATTTGAGGCCATTATCGAAGAAAACACTGTGTGCTGCCTGGGCTCTATATTTTCGCGCCTTCGTTTATATCTTGCAAGCGGAGCTGATCTTTTTTTTTTTTCAATCCAAGTTGAACCGATAAGACTGATGCACGCGCGACTGGTAATGTTCTGCTCGTGTCGGACGAAGAGTTCTGTGAGAGTTGCAAAAACTATCCTGTAGCACTTGCTAATGATATGCAACTTTGTGTGGCGATAAATTATACTCGATGTTTGTACCGCCGCCAATCAGCGACAGTCTCACCCAAGCAATAAACTAGAACCGCTTTGAAGTTATTGGTGTAAGCGTCTGCATCACCATTATGACCGTTTCACACGGTGTGAATGAAGGGCGTAAATTTCACGCACGAACCCTTTTTACACAATATCAGACACCATCGCTACAAGTGGAGCGTAAAAAGGGCATGTAAGCAGCGTGTAAATCACCAGCGGTGGGTGTAAGAGGTCTCTTACACCCACCGATATTCAGAAATCGTGTAAAAAAAGTGTAAAAAGTGTGGTTTTTCTATTTTACACTCGTCTTACACCCTTTTTACACGATTATAGGTGTTACAATGTTTAATAGGCAAAAAAAAAGGGCGCATCAATCTCCGTCACCATGTCAACCCTAGTAATGGAGGACATCGAAGAATGTGCTCTGCAGTCCTTTTGTGCAAGCCTGAAGGTGTTCCTCCGCTACATCGGTGACTGTTTCTACATTCTAAAAAAGTCACAAATATACAGCTTTCTAGACCACATTAATTCCGCCATGACCGCTATCCAGCCTACAGCGAAACGCTAGAATTGTCGAAAAACACTCTGCCTTTCCTTCATGATACTTATCCGGAGAAGAGATGAAGAACTCGAGGTTTCTGAATACCGGAAACGGACGCACACAGGACGTTACCTCTGGGTTGGCTCAAACTGCCCAACAAGTCAAAGCATCGGTAGTATCAACACTCCTCTCAACGTGTGAGGGGTATCTGCTCATCCGAGACAGGCAAAACCTTTGAAGAACAAACTGCCATACAGCTTAAGAACAACGGCTACGACCGCAGCTTTATTCATCGAGTTTCTCACATCCATGGCCGTACCCACCGGCCCGCGCAACAGCAAGAACAGAAACCTTCACGCATCAACGTGCCCTATATATATGGAACGAGTTAGGCACTGGCACCCGCGCTGGCCAAATATGGAGTTCAGATAGCCCTCAACACGATGTCAACAGTGGGAGCTCTTATGCCACATATATAAGATTGCCCCTAAACAACATAAAAATAAGGTGTCCTGTACAGAAGTTTATGCTTTGATTACACCGTCCCACACCTCGGTCAAACAGATTTTTCAACAAAACGCTCCTGCAACACAAAAACGACTTGCAAAAATTTGACCACCAGCGCAGCGCTGCTGCGGGACATTATGATAGTAAGAACCATCGCATCGATTTCAAGAACACGTGAATCGTAGACGTAGAAAGTAATTCCGGGTAGACACATTTTATTGAATAATGACACATCAAAATACACGAGGCAACACCAATAGATCCCTGGACGCTTTACCGTCCATACACATAAACGCGCTACACCACGTGACAATGCAAAATAAACCTTCACGACAACCGCGGAGGTTGATGCTCTTCAAAGAATTATAGTCGCCCTTGAGGAAGAACCAAGTCGGATTTCGAAAGTTGCGATCCTAGATTTGTAGGGATTGTTTGGAGTTTCTTGATTATTTCCTAGGATTTCCCCAACCAGACAGACATCTGTCAAATGTTAAGTTTTTAGGATGGTACGGCACTGTATCGACGAAACCAATAGCATCGAGTTTCAAAAAACACTTTCATCTACGCGCTTGTGAAGGCCATGCCGTTGTCGGAAATATTGACATCCGATCTTGCAACCCATGAGTTGCAAAAAGCCTTTTTCAGCTTTGTAATCAAGGGGTGAACTTTGTGGACCCTATATTCTTGACTTCGGCCAAGTTTGAAAAAGCTATCACCACAATGAGGTAACTTGCATTCGTACATGACGCACAAAATATGTATTCGAACGGCTCCAGGGTTGAGCTATGGCTTTAGCAAAATGTGCACTGGTGCCTTCGGGCAGCTCTGTCTCTTATATTGGAAGTGTTGAGAGTGTCGTACAAAATATCCAATCTCTTGATCGAAATTTGGACAAAAAATTTATCCCGTAGCAGACACTTTCATTGCAGTCATTGCGGGGTCGTTTGAATACACCATCTGCAATACCTTTCTTGTGTCTGAGTCTGGAATGACCACTCTACTGGCCCAGAGACTACAGTCTCTGTGTAAAAAAAGATATATAGGCATATGCGCCTCACCTCAGAATGTGTTAAAGCATGTTAAAGCTGTGTCGAAAATTGCAACGAGGGTTTCATGATCGGTTACGGTGACGAGTTTTTCTCCCGAGATATAGTGGTGGAAGCGTGTATCACCATACACCAGGGCGAGAACTTCTTTGACGCTTTTCGCGTAATTACGCTCATTTTTCCCCAGTGTTCGTTATGAGTAATCTTTCGGAACTTCCGCACCTTTACCGTTCGTGTGGGAAAGAGATCTGCCCATTCCAACACCCGACATCTCGTGATAGTACTAGCGGACACTGTGTCTCGTACTGAACTAGCAGTGCGTTGTAGCTGACACCTTTTAGCTTCCAAAATGATCACTCTTGCCCCTGCAACCACCCCCAGATTTTATCTTCATGTAGAAGGTGATGCAACAATTCCCAACTTTGGCTTTTCCTTCAAAAATATGCTGTAGAAGTTGACTAACTCCAATAAAGCCTGGCACTATTTTTTGTTCTTAGGACTCGGTGTGTTTTTAATTGCGATAACCTATTTTTGCTTGGGTGAACACAAGTAGTATCGATTTTGTCTCCAAAGCATTCGATACAAGTTTAAAAAATCACAATTCTCGTTGTTCACCAGCGAATGCCCGCCTTGTAAGCACTTCATAAATACTTCTCTTATTTCTTAGTGCTGTTTTGTCATTGAGCTTGAAATGACTATGTCATTGTGGTACATTGCTAACCCCCGTGTGCCAGTCAATCAACTCTCCACCACACGTCGAAATAATGCTGGCGCGACAGATATACCGAAAGTAAGCCAGCGAAATTTGTACAACCCCTTCGCAGTAATCATGGCTAGCACTTCTGTTGACTCATCATGCAGTACGAGCTGCTGATATCCATGAGCTAGATCAAATATTGTGAGCATTTAGCTTCATTTTAGCTTCGCAATTAACTTGGAGACAGTCGGTAACGGGTGCACGTTGCTCTTGAGAGCGTTGTTCATTATGCTGCGCTAATCACCGCACACTCGTAATACATATGTTTATCTTTGTTATCACGATATTGATGTGGCCCAAGTTAAGTACTGCGTTAACTATAGGACGTCTCGCTGTTCCAGGTGGTCTAACTTTATGGCCAAGCAACCTTTCAGGGCGAATGATACCACTCGACCATTTAAGCGCTTTGTCTGCACCTTCTTGAACTCAATTTGCATTGGGCCTCCCTTGAACACGGACGGGTCGCTAATGTTAATCAGTAGGAATCGCGCTGTGACGACTTCCTCGAAAATACTGACGTGTTTCATGCAGTGCAGCTCGATGCTTTGAGGTCAGATCAAATTTTGTCGAATCAAGCGTTTTTCTTGTTTTGCTACGATCATGATTGGTTCAGCTTAGGTAATTTTAAACATAACGCTTACCATTACCTTGCTAACAGTAGACAATTATTATATTGACCACGTTCAGAGCCTCGTGGATGTTTCCTCGACGTTCACCCGTCGGCCGTTAGGTTGTTCAAACGTTTCTTCACTTATGATCGAGCGAGACACTACAGAATTCATATGCATGGGTACTTCGTTCCACTCTATTTTCACTGCAAACAACACTTTTCCTTCAGCCTCATTTAACTCTTAATTCGGCATGTTTCTACTAGGTGCCCTCTCTTCTGGCAGCTGTAACAAACATACTCTTTCAATGTAGACATAAAAGGTGTGGGCTTACCGGTGCAACGTTGGCGACTTCTGCTGTGTGCGCGATTGTGAAGCTTGGTAGTCATAGCCTGAATTGCGCCTTCGAAGCCCTTTTCACTCTGCTGTACGGTGTCCGTACGTCTCGCTGTTGCTGCAGGGCTATTTCCTCTGGGACGACGGCTATGTCGTAGGCTCATTCCAACGTCAGGTTATGCTCCATCAATGAACGTTGTTGCCTATTCTCGCATGCTTTGGCACAGACAAACCTGTATCGAATCATAATGTCGAGTGATTGTTGCGTCGGCATTTTGGTCGCACTTGTAGAAGAGGAACCTGGCGGTGAGGCCTGATAGTTTCGGGTACATGTGAGCCTTGACAGCTTTGACTTTCACTGCAAAATCCGCAGCTGTTAGTCTCGCCGGCTTCATCACGGTGACGGTTAGGGAGTACGTTTTATCCCGGGTTGGGCAGAAACACTCAAAAATTTATTTGGAAATACAAATACTGGGATACACTAAAATAGTAGCTAAAATACTAATACTAAAATATATCTGTAAAAATGTATCGCGATACTTATCCAAAATACAATTAAAAAAGGCAAAAAGTCATTAGAAATACAAATACAGGAATACATTTCGAAGGGGGGGGGGGGCAGAAATACAAATACAGAAATACTAATACTGCAATACAGTTTTCAAATTTGTTCGAGACGCCAACTGAGATGAAGCTTGAAGTTTGACGTGGAAGTTTTCGCTCCCCCATAGCTTGGCACATTGCCTTGAAGGCAGTAAATTCGGACGACAAGGAGTCTTCGATGGGCTAAAAAAAATGTTCCATCAAGGACTGACCGCCGTCCCTTCCCTGACATCCTGTCTGTGCGACGAGGGATGCGAAAAGGCTTCGATAACTAAATACATTTTATGTCACCCTATATCCTATCAAAAATTCCCCACGCCCCTGTCAACATTGACGACATGATGTCACGATTTCCCCGCAGGGGGCACCTGTGAAAGCAGGTGTTTGGAGAGTGGCGTCTCCACAGACCCCGAGCCATGCGGGTTCGCCTGCCCACGTCTGGCTGTGCGTGGCTTTCCCGTGTCCGGGGAAAAGGGCATCCTGGTGGTTGAGCCGAGCCCGGGGTAGGTTTGGACCCTTCGGGGTCCCCCGGGCGAGGCAATACACCACTTCGGCCCCCGCTTCCCGTAGACGGGAGTCCTGGCTTGGCCCGACCAGGATGATTCAGTCAGTCGCCCTTTCTTCTACTATCCCCTCCCTTCTTTCTCCTTTCTCTGCTCCTCTCGTTTTCGTTCTCACCTTCTTTGGCGGCAAGGGCTAACCTTGGGTGGAGACAGATACCTTTCTCGAACCACACTTGGTTATAGTTACTTGGTAGCACTGGTAGTGTAGCATACCCAGCCAAGCCATACTTGCTATGGGGTGCTACCTACCCCCTTGTTGGGCTCGGTGGTGGGTGGTGCGCCACAGTTTCTGAACATCCTCCGCCTTTCATGGCTTCCGCAAACCCTAAACCCGGTTCGGGACGAACCTCTAAGCGGCAGCGTCCAGAAGCACAGACTATTGAAAAATGAAACTGTCGAAACATTTTCAAAGTTTTTTGTTATTCACTCGTATGACGCGCAAAAACCTGTAGCAAAGATGTCACCTTTTATTGTCGCCAAAGTGCTAGAAAACCTTGTTGGATTTTCTTACAAGGCCAAGAAACTGCACTCGGAAGAACTTCTTGTTGAAGTGAACACTAAAGAGCAAAGCGAAGCGCTTCTCAGACTGACCAACATTGTGGATGGAGGTGTCGGTGAGCCCTCACCGTACACTAAACACGGTCCGTGGTGTCCTGTCTGAAGAAGCCTTTCTTTACACCAGTGAAGATGAACTTCTTGAGGGACTAAAAATGCAGCTGTCGTCGATGTCAGACGTATAGTGTTCCGCAAGAATGGTGAAAATATCCCTTCAAAATATGTTATACTCACTTTTGAAAGACGGGCACTCCCGGAGACGGTCAAAGCCGGTTACCTCAACTGTCGCATCCGCCCATACATCCCCGACCCCCAGCGGTGTTTCCGTCGCCAACGCTTTGGCCATGGATCACGCAGCTGTCGTGGGAAGGAGACATGTGCCAGGTGTGGAAATGAGGGTCACGTGTCTGATGGTTGCGAGGCAGAGGCACACTGCGCCAATTGCAGAGGACCACATCCTGCCTACTACCGAAGCTGCCCCCTCTGGAAGCAAGAGAAGGACATCCTCGCAGTTAAGGTTAAAGAAAACCTGTCGTACGCAGATGCAAAAAAGCGCTTTTCCTTCCTTTCTAAGGGAGGTTATGCCGAGGTGGTGCGCAGGGGCCCTGCACCGCGCTCAGAGACAAAGGCCACTCAGGTCTCTCCTGAGATCTTGGTTGCCGACCCAAAGGCCCCATCCCCACAACAGAGGCAGCATGCTGCTCCCCTGGGCAAGGACGGGCCGGCGATAGCCGTGCCCGCCCTCCCTTTCAAGACGGTGGCAAGGGGTCAGCGGGCTCACCCTTCTCGCGGAGAGGGCACTCCAGCTGACTCCTCTGCTCAGGACAGGCCAGCACTGGCTGTACCTGTCAATACAGGCCACACTCCTATGGAGGAGAAAAAGCAAGTGCCTCAGTGTCTGGAGAGACAGCCAGGAACAAGGGAGCTGCATGGGTCGCATGCAGCTCCCTTGTCGGGAAAAGTGGAACAGATGGATGGGGTAGAACCCCTCCCCAGTTCATCAACCACCCTTCCACCCAATTCTGGTCGTGGCCGCGGATCGGGGCCTCGCGGCACGGACCCCCCTAGGCCGGCAGGCAAGTCTGTTTGCAAGGCTCAGGAAAACACTAGTGCTGCCTTGTCTGCCCCCTCATCGACTCCGGGTTCTGACCAGGACGAGATGGAGTGGCAGACTACTAAGAAACAAAAATTAAAAAAAAAACCGTAATTCCTCCGAAGTGAAACAACTGACTCACCTTTCCATGTGCTCCGGTTTTCGTCCCTAAAATGGCTTCAATACTCGTACAATAGAACTGCCGTGGCCTTCTAAGAAACCTGGACGATGTAGAGCATCTTCTGGAGGAGTACAAGCCAGGAGCGCTGTGCTTGCAAGAGACTCATTTGAGTCCCAGTCGCTCTAATTTTCTGAGACGTTACCAGGTTTTCCGGAGGGATCGCCCGGGCTCTGGCAATTCTTCTGGTGGAGTTGCGGTAGTCCTCCCGAGAGATGTTTCCTGCACAGAGGTTCCACTGTCCACACCACTTGAAGCAGTGGCAGTTCGGTTCATGCACCATAAAGCTCTGACAGTATGCTGTTTATATTTACCACCTTCTTTCACCTTGAAATGTTCAGATTTTAACTCGCTGTTAGACCAATTTCGAGAGCCTTTCCTTTTGATGGGCGATTTTAATTGTCACAGCCCTTTATGGGGGAGCACACGTCTGGATGTCAGAGGAAAAATTTTTGAGTCAGTTTTAACCACACGAAGTCTCTGTCTTTTTAATACGGGCCAGCCAACCTATTTTAGTCCATCATCTTTGTCATAAACTTCCATCGACCTTTCAATTGGTTCTGCTATTTTACTTCCAGATTTTTCCTGGAGTGTAGATTCCAATCCACGTGGAAGCGATAATTTTCCTACTCTTTTACCCTGTAGCGTAGCCCCTCCTTTACTTCATACACGCCCGCCTCGTTGGAAGCTTGACAAGGCTAATTGGGGCCTTTTTATGCAGGCATCGCTTCTAGCATATTCTCGTCTCGAAAGTCTCACAATTGACGAACTCAATCATCTTTCAACCGAACGCATTATCACAGCAGCCCAGTTGTCCATCCCGCAGACATCTCAATTTCTTCCTAGAAGGCCAAAGCCCTGGTGGAATCCGGAATGTGAAGAGACACGCAAGAAACAAAATTGGGTTTGGGGTATTCTGAGACCATAACCCACTAGAGATAACCTCATATCCTTTCGGAAAATGAGGGCCCGTGCACGCTACGTCCGAAGAAAAGCCAAGCGGGAAAGTTGGAAAGGCTATGCTTCCACTGTAAATAGCAGTACCTCACCTAAGGAGGTCTGGGATCGAATACACAAGATCAATGGTTCCTATCATGCATTTAAAATCCCCCTGCTTTTTAGGAATGGAACATGCCCAGACACACTCGAGGAACAAGCTGATATTTTTGGAAAATATTTGAAATCCCCTGAAAACCTTAGGAGGTGAAGAGGAAGAATATAATGCTACATTCAGCTTGCACGAGCTTCTCGCAGTTCTTCATAACACAAAGCCCTCAGCTCCTGGGCAGATGGTTTACATTATTCATTGCTACAGCATCTTCATCCTTCTACACTCGATGTCATTTTATATCTTTACAACCGCATATGGCAGGAGGGCTATTTCCCTTCATCTTGGAAGGTAGCACATGTCCTTCCACTTTTGAAGGCTGGTAAGGATGCTTCTTGTGTTTCCAGTTATAGGCCCATTGCTCTTACCAGCTGTCTCTGTAAGACACTGGAACGAATGATTAATCGTAGACTAATGTACTATTTGGAGCATGGTAAGGTACTCGACAAATTTCAGTGCGGCTATCGTTCATCAAGGTCTACAGTCGACCACTTCGTCCGTCTCGAAACTGTTGTTCGTGAGGCCTTTGCGCACGGGCAGCACTGCCTCTCCGTGTTCTTCGATCTTGAGAAAGCGTACGACACGGCTTGGCGCTTTGGCATTCTGAGGGACCGTCTGACCTCGGACTACGTGGTCGCATGCTTCGTGCAATTCAGAGCTATTTAGACAGGCGCACCTTTCGAGTTCAGCTGGGAAACACACTCTCCCGTGAATTTCTGCAGGAAAATGGAGTGCCACAGGGGGGAGTGCTAAGTGTCACCTTGTTTATAGTTAAAATGAACTCAATTGCTTCAGTAATCCCTCCGTCGGTTCAGTACTCTCTTTACGTCGATGACTTACAAATTTCAGTTTCCTCCTGTAACCTCTCAGTCTGTGAACGCAGGTTTCAGCTAGGCATCAACAGGCTTACTAAGTGGGCTGACAGTAATGGGTTCAACTTCTCTCCTGAGAAGACTGCATGTGTTTGCTTCAGCCGCGAACGTGGAATCCTTCTTGAACCATCCCTAACAATCTACAATAGTAATGTTAGTGTCCAACCTCAGCACAAATCTTTGAGTCTTACGTTTGATAGTAAACTGAATTTTATTGCTGATGCAAAAAGCCTGAAATTGAGAAATCACAAATCTCTCAATATCCTTAAATTTCTCTCGCACCGGTCTTAGGGCTCAGATCGATTGTGCCTCCTGCGGATCTATCGCTCTTTGGTACGCTCCCGACTAGACTATGGTTGCTTTGTTTATGGGTCTGCCAGACAGTCTGTTCTCAAGATGTTGGATCCCATTCATCATCTTGGGCTTCGGTTGGCTACAGGTGCGTTTCGTACATCCCCTGTGCTCAGTCTATATGCAGAGGCTAACGAGTGCTGCCTCGAATGACGTAGATTCGCATTGGGCATGATGTACTCAGTTCGCATCCGGTCTGTCCTCCAGCACCCTACTCGAGAAGTTGTTCAAGAAACACGCTCAGAACGACTGTTTCTTGCAAATCCTAGCGTGATCCCTCCGTTCAGTATGCGACTGAAGACCTTGGCCGAGTCTGTCGGATTGGATGTGGCATCCCAGGAAGTAAAATTTCCTGGCATCATAGCACCTTGGGAGCACCCTGACATACACTGCAACCTGTCTCTTGCACAGTATAACAAGAAAAACACTCCAAGTGCTGTGCTTCTGCAAGAATTTTATGAACTGGTTCAATTGTATGAAGATCATACAAAGTTCTATACAGATGGTACAAAATCTGAGACCTTTGTTGGCTGCTCTGTCATTGGCTCTTCAGTGGAAGTTGTAAGGCGGATAAACACTGCCGCTACCATTTTGACAGCGGAGCTGTATGGCCTCCTGCTGGATACGGAACACATAGCCCGCCACAGGATACCGCTGGCAGTAGTTTTCACTGACTCTCTCAGTGCCTTGCGAGCCATCTCTTCACTGCTGCCTACAAGGAACTCCCTTGTTGTTGAAGTTCAGAAGAAAGTTATTGTGGCAGCTAGAAAGCATTGCACCATTGTCTTTTGCTGGATTCCCAGCCATGTTGGTATCCCAGGCAATGAGGCGGCCGACCGTGCTGCTCGCACATGCGTCAGCAGGGAGGTAGACATAAAAGGGATCCCTTACGTGAACTACCGCTCTTCTGTAAGGTCTCGCATACAATCCCAATGGCAAACCGAGTGGAATGAAGAGATCTACAATAAGCTGCATCTCATTAAGCCAAACCTGGGTGAATGGGCAAGCGCCCGACACCGAGAACGGTTTTATGAAGTAATACTGTGTCGCTTGCGCATTGGCCACACGCATCTGACTCATGGCTACTTGCTCCGTGGGGAGGATGCCCCTTTGTGTAAAAAATGCGATAAACCCCTAAGTGTTCTCCATTTTTTAATTGAGTGCCCTTTCTACGAACGGGAACGCCAATCTCAATTTGCACAGTTGTACAGAAATCAGACTCCCTTACACCCAATGTGGTTCTTGGGTGATGAACCATTCGTGGCTTACAAGCAGGTTTTCAAGTTTTTAGATTCTATTGGTCTTCTACATCAATTGTGAATTTCAGTTTCTTACTCATGCCCATTGTTGTTTGTGATTTAATCCAGTATTATGTCTCATTCCTTTATTTTTAACCCTGACCACTACAGTCCTTTCTTCTCGCTTACCCTCAATGCAATAGTTTCCTTCTTTGGCGCTCTTTGGCCTCAGCAGCCCTTGCGCCATAAAACTCCAATCCAATCTAATGTCACGATGAAATTAATTGGTATTCTTTATCTGTAGGTTTGGTCTTGAACAAGAAACTTTACCACACTGATGTATTAAAAAAACACATACTTTCGTTTTGGGTTACCTTGTTAAAGATCGTGCAGGCAGTGCCATTTGGAATTTTTGAGAATAGCGGACCATCATCCTGGAACAGATGTAAACGATACGGTGGCATCCCTGTTCTGAAGGTCCTTCCGGCCGACCCTTCGCCACCGACGCATGAATTGCAGTCCGCAAGTTTCGCCTAGCATCATCCAAACAAGGAATTTGTGGATTGCGACCTGATATTGCCGGCACAGGTGCGAGCTCTCCGAGGAACTGCTCGCTCGAGACGAGTCGTAGGTGTACGAAATCTCGGTTGGCACAGCGAGGTTACGTCTGGTCCCCTTCCTAGATTTGAATCAGATTTGAATCACCAGAGCGGCGAGTCACGTACAGGTCGGCTGATGACGCACCCTGAGCCGTGCAATGTTACGGGCGCAGCCGCATACGCATTCGAATATGTGTTGAACTTTACTGAGTGAGTCATCCTACTATTTCAAGTCAACCACCGCCAGGCTCGTGCCGCAACGGACTGTGACTCAGCTTTGCCGACTGGGTGTACTGTGTATGCTAAGGCAAGAGAGACGGTTAGCAGCGGGCGTTGGATGCCAGCAATCAATGACTCAAGAGATCCCTACCTAAGGACCTGCGGCAGAAGATGCTCCGGCTCTACTTTTGGCTCGCCACCTGGTTCGAGTCCCCGACTACGCAACACTTCTCAGAGGGGAGACGAGGACGCATAAAAAAATAGCTTGGAAAATTGGAAGGAACCTGGGTCAGCATAGTGACAATGCCCCAGCAACTCCTTTACCCTGCTGCCTTCAGAAGTAAAAACAAAAAGCGCTCGGGCTTGTTTTTTTTTTTTTTCGGAGGGGGGGTGGGGGAGTATTTCTCAAGGAATGGAACGAAATACATTTCATCCCGATTGTATCGCGATACAAAGAACCAGTCTTAATATATTTCGATACAGAAGTAACGATACTATCGAAAAAAATATATCGCGATACAGAAATACAGATACGAAATGTATTTCTAAAATACTATCGCGATATATTTGTATCGCGATACTGCCCAATCCTGGTTTCTTCTTCGCAGCGGTTTAGCAGGACGGCACGTTTCTGATCAGCTGTAGTCAGACTGGTTGCTACGCAGTACATTTCGAGTTATTCCACGTGATCGTCACAAGAAGCGTTGGCACTGAGACGATACTCGTTGATACCGCTCACCGCCATCCTCGGCTGCGGCAATAGCTGGCTTCACTCGGGTGTGCTTGCTTCGTTGCCAAATGTGCTACTTAGTCGGGCAGAGTCTGAGCGACTAACGCTCAAAGTTGCTTATTCGTTCAGTCTATATCTTCAGTTGGGTCGCCACGCCAGCCTGACTCGCAAAAACATGACCGGGCACTAGAACATAAATGTCTATGTTACTGCGTCACCTTGAAATATATCAGTTACATTGATAATAATCAGATTATACGGAACTATATACAGTACTAAAAATAGACCTTTTTATATTTAAATAGATGTATACCATATAAGTGCGTCACGCCACAGTTCAGCTATGACTTGTGTTCTTGGTGTTTATCATGACGCAAATTTTGTACGGAGTCGCATCTTTTTGTCAAGGTCGATGTAATTCTGCAAGACATACACAATCAATCGATACCCATAGAAATCTTCAAAATGTAAGTCAATTTTTGTTCAAAACGTCTAAGCCTAAGTTGTTTCTTTTTGTGTGTGTGTGTGTGTGTCTGAATTCGTTTAAGAGTGCATCTCGAAGAAACTTAAAAGAATTCATGGCCAAAGCAAAGGGACTCAGATACTTTTGCATACATTTCCAGTCGTATGTTTCTCTTTGTTTGAATACACCATTCCGGTCGATAAGTAACATTATATCTCAACTTCGACGACCACACATGTTTTGTACTTATCGGAGCCGCTTGCGAGAATCATGTTAATATTTCACAGGTTTATGGACTCTAAAAAAATTTAAAACGAACTATAAAAACAGAAGCTTAGTTGTCGCGACGTTTAAATCTCGCTTCTTGTGGTAGCCAGAGTGTCGACCCGGAACCGAAGCGTTTTTCCAAATCGAACCGGAAACGAACCGAACTGAAAACATCGCCGCCATTTTAATAATGAGCCAGAACTGAAAAAGTGCGGTAACCGTTGGAAAAGCTTGTCTTTTTTTTTCTTAACTCAACGGACAGAAAATGTGAAATTACATGATTGTCGGCGGTACTTGTATATCTATCCGAAAATTGCGATATAGTAAGTACAATAAATTTCAATGGTTAGATTTCAGGACGGGTTTTATTACAACTCTGATGTAATGTTGAACGTCAGGTATCACGTGTTTAAATACGGTGTAGTCACAATACGCCACGACGTCAAATCGACGCATAGCTTTACGCCATGACATCAATGTACACCGGGACTTTTCCGCAAACGTTACTAGATATAATAACGTTGTTGACAATGTGACATCACGTGGCACCACAACGTAGCTTTGAATGTCAAGATACCATGACGTACTCGATTGTCGTGCGACTGAACCCTCGACCAACTGCAGCATCGGCAAACATTCGAGAGTGGGTCGTATTCAATCAAAGGTGAATTTAGGCAAGCACTAGCACATCTTATACGACTTGATATCTGCGGCTGCTCACGTTTGTAGCTGCAGAGCGTGTGGACAATAATATTCTGGTATTCTGCTTGATGTGTCCGTGGTCCTCTTTGATGACTTTTCTCCAGCCAGATAGAAAACGTGTGCCACAAGGCCCAAGACAGAAAGTAATTGAATCCGGTCGATAAGCAGTTTGAAGCACACTGCCCATACGTCAAGCGACCGCGCATTGCTTCAGATCGGAACGCGCTAATGTTCTATGAAATATTATTATGAAGATTCATGAATGTGCTAATAATTTTACACTTTGTTAAAAAAAAAGAAAAAACATAATTTTGATTTCTTAGTCTGGTATCGTAATTCAAATTACTAGCGCAGCTGTTTTTTTCTAATTTCAAGTGTAAACCAAATTGGTAAGTAATGTTGCAAGTAGTGGGCTCTTCTAATACGAATAGGTTGGTCAGATTAGGGCGCATTTGATATTCATAAATTTCTGCAAGGTCTCTTAGCAGAGAATCGACTGATTCCGTAAACCACTTTTAAGTAGTGGCAAAACTTATCGGTGGCATACTTTGCTACCGTGCATTAACTAACCATGGTTTCCGTGAAATCTAAAGCTTGTTAGAATCAATTCAACCCGCTCAGCCGAAAGAAAGGACTTGCGAGTCATACATAGAACATTTGAAATCAATTTACCCGCTACATATCGTAGAGTCTTAATTAATCAATAGCATATTAACATACACCTGTATGTACACCAGGGTTGCGAGGCGTGCTCGAAGCGCGATACGTACCACAATACATGAAGTACGCAAAAAATGTAGGGAGTATATTCACCAAAAACCATTTTATACACATTATTAGATCTAGCTAGCCTCACCGTCTGCCAAAATATATTTATATTTTTTTTCATACGTGGAATTCGTTTCCACGCACGCTCAACAATGATTTCACCAAGTCTGAATGGCACACAATAAATACGAGATAGTTCTAAACGTGTGCTGCATGTCCAAAGACTGTGTTTGGTTTTGCAGCAGTCTCTTATACACAAGTTTGTCTGAAATAAAAATCTATTATTATTATTAATATTAATATTATTATTAATATTATTATTGGAAGTCTCGTGGTTCGGAAGGCCATTTCGCCGCTGTGAAATATTTGCCTCGTCTCTCTATGGCTTCTTCGAATTGAGGCTCCTGGCGACAATCTTCCATCTACACCAGGTGGGGAGATCGTCTGCTCAGTCGACTCAGTCGACTGCAAGTCCACCGTTATTTTGGCGATGGTTGGTCTCATCCTGGCGAGACCACTGGCGGACTAAAGCACATACGCCTCTCCGCTGAATGCATCTTCAACCAGACTTCTACGCGTCATCATCGGCGCCTTCATCACTGTTTGTGTTGTGGTCTCCGCATGCGTAGTTGTGTGCCTTCAGGTTTCTTCCGGTGAGCCCGTACTTTCGTATTCCACCCTTTGCATCTTCTTCCTCTTCGCTGTCTCTTGTGAACTGGGTCTCCCGTTCTTCATTATGTCCCCACCTCCTGCCTGCGGTGTGTGTGGCGTGTGCGTGCCGACGGATGGTAGATGTGTGAAGTGCATGGAGTGCAATAGTTCCCTTCACTCGGGTCAATGTGCCGGGATTGCCGAGGCTACCTTTACGACGATGGGAGCAGCCAAACGAGAAAAGTGGCGCTGCAAGACCTGTCGTAGCAGGGACAACCGCACGGGCGCTGGAAACGTGGAGGCTACATCTCCAGGATGAACCTCACTCTTTCTCCGCCCAGCTAACATCCGTCAACGAAAAGCTAGACGTGCTGCTGTCGTTAAACAGAGCGTTGATTAGCTTCTCACGCTTCCAGCGAAGGCCGATGCCTTGTTGGCCTTAAAACCCACCGTTGAGTTGCTGCGGACAACCGTCCAAGAGGTCCAGGATTCTGTTGTCTTCCTGAGTGCTCACTACGACTCGGTTCTCACTAAAATCACTGCGCAAAACAAGTAAAAGCCGTTTACAACTCCCTGTAACGCCGAATTGGAGCGCAGCTCTTGAGGAGGAGGAGGGAAGGGTACTGAGCGGAGGGTAGACACCTCCTCCTCCTCCTCCTTCTCCTCCTCCTCCCCTTATTCTTTAATATGCTGCGGGGGGTCACCTGACCTCGGGGGGAGGGGGTCACGTGACCTCGGGGGGGGGGGGGTCACGAGACCTCGGGGAGGGGGGCCACGTGACTGGGGGCCGCGTGATCTCGGGGGGTCACGAGACCGTGGGGGTCGCGAGACCGTGGGGGTCACGTGACCTTGGGAGGATCACGTGACCTTGGGGGTCACGAGACCATGGGGGTCACGTGACCTGGGGGTCACGTGACCGGGGAGTCACGTGACTTGGGGGTCACGTGACCTCGGGGGTCACGTGACCTTGGGGTGACCTTAAGAAGGGTCACGTGACCTTGGGGTGACCTTGGTTACGCCGACGGCGGCGGCGACGCCGACGCCGCTCAAGCTGGAAACGGGCCCCTAAGAGGCGCTCTAAAAAAAGTAACCAAGGACCTTGGGGCGGAAGTCCAGTCAGTCCAGAACACGGTAAAGGAGTACGCAAATGCTATTCACCTGCTTCAAGCAGAACTGAATGACGCCAAGCAACAACATCGCCTACCTAACATGGAAATTCAGGGCATGCCTTCCACGCCAAAAGAAAACCTGAACATGGTTCTCTGTGACTTAGCCTCTAACATCGGCCTGTCACAGTTTACGCCATCGGATGTTCTGTCCGTCCACCGTCTACCCCCGAAGAAGGCAGACAAACCAAACACTGCTCGATTGATACTGGTCAGGCTTGCGTCCGTTGCCCTCAAGGAGCAATGGATGAGATGCCGTGGACGACTAAGAGAGCTCAGCAACGTCGGCAGTCAGCCCAAGCTAATCTTTAATGACAATCTCACTCGTTCCAACCGTGAGCTTTTCTGGATGGCAAGGAACAAGGGAGAAGAAATTCATTACAAGTATATATGGGTAAAACATGCAAACATCTATGCAAGAAAGAGTGAAGGCTCACCTCTCCTACGGATCAACTCCGTAGGAGATATTGCAAAAATCGTATAAGCTATGAGAGCCACCTTTTCCCAATGTAATAATTTTTCGTCTTTTCAAACCTTGCTAGATAAACCAAAAGGTGCGACTTTTACTTGTTTGCATGTTAATATCCGGAGCCTTTGAGAATATTGGGATCATTTTCTCATTATGGTACAAAATATTATGTTTCATGGCGATGCATTTATACTTACGGAAATTATTGTCTCAGACTCTATGCTTTATCAATTCACTCTCAAAGACTACAACAACTTTTGTTTCACGCGTTCAAACCGTAGTGGCGGAGGCATAGCGGTTTTTGTACATCAAATGTGGCAAGTTTCTCCCCTCAATCTAGATTTTTATCACGGCGAAAATTTATCCATCAAATTTGACAACTCCACCTTCTCACTTGCTCTGTTATGTTTCTACAGGCCTCCTTCAGAAAATGTCCGAACTTTTTTGAATGAGCTGCAGGCAACTCTTTCCACATTATCTTCTATATAGCAACTTTGTTTGGTGGGCGACTTTAATATAGACACAACGAACGCAGCCAATTCCATCGTATGCGACTATCTTAATATTTTGTCGAACTTTGGCTTAGAATGCGTTGTTGATGCTCCAACCCGAGAAGAAATTTTAGGGACAAAGTTAGTCACTTCCTGCATTGACCATACGAGCATCAGGTGTCTCTGTGGAATCTGCTGTAATTCAGGAAAAATTAGCAGATCACTACTTCGTGGGGTGTCAACCAACATACACAGTGGCGTCAAACTCTAAATGCGAAAGTTCAAGACAAGCCCAAATTATTGATAATGTTGCTTTCCACAAGTCAGTTGCCTCTCATGACTGGCAGGCCTTTTTAGGTACAGTTAATAACGCTGAGTTATACTCAAGTTTCGTTCAAGTTTTTCGTTCGCGTACTGTCGCTGCCAGTAGAACCGTTACTTTGAAAAAGCGACGATCTCATCATCAATGGCTAGACAGTAATATACTTAAGATAATTAAAGAGAAAGAGGTCCTCTGGATTCGGTGTCGCCGATCTCCAAACAACAAAGATTTACAAAATGAATTCAAGCAGTTAAGAAATGAAGTAAACTCTGTCATTCGTTCTGCCAAGAAACAGTTTTTTTTAAATCACAATTCGAAAAATTCAGATTTAGTTCAGTCAAAACATGGTCACTGATTAATCAATTCCGAGGAACTGGTTTTGGAAATTCTATTGACCAAACCCTCGAACGAAATTTCGGGTCACTTACCTCGGATTTAGCAGACGACTTTAACGACTTCTTTGCTAAATACCCTGGCGTGCAAAGAACGCCTGCTGTGAACTCATGCACACTAAAGGGTGCATTTTTGGTGTCAGCTTTCCTTCCTTGCTTGGACGAGAAGGATCTGCACTCCCTTTTATTTAGTTTCAAAGCCAGCGAATCTCCCGGTATTGATGGTATTCGAGCGTATGATATTCAGAAAAATTTCACATATATTAAGAACGTTGTTGCCACTATGCTGAACGGCTTCATTACGTCTGGCACCATACCTAATAAGCTCAAGGCTGCTATTGTGCGGCCACCTTTCAAAGGAGGAGAACGATCCGATGTTGCAAATTATCAACCCATTTTGATTCTACCTATTTTAGGACAAATTCTCGAGAAACACCTCTTTCTGACGATGAACAGTTTTTTTAGATAAGAACGAAATATTTTCATCTACTCAGTACGGAATCATTACTGGGAAAGGCACGCAACCGGCCCTTGATGATTTTTCTGATTACATATATTCAACATTCGAAAGTAATATGTTTGCATGTGCTCTTTTTCTTGATGTGGCCAAGGCTTTCGATACTGTCTGCCATCAGTTGCTCCTAGCAAAATTATATCGCCTTGGTTTTCGTGGCCCGTTTTATTCTTTGCTGGAAATCTTTCTATCTAAAAGGTTCCAGTTTGTCCTAATTGGAAACTTTAAGAGTTCTCCGCTTTCATTACTGGCGGGAGTGCCTCAAGGTTCTGTTCTTTCTCCTCTACTTTTCAATATTTTTGTGAACGACATGGCCCAGGTTATCAACGGGTGTAAAATTCACCAATATGCCGATGACACTCTCCTTGTGTCACGTCATATTCATTTCTCTGACTCACTCCACACACTCGAAATAAACGCCTCTCATATAATGGATTGGTTCGGCAATAATCTCCTAGACATAAACCGCTCTAAAACAAAGCTGGTGTGTTTTCACAACCCTCTTAAAAGACGTCAGGCACAAGTAAAGTTTTTGCTTCACCCTTCCAGTTGTGCTCAATGCAATTGTGTTTCGATCCAGTCTGTCGATCACGTAAAATACTTAGGTGTAGATTTCGACTTTGATATGACTTGGAACACACATATGTCCTATATTTGTAGCAAATTACGGATTGTGTCTTGTATCCTTTATAATACTAAATTATTTATGCCAGTCGGTATCAAAATAATAATCGTCCATGCTCTTGTTTACAGTATCCTTCGGTAGGGTGTTACGGTGTTTGGCAACTGTTCGGGTCGTTGGCAGTCCAAAGTTAATCCCTATTGAAAGGAATCCTGACAAGCGTTGCATATGATTCGAATTTTTCCAGCAACAGTGACATTTTTCGAAGTCTTCAATTGCCTAATTTGTGTTCTCTTTTTGTACAAAGAGTACTGCTCCCTAGCTTTTGGAAAAATGAGTTTAAAACACCATTTCAGTCTCCCCGAATACCTCGTCGCGTTCCTCGTTTTGTAGTGCCAATTTGTTCGACCAGGTACGGGAAATGCACTCGGGATTAATACGTTCCGTGTTTGTTCAACGCCCTCCCTGACACTTTCATTGACATTACATCACTGAAACAACTGAAGAAAGAACTCAAGTGCATTAACTTTGATTTCATATAGCATCTCTTTGCTATGTCTGCATGCTTCGAGCTTGAACTGTAATTAGCTAAGTTAATTTTAACTTAGTTTCGCCTTTTGTTTATTTTTTCTCCCCTCTTACTTCGTTTTCGCTTCACGCTTTTTGTGTGTTTTTTTTTCTAAGTGCTTTTTTCTTCCTCTTCCGTGTTTCCTTTTTTTATCTTTTAACGCTTTTCACTTTTTTTTCTTGATGCTTTTTTCTTCTTCATGCTTTTTTTGTGTTTTATAGTTCGACTTTCTGTCTTTCATTGTGGAATCATGATAATCGTCTTTTGAATTTTTTTTATGGGCGTCATCATACAAGCCCTTGCAAGCTTTGATATGCTCGTATCTAGTATTTGAATTTCAATTTGTGTGAAATAAATAAATATATTATTATTATTATTATTATTATTTTTGATGCCCGTATCCAGTACATGAATTCCAATTTCTGTGAAATAAATATATTATTATTATTATTATTATTATTATTATATAGAGGATAAAAGAAGAAGAAGTGTCCGAAGGCAGTCGCTCTTTTTTTATCGTTCTTCATATTTCCAGTATTATTCATATTATTTCAACCTGATGTGCTACCGGCGAACTGTTCGTGGCCCAAGTCGGGCCTTGGAGTCGCCTCGGGCTTAAGACGGCGTCTATTTGCCGTCTTGACTGCGAGTTCGCCGCCTTGAAGATCGCGACTGCGGCCCCATCCACCTCCATCGGTGTCCATCGATCATGCAGCCAGAGGTCGTCGTCTCATCTTACCATCGACGTCCAGCGACCGTCTGAGACTTGATGGCGATTCAGCGACCATCCAGTCCTTTGCGGAAACCGACTATCAACGCACTGTGAGACCTGCCTTTCCCGGTGACCGTACAAGGCTGTCGTCGAATCACTGTTTTGCCGGTGTAGCTTGTCTCTTCAGCTGGCGGCGGGCATACCCCCTGGCCGCTGTAAGGTCTTCCGGCCTTGTTCAGCGGAATCGCCACCATCAGCACCGTCCTTGGTGTGTGCTGTGTGTTGGCTGCTTTTCCTCTGCTAAATCGTCCCCATCTACCACCGCTCGAGCACCGGCAAAGTGTATGCCTCTGCCAGGTTTTTACCAGTGATTACGCTTGAACGCTTCGAACACCGACCTAACCAGATGTTTGACAGCCCGACTTGCGTTCCACAATGCACGCGCATATCAGCTTTGTTTCGCGCTTAGCAAGTGAGCATACTGTTCAATCTTTTAGTGTATGACTCGCAAACGTCGATCTGCATTTTCCTATATTTATAGCTTCTTTCACCTCTTCCGTTTTGCCATGGCCTCCGCTAACTGTTCCAAGTGCCACGAGCCTTTACCTGTTGATGGGAGATACCTGATTTGCGCGAGTTGTGAAAGCAGCTACCACCTCGGAAAGTCATGTGCCGGTGTTGCTGCGAGCACATTTAACTCCATGAGTTCAGCGAAACGAGAACAGTGGCTCTGCCATCTGTGCCGCACCTCTGTGACTACGTCGACAGGAGGAAGCTTGGAAGCGGATTCGCATATAGAGTCCGCGTCATTTGCAGCCCAGTTAGCCGAAGTAAACAAGAAAATCGACTTGCTTCTCTCTCTCAAGAGTAGCGTGGATTCGCTCGCCCAGCTTCCGGCAAAAGTCGATGAGCTGCTCACCGTTAAATCTGCGGTTGATGCCATGGAACAATCTGTCAATGAGGTGCTTAAGTCAGTAGCCTTCTGTTCAGCTCAGTATGACACTCTGCTCAAACAAGTGGCTGAGCAGGATGCTACTGTTTCGGAGTTACAGACCGAGGTGAATTCTTTAAAGTCCTCCATGTCAATCCAATCAGAGGAGATCCAACGACTCAGGTCTGAGCTCAACAACTCCGAGCAATTTAGTCGTCGATCTAACCTTGAGATCCATGGCCTTCCCTGCAGACCCAATGAAGATCTTTCGGTTGAGCTTGATGATATAGCACAAAAACTCGGCATTTCCGACTTCCATCCTTCAGAGGTTGAGGCCGTTCATCGCCTGCCCTCTTCGCGTGATACAATTCCCATTACGTTGGTCAGGTTTCGCTCTGCGCGTGCTAGGGACCGCTGGTTGAGGTTGCGTAGCTCACAGGGTACTCTCGCCCGCGAACGAAAACTCCCGGAACTCTTTTTTAACGAGAACTTGACACAGACGAACAAGGAGCTCTTTTGGAAAGCCCGGGCGAAAGGCAAAGTAAAACGATATCAATATGTCTGGGTTAAAAACGCAAAGATCTACGCAAAAAAAGCAGAGGGAGCCCCACTCATTCACATTACTTGTGTCAATGACTTAGAGCTCATTGCCTAGAAACCATGAACTTCACATTTTTTGACTGCGATGATTTCAATTCAATCTTGTGTAATTTTGACTCCTCAACTAGCGGTTTCACCATTTTTCACACTAATATTCGTAGTGCTAGGAAGTACTGGGAGCAATTTGGTCTTATAGCCAGTTCCCTGTACGATCTTGTCGACGTGTGGGTTTTAACGGAGATAAATGTACCAGCTGCTTCTGTTGATCAATCCTCAATACCTGGTTATCAGCAATTCTTCCATACTCGCTCTGACAGGACAGGTGGAGGTATTGGGATTTTTGTCAAATATTCATGGGGAACAGAACAGTTAAAAAATACTTTCGTACATGCAGAGTCTGTCACTTTCAAAATTTTCAACTCAGTATACTCTATTGCATTAGTCGCCTGCTATCGCCCTCCATCAGAAAGCGCCTCGTCTTTTTTAGTTGAACTGAGAGCTTGCTTGACTGACCTTCAGGCCGAGGAACAACTTTGCGTAGTCGGCGACATGAACCTTTACACTTTGAAACCCACAAAGTCAACCGTATGTGACTACTTGAATCTGCTCTCAGAATTTGGTCTCAACTGTACAATTCAAGCACCTACCAGAGAGGAAACTTTGAATGAACGCCTTGTTTCTGCTTGTCTAGACCACATGAATATACGCACTCACGGCCTTTCAGTTAAGTCTGCTGTCATTTCGCAGAAACTCGCAGATCACTACTTTACCGCAGTTCAACTGGTTTCCGATACGCCTCTAAGACACGCCTGTCCGGAAACAAGACTTATAGAGGTTGTCGATCGGAAATTATTCGACAAATTAATCTCTTCTTATGACTGGGGACCTTTACTAACATATTCAAATCAAGAACTCTACACGAAGTTTATTAATCTTTGGCAGACTTTTACAAGATGCAGTAAAAAAATAATTACTATCAGAAAGAGGCGTGCGGAACATATATGGTTGAATAATGACATTATTGCCGCGATTAAGTATAAAGAGATATTGTGGACGCGTTGTCGTCGCTCTCCCGATAACATAGACCTGCGGAATGAATTCCGAAGTGAGCGCAACAAAGTCACTGCATTAATTCGCTCCGCTAAACGTAACTTTATTAAACAGAAGTTAATAGATTCCCGTTATGATTCCCGTGTAACTTGGTCTGTTGTAAACGATTTACGAGGAGGCCACAGCGCGAAACATTCTGTCGACGAGACGATCACCAGATATTTTCCTTGTAACAAACAGTCCACGGCAAATGCGTTTAATGTACATTTTGGGAAAACTTCAAATGTTTCACGTGATAGTGAAGTTTGTCTCTCAAAATCAGCTCCGGTGAATGTAGCGTCTGCCTTCCTTCCTGAAATTACAGAGCAAGGTCTACATAGTATGTTGCTTAGTTTGAAGCCGGGTTTGTCTCCTGGAATCGATAACGTCCGGATGGCTGATTTGCGGAGAAATTATGCACCATTGAGGCATGTGATACTAAATATGTTAAACGGCTTTATAACGTCAGGTAATATTCCAGAAGATCTCAAAACAGCCATTGTCAGGCCTTTATACAAAAATGGGGATCATAGTAGCATCGAAAGCTACCGTCCTATATCTATCTTGCCTTCACTGGCGAAACTTTTAGAAAAACACATTTTCCAGACAATGTCAGCGTTCTTAGAAGAATTTAACCTTATGTCTCCCCAACAGTACGGTTTTGTTATGGGTAAAGGCACCCAACTCTTACTTGGAGACTTTTCCGATGTTCTTCATAATGCATTTGACCATAATCTTTTCACGTGTGCACTCTTTCTAGATATTTCTAAAGCTTTCGACTCAGTCTCACATAAGGTACTTTTAAATAAGCTCTTCAGCCTCGGCTTCAGAGGCCCTTTTTACAGACTGCTAGAAAACTTTCTGTCAAGTCGTACACAGCTCGTTTCAATATGCGGAGCTCGGAGTTTGAAAATGTCCCTAAAGGCTGGTGTTCCACAGGGCTCGATACTATCGCCTCTTCTTTTTAACATCTATGTCAATGATCTTCCGAAGGCGGTCAACTTCTGCACAGTATTTCAATACGCAGACGATACTGTCCTGTTGTCGAGTCATGTACGATACCATGAGGCTGTTGAGCTACTCCAATCAGATGTATTACGGCTCATGAACTGGTTTTCAGCAAATGTAATTAGAGTAAACGCGAAGAAAACACAACTAGTGTGCTTTCGTAGTCCACTAAAACAAGTTCTTTTAGACAAACCAATTTTTCTTCACACGTCAGACTGTGTTTCTTGCGAATGTGCGCCTATTGTTTATGTGAACTGTACGAAATATCTGGGACTTTATTTTGATTGCGACCTGTCATGGAACTCTCACTTCTTCTATATTTTCAAAAAAATACGAGCCGCTTCGTGCACCTTATATAATCTTCGCATACTTCTTCCCATCACAACAAAAAGACTTCTGACGCACGTCCTTGTTTATAGTATTCTCCGTTACGGAATAACTTTATTCGGACAGTGTACAGCCTTATTAGAATCTAAAGTGAACTCCTTACTAAATGGCATCCTGCGTAGTGTAGCTTACGGTTCTACTTTCCAAAGATCTGTTAACCTCTTTAATGACCTCTCGCTACCAACTTTTAAATCACTATTTTTGGAAACAGTAGTGCTGAGGCACTACTGGGATAACACATTTAAGACCCCCAACACTGTCTGCCGTGCCCTTCGAGACGTGAGAACATATCAAACGCCACGCATCAAAACACATTTTGGAAAATGCGTTCGCCTATATTATGTATCCCATATTTTTAACAACCTCCCTTCTGTGCTACTCGACGTAAGTTCTCGAGGAGCTTTGAAACGTAGATTGAAGACTCTCTGCCTAGACGTCATTTTTTAAAGTGCCGATTAATTTTTTTGTTTTCACTTTGTTTTCTACTTGATGTGATTTCTGTGCGCTGTGCACTACTCCCCTGTTTGTATATATTTCTCTCTGTCACGCGTTCTAGATCTCTGAAGGGTTTATACTAACTTGCTTTGAGTGTGCCTTAAGTAATTCGTAAGGAACTAGTCCTACAAGCATTTAGGGCTTTGACGGTTCTGATATGTGTATATAGTTCCATTTGAAGCACCTGCATTAAATATTATTATTATTATTATTATTATTATTATTATTATTATTATTATTATTATTTACTTCCTTCGTGCTGAGATTTTATCTCACTTTTAATGCTTAAATTAAGTGGTGGTCTTCGCCGAGTTTGTTCCATCCGCTCAAGGTAAAAAGGTCATCTGGGCTGATCGCTCGATCATCTATTTCGGCATCAGATTTCATCTCTGCAAGCCTAGCTTCCCCGAGCGACGAAGACTCGTGACCGCCCCATACTGGCACTCCATACTTCTCTGACGACCCTCCCTTTCCACGCTTTACGTCCGCCACCACTGCTCCGGTTTTTGATGCTGCGTCTTCTGACCAACACAGTAAGCTCGACAGCTGCCTTGCTCAACAAGCCCTTGACCCGGGTCAACTGGCCATCGCAGTGAGCCCAACATCTGCCTACCGCAACAAACCCTTTTACCCAGATTACTTTGGGACACACTGATCTTGTTGGGTCTTGACGGTTGGTCGCGTGTTAAGCTTTAGCTGTGTTTCACTTTTGCGGGTGAGCCTGGAACTGTTTATTTTTCTCGCATTCTGTTTGGTTCTAATTTATCGTTTATACCCTCAACTTCTTCTTCGTCGTGAACTGCGTACCATGCCTACACCGGAGCCCTGTGCTGTCTGTTCTGGCTCTCTGCCAACTGACGGTCGTTTTATGAAATGTGTTGACTGTTCAAAAGCCTACCACTTGGGAAAGAAGTGTTCGGGAGTGTCTGATGGTACATTCAAAGGGATGAGCGCTTCTAAACTAGAGAAATGGCGCTGTCTCGCCTGTCGTGGAGAGCTGCCCAGGTCCGACACTGAAGTCGAGCTTTCACCCTCTCAAGACGACCCCAGTTCTTTCGTTTCGCAACTCTCGAGTGTGAATCAAAAGCTCGATCTTCTTCTTTCGTGGAAAGATACCGTCGGTGCTCTGCACGAACTACATCCAAAGATAGATGCGCTATTAACGCTGAAGCAGACAGTGGACTCCATGCGAGTTACCATCAATGAAATGCAAACATCTATCAATTTTTATTCCACTCAGTACGACTCACTAGTGTTGACAACGAAGTCTCAAGACAAAACTATCAAAGATCTTCAAAGTGAAACGAGCGCTTTGCGCTCGATTGTAGCTGAGCAGACAAACGAGATCCGTCAGCTCAGAACAAACCATAATGATTCAGATCAAACAAACCGCCTCCCTAACTTAGAGATTCACGGTATACCAGTTTCGCCTCAAGAAAACATCGTGAATACCATAACAAACCTAGCAGATGAACTTGGTGTGGAGGGTTTTGAACCCACGCATGTCGTGGAAGCACATCGCTTGCCGGCTAAACCGGGAACAGTCCCTCCCATCGTGGTCCGGTTCTCTACAGTCTCTCAAAAAGAACGTTGGATGGCTTGTCGTGGACGCCTCGGCTCCATACGTCAGGACGAATCTCATCCTAGGATATACTTCAATGATAACCTAACCGAAGCGAGCAGGAAGCTGTTTTGGTTGGCACGAACTAGAGGCAAAGAAAAGGGTTACAAATTTGTATGGGTGCGCCACGGAAAATTTTCGCAAAGCAAAACCAGAATTCTCCACTCCTTCGCATCCCCAACACTGATACTTTGGAACAATTGGTTTAGGCGTCTAAGAGAGTATTGTTAGATTAAAGCCCTAGAATTATGTCTAGGAACAGTTTTTTCCAGATAAAAAACCTAGACTCATGTAAAGAAATATTTAAGACAAGGGCAGGCAGTATTTTTACTTTGTTTCATGTCAATATACGAAGCATTCGCAAGCACTGGTGTGAATTTCAGTTAGCCATTGACTCTATGCGTTTTATTGCCGATGTGTTTGTTTTGACTGAAATTAATATTCACGATGAGGATGTAGGTCAATTTTCGTTGCCGGGGTTTAATAGCACGTTCTATCCTCGTGATAAAAAGCGCGGCGGTGGTATCGCGGTATTTTGAAGGACGATTTGTCTTTCTCGGAGGTTAAGTTTTCAATCCGATCATGTGAGACCATTTCACTTCGTATTCTTACTTCTGTCTATAATATATACCTGCTAGCCTGCTATAGGCCACCCTCTGGAAGCGTATCTGAATTCCTCTCTGACCTGGAAGACTGTTTGCAAACTTTGCCTAATAATACGTCCCTCTGTCTTGTAGGGGATTTCAACATTGATCTATTAAAGCCTTCAAGAGCACTGGTTTGCGAGTATCTAACTCTTTTGGCAGATAACGGCGTAGAGCCTGCGATTCAGGCCCCCACAAGGGAAGAACTCCTCGGAGACAAAATTGTAATATCATCCATAGATCATATCAATTTAAGGTCTTCAACATCAACAACAAAGGCAGCAGTCATTTCATACAAATTATCAGACCACTATTTTATAGGATGTCAGTTGGAATTCCCAGGAGATGCGCTGGTGACAGGTATCAACAGTAAGCACCGCGTTGAGATTGTTGATCGCCATAGTCTCGACAATTGTATTTCTACTTATGACTGGCTTACATTTCAGCATTCCGTGCCACGCCCTGAAATTTATCTCACTTTTGTGCAACTGTTTAGACAGTTTACTGAAGCGTCAAAAAAGATTATTGTTGCAAAACAAAGAAAATATAACATACGCTGGCTAAATAAAGACATATTGTCTGTTATAAAACTCAAAGAAATAGCCTGGAAGCGATGCCGCCGGTCTCCGCATAATTCCATCCTTAAAGCAGAATTCAGAACTATCCGGAACAGAGTTAGCGCGTTAATTCGCTCAGCTAAGCGGCTGTACTTTCAAAAGCAGTTCTCTGATTCTAGACGCAACTCGGCTAAAACGTGGTCGTTAATCAACGAGTTCTGTGGTGTTACATCTCCTCACATTCAAAATTTTGACAGTACCTTTGGGCTTAATTCACTGGCTGCGGCAAATACCTTCAACAATTTTTTTGCTTCCTTCTCGGGCAGTGCCCGGCTATCGGCCACAGCGGCCTTTTATAGTCCCTCCCTGAACTCAGCTTCCGCATTTCTTCCTGAAATGACATCGCAGGATCTCGAGTCAATAATCTTCGGGCTCAAGCCAAATAAATTACCAGGTTATGATGGAATATGTCTTAGCGATCTCCGTAGAAATTTTAAGTACTTAAAAGATACTCTTCTACTTATGCTCAACACAATGATCGAGACAGGTTCCATTCCCATCGAATTGAAAACTGCTATTGTTAAACCTCTTTTAAAGGAGGTCAGCGTGGCCAGGTTCAAAACTATCGGCCAATTTCTATTCTACCATGTATAGCTAAAATATTGGAAAAATTTATTTACATCACTATGTCTTCTTTCGTAGAGAAGTGCAACATAATATCTCCCAACCAATACGGTTTCGTGCCTGGTCGTGGGACTCAATCCCTTCTCGAAGCGCTATCTGATGAGATAAATTTGGGTTTTGAGAACAACCTGGTTATTTGCTCTTGCTTTCTTGATGTAAGAAAGGCGTTCGACACAGTGAATCACTCTATTTTATTGCAAAAACTTTCAGCTGTTGGTTTCCGAAGTCCCTTTTTGTCCTTATTAATTTCCTGCAAGATCGTTCCCAGCTGGTTTCAATCAAAGGCATACACAGCGTCAAAGTCTCTTTAAAATCTGGTGTCCCACAGAGCTCTGTACTTTCGCCTTTACTCTTCAATATCTATGTAAATGATATGTCTACCTCTGTTTGAATTGCTCCCTTTATCAATACGCGGACGACACTCTATTGTTAACAAGTCATCTTACTTATTCAAGGGCTATGGAGATGCTCCAGGAATGTTCTTTAGGACTAATGAACTGGTTCGCCCATAACCTTATAGATATCAATGTCTCAAAAACTAAGTTAATATGTTTTCACAATCCCGTTAAGTTAGTTGACCTAAATACTAATCTTTTCCTCCACACGTCGCACTGTGTCAACTGCCAGTGCACTCCCATCGCTTTCTCAGACACTGTGAAGTATTTAGGAATTATTTTTGATTCTGATCTTTCTTGGAATTCACGCGTCACAAGACTGTGTTCTAAGTTAAGGAACGTTTCTTGCTTAATGTACAATATCAAGGCTTTTCTACCACTTTATCTCAGGAAAGTCATAGTTCACTCGTTAGCATATGGCTCCCTCCGCTACGGAATCACCATTTTTGGAAATTGCTCTGGATTATGGCAGGCAAAAATCAATAATATTCTAAAAGGAATGTTGCGTAATGTTTACTACAGGCCTACCACTTCCTCTCAGGATATGTTTCCAATATTATCTATGCCCAACTTTCAATCTCTGTTTGTGGAAACGGTAGTCCTTAGACATTACTGGAATACAGACTTCAAGACACCTCGTCCGAATATCCGGCAACTACGAACGGTTCCACGATTTGTTATCATCAAATGTTACACTCGATATGGCAAGAACTTGCGGTCCTTCTACGTTCCTCGGATTTTTAATTCTTTACCTGCTAATTTCCCTGATTTCACTTCCAGAAAAAAGCTTAGAAAATCGCTTCGCCTTCTCCTGTCTTCCGATGAGTCGATCTAAAAATGTATAACATTTTTGTGTGTGTTCTTTTTTGCGTTTTGTATTCTTTTTCTTAAACGCCCTTATTGGATTTTATTTGACAGTTTTTTTTCCCACTAGTAATGTCACCAGGTATGTGTCTTTTGATTGGTGCATCTTGCGTATAGTCCAAAGGTGACTGATTAAAATAGTGCTTTTATTTATGGTTACTATTAATGACACAAATATGGTGCTGTCCTCGATCTCGTGTATTTGTGATATAACTCAATTTTGCTTGTGTCAAACTCTGCGTCATATTTTTTGTTTTTTTGTTTTCATGACTCGTTTTGTGATTGTTCTCATCCACTGAGAATCTCAATCTTCACCTGGACGTACCCTGCATTGTGCAACTCTTCAAGGAACGATTCTGTGATTTTTTTCTAGTGACATAACCTGACTTTCTTTTTATTTTTATTGAATTTTATATTTTCTTGTGGTACGGAAGCCTAAGCTTCAACTGGAACTATAGCTAATTCTGGTCAAGTTCACAATTTTCTTTCTATATTCTTCCTTTTCCTTTCTTCTTTTGTGATAATTATTTTGATATCTTTGCAACCTCGGTTTAGTCACACAAGCCCATGAAGGCTTTGACGAACCTGCGTTGTTTTGTGTATACGCTCCTACATCACAAATAAATTATGAATTATGAATTATTATAAGTTAAGGAGCGTTTCTTGCTTAATGTACAATATCAAGGCTTTTCTACCACTTAATCTCAGGAAACTCATAGTTCACTCGTTAGAATATGGCTCCCTCCGCTACGGAATCACCATTTTTGGAAATTGCTCTGGATTATGGCAGACAAAATCAATATTATTCTAAAAGGAATGCTGCGTAATGTTTACTACACGCCTACCACTTCCTCTCAGGATATGTTTCAAATATTATCTATGCCCAACTTTCAATCTCTGTTTGTGGAAACGGTAGTCCTTAGTCATTACTGGAATACTGCCTTAAAAACACCTCGTCCGAATATCCGGCAACTACGAACGGTTCCACGATTTGTTATCACCAAATGTTACACTCGATATGGCAAGAACTTGCGGTCCTTCTACGTTCCTCGGATTTTTAATTCTTTACCTGCTAATTTCCCTGATTTCACTTCCAGAAAAAAGCTTAGAAAATCGCTTCGCCTTCACCTGTCTTCCGATGAGTCGATCTAAAAATGTATAACATTTTTGTGTGTGTTCTTTTTTGCGTTTTGTATTTTTTTCTCAAAAGCCCTTATTGGATTTTATTTGACAGTTTTTTTCCCACTAGTAATGTCACCAGGTATGTGTCTTTTGATTGGTGCATCTTGCGTATAGTCCAAATGTGATTGATTAAAATAGTGCTTTTATTTCTGGTTACTATTAATGACACAAATATGGTGCTGTCCTCAATCTGGCGTATTTGTGATATAACTCAATTTTGCTTGTGTCAAATTCTGCGTCATATTTTTTGTTTTGTTTTGTTTTCATAACTCGTTTTGTGACTGTTCTCATCCACTGAGAATCTCAATCTTCACCTGGACGTACCCTGCATCGTGCAACTCTTCAAGGAACGATTCTGTGATTTTTTTCTAGTGACATAACCTGACTTTCTTTTTATTTTTATTGAATTTTATATATTCTTGTGGTACGGAAGCCTAAGCTACAACTGGAACTATAGCTAATTCTGGTCAAGTTCACATTTTTCTTTTTATATTTTTCCTTTTCTTTCTTCTTTTGTGATAATTATTTTGATATCTTTGCAACCTCGGTTTAGTCAGACAAGCCCATGAAGGCTTTGACGAACCTGCGTTGTTTTGTGGATATGCTCCTTCATCACAAATAAATTATGAATTATGAATTATGAATTATTATTGGCCAATTCCTTAACCGTGGTTAAGGAATTGGCCTGGAAAAGATGTCGCCGCTCGCCTCATAACAGCAGCCTACGTGATGACTTCAGAACATTACGAAACAGAGTGAGTGCGCTTATTGGATCTGCGAAGGGGTCTATTTTCAGAAGCAGTTCCCTGACTCTCGATCCAACTCAGTTAAAACATGGTCTTTAATTAACGAATTGCGTGGAGCTACATCGCCTTGTTTTAAAGCAAACAACTTCAATGGTGTTTTTGGACATAGTGCGCAAGCTACGGCCAATATCTTTAACAATTTCTTCGCCTCCTTCTCGGCCAGAGCACGCTCAAATGCCACATCGTCTTCTTTTCCAAATTCGAACTTAACTTCCGCATTTCTCCCTAAAATGTCTATTAATGGCTTGGAGTCGACCATATTAAGGCTCAAACCTAATAAAGCTCCACGTCACGATAATATATGTCTTATTGATCTTCGCAGGAATTTAAGGTCCATAAGGGCACACTTCTTCTTTTGTTTAACGAAATAATCGAGACTGGGTCTATTCCAATTGAAATGAAAACTGCCATTTTAAAACCGATTTTCAAGGGTGGGCAACGCGATAAAGTAGAAAACTATCGACCAATATCTATCCTATCATGCCTAGGTCAAATATTGGAAAAAGTTATTTATAGAACCATTGCTTCCTTTGTTGATAAATATAACATAATAGCTTCTCCTCAATACGGCTTTATTCCAGTACGGAATACACAAGCACTGCTTGAAACACCCTCTGACAACCTAAGTATAGGTTTCGAACACAACCTGTTTAGCTATTCATGCTTCGTCGACGCTGCGAAGGCGTTCGACACTGTGAGCCATTCGATTTTGATACAAAAACTTTCTTCTGTTGGTTTCCGGGGTCCGTTCCTGTGTCTCTTACAAAATTTTCTGCAAGGTCGATCCCGAGTGGTTTCAATCGACGGTGTATACAGTGCCAAAGTTTTCTTAAAAGCGAATGTTCCTCAAGGTTCCGTTCTTTCCCCTCTTCTATTTAATATATATGTGAATGATATGTATACCATGGTATCAAACTGTACCCTCTTTCAATATTCGGATGATACTCTCCTATTAACGAGCCATCGGTCTTATCCAACAGCAATACAAATGCCTCAGGAATGTACAGATAAACTCATGTAATGGTTTGAAACCAATCTTATAAACATAAATATCTCCAAAACAAAGCTGGTCTGCTTTCGCAATCCTTTAAAAGTGGTGGTTCCAAATATTCATTTTTTTCTCCACACATCACACTGTATAGGATGTCATTGCAGTCCAATTCCTTACTCAGAGACGGTGAAGTGCTTAGGCATCCACTTTGATTCGTACCTTTCATGGACTTCACATCTGAAAATAGTATGCTCAAAACTAAGAAGCTTCCTATGCTTACTCTACAAGACTAAGACGTTTTTGTCATTCGGAATTCGCAAGCTCTTAGCCTACTCTTTAGGATATAGTATAGTTCGGTATAGCATTACAGTTTTCGGTCAATATTCTGGATTATGGCATAAGAAAGTAAATAATATCTTAAAAAGTATTGTATGCGTGGTTAATAAGAAGGCCTACAACCTGAAACGTGAATCTTTTTAAGCCTTATCTATGCCCACCTTCGAATGACTGTTTTTGGAATCAGTCATTTTAAGTCACTTTTGGACAAAGGATTTTAAAACACTTCGACCTAAATCACGAGAGCTGAGAACGGTTTCACGGTTTCTTGTTCCAGTATATTACAACCACTGTGGCAAGAACCTGCGATCCTTTTATGTCCCTCAGATATTCAATTCTTTACCTGCCCACTTCTTCGACTTCACATCCAACAAGAAACTCAAAAAAGCTCTTCGCCATCTTTTATCTACCAACGATGCCCTGTAATTCGTCACAATTTTATTTCGCCATTCTTTACAGTTCTGTAAAGAATGTTTAACGCCAGATTTTATTATATTTATTTTATTTGGTTTATGTTTGAGTAAATCAACAAGACTTACACCATTCAGTTTTTCTGCTTCAAGGTCCAAAACACCAAGAATATAACATCTATCAAGACCTTCTTCAATGGTGACAATGACCGGCTTGCGTATTTGTGCATATTCGCAGGTGTGTGTATACGTGCTTTTCCTTGAGTCTAAGTGTTTTAAGTGTCACAAATCTTATTGGAACTGACTCAAATTTCTTTAGTACGTGGCACAGTTATTTTTGAGGCCACTGCGGATAGGTTCAGTCATACAAGCCCTGGATGGCTTTCACGAACCTGACTTGTGACGTGAACATGCTAGTTTTTTTCATAAATTATTATTATTACTATCATTATTATTATTATTAATATTATTATTATTATTATTATTAAATGGTATCCTGTGGCTTAGAATGTGTAATTACTTCCCCAGCGAGAGAAGAACTCTTAGGCACTAAACTAGTCTCTTCCTGTATCGACGATATATGTATACGAGCCCCAAGCTCCCGGCTGGATAGCGCTGTGATTCATTCAAAATTTGCAGGTCACTACTTTGTTGGTTGTCGAGTAATAGACAACTAAACGTCAGCTCCTGAACCTAAATTTTCTAAACAGGTCAAAATCATTGATATTGTATCGCTAGACAAATTAATATCCTTATATGACTGGAATGGCTTCCTGGGCTCTGTCAACAACCATAATATTTATCCACGGTTTGTGCAGGTCTTTAACTCTTTAACTCAGCTGCTAAACGTACTGTTATTTTGAAAAAGCGCAGACTACAACACAAATGGCTCAACTTTAGTATCCTGGAAAAAATTAAGCAAAAGGATATCTTGTAGACTCGGTGTCGAATGTCTCGAAATGACATAAACCTTAGGAATAACTTTAGGCAAGCTAGAACAAAAGTGACCGCGATAATTCGCTGCGCAAAAAGACAGTATTTCAAATCAAAATTTGAAGAGGCCAAGCGTAGCTCCTCTAAAACATGGTCATTAATTCATCAAATCCGATGCACTGGTACTACGCAATCTATTGACCAAACTATCGAAAACAATTTCGGCGCACTGTCATCATCCTTAGCCTAAGGGTTCAACAGCTTCTTTGCTACGTAGTCTGTTGTGAGCCGAAAAAAATAATGACCACTCTTGCACTTTGCATAACAGATATTTAACATCAGCGTTTCTTCCCACCATAGAGGACAGAGATCTTCATTCTCTTCTGTTTGGTTTCAAAACTAACAAGTCACCCGGGGTTGATGGTATTCGCACGTATGACCTCCAAAAAAAACTTCACGAAGATTAAGAATGTTCTGTTAGTTATGCTAAATGGTTTCATTACATGTGGTACCATACCCACTGGCTTCAGAGTAGCCATGGTAAGACCTCTTTTTAAAGGAGGAATACGATCTAAAGTTGAAAATAATCGCCCTATATCTATATTGCCAATTATAGGATAATTACTTAAAAACACATATTTCAATCGATGAGCAGTTTTATTAATAAGCATGGTATCTTTACGTCAACTCAATACGGTTTTATCACTGGACGAGGAACCCAACCAGCTCTGGATGACTTTTCTGACTATTTGTACTCAACATTTGAAAAAAAAATATATATGTTCGCTTGTGCTCTATTTCTTGATGTATCTAAAGCCTTTGATACTGTTAGCCATCAATTGCTTCTAAGATAATTACATAATTTATGGTTTTCCGGTCCTTTCTCTTCCTTGCTAGAAAGCTTCCTGCCTGATCGTGCCCAACGTGTAGTAATCGGAGACTTTAAAAGCTCTCTTATTTCCTTAAAGGCGGGAGTCCCTCAGGGTTCTATTCTTTCACATTTGCTCTTTAATATTTTTGTGAACAAAATGGCCCATGTTATAAATGGATGCAAAATTTACCAATATGCCGACGATACCCTCCTTGTCGCGCGTCATATTGATTTCTCTGATTCGCTCAACGTACTCTAGGCAAACTCCACGCGTTTAATGAATTAGTTTGCGAACAACCTTCTAGACAATAACAGTTCTAAAACAAAACTTGTCTGTTTCCACAACCCCTTAAAAAAAATCAGGGTAATGTGCAGTTCCTTCTCCATGCATCAAACTGCAATCCTTGTAATTGTGTATCCATCGAATCAGTTGACCATGTAAAATACCTAGGCGTATATTTTGATTATAATATGTCATGGAACTCACACATGTCTTACCTTTGTGGTAAACTGCGATCTATTGCCTGTATGCTCTTTAACAGTCGAGTTTTTCTGCCTGTCGGTATTCAATTTCTCATTGTGCACGGGCCTGCTTACAGTATACTCCGTTATGCTGTAACGGTGTTCAGTAACTGTTCACGACGGTGGCAAGGGAAAATTAATATTTTACTTAAAGGTATATTAACAAGCGTTGCATATAATACGCATTTGTATAACAGTGCTGACATCCTTAAAAGCCTTAAACTACCGAATTTTCGTTCTCTGTTTATTCAGACTGTTGTATTTTGATACCTGAGTTTTTTGTATTTTGTACGTCGCTACTTTTGGAACAGCGATTTCAAAACACCAGCTATTCCATCCCGCACATCGCGTCGCACCTCTCGTGTCGAAGCGAAGCTTTGTTCCACTCGCTATGCCAAATGTATGCGGGATTACTATGTCCCGTTTCTGTTCCACGCCCAACCGGACTCTATTTACCAAGTTGCATCATTGAGAACGCTGAAGCAAGAACTGAAGTGCTTGAATTTGTACACTAGTTAACTGCCTTTTCAGAATGTGTCTATAGACTGTGAGATGCTAGTTGTGTGCTAGTTTAAATATGTTTTTGTGTGCGAATTTCGATTTATTTTGTACGTAGGCAGACACATATGTTCTTTTTTATGGTGTCATCACGCAAGCCTTTATTGGTTTTGATGTACCCGCATTCACATCCTAATACTCTCGTCTGAATGGGTCAATAAATGTATTATTATTATTATTATTATTATTATCATCATCATTTTTGTTTTAAGTTTTAAGATGTTTTAAGAGTAATAACAACTGGCAAGCAGTACGAGACTCAAGCTCAACTACAAGACTCAAGCTGAAGCCCAGAAATCATCAAGGAACCAGCCATCGATCCTCCCTAAGCCAACATCCTTTTTAATAACCTCGGCTTCACGGTTAGGCCTCAGCGATCACTCGACCGGGTTTTCGCGTCATCACCCAAAGGAAGCTCCCCTAGCACCACGATCTTCGCGGTGAGTTTTAACATCGCACGACGGCCCGCAGTCTCTAAGTAGGCTTTCCCACACATCCACCTGCGTGAATTTTCTACGCTCTGACTGAAGCCGCGATCCCCGTGGCCCCAACGGTTGAGTGCGCTAAATGCGCCCAAGTGATTCAGGCCGATGGAAAGCACCTGGTCTGTGCGAACAGCAGGAGCGCTTACCATCTTGGAAAGCTCTGCGCCGGTGTTTTCGATTCGACGTTTACTACCATGGGCACGGCAAAGAGAGACAAGTGAATCTGCACATCATGTCGCAGCAAGGATAGCCAAGGGGATGCCAGTACACCACCATGCAGTTCAACCGCGGAAACGGGCTTTTTAATGGCTCAGCTGGCGTGAGTGAATGTGAAGCTGGAAGCCTTACTTTTCCTAAAAGTCAGCGTCGACTCGCTGCAAATGCTCCCCGCCAAGCTTGATGAGCTTCTCCTGCTGAATCCTACTGTTGAGGAACTCACGTCAACAGTTAAAGACCTCCAAACGTCGGTTGACTTCTCTGCACAATATGACTCTCTCCTGAAATTGGCAACGTCTAATGAACTAGCGGTGAAAACCCTTTAACATAAAATCTCGGGCCTCCAAGCCACAGTTCGGTCTCATGCTACAGAGATCTCAAGGATTCAAACTGAACAAAATGACAGTGAGAAGTACTCTCGTCTTCCTAACTTAGAGCTGCACGGTTTGCCATACTCTTCCGATGAGAAGTTTATTACCTACATAGCTGAGCTTGCGAGGAAGCTGTCAATCGATAACTCTTTTCACCCTTCTGACATCCAGGAAATTCATCGCTTGCCAGCCAAGCGTGACGGAATTCCACCACTCCTAGTTCGGTTTTCTTCAGTTAAAATGAAGGAAACTTGGATGGCCAAGAGCGGTACACTTCCTTTGTTAAGTCAGAAGGGTTGCCTACCTAAGCTCTACTTCAATGACAACCTCGCTCGAACAAACAAAGAACTGTTTTGGCAAGCGAGGCAGAAAGGCAAGGCGCAATTCTATAACCTCGTATGGGTGAAAAGGGCCAAAATATTTGCCAAAACAAAAGCGAGAATTCCGAGCTGGTCCGTATCAACCAGTTTGCCGACATTGGCAAAATTCTATAGATTCACGATTAATTTTTCTGAAGAGTCAGATTTTAACGGCTCCTGTAGTTTTTTTTGAAGATCCACAAGGGACGTTTTGTACAGTGACACATGTGAATATTAGGAGCCTCAATAAGCGCTGGAATGAAGTCAAAATAATTTGCAAGGAAATTTGCCCATTAGTTGATGCTTTTATTCTTTCTGAAATTAATGTTGTAGCAGAAGCGACAACTCAATTTTTTCTGCTAGGATACAACAGAATATTCACCACTCGACCATCTCGTAGGGGTGGAGGGATAGCAGTTTTTGTTCGCGACACCTAATCCGTCACTCACCTTGCAGTAACCTTCAGTCATGCTGAATGTATTGCGCTCAATATCACACATTTGATTAATTCTGTCTGTATTTTAGCAATATGTAGACCGCCTTCGGAAAACGTACGTTGTATTTTGGACGAGTTTGATGCTGCACTACGGCAGTTTGCAACTTACGATCATTTATGCATTTTAGTAGATTTTAACATTGATACCTTAACCCCGTCAAAGTCCTGAGTATGCACCTACATCAACACTCTTTCTGCTAATGGGATTTCCAACTTGATAACAGCTTCCACTCGAGAAGGGATTCTCTTTCGCAGGTTGGTTGTTTCGTGCTTAGACTACATTAATCTAAGAACTTGTTCACAAAAAGTCCCATCGGTGGTTATTAACACAGAAGCTAGCTGATCACTTTTTTGTTGGGTGCCGTTGGTTGTGTGATAGTCCTTCATTCCTGAATAGCTTAGCGGGTACAAAAATATCCGTCTTTGACTCCTCTACGTTTGACGGCCTTGTTTCTTCCTTTGACTGGAACGACTTTCTCCAATGAGTTAAATCCACTTATATTTACCAAACGTTTGTGCAGGTTCTAAAGGCATTTGATGCTTCCACCAGAAAAGAAATATACGTTAAAAGACGCCGGCCAGACCACTACTGGTTGAATGCAGATATACTCGCAGCAATAACAGAAAAAATAAACTTTGGGCTCAGCATAGGCGCGCTCCTAAAAATGCAGAGCTTAAATCAAACTTCAAAGCTTGTAGAAATATGGTTGCAGCGATAATTCGTCCAGCTAAGTGAAGATACTTTTGTAAAAAGTTCTCAGAATTTCGCTCAGACATGTGCAACACGTGGCTTCCTGTCAGCGAATTTCGTGGTCACTCTTCCTGAATTTCCATCGATAATGTATTAAAAAAGTTCTTTGACTCTAATCTGTCAACGGTTGTAAGGGATTTGAACAGTTTTTTTGCGACCTTTTCAGGAACGACACGAGACTTTTTCATGACTTTCGAAAATGTTGTAACAGCCTCCGCTTTCCTTCCGCCTATGATAGAATCAGATCTCTCTTCATTGGTATTCAGTTTCAAACCATCAAAATCACCAGGCATCGACGGCATTCGAGTTACTGATCTTCGTAGAAATTATGAGGTTATTGAGCATGTACTTCTTAATATGTTGAACGGTTTACTTACGGGTTGCATTATTCTAGACGAACTAAAGACCGCTATTGTACGGCCCTTTCTAAAAGGTGGCGCAGAGAGTAAGATTGAAAATTACCGCCCAATTTCTGTTTTGCCAATTATTTCACAACTTCTTGAAAAACATGTATTCCATACTTGACATCTTTTCTAGATGTACATAATGTCATTGCACCGAGTCAGTTTTGTTTTGTTCAAGGAAATGGAACCCAGCCATTGCTTCAAGATTTTGCCGATTTATAATTTTCTGGTTTTGAAAAACGTCTTGTTTGCTGTGCTCTCTTTTTAGATATATTTATAATTTTCTGGTTTTGAAAAACGTCTTGTTTGCTGTGCTCTCTTTTTAGATATATCTAAAGCCTTTAATACCGTTAGCCATTCAATCCTTCTGAAGAAGCTTTACAGCTACGGATTTCGTGGTCTGTTTTGTTTCTTTTCTTTCAAGCTACCTATCAGATCGCTCACAACTTGTAATCGCAGCTGGGGCACGGAGCCCGCGAACAACAAGGCTGAATCCTATCTCCTCTTCTATTTAATTTGTTCGTTAACCACATTTCTACTTTTCTTTCCCAAGCCAAACTTTATCAATATGCAGATGATACTGTAATTGTTACCCGACATATTTACTTCGAAGATGCTGCCCGCTCACTGCAATGCGCCGCGACTGTAGTCATGGATTGGTTTCAACGATATCTTCTGGGCGTTAACGTAAACAAGGCTACGCTTATTTGTTTTCATAATCCTCTTAAATACGTGTGTCTTTATTTCTCTTTCCTTTTACATAACTCAAACTGTTCATCTTGCAAGTGTGTTCCTTTAGTTTATGTTGATTCTGTAAAGTACTTAGGAATTCTGTTCGACTGCGGTTTAACTTGGAATGCTCAACTCACGTCCCTCTAAAAAATTGAGGAGTACTTCTTGTCTGCTAAATAATACAAGATCACTTATGCCTCGCTCAGTGCGCAGACTAGTCAACCATGCTCTTGTATATAGTGTGTTATGGTATGGCGTTACGGTGTTTGGAAACTGTTCCGGCTTCTGGCATTAGCAAATTGACTGCATTTAAACAAAACATTTTGAAAAGTGTTTCTTATGGCATGAAATTTCCCAAGGGTACTGATCTCTTTCAACATTTACAATTTCCTTGTCTCCGTACACTTTTTATTCAAAGCTGTTGTTTTACGATACTTTTGGACAGATCAATCCAAAAGAAAAAAAAAAACGTTGTTCTTCGTTCGCTTCGTTTTCAAGAGACTTTCGAGTCACCTTTTGCCTGAACAAGATATGGACAGTATACACGCGATGTTTACGTGCCTGAACTCTTTAATAATCTGCCTTCTGAAATTCTACAAGCGAATTCACTGCGTCAACTAAAGAGAATGCTGAGACTGCACCTACTGGGATGAGATGTCGCCTAGCGTGTGCATATTTGTTAGCGTGAGTGTGTATGTGCATAATTACTGATTCAGTGTTGTACATTCTAAACTTTTTCAGTTTGTTCTACTGATGTGTGTGTGACGAACTTTACACTGGTTTGTTCGTGGGCGCATCAAATCTTTTTTTCTGTAATTTTTTGGTCGGCATCACACAAGCCATTTGTTGGCTTTGATTGCCCCCACACTCTTGTATAGTTTCATGAATGTGTACTGAATACAAGTTTATTATTACTATTATTATTATTATTTACAACCCTAAAGTTTTTATGCCAGTCTGTGTCGGAATAATAACCGTCCATGCACTTCCTTACAGCATCATTCGATACGGTGTTACGGTGTTTGGCAACTGTTCGGGTCACTAAGAGTCCAAAGTAAATTATTTTTTCAAAAAGAATTATGACAAGCATTGCATATATAGTTCTATTTTCTTCAGCGACATCGATGTTTTTCAGTCTTCAATTATGTAATCTAAATTCTCTTTTTATTCAAGCGGTATTGCTCCGTAGCTTTAGTAAACATGCGTTCAAAAACACTTCTTCAGCGCCCCCCCCCCCCCCTCTTCCCCGAATACTTCGTCGAGTTACTCGTTTTGTAGCGGCAGTTTTTTCCACCAAGTACGGTAAATGCACCGGGGATTACTACGTTCAGTGTTTGTTCAACGCCCTCCCTGACACTTACATCGGCATAATATCACTGAAACAACTGAAGAACTGAGTCGAGTGTACTCACTTTGGTTTCATTTCGCCTCTGTTTGCTGTGTCTGCATGTTTCGAATTTGAACTGTTATTAGTCAAGTTAATCTTCACCTCTCCTTTTTATTCCTCCTACTTCTTTCTCGCCTAAAACCTTTCGTGCGATGTTTTTTTGTACAGAGTAAAGATATTCTTTCTTCGAGATTGCGCCGGGACCCGACGACGAAGGCAGCTGGTGGTCGCTGACGGAAGAGTAAACGAGACAAGACTCCATGGATAGGGGGAAGAAAAAAAAAACACGTCTATTTACAGGCGAAGCTAATTTCCGAATCCCTGCGAAAGGTCACACCACGTGCTGTCCCCCTCGTCTTCTTCTTTCCTTCTCCAATGTCTCCTGGGCCAGCCTGCACGAGCGCCGCCAGTCCACACACACACAGCGGCACACGTGCAACCGCTAACACGCACAGAAATGAAAGCGAAACTCAGTCCCATTACCGCGTCCATGCACGTTGATGGCAGGACCGATTCTCACACCTCCCGACAAAGTATATTGTTGAGACCCGAAATGTCAAAACTAATATGTAATATCTAAACTCAAAAGCGTACGCATATCAGTCACACCTTGCACAGAGTTTGTTACTCAACCCGTAAGAATCCAAACTATAAAAGAAGATTACACCAATATGCACATCACGTGCTAGTAAATTGATTCTTACTGTGCCCGCCAAGGCTCCAAAGCAGTGACAAATCTCGAGCCGAGACTAGCGCAACATCTAGCCTCCTAGCTTCGGTCTCTTTGTCGACAGGTAATCCAAGCCATCCAGATTTTGACGGGGCTTGAATCGGATGGTGTACAGCTGGTTCCGGGAATTTCCCCGCGCAAGAGCTACGACAGTTTATACTCTGTCCTGATTTACAAATCAGGAATGGGCCTCGCAGGCGGTCGCCGTTGTCGACGTCTTCTGCACTCCCAGCTCTCTCATACGTGGCCGGCTGGCAGGTGGTCGAGTCTTCATCGGCGTCCCTAGCTATATTCTGGGACATCTTCATCTCGAAGACGGTGTTCTCGCCGCTGTCCCCGCTTTCCCTGACATCTTCACCGGCTGGCTGTGATGTCAGCCACCCTAACAAGATGTCCGACTTCTTGTCGACACCCAATTCCTTGCCGTACTCACTATCAGCTTGCCAGAACGTCTGCCGCAAAAGCAAGATATTCGGTTCCTTCTCGTCGTCGACGTTCATGTTCTCGTCGTGATCATCCTCCGCTCGAAGTAACGCCTGCCGCCCAGGCAAGAAGTTCGGTTCTTCGTCGTCGTCCACGTTCTGGCCATCGTCGTCCTCGGCTCACCGAGACGCCTACCGTCTAGGCGATAATTTCAGTCCTTCGTCTTCGTCCACGTTCTCGCCGTCGTCATCTTCGGCTTGCCGGCATTTCCGCCTTCCAGAAGATACCCTCGGTTCTTCTTTCCAACCGGCGCCCATATTCTCAACGGGGTCGGAACTTGTGCAAACCAGGTAAGATGTCGGGACCGGCCTCGATAGTGTCGAAGTTCACACATGGGTCGTCGTCAGATCGCCAGGACGTCTGCCGCCCAGGCTAAGTGCACAGCCTTTCGTCGTCGACGTTCACCTGCTCGTCGTGGTCATCCTCGGCTTGCTGGGACGCCCTTCAGGAGCGCGAGAGGTTCAGCTCATTTCTGTCGTCAACATCTGCCTGCACAGACACGCAGCAGCGATTGTTTTTCGACGACCGTTTCGTGTCGTCGGCCCGTAACACAATCTGAGGCGCCTCGCGGACCGATGGGTCCCACCTCCTCTGACCTTGGTGGTCCAAGTCGTTACCGTCGGTCTTGCCTACCTCGGTCGTCAGCTTGTCAGGCTCACGGCTGGAATCTTCTTCCACAGTAACATTCTTGGCGTCTACTCTTTTCTTGTGAAACAGAAGTTCTTCGTCCTGTGTTTTCGTCCGGGGAAATTCGCGGGAATGGTTCCCCAATTCCTTGCATTTAAAACACTTCACCCGATAATTTCCAGGTACGATGCCCTGCCTTGGGTTCTCGCGTTTTTTTCTTGAGAGAAGTGGTGGTTTCAATAAAGGGCCTCCAGACCTCAGCTCGCGACAGTCCGAGCTCTAACAAGACCCGTTCTTTGACCGCACCATACCTACTTCTCTCACCCATGTTCAGCCTATGCACTAGTGCAGCGTGCTCTTCGTGAAATAATGTCGCACAAGATATCCTCTGAGCCGCTCAGGGACTTCATATGTCGCGAACACGTTTTCTACGCCATCAAACAAGCTCGGCACTAATATTTCGGACGACGGCATGGAAGTCAGTACTCCTTTCATCAATCTTGAAAAGCTTAAAACTTCATCTCAGAGGTTGGACTCCATGCCGCCTCCACTGGCTCGCGTTCGGTTTCTTGAGCGTAGATGTTCTAGCTCTAGCTCGAGATGAATTAGCCGTTCTTTCTCACTCACTAGATTTATCTCCTTTTCGATTAAGCTGTCTGATCGGAATCCTCCGTTTTGCGATTTTGCCACTAATGCACTCGAAGTTGACAATTCAACTGGCCCGTCAACATTTCTATTCCAACCCCTATTCTGCTCTGTCGTTAGAACCGGCATCCGCCGCTCTGCGCTATCTGTATTTATGGCGGGCATACGTTAAAGAATCACCTTATCGTAAGATGATGATGATTTGGGGTTTTATGGCGCAAGAGCAACTTAGGCCATATTGCGCCAAACGAAGGTTTTCCCAAAGGGCTTAGAGGTGTGATCTAAAAGTACTGCAAGTTACAGCTGGTGTAAAAGGCCAGTGTTATGAAGGAAATTTAAAACTCGATCGAATGGTACCAATGGTTCATCGCCAAGCAGGAAATATGGATGAAAGGGGAGGTGATCGCGAAAAAGTTCAGGAAAACATTTTCGGCGCTCTGGGTTTAAAGCTTTGCAATGCCACAGGATGTGCAAAACAGTCATATCTTTGCCACACTTGTCGCAAAGTTTAACATCTTCACCACAGAGCAGGTGCAAATGAGTCAAACGGGTATGACCAATACTTAAACGGCAAAGGAGAACCTCAACCCGACGGACTTTATGGAAGGAACTCTCCCATACCCCCAGTTGGGGCTTGATAACATGAAGCTTGTTCTCTTTTTCCTAATCCCAATCCAACTGCCATGACTTCATAATCGATTTCTGTATGATCGGTTTCAGGTCTTGGTGTGGCAGGCCAAGAGGCAGTTTTGGGTACTCTTTTGCAGAGGCAGCAAGCAAGTCTGCTTTTTCATTGCCGGAAATACCCACGTGGCTTGGGACCCAGCAGAATTTAATCTGGTGTCCTAGTTGAAGTGCTCGGTTAAGCCGTACCCGAAGACATTGCACGAGAAGGTTCTTGCTGTCTGCTAAGGACGAAACGGCTAGAAGAACGCCTTGAGAGTCGACAAACAGAATTGCTTTCATGATATTGTTCTCTAATAAGTACTCCACAGCCATTAAAATACCGTACAATTCGGCAGTAAAAATATTTGCACAAGTGTGGAGTTGTCGAACTTTGCTGAAGGTAATGGAATAAACTGCACACCCCACAAAAGTTGACGTTTTCGATCCATCAGTGTAAAAATGCGAGTAGTCCTTGTATTTCTGTTCTAAATCGGCAAACTCCTGCTGAAAAACGAGTGGAGAAACAGCTCCCTTTCTGTACTTAGACAGTGACCAGTCACAAGGAATTGGCAGAAGGTCCCAAGGCGCAACTCTCTCATTGCCCCTCAACACAGCAGCCTCACTAAAGGGGAGATGGAGCGATGTTACCATGCTCTGCACTCTGAAACTCAGGGGCCGAACAATGCTCGGCTTGTTTTCAAAGAGTCAGAAGGACGTAGAAGGTTGAAGTGCATCAAAAGTGGGATGTTCAGGATAGCTGTATATCTTGTAAGCATAACAAAGACTCAAATACTGCCTTCGTCTTTCCAAAGACATTTGATGTGTATCAGCATACAAGCTAAGCACAGGTGATGTTCGAAATGCTCCCGTGGCGAGCCTGAGCCCCAGATGATGGACGGGGTCCAACATCTTCAGGGCAGACGGACGTGCCGGCCCATAAACAATCGCGCCATAGTCCAGTCGGGACCGCACCAAGAAGTTATAAAGTCGTAAGAGACACCGTCTGTCAGACCCCCAGGATGTGTGTGAAAGCACTTTGAGAATGTTAGACGACCGCAAGCATTTCTGCTTCAGCTCCTTGACGTGAGCCACAAAGGTAAGTTTCTTGTCGAAAATAACCCCTAAAAATGTGTGCTCGTATTTTACAGGTATTGCAGTGCTATTGAGCTGCAAACAAGGATCAAGCAACATACCACGACATAGTGAAAATGGCACACACACTGTTTTTTCAGATGAAAACTTAAAACCATTTTCATCGGCCCAATTGCTCATTTTGTTTATTGAGAGTTGAAGCTGGCGCTCACAACTTGAGAGATTGCAGGACGAAAAGGAAATCTGCACATCATCTACATATAATGACCTTATCGTAAGGTCAACGACTGCCGCTGGATCACAGGCGCAGCCCGCTGCTCAGAATAGTCAGGCACGAAATTGATGTCCCAGCTGTAGACTCAGGCGTTCCTCGCTGGAGTGGGACGGCCTCTGGTCCGAGGTAGCTCTATCACCACGAAGTAACTCGGTGGTCCAATCTTCAATGAGTTCGGTGGTCCAGTCTTCTCTTTAGAAGGCTCCACCAGTGCCGCGTCAAGTCACTGTCCGCGGATTCCCCTGTGAAGATCACGCCGCCGGGGTCCGCTGACGCAATCCTTTCGACTGCGCCAGTAAATATGTTCTTTCTTCGAGATTGCGCAGGGACCCGACGACGAAGGCAGCTGATGGTCGCTGACGGAAGAGTAAACCAGACAGGGCTCCGCGGATAGGGGGAAGACAAAAGCACGTCTATTTACAAGCGAAGCTGATTTCCATATCCCTGCAAAAGGTCGCAGCACGTGCTGTCCCCCTCGACTTCTTCTTTCTTTCTCCAATGTCCCCTGCGCCAGACCGCACGAGCGCCGCCAGTCCACCCACACGCAGGGGCACACGTGCAAACGCTAACACCCACAGAAAAGAAAACAAAACTCAGTCCCATTACCGCGTCCATTCACGGTGATGGCAGGACCGATTCTCACATACAGTTAGACGTTTTGTGTTATTCTTTGAAAAGACGATGTTTTTTTGTTTGTTTTTTTATTGTCGTCTTTATACAAGTTTTCTCCTTGCTTTGATATGCCCGTATTTGCTGTTTGAATTTCGATGTGAAACAATAAATCATGATTGATGTTAATATTATTATTATTATTAGTAGTAGTAGTAGTAGTAGTATACATGCGGTGTCTAGCGAATAGTTCATATATTAATTAAGCAATGTAGCTCTTGTAAGTATTAGAAATGTAAGCGCAAGCTTCCTGGACCCCGCACCTCGCATCATAGGTACTCGGAATGTTCGGTTCGATCAAAATAAGGAACCAGAGGAGGAGACACGGAAAGAAAAAGGGATGCGTCAGCTACAGGATATTAACAAAAAACAAAGGATTCTTTACAGCTCAAATTAGATTTTTAATTAATACCATGTTCCAAGCGTAATTCAGCAGTTTTCCGGCTCTTCCGTTTTCCTAGAAAGAGCGCAGCTGTTCCGGGTGTTTATACACTAGTCATGATTAACATAATGGGGAGGCCGGCGAGGCATTGACTGGGAAGCATAAGCCACCTTTTTCGTCCGGTTGTTTTTAGAGAAAATGTTTTGTTGGTTTATACCAAAGACCAATATAATCATCGAGAAAAGAACGGAATTCTGATCGACTGTAATGCGAATATATATGCTTTTGTCGAAGGATGCGAAACTGTCTCGGTATTTCTTATTCAGCTATGATAACGCAAACATACGAGGCACACATGATTTGATTAGAGCTTTGGGACTGTATTACGTGTTCTTTCTTTCAATACTTTTTCTCTTCTCTGTCTTTGGCTTGGCCGATTTCCATTCTCGCTTGGAAATCTCTTTGATCACCTCATGCATTGGTGATGAGGTAAGGCGCTGAGCACTTGTGTATCTTGTATTTAGGCACTCATGTGGTCCTCTATGCTTAGATTACGATTCCTCCCTTAGCAAAAAGAGGCCGTACTTGAAACGAAGTTTCAATATATAGAATATGAATATTCATTTTGCATTATTTTGTCCACGTTCAAAACACGCACGTAGGGTATTCAAAATATCTCATAAATATTAGTATAAAAAATTTTAGATATATTAGAAATATAATTCCTTCCCCTCAAGATGCCACTTGTGTATTAAAAACCGGCTACACGGGTATTTCTTTTCTTTTTCTTATTCTGAATTTGGTTACTAAATAGAGTCTCTGGTATTTGAAGGCACTACTAAATACATCCCCAAAGTAGACATTAGAAATGAACACAAACACAGACAGCATGAAGTACTGAACACCTGAATCACAGTCCCGTTGACTGCTCTGGAGCCTTATAAGTTATATTGCCTACATATTGAAGGTAATCATTTGGCCGGTGACGACCTCTGCACTTTTTAGGGTTCGAAGTATTCGATCTTCTCCTCGATGTCTGTCAAAGAGAAACAGTGTTTTGAAGTTCGTGGACGATATCTCTTACTAAAAAGCATTGGTAGAACTAATAATAATTTGGCGCAGCCTCTAAAACAATATCCTAAAAAACGGCTCCTAGAGGAAATGTTTTTGCTTCTCGGCATAGCAACACTCAGGACAAACCGAGTCAAGGCATTTTCTTCACTTTAAAATAGGTCGTGTGCTTTTCTTTACTAGTTGATTATTTAATATGGTCATTAACGTCACTATATTAAAGTCACTACTCACATCACATCCAATGGTGAGTATACACATTCAGTGAACTAACGTTGTGCTAACACAACCACGCCAAACATATCTGCAGACAGCACTTCCCTCAGCAAAAAGAAGCCGTACTTGAAACGAAGTTGAAATATATTGAATATTAATATTCATTTTGTATTAATTCTGTATTATTTCGTCCACATTCGAAATACGCGCGTAAGGTGTTCAAATTACATCGTAAATATTAATCAAAATTATTTTAGATACACAAAAATATAATTCCTTCACACTCAATATGCCGTTTGTGTATAAAACTGGCTGCACAATTTTTTTATAATTTTTTTATTTTATTTTGGTGGTAAACGATGTCCCTGTGGTGTTCGGGTGCACTACTAAATACATCCCACAACTACACGTTAGAAACGAACACAAACATAAATACCATAACGCACTTAACACCTGAATCACATTCCCGTTGACTGCTCTAGAGCCTTATATAGCCTGCATATTGATGGTAATCATTTGGCCGGTGACCACCTCTGCACTCATTGAGGTTCCAAGTATTCGATCTTCACCTCCGGAGTCTGTCCGTGGACTATATTGCCGCGCGCGCAGGTGGCCAAGCAGGCAGCGCGCTCGTGGCCTCACGGTTATCGCGCGTGCCTTCCGCGCTGAAAGCCAGGGTTAATATGATTCCCGGCCGCGAAGACGTGTTTTTGTTGATTCTAACGTAATGTTCTGGTAAATTCAAGAATCGTGTTGCTGATTCGAGGTTAGAATGTTCGACACGCCGAACATTCTACGCCGACTGTTCTAGAAGCCCAAGCGTGTACAAAAGGGGCTCCGCGTCGCAAGCCGAAGTCAGTTTTGCCCCAGCGTTCGACTCTCCTGTCACGCCGACTTCGACGCCCGCGACGCTCTGCTTTATTCTGTTCCTTTTTTTTATTTTTGGGCACAAGTTCGCCCCATTAAAAGTTTAGTTTGTCCAGTTATTATCGCCCCATCACTATTCGTCATATTTTGGTGGAGGTGCGGGGTATCGCTTTCTATGCCCGTGAAGCATACACCTACGAAGACATCCCGGCCAAGTGAAGTGCTCAGCCCCGGAAGGCTACCCTTCGCAGAAGACGCCAACGTCCGAACAAGCCGCCGTACCGAAGACCAGCCACCGGGACTCGGACCCCTGCCGCAGAAACCAGAGAAGAAGACCACGACGATGACCACTCCACCCGTCGTTGTCCTACCCGTCCCTCCTCGCATGCCTGCGTCCTTCCATCGAGGGCTGGTTTCAACAGTACGAGCGGGTGGCCCAGCACAACCGATGGGCGGACGACCAGCGCCTGCAGGATCTTTACTTCGCGCTCGAAGGGACGGCCAGGCACTGGTTCGAGAATCGCGAGACTTCGTTGATCTCGTAGACCGCCTGAAAGAATGAGCTGAGACGAACTTTCACCAACCAGTATCGACGGGAGAGGGCGGAGGACCTTCTTCGAATGAGGACCCAGGGCGCGAACAAGACCATCACCTGTTTTGTCGAGGATGTTCTGCGCCTGGTCGCTCGCGCCAGCCCTCAATCCACTGACGAAACAAAGCTGCGGGTCCTGATCCGAGGTGTGAAGGATGACATTCTCGGAGTTCTTGTTCGCAACCCCCCATCCACCGTCGAAGATTTCGTCACGGAGGCCACGAACATGGAACGCGCCCTCCTCGCGAGAGCAAGCCATTACCATCGGCACTCGAGCGTCGCTGCTGCTTCTGCATCGGGCTACGACATCAGCCCTAGCATCCCCGGCTTTTGCGACATCATCTGCGACGCCGTAAAGGAGGAGCAATTAAGAAGCTTTTGCCGACTGCTGAGCGCCCGGCCACAATCTCCATCGCCGAGGTCATCCGGGAAGAAGTTCGCCAGGCGCTGCAGCACACAAGTTCTTGTCACCCATACAAAAATGGTCTATGGTCGGCTATAGAAAATCCTTTGTATGGCCGGCTATAGAAAATTGGCCCAATTAGCTATAGCCGCTTCTATGGCTGTCTATAGCTTTTCCTATGGTCTACCCTATGGTTGTCTATAGCTTTTTCAATAGAAATTTGGCTATCGAATTTTGTATGGTTTAATCTATGGGTCTCTTTAGAAAAGATGCTATAGCCGCCTATGGCTTTTCTTTTGGTTCCTTTGGCCGTCTATAGCTTCTTGTAAGGACTTCTATAGAGATCTCTATGGCTTACGTTATGGTTCGCTTTAGACACCGTGCTATAGCTGCCTATGGCTTTTCTTTTGGGTCCTTTGGCCGTCTATAGCTTCTTGTAAGGTCTTCTATAGAGATCTCTATGGCTTACTTTATGGTTCGCTTTAGACACCGTGCTATAGCTGCCTATGGCTTTTCTTTTGGTTCCTTTGGCCGTCTATAGCTTCTCGTAAGGTCTTCTATAGAGATCTCTATGGCTTACTTTATGGTCCGCTTTAGACACCGTGCTATAGCTGCCTATGGCTTTTCTTTTGGTTCCTTTGGCCGTCTATAGCTTCTTGTAAGGTCTTCTATAGAGATCTCTATGGCTTACTTTATGGTTCGCTTTAGACACCGTGCTATAGCTGCCTATGGCTTTTCTTTTGGTTCCTTTGGCCGTCTATAGCTTCTTGTAAGGTCTTCTATAGAGATCTCTATGGCTTACTTTATGGTCCGCTTTAGACACCGTGCTATAGCTGCCGATGGCTTTTCCTGTGCTTTCTTTAGCCGCCTATTGCTCTTTGTATGGTTCGCTATAGCTCATTCTATAGTTCGTCCTATGGTTCCTTCTACCCATCGTGCTACGGCCGCCTATAGCTTCTTGTATGGTCTGCTATAGAGATCTCTATGGCTTACCTTATGGATCTTTTTAGACACCGTGCTATAGCTGCTTATGGCTTTTCCTATAGTTTTTTTAGCCGCCTATGGCTCTTTGCATGGTCCGCTATAGCTCATTCTATAGCTCGTCTTATGAGTCTCTTTGCCATCGTGCCAAAGCTGCCTGTAGTTTTTCTTTTTACCGCAATCGTATGAAAGGTGAAACAAATCATTTGTTGTCACTGGACATCTTTAAAAAAAAACCTTGTGAGACGTGCCGAACTTCATAGCCCTATTTAAAACAAATAGCTAACATTTCAACAAAACAACAACAAAAAACAAATGCACTCACTCAGGTGTTTGCAAAAGCACAGGTAAACAGACACAAGGTATTGTTTTCAAATCTCCTAGAAGTTTATTACACACAGCCCATTCTGTAGACAAGCACACATTAAGCAATCTCTACTATGTGAAGAGGTACTACTGAGCTGTTATACAACTGAGAATATTGCAAAGCAAACAAGAACCAAAGGCAATTCCTGGGTAGTGTCTAGTCCCCCGGCAGCCGGCCGAATTCTCCCCCCCCCCCCCCTTCCCCCCGAAATTCTAATGCCAGTCGCCACTCATTGGCGCTGCAATCAGTTTATCAAAAGACGTTTCATCGAGATCGTTTCATCAACACGTGACGTTTATAAACAACACAAAATAATTTATTTTTTTTAATAATTTGCCAAGAAGTGGCGTGAACAGGTGGGCTGAGTCGGTGAGCACGCGCTTCAGGAATACAGGCGCGACGAAATGTCCCTGCAGCGTGCAGTTCGCGTAACGAGTGCCGACTAAACGTGTGTCCATGAAACGTCTTTCCACGCAAAGGTGTCCATGAAACGTCTTTTCACAAAACGCTGGGAGAATAAGAATGTCAGTATTCTAACTACAATTTTCACATGATTTCAGAGAGCTAATGGCAGGCGACTGCGTTAGAATTACGGGGAAATTATTCTCCCAGCTGTCAGAAGATAGGCACTGCCAGGAGATAGACACTACAGAACGGTCAATTGTCGCCGAGTAGGTTGCAGCGCACTTACGTTCAAAATACCGGACTTGAAAGATGTAATCCGAAATATACGTCGACACGGGCACTGCAGACCAACCACTCAAACACAAAACCGAGAAGGAAGGGATCCATGAAGATTCACCACGATGTAGCACAAGCTGTCATTTGCCGAACCGAACACTGAAAGCATCACAAGAATGTCTTGGGCTTCTTTGAAGAAATCGCTTGTTGCCGACATACGGGTAGGACTTTTCGATCGGGATACCTTTTACCATAGAAGCGAAATCCACAGCAGCCCCGCGGGCCGCACGACACGCGAAACTAGGTCCGCAAGCAGCCTCATTCCGGGATTGGCAGTTGCTAATGCGTCATCCGTCAAACCACGTGATCACGCTCCTTCCGTTACATGCGCACAGAGAGCGGAGTGAAGCGATAAAAAGTCTACGGTTGATTGGTCCGCCGAGTCCGCACCTTCTACAATGCTTTTAGCTTAGGGAAAAAGAGAAAACAGAAAAATTGAAAAGCGGAGCTTCTTCAAGGCCAGAACGGGGGTGCGATCACAAAGACTAATCTTCAGGGGCATACCAACAATGAACACAGCGAGAGAATGTGTCACTTATATCCTGTTGACAGTTCGAGCCAAGGTTGATAGTGCAGTGGATGCTATGTGTGGCCTTGGGCTTAAGGCAGGTGCCGTGTCCAGCGTTATCACCAGCTTCGAGACAGTTGTCACGGGACCCTAACCGGAGACGTGATTGGCCTCAAACACGCATAGCGCCTACTCTGCTGTCACTACCGAGTGAACAGGACAGCTCCATGAAGGCCCCCCAGCTTTTGGACTTTTTTCTAAAGCTGCACTTCCCAGAAGTGACCCAAAACGAGGGAGGTTTGAAGATATCATATTTTACGCCTTGTAGCCCACATTATAATTTAAAATGAATAATTAATGGCGAATACTTTTTTTTGCGCAGGATGTCCACAAGCAAACAAATAAATAAATAAATAAATATATACATATATATATATATATATATATATATATATATATATATATATATATATATATATATATATATATATATATGTGTGTCTTTTTTTTTTACCAAGCACTTTTGAATTATGTGTACACTGTTAGGTTCGCATTTTTAAACTTAAATTTTGGGAATCTTTGCATCGTTGTGGCATCTATGATTGCGTGGTTTAAGAAATTTGTGTAATACGTTTTTCATCCGTGAGTTCAGTCTATATCACTGCCATCAATTACAATCTCTGAGCACCATGATGACACGTGGTGGGGATGTGTGCTCCAAGAAGCTCTAATGACTTTAATGTCTCATAATTTAAAGAAAAAGAAGAGAAATTAGCCACAGCGCTTGCTGATTTGTTGAATTCGCAGAACAGAGAGATAATAGGACGCACCTAGGGTAGCGCGTGCCTAATGATATTAATTTTTTTTCGGCTGTTATTTGTGTATATTTCGCCGTTCTCGACATGGGCGTTGGCGGAGATTGCACCGCTGCTCACGCCCCTGCCGGGGTAAGCTTTTTTGTTGTCACGACACTCTATCGCGCTATAGACGCGTCGATTTAACGCTCATGAAGTCTCGAGAGAACTGTCAATTGTTTAGTCAGAGCAACGACGCAGCAATCGCGAAGTGAGAGACGACTGCGCCTCACTCTGATAAAATGTGAGCGTGGGACTCTCGAGCAGCGTTAACTTGCTGATGATGCAGGGCGCTGCTTTGTCGTTGAGAATCTTTGTCCTGCGAACGCCGGCGAAAACGTTCCAGTGCTCGGCGTACCCTAGGCAGCAGCGCCTGTCAGCGACCGCCCGGAGCCTACTGGCAGTCTGCGAGCGCCGACGATTTATCGTCGCGACTTCAATGGGAGCATTTTATGAACTCCTGCGGCGAACATGAAACACCGCGAACATGAACTTCCGCGAACATAATCCCCGCGACGGCGAACCGCCGGGGCTCGCAGACGGAGGGTTCCGATGCTGTGCGAACGGTTGTTGGAGGACACTGCGTAGGGTATACGCCGGGCGCTGGAACGGCTTCGAAGCCATTCGATGGGCAAAGGATTCGCGACGACGAAGTAGTGTCTTGCATCTTCAGTAAGCTAACAGGGCTCGAGAGTCCCAAGCTTACATTTCCACAGAGCGAGCGCGGCCGGCCAGATCGAGGCGCAGTCAGCACTCGCGTCGCGATTGCTACGTCGTTGCTCTGCCTACACCGATGACATATGTGCACCGGCATTCGAAACCGCCCTCTCGAGACTTTATACGAGTCCAATGGACGGCTTTATAGCGCGATAAACCGTCGTGACAAGAGTAAAGCTCACCTCTGTAGTGGCGTAAGCAGCGTTCTTGACTCCGCGTCGAGAACGACGAAATATACACAAAAAACATTAAATATATTTAACACAGCAGGCAGAAAGAAATAAAAACATGGCAGGGACATGGACAAAGTAGAAGGCGCGCTATGAAATACATATACTTACAAAATACACTGGAAACGACAGATAATTAGAGCTAAAAAACGGAAGATTGAGATGACGTCAACGCCGAAATAAGGCAATGTGCAGGGAAAGCAGCCGGCAAAACTGCAATAGTCCTATAGGCAGCTAAGGAAGCTTTTCTGATCGCGGGCGTATAGCCGCGGCGACGTACGCCCCGTTAATTTGGCTGAAAAAAATTCTCGCCCCGATCGAGCGCATGAATGACTCTCTTCCACTTTCGTACATCTGCAGTAAAAAAAAAAAAAAAAAAGGGTCGCGGACCTATAGTTTACGCAAACCATTGAGCCGACTAAAAAAATTGGATGGTCGCGAGTCTATAGCTCGGGAAACATACGTCCCTCTATAGCCGGCTAAAGCACATTGTAAGGTCGGAGGCTATAGCTTTGGTGACATAGAACACTATTGAGACGGCTAAAGAAAATTCAATGGTCGCGATTCTATAGATTTAGGGACATACACCACTCTATAGTCGGCTAAAGCACGTTGAATGGTCGGAGGCCTATAGCTCAGGTGCCATAAAACACTATAGAGACGGCTAAAGAAAGTTCGATGGTCGCGAGTCTATAGGTTTAGGGACATACACCACTCTATAGCCGGCTAAAGAACATTGAAAGGTCAGAGGCCTATAGCTTCGGTGACATAAAATGCTATAGAGTCGGCTAAAGAAAATTCAATGGTCGCGATTCTATAGATTTAGGGACATACACCACCCTATAGCCGGCTAAAGCACATTCAATAGTCGCGAATCTATAGCATCAAGGACATACATATGTCTATAGCTTGCTAAAGAATATTGAATAGTCGCGAGTCTATAGCTGCGTAGTCATAAATTATTCTATAGCCAGGTATAGAAATCGGAATGGTCGAGATTCTAAAGCTTTGAAGACATACATTTTTCTATAGGTGGCTATAGCGTGTTTTATGGTTTCTTATGGCTGACCATAGAGGGCCATAGAAGGTGATTGCTCACCATAGGATTTTCCATAGACGTCCATAGACCATTTTTGTATGGGCAGCACCGCTCCCGCACCACCGACGCTGAGCTACACGCAGCTACCCGACGACCGCCGCCCCCTGCTCACCCGTATACGGCGCCATCCCGACGTGCACCTCCGGCGCCGCAGTTTTCCTGACGCCAGGAAGATCGGGCGCACGCCCACCCAGAACAAGCAGCGTCACGAAAGACCGACGTGTGGAGGACGGCCGATCGACGCCCGTAGTGCTCTCACTGCGGTGAAGCCGGCCACATTTACCTACGATGCCCCCTACAGACAATCGGGGCTGCGCGGGTTCCACCCGAACGACCCGCGCCCTAGGTACGACGAACGCCCTCGCGACATCAAGGAGTAGCTCCGACGCTTGCCCTTCCCAGTGTCGTCTCTCCGCCGTGAAGCCCGCTCCCCATCGCCACGACGTTCAGCGTCCCCAGCGCCGCGACCCCCGCCGAGAGAGCCTGTCTCCAATGCGTCGCCGGAAAAACTGAGTGCGGCAATGCCTGGAGGTGACGTTTCCGAAAACGACGGAAGCAAACAGCCTCCAAGAACGCCGGAGCGCTCCCACTCCCCCGAGGGCTCGCATCGCATCGGCGTCCCTGCAACGATGTCCAACAACCTAAACCCGGGGTTTTCTGCGCGGAAGGCACGCGCGATAACCGTTAGGCCAGGAGTGCGCTGCCTGCTTGGCCACCTGCTCGCGCGGCATTAAGCGACTCAACGAGACAATCGCCGACATGATCTCTATGTACGTTGACGTAGAGCACAAGGCGTGGGACGAGGTGTTGCCCTACGTCACGTTCGCCTACAATACGGCGGTTCAAGAGACCACTGGATTCACACCCTTCCATCTAGTACATGGTCGGAAAGTAACGACCATGCTGGACGAGATACTGCCCCATGAACCAGCTGACAGTGAGAGCGACGACGCCCAGGTGGTTGCTCAACGGGCCGAAGATGTCCGCCAGCTTGCCCGACTCCTGATTCAAGACCAGCAACATGTCGACGCGGGCCGCTACAACCTTCGTCGCAGGGACGTCCACTTCCAGCCCTAAGACAGGGTCTGCGTGTGGACGCCCATCCATCGCCGCGGCCTCAGTGAGAAATTGCTGAAACGATACTTTGGACAGTACAAGGTACTTCGTCGCCTCGGGGAGCTGAACTACGAGGTGATGCCCGACGGAGCAAGAACATCAACAAGCCGCCCACCACGACCTGAGGTCGTCCACGTCGTTCGTCTAAAGCCGTACTACGCTCGATAGGGCTGTGGACCAATTATGTGTGCCAAAAGACTCCCTAGTTTGCCGTTTCTTTTTATGTGCTTTGTTTTGTTTTGCGTTGCATCGGGGCGATGCACTCCTTAAAGGGGGGAGTAATGCCGCGCGTGCAGGTGGGCAAGCAGGCAGCGCGCTCGTGGCCTAACGGTTACCGCGCGTGCCTTCCGCGCAGGAAGTCAGGGTTCCATTCCATGGCCGCGAAGACGCATTTTTGTTGATTCTAACGTAATGTTCTGGTAAATTCGAGAACCGTGTTGCTAATTCGAGGTTAGAATGTTCGACACGGCGAACCTTCTACGGCGATTGTTCCTGAAGCCCAGGCGTGTACAAAAGGGGCTTCGCGTCGCAAGCCGGAGTCAGTTTCGCCGTAGCGTTCAACTCTGCTGTCACGCCACCCGCGACGCTCTGCTTTATTTTGTACCCCTTTTTTATTTTTGGGCACAAGTTCGCCCCATTAAACGTTTAGTTTCTCCAGTTATTATCGCCTCATCACTTGTCATTCGTGACAATATTTCCTACTAAAAAGCATTGGTACAACTAATAATAATATGTCGCAGTCTCTAAAACAATATCCACTAAAACGGCTCCTAGAAGAAATGTTTTTGCTTCTCTGCATAGCACCAGTCCATATGAAGCGAGTGAAAGCATTTTCTTCACTTTAAAATAGTTATTTTGCTTTTCTTTACTAGTTTACTATTTATTATGGTCATTAACGTCGCTATATTAAAGTCACAACTCACATCACATACAGTGGTGAGTATTACAGATTCAGTGAACTAACATTGTGCTAACACAACCACGCCAAACATATCTGCTCACAGCACTTTTTGCTGAAGCTTTCGAGCATTAGCAAGTGGGTTGGGTGTAGGTCCCGAAGCCCGTTTGTGATTGGAGTGCAGGAAACTCAACAGGTGTGTTCTTGATAGAAAAAAGGCAACAATAACATAAAGTGGTCTGATTTATCAGTGCGATGCTGCACAGCTCAATTGACGAACTAATAAAATGTTGAATTTAGGCACTTCAATGCACTCCACATCTGCTTGAGGTGAGCTTCTGATAGGCGAGCTTTTCAATACTACGGTAGTTTACGTCAAACTACCAAAGTATTGCAGTCAAAAAATACTTAGAGTATAACACAACAGTATTTACGATTTCCAGGCATTTTAGAAGTATTCTGCACATATTTTTGATCCCTGAATTTTTTTTTTTATGGTAGGAGTATATTTTGCATGAAATAAATAAATATCTTAAGAAATTGATGTGAAAGGTATTTTGTGCCTACTAATTTAATATTTACCTATTTCAGAACGCATGAAGGGAACTTCAATGTAGTTTAAATAACGGTATTTTAAAAAAAGATTTTCATAAATATATTTTAGTAGTTAATAAAAAAAAGAAGTGTATATTTTCGGTCCATTCTTTGTGTACTTACAATTATGAACCGTACTTCAAATACACTCAAATATGAATAGGGTATATTTCAAACGTCTCAGGTTTCGCTAAAAGAGTGCACATGAGCGATGCCAGTTTTTAAAGCAATGTTTCCCGCGAATACACTCTAAGAAAATAGGGAGTAGTACTTCCTCCCTTAAAGGAGAAACTCGCGTGTCCCATATATTGCTCTATCAAGGAAAAAAACGTCCTCCTACAAAACGGGGAGCAAATTTGCTCTCCTAAGAAGGGAGGAAAGTTTCCACCTATTTTTGCTTGTGGAGAAAACGTTCGTCCCCTAGAAAGGGAGGAAAATTGGCACCATTTTTTTCTCTCAATAAAGGAAACTTTCGCCCTATGTGTGATTGATATAGCTTCCACCAAATGGCACTCAAAACGGCAAAAAAAATCGGAGGAGCTGTAATTTGGTAGATACACATACATCACTGAACACACAGAATACATGGAACACTAGCAGAACACACCCCACAGAGCTACTGAGTAGGTCAAATTAACTTAAATATAGAAATGCAAAATTTCTCAGTCCGAACTATTTTATGGTTTTTCAGATCTTTTATAGGTGCCGACCGTTTTTAATACGTTTTTCGGACTTGAATTGAAACACGCCAGTTTAGTATTTGTGCAATTTTAAGAAACAATTATGAGTGAACAATTGACTTTCTCCATGTATATGGTATGCTCATGGCAAATATTGTATACTTGTTGAGACAACTTGTCCCATTCATCTGTCACGCAGATGCATATTGTGGGTAGTACAAGGGGACATACTAACATTTTTTACCGCAGCGTTCTTTATTGTGACTCGTGCATCCATAGCAGCAAGCCCCTCAGCCAGAGCGTCCCTCATCCCCAGGGGCGATTGGAACCACCTGTGGAGTGACCGTCTTTTTAACTCTATTGCCCCTGCACGCCTCACTGCCCTCCAGCCGCTTCTCCATCGCGTCCACGCTGCACCCTCGAGCGCGACTTTGTATGGCACCTGCAGAGAAAATTGTCAGATCACACAGATTAGTTGAGGGATAGGGGCAGCCAATATTTTGCATACTAGCTACACACAAGGTGCTGTTCACACACTGAAGTTTGTGAGTGTTTCCTTTGTGTAAATATAGGTCCCTCACCTAGCCTGCAATTCAAAGGTGACAGAAAGGCAGCACCACAGAGGTGGAGGTTCTGGGTTTGGCTACCGCGCTAAGGTGCAGATTCTATAGAGGAATATGGCTATTTCTTGCAACATCCTATTAATTCGAAATGGGGGCGAGAGGATTCGGGGCACAGAGATGAGTGGCTCAAAAGGGATCAAAACTTCCCCAACTGACACTGCAGAGAACAAGGCCTCTCAATGGTCTTCATTAAATTTTCAAGCTGTAAACTAACAGGATAACAAGACAAGACCGACAAAAGATTAAAAAAAAAAAAACATGTGGCACTGGTCAGTGAAACCCATTGCAGGTGCGCCACCGAGCCCGAGTCGACGAACTGATATTCCTATAGGCCACGAGGTGAGTACCGAGGGCGTTCGCCCGGACCCAGAGAAGACACGCGCCGTCACGGCATTTTCACCGCCGAGAGACAAGAGAGCCGTGCGAAGATTCCTTGGACTATGTACCTACTATCGCCGCCTCGTTCAAAGTTTCGCAAAGATTTCCGCACTACTCACAAGCCTTATGAAGGACTCCGAGACGTTTAAATGGGCGAAGGAGCAAGAGCAATTATTCGACGAGCTGTAGCGAAAACTCCGGACACCTCCTGTTCTTAGACACTTTGATCAGGATGACGAAACCCAGATTCACATGGACGCTGCCCTTAGCGAAAACTAAGACGTTTGAAATATACCACATTCTCATTTGAGTGTATTTCAAGTACAGTTCATATTTCGAAGTACACGAAAATTATGCAGAAAATATGCAATTATGTTTTTTACTTAGACTAAAATATGTCTGAAAATCTTTTCAAAGCACCTTTTTTAAACTTCATTTCAAGAACTCTTCAGGCATTCTGAAATATGTAAATTCTAAATTACTAGGCACAAAATACCTTTCACATGGATTTCTGAAAATATCAATTTATTTCATAGAAATATACTCCAAATGTAATAAAAATACAGCGATCAAAAATATATTCTGAAAACACTTAAAGATATGCTGGAAATCGTAAATACTGTTGTATTTTTATCGATCTGTCATTTGAGTGCAATTACAGGCATACAAAATAAATTTACTTAAACTACCAAACTATTGAAAACTCGCTTATCAGAAGTGCAATTCAAGCAGATGTGGAGCATACTGAAGTGCTCAAATACAACATTTGGACAGTTTGTTAATTGAGTTGTGCAGCATCGCACTGATAAATCAGCCGAGTTTATGCTATTGTTTTCTTTTTTCCATCAAGAACGCACCTGGTGGGTTTCTTGCAGACCAATGACAGACGGGATTCGGGAACTACAACCCCAACACTTTCTGATGCTGCAAATCTTCCGCAAGTGATGTGTGCCGATGTTTGATGTGGTTGTGTTAACCCAGTGTTTGTTTATTGAATGTGTATGCTGACCACATTACGTGGTCTTTACGTGATGCGAGTAGTGACTTTAATATAGGGACTTTAATGACTTAGATACTTCAATGACCATATTAAGTAGTCAACTCGTATAGAAAAGCAAAATAACTATCCGAAAGTAAAGAAACTGCCTTGACTTGCTTCGTGCTGAGTGGTGCAATGCACCGAAGCGATAACATTTTTTCTAGGAGCCGTCTTTGTGGATGTTGTTTTAGCGACTGCGCTGAATTATGATCAGTTGTACCAATGCTCTTTAGTAAGAGACATCGTTCACGATATTCTAAACACTGTTTTCCCTTTGACAGACTCTGGAGGAGAGGATAGAATACTTGGAACCTTAATAAGGGAAGAGGTTGCCACCGGCGAAGTGATTACCTTCAATATATAGGCTGTTTGAGGCTCTGGAGCAGTCAACGGGACCGTGATTCAGGTGTTCAGGGCGTCTTGTTGTTTGTATTTGCGTTCGTTTCTAGTGTATAGTTTTGGTATGTATCATTTAATATCGTCTACATCGTGTACATCTACACCATTTACTAACAAAACCCAGAATAAAAGAAAAATTGTGTAGCCGGTTTTCAATACACAGATGGCATCTTGAGGGTGAAAGAATTATGTTTTTGGTATATCTCAAATCTTTTCTGATTAAGGTTTATGATATACTTTGAATATTTTAAAGGCGTATTTCCAATGTGGATAAACTAATGAAGAGTGAATACAAAATTAATATGTTCATTCAATATATTTCAACTATGATTCAAGTGCAGCCTCTTTTTGCCAAGGATAGTAACGCAAATTTTGGAGCTGTACTGGTTCAAGTGAAAAAAGGCACCGAGGGAGTCATTAACTACGCATGTCGGACACCGTCCAAGGTGGGGATAAATAACTCCACGGCTAAAAAAATTATGTCTTGCGGTTACCTGGGCAGTCACAAAAAATAACCCGTACTTGGACGGGAGACCATTCCATGTAGTCACAGATCACCACTCGCTCTGCTGGCATGAGCACCTCAAGGACCCTTCAAGACGCCTCGCTCGAAGGTTTCTTCGGCTATACAAACGTTCTACATGGCTGAGGTCCACAAGCACAGCGTCGCCAACGGCCTGTTCAGGGCCCCTGTCGAGGGAAAGGACGGTAGCAGCGACGACAATGCCGACGAGCTGTTCGTAGGCGCAGTGATCACCGACGACATGGTATGGCGTCAACAAAACCCAGGCCTTCCTGAGCTACAGGCACCAATAGAGCATCTGGAAGGGCGCTTTAGTACCATGCGACGTATTTTCTCAAGAGGCTTGCCGGCATTCGCCATTCGACATGGTGTACTCTATAAAGAGAACTTCGGAGACGCGAACTCGCCGTGACTGCTGATAATCCCGACCGACCTTGGAGGGGAGATCTTCCCAGACTATTACGACGACCCGATATCTGGATACTTTGGTCATTGCTGGGCCCTCATTTGTGAAAAGTAATATAATAGAAAATGTCTCAATCATTCTTGTAGTATACATGCGGTACTTTCCAGGCACAATATGTTAGAAGATAGCTGTCTTATTGCTTAACTCAAACAAGAGCTTAGAAAATATGTCATATTTTCAAGCCAAGGAAAAAGTATGCTCGGTTTAATCTTAAACGGGTCCCAGATTCCCACATTATTGAGAAATTCTGAAGGTGATGCACCACATGTAATTACTCTTTTTTAGATATTTTGTTATACCAGAAATGTGTCCAAGTGATTGTAGCCAGTGTTATTTCCTTGGAAGAGTGGTGTGTTTTGTGTTCCGCCTTTCACCTTGGCATTTCAGTCAGCGTTTTGAGATCAGGTGCCTCCTTCTTGCGCGTCATTGGCTGTTCGATCGGCATTCTAGATCCCTTATGTATGCTTGTTCAACTTTCTGGGTCATAGTATCATGTAGTTTTGTAATTATTAGACTGCCTAAATCGATCATTAGTCTCTTCTGATATTTTCTCGGGTTCGTAGCCGACACATTTGGTGCTGCGTTCCTTTGAAGGGCAAATATTGTACCGCGTAGATCAAGCAAATCACAAATCTCGGACTTCAAACTTTTCTCGCGGACGTTATTAGGCAGTAAGCACCCTTTCGGTATATGCATTTGCTAGATTGAGAAACCAAAGGACATTTAATGATCGGCAAAATGCCAACTTAGAGCATTGTTTATGACGCCTAGCAAACGCAAGCAGTGTGAGTATTTCAGGAGTTTAAAGCGGGGTTAGTGAGGAACTTGAAGTCTCTGCCTAGACCATGCAGCTCACACGTCTAGCAGGGGATAATCGAGTTTGATTTAACAAGATATTATGACGCTCGTAGAGCTTCTATACGGCCCCACATGGAGTCCTACTGCATGCACTGATGTAGTATACTCGTTTTAGATAGATTTGTGTGATCGTATTGTTCTAATTCGGCTTAATTTATTTGTAATGTTTGTATTTTTCGGGATAATTGAAAAACCAGCAAAAGGTTGGCATATCGCCGAGAAAACACGCCAGTGTACAGTGTGATTCACTGTAAAATATAATACGTGAGCAGTTGTCGAATGATAACAGCCGCCTAATGAGCAGGTCGTTGATACTACAAAAACTGAAGCAGATCTTTCTGGGACTGTTGCCACTTCCCGATACAATTATCGCATAGCCCCTTCCTTTCTTTCTTTGTTGCCTCAGCTTCAATTGGTATGGTATTTCTTGTTTTTACTCGCCTTATAATTTGACTTGGATCGCATTGCTGTTATCATCGTTGATAGGTTGGTGTGACACGTTCATCATGAGGTGCTGCCTTAGTCCAATTGACGTGCAACCGTTTTAATAAGGAAAACAAGGGAAACAACAGACCATTCAGAGCAATGTTTTTTTTTATCGCCGAAAGGCCAATTGGTCACCGCGTTCAAACTGGGAGTGTAACGCAGGAAACGAACTGCAGTGTGACTTTCTAGACCGCGCCTTCAGATGACGCATATATCCTGCAGCAATTGTGCAGGATCAGCTTTTCCTATATTCCTAACGAGCGTGTTGGTAAGGTATAATAGATTAAGAAATAATAAAACATAGAGAGAACGAAACACACACGAGTACATTCCTTCAACTCACAACAATGTTTATTCCATAGGGTGGGAACGCCAGTTCCCCTGCGCAGACTTAGTGAAAGGGGGGAAGGGCCGAGGCAGAGGGGGGAAGTCAGAGGAAAGAAGGACGTGCTAGAGAGTCGGATAGGTGCTTCGGCCTGTTTGTGCCGGGCCGCTCAACAAGGTCGTCTAATCACCCCGGACAGCTCTGGGCTCTGATAATCCCCGTCTATCAGAGAGGGCCAGCGAGGGGGAAGAGAAATTAGGGAGATTTCGTAGATCGTTTTTGCCGTCCCGCGAGGCCCTCCGCAACCCGCTAGGATAGCGGGAACTCAATAGTCAAGGCTATCGGCGCGCAGGCACAGTAGCCACTTCTTCGTTGCGGAAAGCTTAGCGGAGGGGGCAGCGCGGTCTACGAAAACTCCCTAATGACTGCGGAGTTTTATAGCGCAGCTCTTAGGCGCCCGTTTCCGGCCTGAGCGGCGTCGGCGTCGTCGTCGGCGTCGGCGTAACCGCGCAATGCACTATGGGTTAATTTCCCCGCTAAATTTAGAGGAAAAATTTTCACGCTAAATCTAGCGGAAAGTTTTCCCGCTTAATCTAGCGGAAACATTTCCCCCCAAAATTTAGCGGAAAAATTTCCCCGCTAACTTTAGCGGAAAGTTTAACCGCTAAATCTAGCGGAAAAATTTCCCCGCTAAATCGAGAGGAAAAAATTTCCCCACTAAATTTAGCGGGGAATTTTTTTTCCGCTAAACGTAGCGGAACAATTTTTCCGCTAAATCTAGCAGAGAAAATTTCCCCACTAAATTTAGCAGAAAACTTTCCCGCTAAATCTAGCGGAAAAATTTCCCCACTAATTCTAGCTGAAGGTTTTCCCGCTAAATCTAGCGGAAACAATTTCCCCCCTAAACTTAACGGAAAAATTTACCCGCTAAATCTAGCGGAAAAAAATCACCGCTAAATTAAACGGAAGATTTGCCCCTAAATGGGAGCCGAGCAGCAGAGGAAGAGGGGCATACCCAAGCAGCCCCAGAAAGTGAATTTCAATCGGCCGACGGTTGGCCAGTGTCTGGACAGCTTGGCCACTTTAAGTGCTTGGCCACCGGAGACATAAACAAGGCCGGCAAGGGTCCGTCCACAAACTAGCTGTTTTTAGCTTGTCCGCCGGAGACATAAACACTGCCGGCAAGCGCCTGGCCAGAAGTGCTCATTTTCAGCTTGGACGCCGGAGACATAAACACGGCCGGCAAGTGTTTGGCCAGCAGTGTTGATTTCGAGCTTGGCCGCCGGGGACATAAACACGGTCGGCAAGTGTTTGGCCAGCAGTGGTGATTTTGAGCTTGGCCGCCGGGGACATAAACACGCCTGGCAAGTGTTTGGCCACAAGTGCTGATTTTCAGCTTGGCCGCCGGAGACATAAACACGGCCGGCAAGTGTTTGGCCAGTAGTGCTGATTTTTAGCTTGGCCGCCGGAAACATAAACACGGCCGGCGAGTGTTTGGCCAGCAGTGCTGATTTTCAGCTTGGCCGCCGGAGACATAAACACGGCCGGCAAGTGTTTGGCCAGCAGTGCTGATTTCCACTTTGGCCGCCGGAAACATAAACACGGCCGGCGAGTGTTTGGCCAGAAGTGCTGATTCTCAGCTTGGCCGCCGTGGACATAAACATGGCCGACAAGTGTTCTGCCAAAAGTGCTGATTTTCAGTTTCGCCGCAGGGACACCCATAATCTAAACGTTCATCGCGTTGACGAAACTTTGGCATAACGACGGGCAGCGAGAGAAGCATCACGAGTGAGTGGTTGGCAGAATATTAGTGCGTGCATCGCGCGAACACTGTTAGCGCAAGCAAACGATCACCGTTTTATTCAGTTTTTTTTTTCGTTAGACTTGAAAGGCTATTGTCTTAACTAGCACTGTCGTGTGATATGTTCATTTGGAACATTATACTAGAAGCGGGAAAATATTGTGCCCGTCGTTGTTCTATGAAAATAAAATACGAAAGCAGCGCCGACGTCATCTTCGCGTTAACTATACCGCTCTGTCGCCGCGCGGCACTCTTAGCGCGAATGCCACATCCGCGATTTTTCGGTTACTGCTCCACATATTTACATCCCAACTGCACTCGAAGAAAAAAAAAGTTGTAGTCGGGTACATCGGGCGCAGATGCTCCCATTTCCTGGAAGACGCACCCACCGTTACCCAGCCAGTGTACCTGTATACCGACCATAAGCCCCCTAATCTACCTTAAAAACCTAAAGGTGTATCAATGCACTCAGCTTAGTAAACCGCCACGCTAGCCATGCACCCCGATCAGCTTGTGCTTGAATCGGATAAGATTGGATATTTCAGACTTTGTGTTTTGGAAGAGCCTAAACAAGACGTCTCTCATATATTGATTAAACTTAAGCTAGTCTCAGTAATGTTTTAATTAGGTGCTAGGATTCTGGTTTCCTGAGTCAAGGAAAGCTAACAGCTTCGGTTAAAACCGCAACGGAAACGTTCAAAATCGAGCCACACGTAAAAGAAAAAGAAAGTGAACATCTCGACCTAGATGTGCAGAACGCTGGTTAAGTTGTTAAAAACGTGATTGTTGGCGGGTGGTGGGCAACGCCGTGACGCTATTGACGCTATCGTGGTGATTGACGCCAGTGATGCTCGGCCGTACTACACAGTAAAAGTGTTTACACCTTTAAGGGTGTAAAAGGGGTGTTGTAGCAACTTACACCCTCGGCTACACCTTTTTAACAACTTAAAACTAGGAATACAACCTCATAATTTTACCGAAAAAGGTGCTGTTTCGTGTTACACCCTACATTTAGTGAAGAATGTGAGAAGGGTGTAGAAGAGGGTGTTAAAATAATGTGACATGGTTTTGGAAAGCTTATATATGGCTCTGTACATAATGTACAGGTAAGATTTCTGCTTGAAAAGCAACAGTTGTTACCAGGCTAGTTTCCTATAATGTCAGTTGTAATTCATGCAAATAGCTAATAATTAAGTGCCTCTTTTGCATACAATTTTTATGTTTGAGAACAAAATTTTATATATGAGTTCATATTTAATTTTCTTAAAAATCACTCCATGCTCAGAAATCGGAAAGTAGGGTGAAATGCTCTATACTAGCATTTTTTACAAATATTGATTGATGGAAGTGTACAGTAAGAAAATCAGTTAGTCTCGAGCAGGGATGGGCAAAATACATGCAAATATGTATCGAAATACAAATACAAAATACAGCGTCAAAAATGTATTTAATTACAAATATAATTACAATTCCAAAAAAGCATTTAAATACAAGATACAAATACAACCAAATGTATTTGGTCTCCTCCAAATACTTTTCCAAATACATTCCTCAAAATTTGCGTCACCGAGTTCAGGGCACCTGCAACGGGTTTCTGGGTATCTCATTTTAATTTTGCATCGCACGCTTGGGAGTTATAGTGTGCGAGGCTCTAGTAACGTAATAAAAATATAATCACAAAAAAATGTAATCAGCTTGGACGTAATAAGTGAAAAAAGTAAAGAGCTTCAAGCAGCTTTTTTTGTCGATTACATTTTGGTATAGACCAACAAAGATCCGAGACGACCAAGACGCGCAGCACTAGCTAGATAATTTTTTTTATTTTTGCAACTCGCATCAGTTACGAAAATCTAGAAGACCCGCCAATTTAGAATGTTCCAGGCAAAAATATGGAGGGAAATCAGGCTGGAAAGCAATACAACTTGTCACAGGCACTTATTTAGCCAGTCTGCCTGTGAACGTCGATTTCGCCACTATTCTTGCCCTGGACTAGCACCGTAATCACAAAGTCACTAAACGCTTGTGCTTGATTCAGAGACACTGCATTTGGTGTAGAGCGTAGTTTTCTTACTGCTCTGGACAGTGACAATATATTTGAGGGATGTATTTTCGCCCACGAAATTGTATTTAATTACAATTGTAATTGAAATACCCACGTTTTAGTATTTAAATACACACCTCAAATACATTACCCAATTTGTAATTAAATACAAATGCAAAATACACAAAGTATTTAAAATACGTATTTCAAATACTTGTATTTGAAATACCGCCCATCCCTGGTCTCGAGTTTATATCTGGCAACATGAAATCAAAATATTGTGAAAATGTTTGACAAATATTCATGACATGCTGCTAGAACCTGTCTCATGACCATGTCAACCCAAGTAAAATATTCCTTTGAGAATATGTTGACATGCACAAAAACTCACACACATAAAGAGGCAAATCCCATAATAAACCAGTCCGAGACATCCCATAAAAAATGGCCTATGGTCGTCTATGGGAAATTCAATGGGAGGCTATCACCCCCTGTAGCTTCGCATGGTCGGCCTTAAGAATTTATAGATACATCTACAGCCAGCTATAGAAAAGTTTAGGGCCATGTGTCTAAAGTCTGAGGGCTATGTTTCAATAACAGCAACAACAACAATAATAATAATAATAATAATAATCAATAAGTTAGTGTTTTAACAGTGTCCAGGGACATCCAATTGTTCTTCTTGCGGGCACAGTGCAATAGAACGAACAAACAGACGCTTGCGCGCTCGCAGTCGCACACATACACGAGCGCACGCACGTAAACACGCATGCACACGCGCAAACCCACGCCCGCGCGCAGACGCACACGCACGCACAACCAGAAACGCACACGCGCATGCACGCGGACGCATCCACACGCGTGCGCACAAACACACGCACGCGCATGCACACACGCACACGCAAACAATTACGACGAAAGAAACGTTGCTTGAGTTAGTTTCGGTTTCGGTTTACACAAAAAAGAAACAACCTAAAGTTTAAATAAAACCTAAGATTTACTCACTTTTTGTAATGTTTACATTATTATTTTAGTGAAATTCTTATTGTTACTAATATAATTTATTTTGCTTAGTAGAGTTCTAAAAAAATAACAATAAATAAAAAGGAAAAGAAACTCTTGAAGACTGCGCAAGACCATCGCTATCGCAATCAGCTTCCGTTGGGCTCGTTTGAATGGTCTTTGAAGTTCCAGAAGCTTCGGAAATCTCTTTTTTTTACGTTTTAGCCGTTTTAGTGGATATTTTAAATATCTTCCTTACGAATACCGTGTTCAAGAATAACAATCGATGACTGACAGCTGGGAGACGCTGCGTCTTGGCAACGCCCGTAAGTTCAGAACCGCCCATGCAGGACTCGTGAAACGCCGGTTAGCAACTTTCTTTTGTTTCTGCGAAGTGGGCTGCTGTTTCAAACTTTGTCGTGTACCGTGTGCTTGCTAAGCTATGCTTGATTCTAACTATGCTTCTGCCCTGTGTTATTTCGTTATTTGAAAAGAGCGTATCTTCTTCAAAACCTGTGGCTCGCTCCGCAGTGTGAGAAGGATTCCCGCGCGGCGGAACCTTGGGCATGTTCTTTGCGCCGTTGTGCGGCGCTCGTCCGACGACGCTTGTGCGGAGCGTTCAAGTGCCGTCTGACGGCAGTTCAAGCATTCAGTCGCCGTCCCAAAGTGTTAATCACAGGTCATGCTAGTTCTGACATCTTGTCCTAACAGCCGCTCCCCACCGATTTGTTTCATAAAGCGGGAGCGAGAAAAACGTTAGAAGAGCGAGCATGCAGCATGATTTTTTGCATAAGCTAATGCCTGTGCGTAGAGACGCGCGGTCGCTTCGTCATTATTCCGAGGGTAAAAGCGCTAAAAACAACGGACAAACAACGCCCTGTGTTTGTTTCTTTTGCTTGTCCGTTGTTTTTACAGGTTTCACCCTCGGAAATTATGTCTCTTCGCGTTTACCGAACCGGCACACTTTTTAAGTTTACGATTGTGTGATGCAAAAAATAAAAGAAGTTTAGATGTCACGTTTTTTAGTAGTGGCGAAAGCCCTTACAAAAATCAGAGCAGCTAGAAAAAACAAAAACATGAAAAAAGGCGGAAAAAATTAAAGGGGCCCTTCGGAGCTTTCTGCGATCGTCTGTTTATGTTGTTATATTGCATAGTAGGTGCAAGTTAATATGTGTACAAAGTTTTAGATTACAAAACCGTTTATTAAGCAGATGGCAGAAGAAATATATCGGGACTATTTTCTCTTGGAAGACGATCCCCCATTCCCTGCCCATCGCTAAAACTTGACCAATAGAAATGCTGCATCTCGCGGTGAATGCGAACGTTATTATTGCAACACTTTTTAAGCTTGTTGTAAATTAGAGTTTGAAAAAAACGTAAACTGATTGTGGTGCGGGAAACATAGTCCGCAATTATCGCTCCAATACCAGCGAACTATGTTTTCTCCCCGCAAGCAAATTTGTTGCTAGTGGGCGATGCGTCGGCGCGTCGGCGCGTCGGCTCGTCTGCTTCCCGGGGCGTCTGCAGGCGTGCGTTTGCGGGACACATGTTCCTCCTTCCCGTGGATCTCGACTCCGAAGCCAGCTTTGCGATCCTTCCACGTCAACGAGTCAAACTTTTCCTTGTCATCTGTGGAATGCGACTGCATATTGCAGTAGCAGCGCGACGGTGCGCTGCGACGAACGACGACTGCCGAGCACAAAGTCCGGGTTCCTTGACGACGGTCCGCGCGTGTTCGAGAGATTCCTCCGCGGGTCGGCGGTCGGCCGCGTTGGTGACGCGCAGTGACGCCGGAATCCTTCGCTTGCTATTGGCTGACGCGTAAAGAGATGCCCCTCCCTTTTTCCGGGCTCATCTCAGAAAGGGGGGCGTGCCGTGGACTTTGATAGCAATTTTAGTAGGGAAATCCGCCGCGCATGAGCGTAATTTTACGATTTTTAGGATCATTAGGGCCTGTAGATTGAGTTACCGCCATAAATAGATCATCGCATAACGATCCGGGGGGCCCCTCTAACTAATGTCAAACCCGAATATTTGATGGAGTTCAAAGACTTCCACCGTACCAACTCGCCCGGTTATTCTTTCTGTCAAAGAATAATAGCCAATAGTAATAAACAAATAAATGCCAACTATTAATTGGTTACAAAGACGTAATTGTTGCAGTGCAGCCCTACGCTACTCTACTCTTTCAGTGATATCAGGTAATGTGTAAATGTATAGGGCAGTTCATAGCAACCATTTATGTCCGACCCATTATATTGAGTTTTTTCTTTATATAAAAGTTATGAGAAAAAGTGCTCTTCCTAAATTAAGCCGCACCACTGAATGTACAATAGCGTGTAACGTTTATGTATGTTCTCAGCGAAAGAAAAGGATGCATTAAAAAAGGCCAATCATTTTGTTTCCTCTCTGTTAGAGCTTCTTTCACGTACACGCAAAATGTGGGTGTCTACGTCGAAAAGAGTGGAATTGACATTTCCTGCAGGGCTGGAAGGCCTGACTCAGTTTGGCTAGCAGCTTGAAACCTATGGGAACCTGGGGAACTGAACCACAGGAGTGAGAGTGACACCCGCCTTGCACTTCCTGAGCGATGGCACCATGAGGAAGGGGGAGCTGCCCTAAAGTGAATGCAATAGCAGATGGGTCGTTCCAGTGAACCCCTATACAGATGATACCAAGCAGAAAATTATTAATAAATGTGTTATTAAAAACATGGAATGTGAATGGCACGGACAAGAAGGAGGAGATCAACACAGCGCTGTGTTATGTTCAGATCCTCTGTTCCCATATTCTTCATGATTTCTTTTCAATAATTGGCTACTAACTAGTCCAATCATCACCACTAGTCAATAAAGGTATGCTGCTATTTATTAGTATGCATTAACACCGTGCTTGCAGTTGAATCCTACAGTCATTTATTAATGGTCAAAAACAAAAAGGAGGGTGCAAGCTAGCTAAACAGGCTAAACACATAATTTATTAAAGACGGGTTCTCTGAAGGATGACACAAACGCTGAGAAGTATCAAACACAGCTGAGTATTAATGGGCAAAAAATGAATAGGCGACCCAAAAAAGAAAACGCAGGAGAAGACATGAAGTCAGTCTTTACAATTCCTCTTCTGCTTGCCACCACTTTACAAAGGGAATTTCTTCCTGGGTCTTACAGCGTTTTACTGTTCACAACCCCTGACATACCCAAGGACAGTAAACATAAAAAAGCCACCTACTAACATTTGGGTAAATGTGGTTGAACAAACAACAGGGAATGCCTTGAGCTTTCAACCTAGGTAATAAAAAATATGCACAACATCAAGATTAAAAAAAAACAGACGGACGCATCGCACCTGTTTCTAACAAAAATATAGGCCAAGAAACTTCTTCCACTCAATGGCAAAACACAGGGAAGGCACTAATAGATTTCTAGGTTTCATCCTTGTTAGTGATTCTTTCAGTATACCCTTGTGGTCACTCTCTTTAGTCAAAATTGTTTCATCATCATCATTCATGAAATCATCATCACAGTTGTGTTCTTTAAAGGGATACGGAAACAAAAATCGAAATATTTAAGTTTCGTTTGGAAGTGAATCAAGTATGAGGGATAATAACCGTAAATGATAATCGCACGTTTGTATTTTGAACGGCTGGCAGAGCGCGATGCGTCAGGGGATATCCGGCGCAAACAAAAGCAGAAAGAAAAGATTCCCCGCGTTCGTGGAGTAGCAAGGCAGGCGTGGTTATCAGCTTTGCCCTTGGTGGCGCTGGCAGGGTTGTGGTGGTGTCAATAGCGTCAGCGCGGTACAACCAAGCCGTTCGAAGTACCCGTGGCGTGACGAGCGTGTGGCTGGCCCACGTGGGCTGGCCCAAGGAGCACGTAGCTTCCACAACACTGTCAGCTTAGGGCTGAATGGGGTGGGGAAATCAACTTTTGTTCGAGTTTTAAGCGACGGGCTAATCTTCTAGGGGGTAAATGGCTGTTTCCGGTTGCACGAACGAGGGTCCGAGAATGAGGGGAGTCCTTCCTTTCCGTCTTCTTGGACCGTTTGGTACAATGCGCGATTTGTGAGTTGAGCCAGATGCGCGTAGGAGACAAGTGATAAGCGAAGCGTGGGTTGCCTGCAATCCCCTGAGACAAACAAAACATATCACTTGATCTCCAAACAGGAAAGCTTTACATGCTTCGTTTGTGGCAGACCATGATGTTCTCAATGGTTCAGCCGTGCAGTGCGGTGCTTGGGGCCACTGCTTGCTCACTTAGAGTTCGAGAAAGGGGGGTGCCGTAGCACTTCCCAATTGCCCACGGGGTTATGATGTGGCTTGCAAGGAGCTCTTTTGTATTACTTCATGAAGTGAGTTGTGTTTAGTGTGACTCATTATTTCTTTATCACATGCCTCGTATGTGGTGATGTGGCAATCCCTCTAAGTGAAAAAAAGTGTAAATGTGTTCAGTAAACATGATAAGCGGTAAATCATGTAATAATAATATAAGAATATGCAATACCATATATGATTTTTGTAAAATTTACAAGTTCCGTTATGTGTATTGGACACATTCCAATGAAATGTTCACTGGGGTCTATACTTCATTTCACCCTTCGTCCGAGCGCGGCGGACGCTACCAGCCAATCCAGCGTCGGGAGAGCGTCATGTGACCTTGTACTCCACATAGCCAAAACGTCGCATGATACTCTCCCGGCGCCAGATTGGCTGGGGTGGCCCAGCATCCACTGGGCCACACCAGCAGGTGCCCATTTCATGCCAAGCACCCTTTACCAAGGGTGTTAGCAAGAACCCTTTATGAAGGGTGCTTGCCTGAACGCCATAAGGGTGTTAGCCCAGGGACAAACTGATTTACACCCCTAAGTGTGTAAAAACTTTTACTGTATACTCAAGGCTTCTCTTTCCCATTAGTGCCAGTAAGCTTGTGTAAACTGAAAAATATTGTAACTGAAGAGTAGAGAGTTTTAGTAGATCGCTCCCATGACTCCGATAACGATACCCGGTACTCCGCCACCGCCTCCCTTGCGCATGCATAGTATCGTTATCGCGGCTATCGGAGGTATCGGAACGATCTACTAAAACTCTCTATTGTTGCACTATCCCTTCACCTAAAGTTACTTCTTTTTATTTTTTTTACTGCTGCATTACCGGGGGATCTTAATGGTGGGACAACATACCATCCCTGAACCCACGACGACTGGAATGGTGGTCGCAACCAGCGTCGTAAGACTTAGTACTCAAAAAGGTCCAATAAATATTGAGCAGACTTGCAGCAGCTTCGCGTGTCATTACTATGTAAAAGTTTCTGGGGTTGAGTTCTCATACTTGACCTCCCGAAACTCTTGACAGTCTCCTGAGGAACACCCAAATTTTCTGGCAGTCTGTGATAAATTATGTATTAAGTGTATAACTACAGCCACTTTCGGCCAGTGACTGGCCTAAAGTGAATGGCCAGTCACTGGCCAAATATGAATGGCCAGTCATGGCCAAAGGTAAATGGCCAGTCTCTGGCCTAAAGTGAATGGCCAGCCACTGGACAAAGGTGAATGGCCAGTCACTGGCCTAAAGTGAATGGCCAGTCACTGGCCTAAAGTGAATGGCCAGCCACTGGACAAAGGTGAATGGCCAGTCACTGGCCTAAAGTGAATGGCCAGTCACTGGCCTAAAGTGAATGGCCAGCGACTGGCATAAAGTGAATGGCAAGTCACCAGACGAGGACGAAAACACTGCTATTGCCGAGCACTTTGGCCAAGCTTGGGCCATTGAAAATCTGGTTGGCCATAGTACACTTGCCAGCGATGGCCCATTCACAACGTGCTGCTTGGGTAGCCTCCTCTCCGTACCTTCCCCTCCTCCTCCTCAAGAGCTGCGCTCTAATTCTGCGTTACAGAGAGTTGTAAACGGCTTTTATCCTTTACTGCAAACATTTCGATAACTTCGATCCCGAACCTTTCAGGATGGCGCCGGAATACGTTTTTTTTAACCTTTGGGGCGATTTTGAGACATGATATGAACATTTTGTGGTTTTTACCATCAAAGTAGTTTGTTTTTCTCATGTCTTGTGATTGAGTGCCATAGCTACTGACAAGCCCTTTCACTGGTACTAAATTGAACAGCTTGACAAGTTGCTTAAACAAAGTGATACTCAAAAGGCAGTACAATGACAACTTGAAGAATCACAAGTAGCGCTTGTCCTGTCACTTCGACTTCTCGTTGTCGATAACACTATTTTTGTTTTTTTTTCCACTTCACTGCTCTTCATCTGCTTCTTAAAGAGCAAATAAATAAGGTTGCCTAATAAAATTATACTATCGAATTGCTCAACGTTTCTCTATAAAACGTATTGCCCTGGCCAACTCTCGACGTCACGATGAGTCGCATAGTGAATTGGCTTAGCAGTATTTGATTAATATGATGTAGTTCGGCTGAATCAGCAGCACACTTCAATCTCTCTTCTGCACGAAGCCGATGTTTCGGAGCGCATGACATATTATTTTTTCGACAGCGGAGGGGCTTGAAGCAGGTGGTTAATGCTTGTCAGCCACTACCATTGAAATTTTAACACGTCACTTACTCTAGAAGTTGATCATGCAGTACTGGCAGATTTGATAAAGTTTGCGTAACCGGCGTCATGGACAATTGACTCGGGAGAGGTTGATAGGGCTAGAAAGAAATGACAGCCCGCAATCGCACACAATGATCTGCGATAGAAGAAGAGTGCTTAAATAACTGTAGCTAATTTTAAGTGTATCTCACCGAGGCGGTTCATGTCTTGTGTTAATAACTGCATTTGGCTCTGCTTTTTTTCTGTTCCAGGATCCAGTGTTACATTCCTGGGGCCTTTTTGGTTCTTTACCAATTTCCTGAAAGGGGTTGCAGGCTTACCATACGAGTGTTTTATGAGTGTATCTTTTCTTTACTGCCTGGCCAATGAAGTCGAGTGGCTCGGAAGGAAACGCTCTACAGTTTCAGAATTTTTGAGGGTGTGTTTTCCTTCAAACATTCTGAAATAGCATCGTTTAGTTCGTGGTGCATCCCTACACTCTATTTAATGACCAGCTGCTAGCGTGGAGGAAGTTACAGGCTGGTTACCCCAGTCATGTCTGTGTTTCGCCTTTTGTTCCCGCTCCCGCCCATTACCTTGTGTAGAAGGCGGGATCAGGTAATGAAAGGGAGGTGGTTTATTGGTCCGGTGGGTGCGTAGTTTCCACCGCAGTGTCAACTTAGAGGTAACTGTGAATTACTCGAAGCTTGATGAACACCTGAGAAGTGTTTGAGGGTATTTGAATTTACCATATGTACTCGCATAATGAACGCATTCGGATAATGAACTCACTCCCCTCCCCCCCCCCCCCCCCCCCTCCCAACAGGCATTAATATTTCGACCTGTGTTTTTCTTCGTGTAATAAACGCAGCTCCAATTTTCGGCTTCGAAAGTCTCGAACTGTGTCTAACTCAGCGAGCCACGAAACCCACCAAGCCTATTTTCTTTTCCTGCAAAGCGGCCAGGCCACACCAAGCCAAGCATAGCAATATACGCTCTAATGGCTGCAAGTGCGTAGTTGCGGAAGTGATCATCAGTTAAACCGAGCGGCGAGCACTCCTAACAAAGCTGGGGTCGAGGAATCGCCCAGCTTCAGACATGTATCGCCCACCTGATGCATGAATTCAACAAATACGCGGTCGTCCGTGGTGCAGTTTCATACAGTGAAATCATGAAAGTGGCTAGGCCTAAGAATGGTCGCGTCACACTCCGTGCTGAGTGAGCCTCATAGAACGCTTTTCATTCCGCAAATGAGAGACCGAAAGCGCCCTAAAAAAGGTTTGCAATTCAAACAGCTGAGCTGGGGTCGAGGAGTCGCCCAGCCTCGGACATGTATCGCCCACCTGATGCATGACTTCAACAAATACGCGGTCGTCCGTGGTGCGATTTTATACAGTGAAATCATGAAAGTGGTTAAGCCTAAGAATGGTCGCGTCGTTCTCCGTGCTGAGTGAGCTACATAGAACGCTTTTCATTCCGCAAATGGGAGACCGAAAGCGCCCTAAAAAGGTTTGCAATTCAAACAGCATAGTTATTGTGGCGCTCCCACAACGTGTGGTGTGTGCGCCTCCGCGACTGGAGCCATGCCACTGTACCCTGCCGTGTCATATTAGCCCCTGAAACGACATTTACGTAAAGTGTGTAATTGCAACAGATTTTCCCGTGTAAAGAACGCACCCATAAATAGGTGTCCATTTTATGGGAAAGAAAAGTGTGCTCATTATGCGAGTAAATATAGTATGAAATTGAATGATGACTCAAACAAATGCAAAACTCACACTTCGAAATTAAAAAAAAAAAAAAATCACCAATCAAATTCTGCAACGAGGTCCCGACGTTTTAAAGCAGGCTTGTTGTTTTCTTCGGGGGCGACTCTTTATAGACAGTTGAGAGCAGCTCCGTTCTCTTCTACGATGATGGTTTCGATTTTCACTGTTTTGTTATGTGGCTTAGTCCGTTCATATAGGATGAGGGTAATGTGCCACTTCACCTATTGATGTTGCCTGGTGTGGTTTGGATATGCCATTAATCTATCAAAAGCCGCTGGTGGAAGTTCGTCCCACCATTTATGATGCGGGTGTTTGCGAAGTCGGTTCAAAAGTCATTGTCCTCACCATACTACGCAAATTCGCTGGGCTCACGGTTGAATTTACCCACATTATTTTTATGTTATCAATTCTTTTTCGAGAAATTCTTTGTTCCGCCGATATATAGGCAGGACACTCTGGGCATAAAATTTAATATACAACACCCAGGTTTTTTTATTTTTTTTTTTAGTTTCGAGGTACAAACTTTCGGTCGCGGCATCATACGTCCAAGTGTTGATACCGGCTTGTGGGACACCTGAATACTTTATTTTGCCAGTGTACGCGCCAGCACTTTGCTAGCGACCTTTATGTAGGAAACCGAAAAGTGCAACTGTAAAAAAAAATTTATTTTTTTTCGAATTTTTATGTTTTTTTTTTTTCTTATTAGGCGGATCTCTGCCGGAGTATTGACGCTCAAAACTCAGACTACATATGGTAACGGCTCTTGGTCTGCAAATATTCTTGTTTTTAGTTTTTTATTTGTTGAGCTTAGTGTGGCAGATTACAAAGGCTTCATCACCTCATTATGACCAAAGTAAAAAGAGCAATACACTTCAGAACATATTCATGTAATGTCTTTGTTTGAAAAAAAACGTTGTAACACACAAGATCAATCTATTTATTAACCCGTTCATTGGGGACTTCTGTAACCAAATAACGTTGGCACAATGTGGAATCTATTTTTCCCCATTTTGACATTATTTTTTGGTACTGAACGTTTTGTGCTGTCGTTTATGCATTAAATTCTGACGAAAATATTTTTTTAATGTTTAGGGATAGATAATGCTTTTTTCCTTGCGACAAAAAGATGGAGCGTTCAAAGACGCGCTCCCGAACACCAACTGAAGAGTGGCGCATGTATGGGGGCGCCCCAAGCTGCAGTAAAAAGTGTAATGCGTGCAAATATTTTATCAAAAGTATTGCATAGTTCCTTGTGTAATGGATGAGAACAGTTAAGTCAAATTCAAGCAATGACGCAATGGCAACAAGGCAGTGCCCAAAAGCTGCAGGCACGAACACGAATCTCACCATTCGAATGGATGAATGACCGTCTTGAAAGCGCTGGGCAATGAGGAAAAGAGTGCGATATTTGAGCGTAGCTTTTTGTGGCTATTATCATTTTAAAATTACAAATCTCATTTGCTCTTCCAGCTGACACCTTCATGGACTACGGCGATGTGGACAAGCAAGTCAAGGTCCGGCTCTTAACATTTTTTTTTCTGGGACACTATGCTCTTTCAGGTAAGCTGCGTCAATCTCTTAAAGGAGCTGTGCAACAGTTTCAGTGCTTTGCTTAAATAATCTGGGAGTTGGTGTCTCGACCTTTCTGAAGTAAGGAACAAAAAAAATGAAAGCCGTTTACAACTCCCTCCAATGCCGAATTTGAGCGCAGCTCTTCAGGAGGAGGAGGGAAGGGTACTGAGGGTCACGTGTTCTCGGGGGGGGGGGGGGGGGGTCACGTGACCTCAGGAAGGGGGGGGGGGGTACGTGACATGAGGGTCACGTGACCCCGAAAGAAATTTTCCGCTAGATTTAGCGGGGAAATTGTTCTGCTATATTTAGCGGGGAAATGTTTTCGTTAGAGTTAGCGGGGAAATTTTTCCGCTAGATTTAGCGGATCAAGTTTTCCGCTAGATTTAGCGGTTAAATTTTTCCTCTAGATTTAGCGCTGAAATTTTTTCGCTAGATTTAGCGGGGAAATTTTTCCGCTATATTAAGCGGGGAAAATTTTCCGCTAGATTTAGCGGGGAAAGTTACCCCTAATGCACCGCGCGGTTACGCCGACGGCGATGGCGACGCTGGCGCCGACGGCGACGCCGCTTAAGCCGGAAACGGGCGCCTAATGGCGCGTTCCCACTGGAAGCGGATCCGCGTTCGCGAAGCGGATCCGTGTGTTCTCAACCGCAAAGCGGCTAGGATCGAACGGCTGGAGCGCGGTGTTACCAACCGCTTCGGGACCGATTTCTCCCAACCGCTTTCACGAACCGCAAAGCGGCAACCAATCACAACGTGACGCTGACGTGACGTCAGTGACTTTCGAAACAAGATGGCACCTGTCGCTGGTGAGGCGTCCAAGGCGCTGTAGTCCTAACGCTGTAGTCTTAGCTTTCGACAAATCAACGGAGAAACTTGATGTTCACGTCCGTCACTCGAATCCGCCGCGAAACAATTGACTCGTAATTTTAACGGACTTCGCACCGGTGATTTGGTCCGGGTAAGAGTTTGTTTATTATTTCGGGTGCCACAGCCCAAGCTCGCTGCCTTCTTAATCTCTGCCTGTAGAAAGTCGGAACCCGAACCTGATTGACCGAAATGTCAGCTTTTCTACCCACTAAGATTGCCGCGTGAACTATTGAAAGCTTTCGACACCGAGCCAACGCACTACCACGGACGGGGCAGGGTACCTGCGCTAGCTCGACCTGTAACGTTTACTACTAATAAAATAAATAAAGGGAATCTATTCAAGGATCAAAGTGTACGTACCAGACCATGCAGAGGTAATCCATACGGCATTTATTGGAGCTTAATGTCAAACAAACAGTAGACTCGATCGACGAGCGAGTCACGAGAGGAGAGTGCGCCACCAACGAAGCAACGACCGGCTAGCACCGAACACATTCCCCCGCACCACGGTCCGCCCCACCGCTCGCAACGTCGAAAATGATAAGAGCGAACAACAGCGAGGGGGGGAAACTGGCCCTCTATCCCCCAAAAAAAGGTCAGCTATTCATGCGGGCAGGGTCTACTTCGAAGAAAAGGTCGGGGGCATCCTGTTCTGAGTCAGCAAGGCGCGCCTAGCTGGGCTTTGCTTGTGGGCGAAGTCGAGGGAATCACAGGCGAGTTTGGCGGGTGCATGCATCTTTTTTCGCTGCCTGAACTCGTGATGGGTGCGAACATCCCGGAGAAATATATTCCGAGTGCCAAAATAGCATAAGTTTGGCTTTGTATATTGAATTAACGTGGATTTTGGATTGTAAAACAGGGTTGCCAAACGCAAGTCTCAAAAGATCACGTGTGATCGCCGAGAAACCGCCAACCGCCTCTCGGTGTGTCTGAACGGGGTCGTTCGCGAACCGCATCCGCGACCGCTTCGCGAACGCGGATCCGCTTCCAGTGTTATGGCGCATTCACACTGGAAGCGGATCCGCGTTCGCGAAGCGGTTGCGGATGCGGTTCGCGAGCGACCCTGTTCAGACACACCGAGAAGCGGTTGGCGGTTTCTCGGCGATCCCGCGTGATCTTTTGAGACTTGCGTTTGGCAACCCTGGTTTACAATCCAAAATCCACTTCAGTTTAAGATACAAAGCCAAAGTCTTGCTGTTTTGGCGATTTTGGCACTCGGAATATTTTTCTCCGGGATGTTCGCGCGCATCACGAGTTCAGGCAGGGAAAAAAGAAGCATGGACCCGCCAAACTCGCATGTGATTCCCTCGACTTCGCCCACAAGCAAAGCCCAGCTAGGCGCGCCTTGCTGACTCAGAACAGGATGCCCCCGACCTTTTCTTCGAAGTGGACCATTCCCGCATGAATAGCTGACCTTGTTTTCGGAATAGAGGGCCAGTTTTCCCCCTTCGTTGTTCGCTCTTATCATTTTCGAAGTTGTGAGCGGTGGGGTGGACCGTGGTGCGGGGGAATGTCTTCGGTGCTAGCCGGTCGTTGCTTCGTTGGTGGCGCACTCTCCTCTCGTCACTCGCTCGTCGATCGAGTCTGCTGTTTGTTTGGGATTAAGCTCAAATAAACGCCGTATGGATTAGCTCTGCATTGTCTGGTACGTACACTTTATTTCTTGAGTAGGTTCCCTTTATTTATTTTATTAGTAGTAAACGTTACAGGTCGAGTTAGCGCAGGTACCCTGCCCCCTCCGCGGTAATGCGTTGGCTACGCAATCAACCTCACGACGTCTTTATCGGTCTTCGTGGTGGTCATGCACGGTGTCAAAAGCTTTCAATAGTTCACGCGACTATCCTAGTTGGTAGAAAAGCTAACATTTCGGTCGATCAGGGGCGGGTTCCGAGGTTCTACAGCCAGAGATTAACAAGGCAGCGAGCTTGGGCTGTGGCACCCGGAATTATAAACAAACACTTACCCGAACCAAGTCACCGGTGCGAAGCCCGCTAAAACTACGAGTCTATTTTGTTCGCGGCGGATTCAAGTGACGGACGTGAACATCGTGTTTCTCCGTTGATTTGTCGAAAGCTAAGACTACAGCGCCTTGGACGCCTCACCAGCGACAGGTGCCATCTTGTTTCGAAAGTCGCTGACGTCACGTCAGTGTCGCTTTGTGATTGGTTGCCGCTTTGCCCTTTCGTGAAAGCGGTTGGGAGAAATCGGTCCCGAAGTGGTTGGCAAAAACGCGCTCCAACCGCTCGATCCTAGCCGCTTTGCGGTTGAGAACGCGCGGATCCGCTTCGCGAACGCGGATCCACTTTAAGTGTGAACGCGCCATGAATGCGCCATAAGAGCTGCGCTCTAAAAACCGCTTTTGCCTGCATGCCCTAGTTTTTATTTTAAAAATGGACAAAGATTGAGGTTTTCGGCACCTCTCAACTCCTTCACCATCTTCCGAGTAACGTGCTCTGCGTCGTCAAAGGGGTTTACACCGGGTTCCGGTGAAGCTCTCTCTCTAGAGCCATCACTGAGCAGAGAGAACTCATCCGCTCGCGACCGCGTGACCACGTGTTGGCGGGCGCAGCGCGAATAATATGGCGAAAGGAGGAAAGTCTCATCCGGATGGGGGCATACCCAGTCCGGCTCTGTTCCCATTACCGCTTCGGCTTCTGGCGGCTGTTTCCGGTAGCAGATAGAGCTGACGGTTTTGTAGACCTAGGATAGATGGCGCCACTAAAACTCCCTATAATAAAAGTTTTATCGATAATACCAGGTTTTTGACGTATTTATATTTATGTTGGAACGACAAGATTTCTAGAAAAGATAGCTTTTATCGAGCAGGTATTCGCACAACTCAATTGCTATCTTCCAACAAGACCCCCCCCCCCCCCTCCCCCCCATTAACGTCACGCCGCATGTTTCTCATGGCCACCGCTCGCGGCTGCAGGTCGATAAATATTCTAATTTTCGCCTCCGGATTACGCGGCGGAATCGCAACATTTCGATAGAAGGAGGTATGTTTTCCGTCCTTCGTGAAAAGGTGAAAAATATCAATAATAGAATATGCCAATTCTTTCAACGTTAAAATCGTCGCACATCTCCCTTAAGAAACAAAAATCGACCCTTTTTTCATGTAAATGTACCTGTCCGCTATTCATACTTCATAATGCAATTGATGCAATTGTGCAAGCAAGATAGACGAGAAAGACGATAATGATCCCTGTAGCAGAGGAACAAAGGAGACTTGTGTTTTTTCTTTGTCCCTATGGTTCCCCTTTCGCAGGGAATATTATTGTATGCATACCTATTGCATTATAGTGGAGTTCATATTTTGACAACCAATGATTGGTAAATGTGTTGGAGAAGTTAAATCTATTACACATTCAAACTTTCTGTGAAACACAGTAGAACCTTGCTGCCGCGTTTTCAGGAGGACACAATGAATGATCACATTATGAAAGAAAATGTCACAACAGAGAATGCCCTTGGGATAGCTGTAAAGGCTTCAGGAGGCTATAATATCACTGTTTATTTCCCCTTAGTTTTCATGTCTGTAAAGAGTTGCCTTATTTTATAGATGAACGTTTTTCTCAACACTTTTTTTTAAATTCTGATTGAACTGTAAAAAATGCACTGTTTACAAATATCCTTGCATCTGCCCACAGCAGCTATGGGCACTGCGTGGACAGCAATGAGGTAGAGAGCCTTCAGTGACACGATAAGATTGGTATAAAGTTCGAAAACTATCTGGTGTACAATCTCAGTCGAGTCACACGGCAGAAGCATGACAATCTTCTTCGAGAGTTTCAATGCAGAAAATACATTTTTAACTTCTCTTTCTTTCCGAGAACTGTCCGAGACTGGAATGGCCTGCCTCACAACATTACAGGCAGTGACACCTTCGACTCGTTTGTCAGCGCCTTAGCTGGAGTTTCAAATCCATTTGACTAATCATTTGCCAAGTGTTACCTCTGCTTATTGGGAAGCGTTTGTACTATATGCCTTTTACTTTTTCTCAAATATGTTTTTTGAAGCCATGTATAACTAGAGGTGTGCTGTTGTAGATGCCAGATATGTATTCGCATGTCTTGTCCCACAAACGTAGGCCGGCATTATTATTCAAATAAAAATAAATAAATAAAGTGGCAGTTGAAAGCGACCCCCAATTGGCCACTGCCATGTTGCACATTCTTGAGCACTAGATACGTGACCTTACAAGTTAAGGTTTAGATTTTAACGAAGTACCGCGAACAAATAATGGCTTATTGATCCTTAATACCAGTACAGACGAGATAAGTTATGTTTCGTTTGTCCTAAACATAAAATGTGAGTTTACGACAAAAACGTGGGCATCTTCGAAATGGCCCGGCTAGATGCCGTCAGCCGCAGTGCTCTAATTTGGGTTTATATCGGGGCTAGACACTAATCGCTGGGGCGAACAGTATTTAAAAAAAAAAACATATTTTAAAGCGATTGCAATAGAAATCTCGGCTCAATTTCACATAAAAGCCTCAAGATTTGGTACGCTCTCGTGTCTAGTGGTCAGAAGTCTACAACATGGCGGTAGCCAAGTGGGGGTCACTTTTAACTGGTGAACTGGATACCACTTTATCACTTCTAGCCCCTCCACCTAGTTGGTTCAAAAAAGTAGATTAGTGTTAGCAGACATCTCTCCTCATGAACTGTGCCGACAGCAGAGTCACTACAGTAGTGCGACGTCAGTGCCACATGTTTGACTTTAGTTGCAGTAAAAAAAAAATATTATTGAAATATAACGATACAAAAGTTACGAGCCCATCGAGCTAAACCATAGCTTCTTACACAAATCACTGCACCTGGCATGCCAGATCAAAGCAGTGGAACTGGATTCTGTCGCCACTGCTATAACATGAAGGCATGGAGGGGTTAAAGAAATGGTCTGTCCTGACAGCCTGAATCTGTTACAGGGTGATACAAAAGCAATCAAGAAAAACAACGCGGAGAAGTAAGAACGTGAAATAAAAAGTGTAAAGAAGAAGAAACAGGATAGTCATGTGTCCAGTAGTCATACCGGCCAACTTGAGTGCCAGTTTTTCTGCATAAGGACCGGGAGGGCAATTCATGATGCCTGCAATTTAAAGACATACATACTTATGAACTTTCTACAAGACCGGTGTTGGTGAACATAACATCCGAGAAAATATATGAGCAAAACTCTTCTGTGCATGGTATGTAATGTGATACAAGAATATTTGTGCTGGTTATATGCCCATTTAAATTAGAATGTGTTTCTACTTTAAGCTCACACCTTACTGATATGTTAGAAAGCAAGGAAAGGCCATTTTTCGCTCATTGTTTACATTTCGGCGATTAAATCAGTCTTCTGAAAAAACACTAGTCATTTTAATGACACTGTGGCAAATAAACATTGGTCCTTTAAAATGCTCTTCAATCTTTGTTTTCTTCTCATATTGCAAGCAAGCACTCTGTGTATCAGGCCCTAAAATCCAACCAGCCCGTAAAGGGCACTCCCGAAGACAATGGTAAGGTCATGGATGCTATACTTATCGCAGTTTTTTTGGCTGGCAAGCTTATAGTTGACGAGACGTTACCAGTGGAAAAATGAATACGGAGGTCGATAAAATGACGTCTAAACGATGATTACACGGCGGTGGATGGTAGTCGTCATTTAGACGTCATCCTATCGAACTTCATAGCCATTTCGCCACCGTCAACGTTTCACCATTGTTTAGGCTATCACCTGTGTACCGCCAGTTTATCGACTTACTAATATCAAGTGACTATTGGAGGAAATTAAAAGGCTCTGAAATTTATAGTATTTTGATCTCCTAAAATACCAGATTGATGTTAGTATGTCGACACACTTGCGATACTCTGCCGATAGCTATAGAAAGGCAAAAAGTTGGCGGTGGCGTAGTGGCTACGAAGGTCGATCGGATGACATCTAAATGACGATTACTATCTATAGCTACTTGATCGACTGCTTATTATCAGCGATCGTCATACGTACTTCAACTGGCGTTAACCATTTTTTTATGGGTATGCTCATGCCCAAGTCCAACGAGAGTGATCTATAGAAAGAACAAACGCCGACAAGCTTCAAGCTAATGAACCACGCACGCGAATGTATCTTTTGAAGGCTTTAGCCATTGCTCGTGCTTACTTCTAAAGCACCCAGAGACAGGATGTCTGCAAAAGATGCCTTTGCGTGCGTGCTTCATTTGTTTGTGTGTGTGTGTTTACACAGCCTGAAGTTAGTCTGCCTGAACTGGCGACTTGTCTCTCAGCTGCCGAAGAGCAATGAAGCCAGTGCAGTACAACCGCTAGCCTGGGGTCATTAGCGCGCACCACGCAGTTGTGATACACGACCGCATGTCGGTACGATGCTCATCCAGATCAAAACGGACAGGAGTGGGCATTGATTGCTTCACTTGCCTGAGGCTCATCGGTGTCGATTGGTTATATATGTCGCTCTATGGAACTAGGAAATAATAAGGAACAACCCCTTTGTGTCTATTTTTCCTTTTCCACTGAAAGGAATCTTTGTGCTGCTCCTCACTTGGTCATGCCCTCTTATTTAGTACCTCAAGTGGACGTATGAAGGAAATATTTCTTCAAAGTACGGGAGTGCAAAACATAAAACAGGAGTCGCATGTCACGCTCAAGCTACCAAGAGTGCTTATGGCAAGCTGAATAGACCATTCCGAAAGTTTGACCTCTGTTGCAAGCTGTGGAATCCCTGCATAATTTCGGATACGAGTGTCAGCTCTTTGAAGACGATAGAAGTTCAGCTTGAACAGTACTCATGCAGCGGGAGAGCGAACCAATGGTACGGGTTTGCGCTTACGGCATTTCTAATTATAACCGAAAGTTTCAGATTCCCAAGTTCCACAAGGCCGGTGGTTCTGCCATAATGCAGAAAATCAGGAAATGTCCACTTAAGTCTAATATCGTTAAAACAAGAACAAACGTTGTGGACGCATGTGATATCTATATACGTGAGATACACTTGGGAGCAAGAAAAATGGTGTTCGAAAAAAAAGAAAGCTTAAACCAAAAGTTCAGAAACAAAGAGTTCCCAACATTTCGGGGTCGACTTGACTCCTTCTTCAGGGGTGACTAAAAATGGAATGGGACAGCGCGAGCTTCGACCTCTCCTTCCTCTTCTACCGAGGTGATGTTTTGTGAACGTGAAGCAGGCCATGAACATAAATAGATGGTAAGGCCCCGAGGGACCTGTTAATGTTCCCCGGTGTATTCTGGATATGCCACGACTCCAAGAACAGGCGTCTTTGAATATGTGGCTCCGTGTCTATCACGTGTGCGTTTCCGAAGTCAATCCGATGATCAAATACCTCACAATGTTCCGCTACGGCGCTACGTTTGCGATCGAAATTTCGCTCATCGTTCTGGTGCTGGCGCATGCGTTCGGGAAAAGATTTTGTTTCACCGATGTAGGCGGCGGGGCACTCCGCACATGGTATCTTATAGACCACGCCTTGTGCTTTCTCTTTTGGGAGGTGATCTTTCGGCCTTGGCATGAGCCGTCGTAATGTTGACACTGGCTTGTGCGCCACCTGGATCCCTTCTTTTCGGAGCACGCGCGCCAGTGTCTCGCTTGTTCCTTTTACATAGGGGACGCTGATGCGCGCGATGGGGCGGGGCTGTGTGTCACCCGACGATCCATGGTTATTGCACGTGCAGCACTGTCGACGGGCGACGCGTTGAACAAAACTCCTTGAATAGCCGTTTTTTTGGAGGTCAGCAAGTATGGTCTGTTTTTCCTTTCTTCTGTCTCTTCGCGACGAGCAGATGGTCATTGCTCTGGACGAGAGAGTAGAGACCACCGACGTCTTGTGACTCGTTGGGTGGTTTGAGTCATAATCAAGGTAGCGTCCGGTGTGTGTTGGCTTCCTGTAGACCATGAACCCCAGCTTGTCTCCTTGCCTTTTCACCAGAGCATCGAGTAACGGCAATACTCCATCTCTCTCGCATTCTACAGTGAACTGGAAGGCCGGTTTTATGGAATTCAGGTGTGCGAGGAAGTGGTTCACCTCTGATTTCTTCACGATGCAAAAACAGTCATCTACATAGCGCATGAACTCTTTTGGCCTCTTGGGGAAAGTGCTAAGCGCTTTCTGTTCAACCACTTCCATTGTGAGGTTTGCCGTCGTGACAGAAATAGAGGCGCCCATTGCCGTTCCGCTGACTTGTTTGAAAATCTCACCCTTGAAGCAGAAGTACGTACTGCCAAGGCAGAACTCGAGAAGGCGGCATAGCTCATCAACACTGAGGCTGGTTCTTGAGCCCAATGTTTCATCTTTTTCGAGAACCTCTCTGGCTGCAGCAACTGCTAAGGGAACTGGCACGCTGGTAAAGAGCGACACAACGTCGAAAGACACAATCGTGTCATCATCGCTGAGTCTCACTTGCGAGGCACGTTCCACAAAGTGTCCGGTGTTCAGCACATGGGTCGGCGTATTTTTAACAAAGGGAGCTATAGTCCGGTGTAGGTAATTTGACAGCGCCCGGAGCGGTGATGTCGTAAAGTCCACGATAGGTCTCAAGGGGACATTAGGTTTGTGGGTCTTGGGTGGTCCGTAGACGCTTGGCGCAGAGCCATTCCTGCAGATGAGATGCAAGTAAAGGGCTTTTGACTCTGGATATTGCTTGAAAATGTCAGACAACATCTTGTTCATGCTCCGCTAAATTTGGGACGTTGGATCTTTCTTGAGCTTTTCATAGGCCGGACTTTCCAGAAGATCCCGGGCCTTCTGTTCGTACCCCTCCCGGTCCAGGACGACGGTAGATTTCCCTTTATCTGCCGGCAGTAGTACAATCTCTGTATCCTCGCGGAGCTTCTGAAGCGCAGGAATTTCATCGCGAGATAGATTGTGGCGTTGCCTCGGCGGAGGTTTTTAAAAAATGCCTATCGCTTTAAGTCGCACACCTTCTCGGACGCTAGGGTCTAGACGCGCAATGCCGTCTTCCACAGCGGCAACCATTTTTGGTAGAGGGGGCCGGGTCTTGCTCATGTTGAAGCCGTGGCCTTTTGCCAAGACTTTAATCTCGCAGGGGGAGAGTTGTCTTGAAGACAGGTTCGTGACAAAACTGGCGGTGTCAGCGCCTCCCCTTTCTGGTTTTTCTTTTCTTAGCTTATAAAGCTTCTCTTCTTGAGATGCTTGTCGTTTTTCTCTAGTAGTGGAGGCGATGCTGGAAGCGAACGACTGCAACGACGGAAGCACACCGGGGATGCGATGTTCGAGCTGCCGACGCGTGAAGTACAGGTCCAGTTCTTTTCTCCTTAGGATGGAGTGGCACTCGTGAATCCTGGCGCTTACCAGCCGGTGCTCCGCCTGTGCCAAGATCTTTTTTCCCTCCTGGATGTGCACAAAGCGCTTGAGACGGAGGCTTTTGGGAATCACGTGCAAGTCCTGACAGGCCCTCGTGAAGTCAATATGCGTCTTGTAGGTAGCGATGCTGCGGGTGATGTTGACAAACCGCTTCGCTAGCTGGGCTGTTGTTTTATTTTTTGGTGAGGCGTTTCCACTGAAATAAATCCTAGAGGAGTTCACAACAAACGTTCTTGTTTTGACAATATTAGGCTCAAGTAAATGTCGTACATAAAAAAAGAAATATTTAATTTATTTGATTTTATGCTCTCAAATGTTTGTGCTTCATTTCAACTGCTGTAGTAACATTCTTAAGGATCCAGCTTCTCGCTTTGCGTAATTTACTCACACTGGCCAAAAACACGATTTTCTCAAAAACAGGTGCATGCACTTTCCACGCTCACCTCTTCTGTATAAGTAATCATAAGCAAATCATCAATATAAAATAAAACTGTTAGAAAACAGAGTAGATTTTTGGTTTCAAACAGTTTTTCTTGTACATAAATTGGGGACATGTGAAGTAAATACCCAGTTTTAAACATTTTTTTAACAATCTAATGGAAAGAGAAAAAATTCAAATATTAGAACATCATTTTCGAACTACGTGTCTTTTTCTGGTGTACCATATCGGTCCATACTAGGGCCAATTTTATTCAATGTTTTTATAAATGATCTGAATTCTTCTTTCCGCCGTTCACATATTTTGAAATATGCTGACGGCATCAAAATATTTAGGCAGGTGTCATCCATGTATGACTGTGAAATGCTGCTCGACAATGTTAATGCTGTGCACTATTGGTGTTGCAGCAATCTGTTAACGCTAAATCCTAAGAAAACTTTAGACATGTCCTTTTCTAAGAAATTGTAAATCATAAGTTCTCGTTACTATCTTGAGAACTTTTCTCTGCGTAGGGTTGAATGCACAAAAGATTTACGAGTATATACTGAGTCATCAGTGTCATTCAAAGAACCCGTTTCCAACATTACAAATGCTGCCTATCAGACCCTAGGTGTTATTTCGAGAATAACGCGTGAATTTCCTTCGTCAACTTGTATATTCATGCTGTATTTTTCAATAGTACGTGGCAAGCTTGAATTTAGGTCTGTTGTTTGGAATTGTGTTGGTAGTGCAAACCAGGCAAACATTTAAAACGTACACAGACGTTTTTTTGTATTATTTTCGATCGATACATAGACCGCAGTGTTTATTATGAGTATGACAGGCTTTTACGATGATATGGTTGTACTACACTAAGCTCGAGAGGACTTGAGCGCGATCCAATGGTTTTGTATTGATGCGTTCATCGTCGCATTGATTGTCCAAACCTCACATCAGCTATCAATATATATATACCCCGAGTGCGTCTGATAATACACCCCACTTTCTGAATTAAAAAAGGAACCTTTCCGGTCCTGTTCCCTCATATTAGATATTATTTCTTGCAAGAGCCGTAAACTTTTGTCTGTGCTCCTTTTGACTATGTGCATCATTACTTAATCTACAGGCGGTTCATGAGCACGGAAAATTACACAAATGAACAGTGCTGCACACGCTAGCACGTGTTTCACGTGTAACTGGACTTCAGTAGGCTCCTAGCGAAAGGCCAGATACAACTCTGCAAGCGGAAGCTATGTTGATTCTATTTTTTTTTTGTATGGCATGATAGCGCTTGTGGACAAACGCCTGTATACGCTAGAAACGTGGCTTGTAAGCATCCTAATATCGTGCAAGGCTCAAGAGAGATACACTAATGTGTATTTGGAAATATAAAAAAAAATACTTGAATACATTAAAAGAGGGCAAACTACTTATTCTGAAGCGCATTTTTTGTGAAACATTATTTGATATGTTTCATTCTGTGTAGACCTGGTTAAGTGGCTAGTAGATATGAAAAAGAAAACATGATCCATATAATTTTAAATGATAACGGATATTTCCTCAGCCAACAAACAAGTGCTTACAGTAGAATACAAATTAAATATTGATGTTTGCGTTTCGGCGCCCGAAACAATTTTTCGTAAATTTAACACTTCGCGTGTTGCGCTTTAGTAAGAGAACCAAGCAGACCTCCAGTTGGTGGAAAATACCTTTTTCCAAAGGTGAGGCGAAGACTTGCTCTTTTTTTACCTTTCTAACTTTTAGGCCAAGTAACACGAACCCCTAAACCAGTTTAGTATCATCATAAATAACCTCGATAATTCACTGTGCTCTTGTTCGTTATGAACGGCTCTTTCAACAGTGATCTTACTGTTTCATGGTGGAATGAATAGGTGCTCTCTCATCCGTCAGGACTAAAGCTTCCTGGAATATGTATGCGTTTGTCTTGCAGTTAGCGTCAAATGCGCCAGTGCACGAGGCCCGTGTCTCAAGCAGTACTTGAAAGCAGATGGCAGCGCAGCACTGAAATGAGCAGCCCTTGGAAGCAAATGGGAATACCGCTCCTGGTTCCTGTCTTGCGTTTTTACGCAACAATGGCTTTCGGTACTTGAAAGCGTGAATCGTATCGAGGGCTTTTAGTGTGCACTTGCCGGCAGCATTAAGAGAGTAAAAAACGCCTATAATTTCCATAATTTTGAGAGAAAGCTCGTTCTGTGTGTTTCTTGGGAATTTTAATATGCTAGATGTGGCCAAGTCCCAGGTAGCGCACCGCGTCGGCCGGTATCGGGACTACGCCGGCCGGTCCTGGTAACAGGATGTCGGCGCCCGGCCATTGGCGCCGGTGAGCTACCGGCCCCGGGCGGCGTCGGGGTTTCGTCTTGCTCAGTGGCCAGTTCAGCCGTAGAAGTTTCAGTGACAGGCCGGCATCGGGTTTCTGCTCTCTTCGCTGGCCAGTCTTTCCATGGAGGTTCCAGTGAGTGGCGGGAATCGGTATTTTGCTGTCTTTGATGGCCAGTATTTACATGGAAGTGCAGTAACTGGCCGGCATCGGTACTTTGCTGTCTTTGATGGTCAGTATTTACATGGAAGTTCAGTGACTGGCCGGCATCCGCGCTTTGCTGTTCAGACTGATCGGCATCGGCGCTTTGCTGTTCAGACTGACTGGCATCGGCGCTTTGCTGTTCAGACTGGCGAGCCCGGCCATGGAAGTTGCGTTTACTGACCGACATCGTTACCTTTTCTTTTTTTTTTGCCGTTTTGCTGTGCAGTTAAGTCATTGAGATTCTGACGAACTGCGGCAACTCATGAATAGCGAGTGGAAATGTTTGCTTTGATCAATCCTTCGCAAATAACTGCCGACGCTGGTGTATTTGATCCCAGCACAGCATGGCTGACGTGTTTGCATTTCATTTCATTTCATTTATTGACCTCAAATCGCCCGAAGGCATTACATGAGGGGGGAGGAGACAAGGTGACTATATTCTAATACAATACACGCGAATGAGAGAAAGGCAAAACATCAGCAGGTACTTAAAAGAAAAAAAGAAAGCATACAGTATGGTTCAACTAACCAAGCAGACAACAGTCAGTGCTAACACAAGCGCATATACCAATAATCGTAAAAAATGCAGATATTGTACACGCACAATACGCAAAAAAAAAAAATTAGTCACCGAACAAAGCTTCACAGGCGTCTCTGAAAAGAGCGACGTCCGCTAGACCCGCAACGGATTCAGGTAGACTGTTCCAATGTTTAATGGCTAATTGCAAAGGCGATTCCGAAAATTGTTTGGTGCAACTAGGTGATAATCTTATCTTGAAGGGATGATCAATCCTAGGAGAAATATGGTAGGGCGGGAGCAAAAGTAGTTTCCTGAGTTCCTGGTGGAAGTAGCAGATTTTATGTAAAAATAAAAGCCTCGCCTGTTTACGTCTGCTACTCAGTGACTGCAACCCTGCTCTCGATTTCAGGGCAGTTACACTGGATGAGTGTGAATAGCCTTTATAAATAAAACGCGCAGCTTTGTTTTGTACGGACTCTAACTTCTGTGTAAGATTTATTTGCCATGGGTTCAAAATCACACGAGCGTGTTCAACTTTAGAACGAATAAATGATGTGTATGCAAGGATGCGGACTTCTGGAGGAACTAAGTACAAGTCTCTTTTCAAGTACCCCAGATTTTTGTTTGCCCTACCAACAATAAAATGTATGTGTTCCTTACAATCCAGTTTTTCAGTTAAGATAACGCCAAGGTACTTATACTTTGTTACCCTTTCAAGATTTGTGTTGGCGAATGTATAATCAAAACTCAATAGTGATATTGCTTTTCTTGGTCGAGAACGTCATGACTTTGCTTTTTGATACGTTAACACACATTTGCCAATACGTACACCAAGCTGTGATGGAATCAACATCCCGCTGCAATTGCGAAGCATCGTCCGAGTTACGTATTTGCCTATAAATAACGCAATCGTCAGCAAACAGTCCAATTTTAGAGGTTATGTTTGTCGGGAGGTCATTGATATAAACAAGAAAAATAAGCGGTCCAAGAACTGAGCCCTGAGGAACTCTAGATATTACATTTATTGTATTAGAGGTTTCTTTGTTAATGGTTACTGATAGTGTTCGGTGAGAGAAAAAATTAAAGATCCAATTGATGTACACAGGGTGAAGATTTAGACTGCCTAACTTTTTCAGTAACCGCTGGTGAGGAACCCCGTCAAAAGCCTTAGAGAAATCTATAAACACAGCATCTGTTTGAACCCTAGAATGAATAGCTTCATGAAGGTCGTTAACCAATTTAAATGACTGCGTTTCACATGATTTATGTTTACGAAAACCGTGTTGATTGCAAAAGAGCAGGTCGTTGTCTGTATGGTGACTCATAATTTTACTATACAATATATGTTCGAAAAGCTTACAGGGGATACTAGTCAGTGATATAGGACGGTAGTTGTTTGGAGAATTTTTGTCACCGGACTTAAATATAGGCAGCACTTTTGCGTGCTTCCAATCTTTAGGAATGACTCCTATGTCAATACTCTGTTGGTACAACAAACTCAGGAAACTACTAGAGTACGGGGCAGTTAGCTTAAGCAATGTGGCAGTAATATTGTCCTTACCTGGAAAAGAGTAATGAGGAAGATTGTGGATGAGTTTGCTTATACCAAGAGAAGTAACGCTAACTTTGTCTAGAAAAGGAATGTTGACATCGGGATCACAGGTTGGCAGTGGGAAAATCTCACTGGTGAATACTTCTCCAAAGAATACGTTCAAAGAGTTGGCACATTCAGAATCAGACATAGGGTTACCTTCGTCATTAATAAGCCCCTTAGGGGTTCCCGTGGCCTTCTGAGACCCAATAGTACTCCAAAATTTTCTTGGATTTGATTTCAAGATATCTTTAAGCTTTACTCCAAAAAAGTCTTCTTTCGCTCTTTTCACTTCTATTTTACATACCTGCGGCTGATTATAGTAACGGCTCCATGAGTCCGTATTATTGATTTTTTTGCTTTGACAAAGTCGTTTTTTTGTATTAAGGAGGCTGTTTAAAGACTTAGAAAACCACGTTTTTTTACATTACAGGGGATCTTAATTTTCGGTACATGCAAGTTTTGTAATTTCAGTAAGGTTTCCTTAATTAGGGTCCATGTTCTCATCAATAGATCGGCACCTATAGTCCCTTTCAAACTGCCTAAGAAAAGCTTCTAATGCTGTAAAACTCTCAGCTGTGTTTGCTTTCGCATAATCATAAATCACTTTATCGTCATCCGGTTTGTCACGTAATGAAATGTGTACCATTACTAAAACCACGTTGCGGTCGTTAAGCTCTTCAAGCAAGAAAACGGATTTAACCTTTTCAGGAGCAGAACCCTACTGAAAAAAACCATTTGGCGCCTATATGAAAATAAACGGGTCCATACCGGTAACAGTTTAACCATACCGGTCACCAGTTTGTCAAAGGGGTCGCCCGTATGGCTCAAAGGGGTCTCCCATATGAGCCATAACACTCACCTATTTGGACAAACAGGTCACTCCTTTGTCAAACGGGTCGCTCGTTGGGCAAATGGGTCGCTCGTCTGGGCAAATGGGCGACTCGTTTGGGCAAAGTTGTCGCACGTTTGCTCAAACCGGTGACCATGTTGCCAACTGTACCGGTTTAATCAAACGGCTCTTAGGAGCCCGTTTGATACTGAACGTACAGATCGGCGGCGTGAGCACGCCTAGCGTTTCATCCGTGGCAGCCAATGTTTCCGGAAGGCTGGGAGCGCCGGTTCATCGATTTCAGATCGTCCGCGTAATGCAAGTAATTACATTTATATTTCAATTGCGCTGATGTTCGCTTATATTGCAACTAAAAATAACACCTTTTTTGTTGTTGTTTTACTTAAACGCGGGGCGTCGGTGAGCCGATATTTTTGACAGAACTTTAAAACTTTGTCCATCTTTGTTGCCTCAATTTACTTATTCAGCTCGAATCTCTCTCGCAGAAGACTCGACCGCGTGAAAGAATGTACGTCTAGACTCCGTTTCACTTTAATTCAAGACGCAGCGAAGGTAGCACGCGTACACGCGGTTGCAAGAACATCGAGCATTGCGAGAGCACGCCCGCCGTTGCAGCAGTCAAACTAGTACTTTCTTCGCTCGGGCGCAAGCCGGGCTTCTGGCCGCTCCGCCGCCATTTCCAAGGTTCGAGCGTGCTAAAATGCGCGCGCGCGTGTTTTTTTTTCTTTCGAGGTTACAAAAACACTTCTCATTGGAATGCCTGAGGAGAGGGAGAGGGGCCGTCCCTGTGGTCCTCGTCCCCTCCCTCCCTCTCTTGTCACCCATCACGTGACCTGCAGCCGCGCGCGAGCTACACGCTGATAAGCATCGAGATCCGGAAGGGTGCGCCGAGCAGCCGCTTTTTTTTTTTTGTCTGCTTGTTGTCAGTTGCAGCTGGACCTTCGCGCGTCCACCTGCTTCGACCTGTCGCCTAACCCCGCGGTCTTATTAGGATGTCTCTCGACAACGTATTGGATGTGCACGAAAGCTATCAGTGTTCGAAAAGTCCTACGCCTATATCGGCAACAAGGGATTCTTTAAAGAAGTCAGGAAATCTTGCGGTTTGGTTGGGTTCGGCAACTGACAGCTTGTGCGCCACATCGTGTTGAAACTTCCAAGAAGCCGTTCCCTCTCATTTGTGTTTGTGTGGTTGTCCTGCTTTGACCGTGTCGACAAATATCGCGGATTACATCTTTCAAGTCCGCTATTTTTATGGTAAGTGCACTGCAACCTTACTTCTTGGCAACGATTGACCGTTCTTCTGCTCGTACTCTTCCAGACGATCTATATAATTATGCAGCCACTATTCTCGCGGCAGCCGGGCGAATAATTTCCCGAAAGTCTACCTTCATAGTCTAGAATTACCTCGGTTCTTGTTTGGTTTGCTATTTTCTCAGTTGTATAAAAGCTTAGAGTGCCCCTCACATTTCACAGATCGCTTGCACGTTTGTACTTGTCTACAGAAGAGGTAATAAACTTTGAGGAGAATTGAAAACAATCTTTTGTGTCTGTTTTCCTGTCCATTTGCAAGCGCCTACGCGAGCACATTTGTTCTACGTGTTTCCTTCATGTTATAAATAGGTTAATGAGTTTCGGAACGTCTTAAATAAGTTTAAGATAACCAACCTACCAGACGATCCCCGTTTAGGGCTAGCGCATAATTTCCCGATTCAAAAGGCACGTTCAAACATGTGGTCACGTGCAAGGTCGAACGGGCACCTGTATCAAACGGGCACCTGTATCAAATGGGTACCGTTTCGAGCGGGTACCGTTTCAAACGGCTACCCGTATCCCATAATCACGTTTGATCCAAACGGGTCGACAAGTTTGCACCCGTTTGATTTACCAGTTTGCCACCCGTTTGAATTTCAAATGGTTTTTTTCAGTAGGGAAGTCAGAAATAAGCCAAGGATGGAATTCTCACGAGTCGGCATGTGTACTACTTGTTCCAGGTAGCTCGACTTTCACAAATCCAGAAATATTTGACACTGTGAGACATTTGTGCAGCCATCTTTTGGTTCGTACGCAGTCCAGTCAATACCTGGGAAATTAAAATCGCCTCCAAGAAAAACTGAACACTGAGGGAATTGAAGAGTGACATAATCAAGGGCTTTACTCATTATATCGTTGAACAAGACATGTTGGTCAGGCGGTCTGTAAAACGCACCTGTTATGGCATAGGAAAATGTGAACTTCACACGAACAAAAACAATTTCAATATCAGTATCAAACAAGATTGGAGTGGTGGAAAAACAGTTTTTGATAGCAACAAGCACTCCACCGCCTCTTGATTGGTTCCTGTTTTTTCTATAGATAGTGTAATCCTTATCTATAGAGAGTGCGTTGTTGTCTATGTCACTCGAAAGCCAGGTTTCCGTCCCGAGAATAACACAAGGGTTGCATACCGCGATCAAGTTGTTTAAATCATCTTGTTTCGAGAGAATACTTCTAAAGTTAACAACAAGAAAAGACGCATCCATATCGGTGCTGGGCCTCATCCCGCACCGTCATTCCTGCCCTGTGCTTGTATTCGGCGCAGACGTTTGATACGGTTTTTGCCCTGTGCTCGTACTCGGTACAGAATCCTGATTCAATGCAATAATTCTATCGGATACGGGGTCGTAATAATATGCCTGGTCACCAATGAAAAGCTTGTCGAAACTAAGACGTACACGTGCTTGAGCTGAACGGAACGGCTTTCCGTATTCACAAAGCTTTCTTCTAGCCTCTCTTACGCGAGGAGAGAAGTCTTCTTCTATCCACACCTTCATGGACGTCAGGGTTTTTAATAAAGGTGCACAACTCAGAATTTCCTGTTTCTTCTTGAAATTTTGAAATTTGACGACCGTCATGCGGCTGTATTCGTTACGCTTTCTGCCTAAACGGTGAGCCCGCTCGATTACACCAGCGTTAATTTTCAGGTTGGTTTGTATGAAATCTGTTAGACTCTGCTCTGTCTGACTCCAAGTATCGCCATGTACCTCTAGGATACCCTTGAAAATAAGATTATTTCTTCGTAAGCGATTATCAAGTCCATCAACCTGTTCTGCGATGTAACCCATATCCTGACAAGTTGAAGACAATTCACACAAGTTGGTTTTCAGTGAAATTATGTCGTTTTTCATTGAGATTATATCGTCGTGGCTGCGTCCTATTTCTTCCATCTTCGATTCAAGCTGGGCAACCCTTGAGGTTAAAGTCGCCACACCATTAGATATTGACTGAAGCCTTTCCGGGTTATCTTTTTGATAAGATTCTATGTTTGCAAAAACCTCGTCAAGGGAAGCCTGCAGTTCTTCCATTTTGTCAGGGCCGGGATTCAGCTCCACATCTCCAGGAAGGATAAGCAGAGAGCATATGCAGACGACAGCAAACACACTCCGGGGTCTCGGGAAAACAAGGTCCAGTCTAATTAACAACATTTGACTTTTCCCATCCCCGGGGGCATGGGACCGAAAGAACCGCCCAATACGTGCTCGGTAAACAGAGGCAGAAACGCCCATCTTTTCAAACAGAAATGCACAACAAAGCGAACACTTCGGGACTTGCGGCCTAACTATTGCGAGACAGGGAAAGCCCCGTGATATTCTTACCTGGAAAACCATGCAGATTCACGATCAGCCTTTCGGCCGGAACGGCCGCAGATCCCGAAGGTATGAAGCGCAGCTGCCTCTTTTATATCGCTGGAGAAGAGCGCTGGCGCCGCCCGCACTGTTCGGGTGACGTGGTTTCCACTTGTGTTGACTGCTTGGTCCGGTAGAACCGACGCTCTTGCGCCTGGACAGGCTGATGCTTGAAGCACGGTTGCTGGTCGTGAATATAAATTCCGAAGCTTGACGATGATAAGCGTCCGATAACTGGAAAACCAAGCAGATTCATGATCAGCCTTTCGGCCGGAACGGCCGCAAATCCCGAAGGTATAAGTGCAGCTGCCTCTTTTATATCGCTGGATAAGACCGCTGGCGTCGCCCGCACCGTTCGGGTGACGTGGTTTCCACTTGTGTTGACTGCTTGGCCCGGTAGAACCGACGCTCCTGCGCTTGGACAGGCTGATGCTTGAAGCACGGTTGCTGGTCGTGAAGATAAATTCCGAAGCTTGACGATGATAAACGTCCGATAACTGGAAAACCAAGCAGATTCACGATCAGCCTTTTGGCCGGAACGGCCGCAAATCCCCGTTCCGGCCGTATTGCGAAAACACGAGAAACAAAAATGCGGCGAAAACAAATTGCAGTTCAGGTTTCGAGAATCTGACCACCATTGCCATCAAAAATAAATTATACAACGCCGAACGATACTTTTTCAGGAAGCTAATTTAATTTGATGTACTATACTTAAGGTCCGGCGGTATACACACGTGTTTGGCTCTGATAAAAAAAAGCTATAGCGGAGCCTCCGAATGAAGAAAAACAACAACAACAACAAACACGTGGCATGATTGAGCACGCGCTTTGAGTTACGAAAACAATAATACGCATCACTTTCCAGAATCTGGACAAGAAAGAAATGTGTGTATTGCTTATGACGCTACGAGAGATACACAACTCTCCTGAGATCAGGTTATTGGTGATTTTATTTGAGTGTGAAAATATGCTATTTCAGGCAGGAATCGACTGCCTTCTGTGGTAGTTACGATCATCTAACAGAAATATTTCGAATGTTCACATAGCCAGGCGATCTGTACACCGATAGTTTATGTTTAATGAAAAAACAGCTAGGGCGCAGGCGAACTGGTGTAAGTTTACCATTTTTTAGACCACCTGAGACTGGGTGGAAGAAACACGACGACGTCTCAATTTTGGTCTAAAAAATGGTAAACTTACACCAGCTCGCCTGCGCCCTAACTGTTTTTTCATTAATCGTACCTGAGGCAGGCTTAGTGCCCTTTGAGACGTCGTCGTGTTTCTTCCACCCAGTCCCAGGTGGTCTAAAAAATGGTAAGTTTATGTTATACGACATACCGCACAAAAAAAAACCGAAAATATAAAAACTTTTTTTCTTTTATTTATTACAATAAAACGGGAAACACAAATGCGCTGTAGATGTTTACACTGCCCCAAGTAGCACAACTCGTCGGTTTGGGAATGGGGCGGTACCGGTCTGCTGGCAAGATCCTACTGGGGCGACGCTGGAAACGCCCCGTGAGGCGGCAACGGGCCAGTGAGATTCCCAGTCACTGGGCAGCACCGGGAACCTACCGACACACTGTTACGCTGGGTGGACAACCTTGTCCCAGTAACCTGCCAGCGTAAATCCCCGGCGTGCTATCTGTGGTACAGTAAAACACCAGCGAGTACCAGTGAGTAACAATGAGTGCCAGCTTATTTGCCAGACAGTGACAGTGAGTGCCAGCTTATTTGCCAGTCAGTGACAGTGAGTTCCAGCTTATTTGCCAGTCAGGGCCTGTTGCCAGTCAGTGACAGTGAGTGCCAACTTATTTGCCAGTCGGCAACAGTGAGTGCCAGCGTATTTACCAGCCAGCGACGGTGAGGTCCAGCTTATTTGCCAGTCAGCAACTGTTGCCAGCTTATTTGCCAGTCAGTGACAGTGAATGCCAACCTATTTGCCGGTCAGTGACTGTCAGTGCCAGCCTATTTGCCAGTCAGTGACTGTTGCCAGCTTATTTGCCAGTTAGTGACAGTGAGTGCCAGCCTATTTGCCAGTCTGTGACGGTCAGTGCCAGCCTATCTGCCAGTCAGTGACTGTTGCCAGCTTATTTGCCAGTCAGTGACAGTGAGTGCCAGCCTATTTGCCAGTCAGTGACTGTCAGTACCAGCCTCTCTGCCAGTCAGTGACTGTTGCCAGCTTATTTGCCAATCAGTGACAGTGAGTGCCAGCCTATTTGCCAGTCAGTGACAGAGAGTGCCAGCCTATTTGCCAGCCAGTGACTGTCAGTGCCAGTTTACTTGCCAGTCAGTGACAGCAAGTGCTAGCGGGATCGTGCATACCCGGCACAGACCCACAAGGATACGAGTTTGTATCTGGTAGGAATGTCAGGTATGCTTCGCATATATCTGCCCGTCAGCATCAAGCCTTTCCAGTATCTGCCCCAGTGATCTATGAAGTTCAAGCATTGCATTGCATTGAAAAAAAATAACGAAGAGCTAGTTTCTTACGAGACCAAATTTGTTTAAGGATGCAGATGAGAACTTTCTCAGGTGCATTTAATAATAGGATTGAATTAATTAATTAGGCAAGTGAACTGGTTGACATCACCCATCTTTAGAACTACAGAACATCTTTTGCATTAAGTGGTGACCTTAACATCTTTTCGCTCTGTATAGGAGAAAATACATCCCTGACATAGTTATAACCAGTTGTTAAAACAATTGTGTCACATCAACCTGGGTAGCATATATACATGAAGGGAACGTACTCGATTGTTACCGTGACAAGGGTGTTTATTCATTCAAACTGCTGGTCGGGAACCTCGGGAAGGGTGTCCAGCTCCTCGTCAAGGGAGTGGGCCAAGGACGCAGGAGCTTCTTGAACCTCCTCAGGCAGGGACTTTTTCTGGACCCTCCTGGCCCTGCCACCTTCTCTGTCAGGTGCCCCCGATAGGTACCGGCTTAGCTTCTTCTCCGCTGCCTCCACAACACATGACGGCAGTCGGGCTCGTATTGCACCTGTAAAAAAATTATTGAATCATACAGATTAGTGAAATGATAGTGCAAATCAATATCTTCAAGACTAGTTCCATGCAAGGTACTGGTCAGGGACTATGCAGATTATACTAGTTTTTTTTTTGTTTGTTTTTTTCATGAAAAAACAATGCCCTTAAGGGACACTACCCAAAAAAGTGAATGTTTGAACCACTTGCCCGATTTAAATAACATTTACAGGTTTTATTTCTGTTGTTGTTGAGAACATTTGTGGCAAATTTTGTTAACCTGAGTGACGTACAAAAAAAATTACAAACGTTCGAAGATGAAAGTGGGCGTGTCTGCGTAGGAAAACTATAATTTTAAAATTATCTACAATTTTGTCATTTCCATGTGCTATATTGCTTTGGGACAGTTCAGACCAGATAGCTCTAGAGCTATATATCTATAATATACCATCTTTCATGACGAAAAAGCCCCATAAACACAAATACTGTTTTCTAAATTTACATTCTTTATCCAAAATATTTTTCGAGCATGAAAATTACAAAAATAAAAAACTGCAAGTTTATAGCTATCTTGTCCTTAAAATTTCACCCCATAACAATTTCGAAATGAATCCAAGTTACATGATAACAAAAGGACAGTTTTCCTGAAGTAAAATTTATGCCAAAAAGTGAAACGGAGAAAAATGCGTTCAAAGTGCTCCAACCTCTACTTTTTCTTTGGCATCGGTGGACCGAAAATAATTTATAAAAGAAATAACCATGCAGTGTAAACTAATTAAAGTTTCTGGGAATACCCTCTAGATGTTAGTAGATGTAAATATGTCATTTTCCAAATTCAAACTTTTTTGCAGAATTTTTTTTCTGGGTAATTGATGTTAATGGCTGTCTCACAGATAGGGAGATAATGGATTTTTTTATGCTAAAGCATTTTCCCTACGGAGGCGTATCGATGATTCACATGATACTCCACTGAATTTCCACCGTGGGAGTGGTACTAAAAAACACTAACATCTCAGGACTTCAGACCTCAATTATATTCACTTGATATTCAACCTGGAAAAACATAACGAAAAGATGAACCAAACGGCAAACCGCATCTTCTCCTCGCGGTTATTTCGAAGCATTACTAGTTTTCAGCATGAGGATTACATGCATAGAAGGAATTAATGATAGAGAATGTAAATAAATCATATAAAATACATGAAGTGATGTCTCAGACACTGCGGGGGGCCTATATTTAAAGGCCTATTAGGAAACATATTGGGCGCATATATACAGTAATATATATTCCATCTAATTGTAGCTAATATAAATTTAAGTAATTTCTTACCAATAATGCCACTGCACGTGTTGGTACTCTTGAACAAGAGCTTAGACCGCTGACCAAGGAGTGAAAATCTGTCCTGCACCCCCCTGTACAGCAGCCGCCCCACCATATCTTGGATGACCTTCGGGAGAGAGGTGCTCTCGCCCAGGAAAAGCAGCTGCCCCTTCTGGAAAGGCTGGACCAGTTCTCGACAAGTCAAATAGGTACACTGGCACGAACACATCTAAAGAATAAAATATATAAATGCCATATAAATGTGACAAGCCACATTACATGCACAAAGAGGTTTATATTAACCCCAATATAGTTTGATCCTCACCCTATAGAACGAACAGAAGATAACAAAGATACTCGAATGTAAGTTAACCGTAATCTTTCTAAACCAACGAAAGCAATGGTTATCTTCCTGCGTATTTGGATAAAGCTTGCTTGTCAATCACACTTGCCGCGTCGTTATTTGACGGTTCAAACTTCCAGAGCGAACACCAGGACCCTCATCTGAATCTGCTCAGTGATGAAGACAATGTTGTATAGTGTAAATGACTTAATTTTCGCAAATTTCGTGATTCGCCTAAAATTTCTGAAAAACAGGTCCCACAAACAATTCCGGTAAAATGTAGACACATGGAGATTGTTGCACCTAGCAGAAATTAGTAGCCAAAAATTTAAAAAAAAATTGTGAAATATTGAGCACACGAAAGAAGGGTCGTTTACGGCAACGGTTCTCATGATGGTTTTTGCGAACAACCAAACTGCAACCCCCCCCCCCCCCAGCCTGTCTTGCCGTGCATACTGCGCGGCAGGATTGTGCAAAGTGCCTTCATTTTTTTTTGTACTGACATCGCGATTCATATGGGGATATGTGAGAAGCAACAGAAGCGAAAATCGCCTAAGTTTGTGCTTGTGTTTCTTCTCTGTCGGCAAAAATGCATTAAGGGAGGTGGGGGGGTTCCGCGGCATTTTTTTAGGCTTACCGGGGTTCCGTGGGACCGAAAAGTTTGAGAACCCCTGGTTTACAGTATGATGTTCATGAAACTGTCCAGTGAAATCTAGACGCTGCACTTCTTTAATCCAGTGAAGCTAATGCCCGTCAAGAAGCCACCCCACACATCCCTCACTAGTGCTTATTGAGAAGGACACAGACACAACACAAGAAATAAGAGGATCAGGATGTCAGGGAAAAGCTGACAAACAACAGTCTCCATTATTGTGCATTATTGCAAAAAATTTGTAGTTTCATTGTCAAAAAACTTTCCTGCTCATTCACATGCTGCTTCGATGGCATCATAAGCCTGTGATTGTAAGCATCTCCTTGGCTATTATGTGTTATGCAGCTAAGTGCATACCTACACCGCTTTATAGTAGCCATGGACACAATTCACAACCCCTTTCATTTACATGGCTCAGTTTACTCTGTGGCCTTTTAAAATTTGTTTACTGTTATATGCGAAACCTGTTTCAGTTACAATAAATCTGTTACGTAAGCTCCAGTGCCTTCTGCCCGTGCCGCAATGCCTTGTAAAAAACTCGATAGTCACAGTCAACGGAGGCATGAAAAATGTTCTCTCGCTGGCTTAAATGACGGGGTAGCGGTGGCAAGGCAGGGGGTCAAAAGGAGGGCGAGGAGGCACAGGGACAGTGGAGCGCATGCAGCCTTCTGGTGTTTTTACAAGGGGTCCCTATTAAAGGCCAACAGCTAAGTTTGGAAAATAAGCCTAAATAATTAGTGTGCTGTTTTTTATTTAGTTCGTTTTTTAAGACTTTATTGCTGCCACATTTTTTCTGATAAAGAACAGACTCCACTGATCAGTATCAATAAAGCAATCATGTATCTGTAGTGAAAAGGAAGACAAATATAGCTAACACTATCCTCTTTGTCTTCTTTCTGCTGGTGCTGCTTCTTGCTCTGGTATAGTATAAGTCACGTAAGGATATATGATTAGGTGTCAAGTAGGGTTGTGTAACACGATTTGTTATACTTGGTTTTGCGTGACGCTCTTTGTAAGTGGTTACAAACTGACCCACCAATAGACAGACCGCTAAGTGAGAAGTGTTCGTGCCCGAACTGTACAATAACAGCTGCTCAAGCTCATAACTTGTAAATTAAAAAAAAAAAAAACATAAATACCAGCAGTGCTTTGTCTGTGGCGCTCCTGAGGCGCTTATCAGCAGCCCAAAACTCCTCCTATGTAGAGATTGGCATCTCGAAGAGCTCGGGTACATCGGGTCTGGCCTGTTCTTCTGGCCTTGCGTCCTGACACTGTTCTACAGCCACCAGGTGTCGGAGCACTTGCCCTACCGTGGCCAAGAGCTCCCTGTTCTGTTGCTCAATCTGCTTGTTTTGAGCAGGGACCTCTAGGACGATCTTGAGCAGGTGGGTTTCAGAGGCTGAATGATAAGCAAAGCAAATGAAGCATTATATATATTACCAATGAGCACTATTCGCCAATGAAATAATGCTTATAAGTTAACTCCTCAGAATTCAATTTGATTCTATGGCAGTTCTTTTTTTTTCCAGAAAATAGAGGCTGGAAACAAACAATTTCATTTTATCTACCTTAATCACATTAGATAACCATCGTTCATTAAAGTCACTGCAAGGATAAAAAATAACAGGCTGTACCCCTATATACACTCCACCACAGACAATTCTACTCCATGACAACTGTTTACTGTGCAGTAAGTTACAGCTAATGTCATTGGAGACTAAGTAAGTATATGCACCATTTGTTTTGTCAGGGTCGCACATTAAAAATGTGATGTAGCATGGGTCAAGTGAAAATGACAGATTCCTTTATTTGCCGACTGGAAGTTGCCCGAATTTAAAGGGTTCCTACTACAAGCTCTATTTTCTTTAAAGGGAAACTCCGGTCCATGTTTCTATTTTGGGATTGCGACTGTTTTTAGTGCGGTCAACGTCCTTGAATTAGAAGATGTTATTTTTTTCTCTATATTGTGAGTAGTAGGACGTGGTCGACAAAACTGAGACTGCCAGCTCAGGGGCAACGGCAACAGTGGAAATCAGCCGGAAGAAGGACTACAATGACATCACATGCACTCCTCACCACGTGCGAATGGCCCAATCACGCTAGCAGATTCGAGATAGGGGGTACGACAATATGTCACAATCGAGTGTTGCTACAGTAATCGGTAACCCACTGGCGTCCTGCTAAGGAACAGCTGGTCGCAGCGAGTCACATTTTTAATATAGGTATTAGTTGGGAATGTGTCGTCCCCTTTTTGCAATATTTTGGCTGTGATCGTATCTCGTGTCATTAAAGCGATACCAGTAATTTTTATTCATGTTCTGTGAAAATTCGTCATACCACAGGAAACACTGGTGATTAAAGTCGCTCTTAGAGAAGCATATTTCTTGTCGCCTTGCTGCTATGTGAGTGTACAACCTGCATTAACTACAGGTAAACACATAGCAGGTGAATTAAAAGTAACTATGTCACTTAACAAAATTTTTGAAGTCAGCAGAGATGGTACAAGCACCCAAACAACTGACCGATCGTGCTTTCAAGCAAAATAAATAGAAGAGTGCCATAAGAGCACCATAGCGAGCGCATGTGACAAAAACAAATTAGTAGTCTTAAAAAGTTTTGCAGTCGCGGACTGCGGGCTCAATTTTTTGTGATTTCGGTCAAACTTCGAACATTTTAATTATTCGCCGCTGCAAACTTTTGCAACGTGGTAGGATCTCAATGTAGCTTCCAATGTGTCTAAATATTTACTCGAATTGTCTGTGGTATTTATTTTTCGTTAATTGTAGGCAATTCGCGAAACCTAGGTACTCGCGAAAATTAGGTCATTTACAGCATAGTAAAACCTTGTTCATTTAATCCGCGTTAATTTGGAAACTAAATCATTAAAACTATCAACATGGTCTCAGCAAACATGTCCTTTAGCATATGCTGCCTGCCTGTAACTTCGAAGGAAGTCGAGCATGGCAATGATTAACTTGAACTAACCCCAAAGAGCAGTGAAATTTCATGGAACGAAGCAAAATGGACATGAAGGGCCTTATTACGATAGCTCTAACCAGCATCGTATTGATGATCTCCAATAAATGAGATAAAGGTGGAGCTAGTGTGCACCCAAAATAATGAGATTGTTAGATTCCCAATTCTTTGAAATACAAAGTTTATTTTGCTGCGTAAAACTTAAAAATTTGAAAACGAAATAAATATGGTACAAGTACCATGGCCCGTTGTACCGAAGGAACCTCAATGTGTTAGAAAGCAAACCCTTTTTTGTTAGCAGGTCCAAATTTCAAAGGAAACTGAAGTGGAATCTCCTCGGGACCACTGACCTTGTGCACTTATAAGGTTTAGTTGTAGAACTCCGTCTTTTTTGCTGTTAATTTTGTCGCTGTGACCTCGGAAATCAGTTTTTCGGATAAATCCGAATTGACAGAAACTTTACCGGCTAGTGTTCTTCGGAGTTTTTCAGATTTATCCAAAAACACATACCTTTAGTTATGTACCACCAAAGGTTAGAAAATGGGTATGGTACCATTATGACCTTTACTGTTTTGCCGAAGAGTGAACTTTATTTTTATTCACGACTGACATCATTACCTCAGTATTTATGGGATGTTTTCATGTCTCACTACTCTGAAGATGCTCAGCAACCTGGTTAAAAGGCTTAGCTATAGCAAATTGCACACGACTAAAACTGTGATCACAAGACTTGCGAGTGATAGTGTACTCCAGCACCTCTGCTGACGCTGAACTCTCATCACAAGAGTCCAGTAGCCCCTGCTGGGCTGGAAACCAATGCATCAAATTCTTCAGTGCTAATACCCAGAAGAACAGCCAAGCAGTGGGAAATATTTTAACATTATCTGCCGGATGCTTGTTATCATGGGCAAAAATAATGTCGGTTTAGCAAGTGCCATTGAAATGCTGAAAAATCCTAAAATTACGACTGCAATAGTAGATCAAAATTTGTCGCCCAGGAAAACTGCAGAAATTTATCAGCAAGTATGCCGTGCCAGAAACATAAGCATAAATTATACTAAAAGAATAACCTTGTAAAAAGAACCAAGAAAATCAATATCCTAAATTTTTTTAAATCTGAATTGCAGCATGTACTGCAAGCCATAACAGCCAAGTTGATATGTTGTCAGAAGATGGCAACCAGCATTATATGGTGAAAATCCAGCGTTCACTTCAAAGTGAAAGTCATCACTGGCAACACTGAACCAATGCTTTCATCTGACGTCTCTTTTTCACTGTTTGGGCTGTACAACTTTCGACTGATTACAAAATGTTTCATGGTGCATAATGAATGATGTGAAAGCCCTTGCTCATTAGAACGAAAAAAAGTGCAAGGTAATGCGTTCCTTAGGATTCCTGTCACAGTGGCAAAAATGCTTATTTGTGACGTCATGCAACTAGAAAGCACGGTGAAATGTGAATGCTGATTTTGACATCGCCATTTTCTCAATAACAATTCTTAATTTAAAGGTGCAAACTATTATGCGGGGAACAGCGACGTCTGGGTATTCAGAGAATGTAGTTTGATTGGGTAGCTCAATAAATAGCCGGATTCACCCATTAAGGCACATGGCAAGATTGTATATATACAGCCATAGCAAACACCAATTCTTACCATTCATCAAAAAAATAATGATTCTTTTCACAAAGGTCACAAACCTATTCTTAGTGTTCATGCTGTGCCAGAACGAATAAAACAGATTCCCCAAATACCGCACACATTCATATTCTTTCCCATTATACAGACATGTGAGATAGCACACGGTGCCGAGCTTCCAGCAGGACCTCGGCACATAAAGATATTAGGGTCAATGTCCCAATGTCTTGCATGTAAAATATTTCCCTCCTGAAGCAGGCATATCATGTAAGATGCCATTACCTTTCTTACCTCCCCCCCTCCCTTTTTCAGTTGGCACCGGATTCAGAAATTAAATGCTAGACTCGCATGTCACATGCTGTGGCTCCGTCCTCATCCGCTGTTTGCTTGGCTCCAGGGGATGATCCGCCCGAAATGAGGCTAAAAATAAGGGAACAACAGTAAAAAAAGCTAACCTTAACATGCATTAAAAGATGCCTTCATAATGAAGTACTTAGGCAGCAGGCGAGCTGGTGAGAATGCATCCTTTGCAAAGTGAGATTCAGGAACACAACAAAATGGAACTGCGTCTGTTGTCACACTTTTTTTGTTTCAGAGTTTGGGGTTGTAAAATGTTAATTTCTGTTATGGCTTTCTACGAATGATAGAATCTTCCATTCAATGCCAGCATATGGTAAAGATCAAAAGCATAGATAACAAAAGAATCCATTGCATAGCAAAGCATCCCTTCTTTCCTTTAATAAAGGGGCACTGAAGGGATTTTTGAAATAACCTTTTTAAATATGGCGATAACTGAATCTACATACTCCAAGAATTCTAACAAACCCAAAATTACAATCTTATGCGCATTATTGACATGTTAAAAACGCTCCCAAAGGTCACCGACACGCCTTTTCCCTAGGAAATTTCCCAGAGTGAAGTGGTCGACGAAGGGCATTCGTCGGCCGATTGCAAGCGGTGGCATCGCCCGTAGTCAAAAAGCGGAGTCTTATCCAAATGTTTGCGTATCACTCCTTTCAAAATAAATTACAATAAAATCGTACAGAATCTGTACCTATTGTAAGAATTTCACTTGTCCAGAGAATGTGGTTCGCAAGAAAAAAGAGTCCGCATGTTTTTTCTTGCCTAGAAATGATGACGCCGTTTTGCAACCTAGAACTTGTATGTACTAATACTTTTTAAACAATTTAATATAAAAAAATGATCTCCTTCAGAAACCACTTTAGTGCCGCTTTAAGTCTCAAGTTCATGGATTAGAGAACAAAACGTGGGCGTTTAAATGCAATCAAATGAAGTATAGAGCGAAATGTGAAATGCTTATTACCTTGAGAGGATGCTCTGCCAAACCGACTTGGGACTACAAATAACAAGGTTGTTTAATTTTGACGGATTATAAAATTTTCCGAAACTATGCAATGCACAAATGTCAAAAAATACTGTAGAAGCCTTGATTTTCCCCAGGCCTTAATTTTCATTAATTTCGCAAAAAGATAGGTCTCGTGAACAATTCAAGAACAAAATCCCTTCCATTTTGAGAAAATTAGTACCAGCGAAAAAATCCAAAACTTCAGATTTAGCCAATACCACGAAATAAGTGGACCTAGCAAAAAATAAGTCGTTTACAGTGTAACATGGTATCTACAGGGTGTTTCAAAGTAAAGTTGACTCAATGTGTCCGCCGGCTGCTACTGAAGGTAAATTAAAACAAGAGTTATTAACTGTCCACTCTACCTATCATAATATCCCGAGCTATTGCTTATCACCAAGACATCGCCCACCCCACTTTATCGGAAAAAAACACATATTACACAAGAAACCCCTAAAAAAGCTGTGTCCTCCTCGGTACTGAGATTGCAAGATTGGAGGAAGTGACACATAAAAATGAAGGAGATTACAGAAAGCTTTCTTTCGTTCATCCTCCACAATTATTGGGACCCCAAGATTGAAGGACGCTAGTGCCAAAAAAATGTAATGAAATAACAGAATTATATTTTGTTCGCAAGCAAATGTTTTTTCTTTGTATCCCCCTTTTAAAAAGAAATGGAACGATCAATATGTAAAAAAACATAGCTAAGTCACTGCACAGATTCTCTTTGAAATGCGAAGCATTTTGCAGTTTCTTGTACTGCGTAAACGTTTCTTTGTAACTGCCGTGAAACTGACCTGAAACTTTTACGTTAAATTAAGATTTTCACAATTACGTGACTTTGTGTCATGTAAGCGCGTAAATTAGTCCTGCAGTTAGTGCTAATCTTACATGATCATCACGCAACACAAAGTTGCTTAATCATACATGATCGCAGGAGACGTCATCCAGGGAGGTATCCAGAATTCTAAATCTGGGCGGGGTGTAGCAAATTTCTCTGGGGGGTGTTGATTGGTATTCCCCTTCTTCAAAAGCTTGTGCCGACGTTCGGTTCTCTGCGCCTTCCTCGTGCCACCCATTGATTGTTGTTCCCCTTCTTTATTTCTTTTTTCAAGATGTTGTGCCGATATTCGAATGCCTTTTTGGCCTTTTGACGTATTTCGCGCCTACATGGTTCTGAACAGGAGCTCACAACTCAGCGACCAACCAACGCGCGAAGTAAAGAAGGGTTCGCCCAGAAATGCTTCGCATTTATAAACAAGCCAATCTGTGGATATAGAAGTCAGCGAATGCCCCTTTTTCAGGAATGTTTTCAGCGCACAAAACTCAAGAAGGGTTGTAGCCAAGAAAAAAGAACTTATTGAACAGGCCGAACCTTCTTTTTGTTTTCAAAAGGAGGGTTTGTTCTATTACTTACCTAAAATACGCCGACAGATGTCTTGCGCAAAAACAATACCCTCAGCGAACACACAGGCATGCTCCTGGGATGTCACAACTGCAGTTTGTACAGTCAAGTGACATCGTTGTCAGAGAAAAATAAATAGGATAACAGGAAGAGGATGCCTCATCTACACTGCTGCAGTGCAGCCTGCCGCCTGTGTTGTATGCAGGCTGCACACACAGCGAACAAGAAAATTTGCGCAAGAGCCTGCAACTCTTAATTGACAAGATGCCCAACTTTGCTCTCCCAGCTGCCACTCCTCTTGATTATAGTTTTGTTGACATGCTTTGAACTTGTTTTCCTCCTACTACACTTTTTGGCTTGCAGGTTCATTGTTAAGCCTGCACGCCAGCAAAGGCTAGAGGCCTAAGATTGCGGCTTCGAAGCACACTTTCACAGAAATGGTCGCTCAAGCATGGAACCTGAAGGTGTTTACAACTCAGATTGACAGAAGCGGTATGCAGGGTTTATATCCAGTTAGACCAGCAAACGTGCGGTCTCTCTAGTCAAACTTTCAACTGTGTGTCGGTTTGTTGTTTCAAATGAGTTATGGGCATCAGCATAACTCTGGCTGAATTTGTTACATCTCCTGTCCCGCTGGGCTTGACCAACATAGAAAAAAGATATGATAAGCTTTTTCTGAGTATTTTCTACCTTGATCTCCCACCCCAGCTCTTTGGGTGAATTCCAGACTGGGAAGGAAGGAGGAGGAGGAGGAGGAGGAGGAGGAGTGGGGGGGGTGCGATGACACGGGATATTACAACTTTGTACTTTTCTGTTCCAACACAATTTTTAGAAATGTAAGTATAATCACCTTCATCGTCAGGTTCGCCAGCATCTGTTGTCTCAAGACAGGAAAGAGTCTTGGCCTCACCTGCTTTCCTTTTTGCCTCCTTGTAGGTGTCTGTACAGAGAATAAAGACCGTAAGTACCCTCCCACCCCAAATAATGAACTGAAATATGACGACAGAATCCGAGTCTCAGTGTACGAAAGACGAGACATCACAGGTACATTTTTCGCTACACAAACTGTCAGTTGCTCTATAATCATACCTTGCACATACCATTAAAATACCGGCCATCTCCCTACACCCAAATTTTCTAACATCTGAAAAATTATGCTCAGTACAAATATGCCTAAAATTGATGACCTAGCGAGTGCCCATCTACCACTTTTTCGCGGTTATCTCCAAACTTTTAATGGGCACTTGCTCGGTACTTTACAGTATATACAGCTCGTGAAAGAAGGCAATAAAGAGCTGGAGCTCAGGCTAGAAATTCTGTCAAACATGTTTATGCCCCACAATGCACAATGTTTTCTGGCACTCAATTTTAGTGCATAAAACCTCTGCTATGACCATTACTGTAAATGGGAACTTGTCACCAACAGGGGAATAAAGCTCACTGAACAGAACACAGCAGCTGCACTTCAAAAGAGGGACGCAATGAAGGCTGATGTGAACAATTATGCTAACGAAGAGTAAATAAATTTGTACGATTTAACAAAGTATGTGGAGGTGTACAGAACACAAAAGAATTGAAGTCTTTTATTTCTTTCAGATCAACCGAAAGAAATAAAACTCACTGCATCTTGCCAAAATCTTTAGTTTAGCGTGGCCAGCTTCAATCCGGAATGTGAGACACTTTCACATAATTTTTTATTTCCACTCCGGACATGTTGTTAGGCCAGTAGCATAGCTGCTTGCCTCGCTTGTCCTCGATGACCCATGACAACGGGACAGCCTCCACAGTGTTCTCATTGAGAAACTCTACCACGCAAACGTTTTCGTTTCATAACAAAAATGAAAGTTGTAGTCAGACATGGTGTTCAATCAAGTTCTCATTGATACATCTTCACGCTTTGACTTAGGACTATGTCCTTCTCACTTAGAAGTGGGTGCAAAGTTGAAAGCAAAAGTGGTTGGCACCGACCACTTTTGAAGCATTTTGGTGAACCCAAGACTAGGTTAAAGCACGAGGACAGCCCAGTCTGAAATACACCAAGAAATGTGTTCGAAGTGTGAAAAATCTGTGCATACAACCTGTTTGGTTTACGTGCTATGGTCATGCGATAATGATGTTTTGACTTCAGCGAATGTCTCAGATTCACATTTCGGAGAGGCCCGTTACATGGTTCTCTCAACAGAAAAGGGTAGTGGCGTAGTTTTCTCGACACTACCAGTCTCTGCAGGGTAAATCGAGCGTTTCATGGAAGAATAAAGCTTTACGAACTACGTCGTGCACCTCGATCGGAAATGGCTATACGCACGACGCGAAACTCGTATAAAACCAATGGTTACGAGTTTCCGAAGGGAAAGCGTAGCCTTGTGGAAAGGCGTTTGCTTCATACACAGCAGACCCCATTTGGATCCACAGAACTACCTTGCTTTTTTTTCCTGATTATTTTTTTTTGGGCTTTTGGCGATATTAAGGACTTTTTTTTAATTAACAGAGAAAAAAACGAATGTTGTCGACGAAACTTTGGCGAAATCGTATGCGACTCTCTTTCCAGAGGTACAATGGGGGGTAGCAGAGCTTGGGTTGCTCGGTGAACGGCGCGAAGTGGCATGTACAGGTTAATAATTTTGTAGGTTAATAGTTTTGTCATTAGCAGCCGCAGACTGTAACTGCGAAGAGGCGTGAACGCAGTCGGTGGGGAGGGGGGCGATTAATGAGTTTCCCAGTGATACACACACCGTCCGAAAAGGGTCACCCAAATGGCAAGAGCTCTCCACATTATGCGTATAGCCACTTCCGGTCAAGGTGCACGAACTCGTGCGTATAGCTTTACTCCTCAGGAGCAATCAACATGAAAACCCGTACAATGGCAAGTATTCGTAAACCGAGTTTTCTTCTCCGCAACGAGGACGTCGCACTGCTCATGCGCGACGCTAGCCTTGGCTGCAGAGCGGAGGCGGTGTATGAAAATTCTAAGCTTTGGTTCGCTAGGCATCAGGCCAAACCGGAAAGACCTCGAGCAACAAAGCATACGCACGGTTCGCTAGGCCTTGAGGCCGAACCAGGGAGATCATGCATACGCATAAAACATGCAGGTACTCCTTGAAAAAAATTTACCACGCTAAACAGTACAGTTAGCTCGAATTGCTACATGTAACGCTTGCACTCTTCACTTTGCGCTTCCCGCCCCCGCACGTGAAACCACCGGACGGCCAGGGAGACGATGTGCGGTTTTGCTAGCGTTTCGCTGTGGTCTTCCAGCGTGCTGTAGACACGTTTTCTACTTGTTCGTCGTCATTCGCAGAAAAAGACATTTAAGACTCTATCGAGACTTGCCGTTGAGAAATTGTGATAATTTTTATGAAACCGCAGTGCAGCAGGAAAAAACTACAACTCGTCAAAAGCAAGTTTCGCCGGTCTTGCGGCGGGACCAAAGCTTCCTTGGCACGCCGAAGCACTGCGTCTCTGTGCCTTCGCACGTTTGGATACCGATCAAGAATCGACGCAGTGTGGATGTGCATTGCGAGTACAATGTGTGTGAAGCCAAATGTAAAGGACAACTTGCCGAAAGCAAGTGTTGCCGGTCTCGCGGCGCGATCAAAGGTTCCTTGGCACGCTGAGGTACTGCCTCTCTGTACCTTCGCACGCTTGGATACCAACCAAGAATCGACGCCGTGTGGATGTGTATTGCGAGTACAATATGTGTGAAGCCGTATGTAAAGGTAGAACTCGTCGAAAGCAAGTGTCGCCGGTCTCGCGGCGTGATCATAGCTTCCTTGGCACGCCGAGTGCTACATCTTTGTGCCTTCGCACGCTTGGATATGATCAAGAATCGACGCCGCACCAAAGTTGTGAAGGTGTGTCGCGCGTAGATGTCTTTAGACCATATATATATGTCGGCCACAGAGTTCTGGATGGATCATCTAGCTGTTTCGGCGAGTTGCTATCAAGGGGGGGGGGGGGGGGGGTCTGTTTGTGCTCTTATGTACTACTAACCATGGCTATGTTCCAAATCTACTTTAATGCATTACGTGGGAGCACGAATTGAGCAACGCTGGGGAGCAAGAAGGTTTTTCGAAGGCAAAAGTACAAGACGGCAAGAATGAAAATCTTCGATAGAGAAACGGTGGTAAGCGTTTCTCTATCGAAAATAGAGAAATGCTGGGCGCGGGTAGGTTTTCGATAACCACCTTTACCCTAGAGTTAGATCGAGTAAGTTTTGGAACACAGCCAGAAACTATCGACGGGCCACACAAGCTACTTTTGACTTTGGATAGAAGTGGCAGAAGCCGGAAATATTTCTAAGATTAATAATTAGGCCCGTACGGAGCGGCAGAGTCTAAAGCAAAAGAGACGGCGACGTTATGAAGGTTCTACGACCGTTACAATATTCCAGATTGGTTTGAAGACTCACATCGTGCGCATATGTGGAAGGTTACCTTGGCCGATCTATTTATTGACCATGCATGCTGTTGCGATTTAAATTTAAGAAAACATCCTTGAACCCGCTTGCCGACGCAGGAAACCCTCAAATTTGTCAAAGACTCCCTGGTTCTGGCTCGCAGCAAGACGGAAGCTACGCTGATACCGGCACATTGTCGTTCGATAGCACGTCCTTTTTAGGCGGTATGCACAAAGAAACCTTTCCCACAACGCTAACTGGTGTCTCGGCTTTCCAATCTAAGTATATGTAGGAGTAAAGGAGCGCCGAGTTAAAGCGCCCAAGATCAGCGGGGTGACGTAAATGGCACGAGCTCAACGCATCGTGCGTGCAGCCACTTCCGGTTGAGATGCACGACGTAGTGCGTACTCTTTGGGGAGCGCCATCCGGCGAACATTGGAGACCCGGATTACGCAACGCTCTGCGCAATCCGGCGCGAAACTGTGCAGCCAGAGCTGGTATCGCGCATTTGAAGTAGCGGCATTTTCGTTGCGGAGCTTAGCGGAGGAAGCAGCCAGGCAGCGCGGTCTACGAAAACTCTCAACTGGCGAGTCGCGGCGGTTGCGCGATAGCTTCTCTATCGCAAAGTGAGCATCGCGTCAGCAAACGTGCGTGAAACTGCACAAGCGACCGCAATGCGAGTGCCTTTTGATCGGCAGGGTGAATCCAGCATACCTGACACTCCCATCCTGTGTTAGCTTCTGTTGACTTCTGTTTACTTGTGACTTCAATCGGCATTAACACGGATACTGGATCGGCTGTTTGGTTCGCGCCCTTGTGCAATGTTACTGGTGTGCCAAGCCGGCAGGTCCGATGTTCTTCTTTTACTATCCGGGACAGAGGACACAAAGAAGAGAAGTAATCGGTACATAGGTTTACTAGGCCAACGTTATTAGAACCAACTCAGTTCAGGAACTCCGCTCCGGAGGGGTGTCCGTTTGCGTGGCGCCTGTTAGAGGGCGCGCACTCCGCATTAATACTCGCTATCATCATCATTGACGGCGCGCTTGTGGCCGTTGCCATAGAGATCGTACATGGCCTTTGCATCTGTCCTACTCAGCTTACGGATGTTCGTGGCGCTTTTTCTGACAGTAGCAGACGACTTTGATATTGTTTCTGCTGCAGTTGGTAGTCATCGGCACATCTACTATTACAGTATCTACAAACTTGCCCTGATTGTAGCCACCGAATCGTGGCGCCGACGAATTTGGGTTGTTCGAAACGCTTCGCGCTGCCAGCACAGCTAAGGCAGCAGCATTTTACAATAATGCAAAGCGTATGCCAAAAAGGTCGTAGCGCTTTTCATGCTCAAATTGTAATTTTTACTGGCGAAAGGGCAAAAATTAACCAAAAACCATGCTGAACCCCGAGAGGAGTCGGGACTCGCAAGCAGCCGTGGACCAGTAGCAGACGAAAACGCGTGGAATAATGCGCCGACAGCGCCACCTAGCTGCAAGAAAATCGGACACGGTTTCGGACCCCCTCCAATATACAGCGTCTATGGGAAGTTCCATAACTGAGTTGATCTAGTAACGGTATACTAGGCTGCATAAATTTTGTCTGCTTGCGTTTGTAGTTCCCTTCACAATCAATGCAGGTGAACGAAATTTGGTACAAATGTACGGAATATAATTATAAAGACACTCAGTACATTTCTTTCCAACTGGATAAGTGGTTAAAAAATTAACTGTGCTGGGTAACACCGAACGTCAGTTCGTGTTCCCAGTTCTCGGTCTCGGTTTTACCACAATGCAAACCACCTGCTTGCGAGGAATAAAATAAAAACACAAATAAAGCATCCCGCCGAAAAAAATCGACCGCAGGAGAACTGGCGACAGTAGGTACGAAGGAAAATTGGGACTCCTCTCCTGCCCTGTCTCTCAAAAACAAAAGTGCGTGCTTTTTTATTATTTATTTTTTAAAGTTTATTTTGATGGATTTCTTTCCGGCCCAATGATAGCTGCAGGGGTATAGAGGGAAAGAAAGTGCATATTTAAATCGAGCAAGGAAAAAGAAAACAATTTTCAAGGCCAGGTGGCGGAAGCTACCGCCCGCTGCAAAGCGTACAGCCAGAGCCGTGTATAGATAATAGTAGCCGTCCCGGCTACTATTATCTATCAATGCGACTTGAGCGAAGAGAAAAAAGCAAAAAGGAAAAAAAAACGTTTGCACAATAAAAAAAAAATCAAAGCCGTTTACAACTCCCTGTAACGCCGAATTAGAGCGCAGCTCTTGAGGAGGAGGAGGGAAGGGTACTGAGGTTCACGTGTTATCGGGGGGGAGGGGTGGTCACGTGACCTTGGAAAGGTCACATGACCCCCTCGCCAAGGTCACGTGGGGGACACGTGACCTGGGGGTGTCACGTGGCCACGGGGGTCACGTGACCTCAGGTCACCTGACCTGAAAAGAAAATTTTCCGCTAGATTTAGCGGGGAAATTTTTCTGCTAGATTTAGGGGGGAAAACATTCCGCTAGATTTAGTGGGAAAATTTTTCCGCTAGATTTAGCGGGGAAAATATTCCGCTAGATTTAGCGGGGAAAATATTCCGCTAGATTTAGCGGAAAAACTTTTCCGCTAGATTTAGCGGGGAAATTTCTCCGCTCGATTTAGCGGGGAAATTTTTCCGCTAGATTTAGCGGGAGATTTAGCGGAAAATTTTCCCGCTAAATTTAGCGGGGAAAATTTTCCGCTAGATTTAGCGGGAAATTTTTCCGCTAGATTTAGCGGGGAAAATATTCCGCTAGATTTAGCGGGGAAAATATTCCGCTAGATTTAGCGGGGAAATTTTTCCGCTAGGTTCAGCAGGGAAATTTTTCCGCTAGATTTAGCGGGGAAAATATTCCGCTAGATTTAGCGGGGAAATTTTTCCGCTAGATTTAGCGGGGAAATTTTTCCGCTAGATTTTGCGGGGAAAATATTCCGCTAGATTTAGCGGGGAAATTTTTCCGCTAGATTTAGCGGGGAAAATATTCCGCTAGATTTAGCGGGAAATGTCTCCGCTAGATTTAGCGGGGAACTTTTTCCGCTAGATTTAGCGGGGAAATATTCCGCTAGATCTAGCGGGGAATTTTTTCCGCTAGATTTAGCGGGGAAATTTTTCCGCTAGGATTTTGCGGGGAAAATATTCCGCTAGATTTAGCAGGGAAATTTTTCCGCTAGATTTAGCGGGGAAATTTTTCCGCTAGGATTTTGCGGGGAAAATATTCCGCTAGATTTAGCGGGGAAATTTTTCCGCTAGACAGCGGGGAAATTTTTCCGCTAAATTTAGCGGGGAAAATATTCCGCTAGATTTAGCGGGAAATTTCTCCGCTAGATTTACCGGGGCTTTTTCCGCTAGATTTAGCAGGAGATTTAGCTGGGAAATTTTTCCGCTAGATTTAGCGGGGAAATTTTTCCGCTAGATTTAGCGGGGAAAATATTCCGCTAGATTTTGCGGGAAAATTTTTCCGCTAGATTTAGCGGGGAAATTGTTCCGCTAGATTTAGCGGGAAAATTTTCCGCTAGATTTAGCGGGGAAAATATTCCGCTAGATTTAGCGGGGAAATTTTTCCGCTAGTTTTAGCGGGAAATTTTTCCGCTAGATTTAGGGGGGAAATTTTTCCGCTAGATTTAGCGGGGAAAATATTCCGCTAGATCTAGCGGGGAAATGATTCCGCTAGATTTAGCGGGGAAATTTTCCGCTAGATTTAGCGGGGAAATTTACCCATAATGCGCCGCGCGGTTACGCCGACGCCGACGGCGACGCCGACGGCGACGGCGACGGCGACGCCGCTCAAGCCGGAAACGGGCGCCTAAGAGCTGCGCTCTAAAAACAAAAAACGGGAAGGAGAAATTGCCTAACAACGTTGGCTTGCGGGTAACAAAATTAAGAATAAATAAATAAAGCTCCCCGTTTCCCGAAAACTGGTATCCCGTTCACCAGGCGAAAGTGAACCCTACTTGGCTGCCGCCACGTTGTACAATTTTGACCACTAGACACGCGACCGTACCAAATCCTGAGGTTTTTACTCAAAACTGAGCCGCGATATGTATCGCGATCGCTGTAAAAAGGCATGATAAACTATTTCTTCAATGACGAAAATCGGAACAGTGATTGCTACTGCTTGGGAGAAACGGGGTCGGTTTGCTAGAAGCAGCGTCTACTAAGCGCAGTCAGAGCTAACGCTCGAGCTTAAACCGCATCTCAGACGCTAGCGCGCCTAAGCATTTCTACAAAGACACTGCTTCTAGCTGGCCCAGGTGTCAAAGGGACAAAGCTTAGCTCTCAACCCTTTTGACGAGAAACAATGAAAAGACTCGTAATTGGCTAGAAAGCACGCACTTACCTTAATATGACGGGGACATCTCTGCCACTAGGACAAAAAAGAAAGGTTTTCCAAACTTCTGAGCGCAATCTTCACACTCAGAAAATACTCAAGATACACGAGCACCCGAAGACACGCAGTAGTCCGAGGAAAATGAAGGAAGTTCTGGGATGGTAGCGGGACCCTGCTGCGGGACTGGACTGCTCCCAGAAGGTGCGGGGAAGGGGGAGAGATCAAACAATAGGTGACGTTGCTTTGCAAAGCAGAAGAAGGACGGCTCGGAGGTGGGTGTGTGTAGGCGTCGTAAATAGAGATGAGGGAAGGGGGAAACAAAGCCAGTTGTGTATACGCAGAGGGTGCATTTGTCACTGGCTTTCGGGGGGAACAAGTGGGGGGGGGGGGGGGGCGGGGAGAGTGAGAAACAGGGAGGTATGCAGCTGCAACGCTGACATCTCATCTGGTAGGATTTAGACCGGCGAAAAAAAGGGAGGATGGGGAGGGGGAAACCTCTTCTCATCCCCAGCGTCGCATCCGCTTTGTCCTGCACGGCGTCATCGTTACGTTAGAGCAGTGGCCGTTATTAGAGTCACTAAATAATTTATACATATAGTATTGACTGTAGGCGTTATTAAAAGAACAACAAAACTCGCAAAAAAGGGGGAAAAAGAAACCCATTCACTATAACAATTTGTTTTAATGACATTTGGAACAGGTAAGATCAGTATACTAAAAACCAGAAAATACGGCGTATATACGGAGAATAACATAATAAAGCCAGGAATTCAAACAACCGTTTCCTTTCCCTTTTTTTATGGACTTATGCAGAAATACTTATAGAGCCTTACGTACAATCTCACCCGGTTCAATAGTTTTCTCCAGATATATATCATATCAGCTTGATAGCCAGTTTTCGTTGTTTTATTCTCCAGCAATAAGAACAATTCCAAGCCTGGTATCCCGGCTGGTGTTCTACTGTTTCAAGCACACTCAGCAGGCGCGCTAAGTAATCAACGTAACGTAGGCAGCATACGCTTGCAGGCCTTTCTCAAAAAGAGCTGCCATCTTGAGTATTCGTGCATAAGGAGGGCGCTTTGCTAGCTCTCCGAAGCAACTAGCACGCACTTGCTTGGCTGCCTAATTTGCCGAACGTGCCTAATTCGGATTGGTAAACAGATTGCACATGACCGTATGGGCCACGCTTGAAAACTTTTAATTCAGGCTGTCTTGTAGTTTGGCCTTCGAAAACACTCTTTTCTTTACAGCGTTGCTCTGTTTGTACTGCCATGTGATCCATTAGGGTGGATTTGGAACATAGCCGTGGCTGATAATGCAAAAGAGCAACCGTAAATATTGTTTTCCCTCATTTATTGATAGCAACTCGCCGGCACAGCTCGACGGTCCAGAACTCCGTGGCCGATATATGATGCAGACATCTACGCACGACACACCGAGCTTCAAAACTTTGCCGCGGCGCCGATTCTTGATCGGCATGCAAGCGTACGCAGGCACAGAGGTGCAGCGCTTCGGCGTGCAAATGGAGCTTTGATCACTCCGCGAGACCGGTGAAATTTGCTTTCGACGAGTTGTGCATGTTTTCTGCGGCACTGTACTTCCGTAAAAATTTCCACGTGTTCTCAACGGCAAGTCTCACGGCTTACAAGAGTATTAAAGAACTTCTTCAGGCGAATGACGACGAACGAGTAGGAAACGTGTCTTCAGTATGCTGCCGACTGCCTCCGCTACGCTCCAGAAACGTGATTTTTCGAGATGCAAGATGACCGTCGGTGGCCGTACTCGCGGAACGGGGATGCCAGTTCTTCTGTTTAGGGTGACGCCACCCTTTGTAGTACCCGATGCCGACAGCACGCCCCCACAGGTACGATACAAAGAAATCGACGAAAACAAAATATCGCCATAGCACAGTCAGCGCCACAAACGCGTGCAGGTACACGCTCTTTCACGCGCTTCTGAACAAAAAAGCAAAAATAAAAGTGGGACAAAATGGCCAGATGTCTTCATCCTAAGCAAAGCGCATATGAAGTCACCCTAAAATAAGTGGTTTGAGGCACCGATCGCTCGTCACAGGGCATGACTAGTAGATCCTTCCCTGATAAATAGCGAGCGCTCGGCGCGCGCTTGCCGAGCGGATTCTTGTTCCCAGTGGGGCGCTCGCCGAGCGGCTCCAACCGATCCGTGGGAAAGTGGCGGAACGCGTCGAGCGATCCGAAGTAGTTCTCCGAGCAGCCATTTTCAGAGGAGCACGATATGTAGTCACTCGCAACATATCAGTTTCGTTATCAACGTTCCCGCGGGGGAGTGAAGGAGTTTCGCGGCTTTTTTGTTTCGATTGCTGGGTGGGCTCTCTTGCTGTGCTTGCTTTCGTTCCTCTCGTAATGACCCACTCGCCCGAGCATACTGCGGCGATGACATCGTTGCAGTTAATTTCAAGAAATAGGTCTAATTAAACGCAGTGACAGCGTAATCAGCGACAGCGACGAAGATACCAGCTTAGCTCCAGCTCGAGTGAAGACTAGGCAGCCGTTCTCGGCGAATTGTTCGCCGAATCGTTCGCCTTGCCAGCGAAGAGGGTCATGATATTGTGTTACGTCGAAGACGTTGTGCGCGCCTATTCGGACGAACAGCTAGGTATGTCGTTGGTTCGTTGTGTGGTCTCTGTAATGCAATTCGAATAATTAGAAGGCAACACGCCAAAATACTCTGCAGATGTAAGTCGCCTTCGGAGATGACGGATCGTTTTACGGCATCCGTGTTTGGTATTGCTTAAATTCTACGGTTCGTACAAGTAATTCTAGTTGTCTTCATCAGGATTATATAAGTAAAAAAAAAATTGTGTCTTAACGTCGGGCCACCGTTAATCAAGTAGTAAACAATCAAATTTTGTCAATTGAAGTTCCGGTTGGAACTTTATGCTTTCAGCAAACTAGCAATGGAAACAGAAACTGTTAAAAAGCGAGGGCAGACGCTCTGAAAGCGGTGGCGCTGGGAGCGTTACGCTGGATTTGCTCCGCAGCGCGTGCCACTGGGGTGGATCACGTGACCGATCGCTCACGAAGGCCGAAGGCCAACCTCGACGATCGCTAGCGCGGAGCGCTCGGCATCTGCCAGGAGAAGCGGCTATAATTATCTAACGATCTTTAAAATTGAAACATCAACAGTTACGTTATAAACGGTAAAAATCTTCCTTAGAGCAAGTTATTCTAAACGGCGCAGCTGCTGAGCGCTGAGCGGAACCGCTGGTGGGCGGAGTGTAGCGGAAATAGCGGAGTGCGGTGGGCAGCGACTCGGGTGACCCTAGAGACTCTAGCTGACTGGGTCGGAGTTGTAGCTTCGTGCCAGTTGTGCCCTTGTCAGTGGTCACGTTTGGGGTGCCCGTTGTGTCTCTCTGGCTTCGAACGTTGTGCCCGAACCATCTCTCGCGGTGTTCATTCTCGACAAGTCGATTGAGTGTCTCAGGATGAGCTCGCGAAGGAAGAAACCACGGATTCTTCAGGAGGAATATAAGACCGTCATGCGGGACATCGCGGCCAGCACCGCCGCGACCGCCACGCCGTGCATGAGCATTGGTGCTGCTTCTTCCGCAAACGATTCTCCGTCCGAGTCGTGCGCAAGTACTTCCCCAAGCAGCAATGAAGCTGAAAGTGATCACGACACTAAGAGAGATGACCTGCCGGCCGAGCAAAGGATGCAGGACCCTCCGAAGGAGATGAGCAGCGACTCCTGCTCAGACGTCGATGCCGAACCCTCCTCCGAGCAACCCGAGCCTTCGGCCACGGAGGAACTGGCCACCACAGCGCGAATATTTCATCTTACGCACGGGGCCGTCAACGCCTTTGCAGCCTCACTGCGAAGGTTGGGCCATGGCGTTCCGAAGGACGCCCGGACTATCTTGGGCACGGAAAGGAAGGCTCAACCTGGGCAGGCCAACACCTTCATACATTTCGGCTTAATGAAAGGCCTTACGGAATCGCTGGGTGATTTTCCCCTGCCGCAAGAGTTGCATCTTCAAGTGAGCATCGATGGACTGCCGCTTTTCAAGAGCTCCAGCGTCTGAGCAGTGCTTTTACCCGTGTTGTTGGGTGAATAGTGCTCGTGCCCGTGTCGTTGCGTGCGAGGGTATTGAAGAGTCTTGTGTGTCGAAGAAGGAACGTTGGAGTCGTGGTGACATTCTCTCTAGAAATTTGAAGTCCGCCCATCTCGAGTTGTCGTCTGCGTGTGTGGAATCTGCTATGCAGCTGTTGTCTTCTGCGAGCGCAAACTCATGGGTCGTCTTGACTATTTGGTCTTAGGTGCGTTCAGACACTTTGAGTAGCGCTAGTGCCCGTGTTGTTGCGTGCGATAGATATATGAGTCCCCGCCTGTCAAAGAAAGAACATTGGAGCCCTGGTGACGTTTTCTCGAAGAATTTGAAGTCTATCTCGAGCTGTCGGCTTTGTGTGTGGAATCTGCTGTGCACTGTCGTCCTCTGCGAGCGCAAACTCATGAGTCGTCTCAAATATTTGGTCTTCAGGTGCGTTCAGACACTTTGAGTAGTGCTTGTGCCCGTGTTGTTGTGTGCAACAGATATTGAAGAGTCCTCGTCTGTCGAAGAAGGAACGTTGGAGCCCTGGTGACATTCTCTCGAGGAATTTGAAGTCTTTCTATCTCGAGTTGTCGGTTTTGTGTGTGGAATCTGCTGTGCACTGTCGTCCTCTGCGAGCGCAAACTCAGTAGTCGTCTCAACTTTTCGTCTTCAGGTGCGTTCAGATACTTTGAGTAGTGATGTGCCCGTGTTGTTGCGTGCGAAGGATATTGAAGAGTCATCGTCTGTCGAAGAAGGAACGTAGGAGCCCTGGTGACATTCTCTCTAGAAATTTGAAGTCCGTCTATCTCGAGCTGTCGGCTGCGTGTGTGAAAACTGCTGAGCAGCTGTTGTCTTCTGCAAGTGAAAACTCATGGGTCGTCTCGACTATTTGGTCTTCAGGTGCGTTCAGACACTTTGAGTAACGCTTGTGCCTGTGTTGTTGCGTGCGGTAGATATTGAAGAGTCCCTGTGTGTCGATGAAAGAACGTTGCAGCCCTGGTGACATTTTCTGGAGGAATTTAAAGTCCGTCTATTTCGAGTTGTCAGCTGCTTGTGTGGAATTGGCTGTGTGACTGTCGTCTTCTGCGAGCGCAAACTCGTGTGTCGTCTCGTCTATTTGGTCTTCAGGTGCGATCAGACACGTTGAGCAGCTCTCGTGCACGTGTTGTTGTGTGCGAGAATATTAAAGCCACCCTTTTGTGTCTGGAATTGGGGTCCTAATGACACTATTTTGTGGAATTTTGACGTTGAGGTACCCTCTTCGTATTTGCTGATATTTGGCACGTTATGGGCTTATGACATCTTTACATTTCCGAGGTGTTGAAGACTTTAGAGCTTGAGTGCTCAAATTTCGACTGATTTTTGTTAACCATCAATGCCCAGTTCTGTTTCAATGTTTTGATACTTCTTTGAGAGGAAATTCAGGCCAGAAGACCTGAACTGTAGCAATGGATTCATTGGATGCTCCATCATGACAATAGGCCCATGCACAGATCATTACAAACTCGCAGAATCTCAAGAGACGTGGCCTTGGAACCTTGATGAGATCCAGAGTGAGTCGCTGAAGGCAATTAACAGGCTTCAAGAACAAAACTTCCAAAAAGCCTTCTAAGGGTGAAAAAACCAGTGCGAGTGGTGTATCGCTACACAAAGGGGCTACTTCAAAGGAGAATGCTTCGTTGTATATTCGCCCAGTCTAATAACTTTTTATTGTACCTCGAATATATGCATTTTTGGCTTATGACACTCTACACGTTATTCCGAAAGCAGAGCATTGTTTACAATCTATGGCATTCTATTATCATTTTCTTTTCTATGAACGTAAACAGTGTGACCAATTGGTTATTCTGGGACATGACACAAATAAAGCATGAATAATATTGTTCGTTTGAGTGGTTTGTGTTTTCATTCTGGATGATGATGAGAGTTGACTCATAGATCTCATTTTGGCGATGATCTAGAATTGTTTTATTCTCTTGGCACATTTGTCAAGTATGCAGGTTTTTGTATTTTGTATTTTTCATAAATTTGGTCTAGTTTATTCCTAAAGATGACAGTTTCATGTTTATTTTGGCAATATAAATTAAGATGAGTTTACCAGCATATTTTTTTGATACGAGAGTGACATCCACTTAGCCCAAGATCTCACAAAATTAATACATTGCTGTTGTTTAGTGCTATAAAAAAATTACTTGTGGGATTTAGAGTGAGGGAATTAGAAAGTGGTATGATCAAAATTGACGAGGTGAAGAAGGAACATTGATATAACAGTACTCAACAGTTTTCCTGTTATATTAGGCCCAAAAATGTAGCGATATTTCCAAAACGCAAGTATAATATGAATGATTAAACCCTTTCCGAGAAAAGGTATTGCTCGGTGTCCAAAGATCTGGCAGCCTAATTCTGTCTGATCTTAACGAGCAATCATATAAAACTGAGCTTGCAAAAGAACACATTTGTTACTACCTAAATAGAACAGGGACGTCATAGCACAATTTATAGCCGGGCAAAAAAAAATGTCGCAATATTTACACCGCAAAACAAACTTTTGAGTTTATTCGCGAAACCGAAACTAACACATACGCAGCCATAGCACCGATATCGCTCCCGCGTACGGTACGTTTGAAGTGTCTAGCGTTGCGTCCGACGTAACCCAAGTTACGTCCAAATCTCCGCCTTCCCTAGGTTCACGGGGGAGCGAGAGAAGGGCAAGGGGGAGGGTTAGGTATACGCGTTGCAGTGCTCCGTCCGGACGTAACGCAACCTTTCATTAAACTTCTTCCAAAACCGACGCGCCACATCGCGGCGAAATACCACACAGTGCACTCTGGGAACTAGTAGGCCATCAGTTTCGGTGTCGACTGAGCAGCTTCATCGCATGCTATCCCACAGCGACCGAGCGGAACGCGCTGCTTGCGTTTTCGATTATCTGACTTTTTACGAATGTACAATACACTCATTCTCGAGCGATACAGAACGAAGACCGGGGCACTTTCCTTAGTTTTCCCGAAACACCGGATATTGTGCGTGCGAATGCAAACGTAGTAAGACGTGGCTTACTCACCTCACCCCGCGAGTGCATCTTTGAGCTCAATCCGGTCTAATTCTAGTGAACTACAACGGAAATTTGGTCACCTTGAGCCCTACATGTATTTTGTTTGCCAAACATCCGCTTGTTGCTACTCCGCTGGGCGAAAAGCAAGTCGCATCCTCACGGGAGTATCAAACTTGAACCCAGCGTTGGCGCATGTTAAGGAAACGCAATAAATTCGACCTCCCTACTGCACAAACGTTACTATAATGTCTTCCTCGTGTCATCACATATCTCACATTCAAATTTTATGCTGATAGAATATTAAGTTTTCGCAAACGCTGAGGTCGGCTAGCTACGGCAGAGGCCCTAACAAGCGTCCCCTCCTCGCTAAGCCTTTTTGGACGAGCTTTTACTGACGCCCAAGATCTGTGTGTCTGAAATCATCTCGGCATACTCAGTCAGGAAGAAAGCAAGCACATAACAATTGTTATGGCCATTAGCAACCGCCAAATGCGCTTGGCCGGCTTTGGCAGGCGTTTTGCATTTGGTTTGTAGCGTAATTGCGAGGATAATCGGAGACATGGTGCACCGGCTGTTGCTAGATTTTGGAACACACCGATCCTTATTCTGACGAAATACGCGCCGGCAGGAGACTGCTCGTCAGCGGTCAAAGTGTACTCGGCGGATGCCGCCGAGGCGACTCCAAAAGGGAAAGCAACTGCGATGAGACGAGTTGATTTGACTCAAACACGTGTCCGATATTATTCTTCAGTTCCTTCGTGGAGGTCGCGCTTCCCAGACTCACGAGACGAATCTCTAAAGGCGTATTCACATGAAGGAGAAATCCGCGGACAAAGGCGCGAGACGGAACAACCAATGCAGTCTTCCACTGTGGAGATGCTGCCACCGCGCGCCGCGCCTTTGTCTCGCGCGCGGTGACGTCAACTCCACGCTGGAAGCCAAAAGTATTTGCTGGAAGGCTGCATCGGCGGCTCTGTCTCGCACCTCCATCCGCGGACCTGCATGGAAAATGGGTACGTCAGCACGGAGGCAGATGGCTTGCCGGAAGTGAAATTGATATTTCGTGAGACAACCCTACTTGAAGTGACCCCACATCGGCATGTAAAGTAGACGAGGCCGCAAACCATGAATTCAGAAATTCTTTTTCTCAGCTTGGTCAAGTGCCTATGGCAAATTTTTCATCACACAGTTTCAATTTGCTAGCCTCTCGATTGTAAGAAAGAATGCTAAAAAGAAACGGACGATCGCTTCACGAACAATTCTAGTCGCTGTTTATGAATTGCCGAAGTTCGTCAGAATCTCAATAACATGACTGCGAAGTAAAAACAGCGAACAAAATAAATAAAATAAAGCGATGCCGGTCACTCAACGGAACTTCCTGGCAAGGCTGGCCAGCGCGAACAGCAAAACACCGATGCCTGCCAATTACTGGTATTTCCATGTAAATACTGGCCGTCACAGACAGCAAATACCGATGCTGGCCAGTTACTGGAACCTCCATGAAACGACTGGCCAGTGAAGACAGCAAAAACCCGATGCCGGCCAGTCACTGTAACTTCTACGGCTGAACTGGCCAGTGAGCAAGACGAAAGCCCGACGCCGGCCGCGGCGGGCAGCTCACCGGCGCCCTTGGCCGGGCACCGCCGTCCTGTTGCCAGGACCGGCCGGCGTAGTCCCGATACCGGCCGACGCGGTGTGCTACCTGGGGCCGGGTTTGTGGATGTGACCCCTTGACGCTATGAAACATAAAAGTTATAACGCCGAACGATGCCGTTTCTGAAAGCTAGTTTAATTATCCGCACTGTTCTTGGATCTCAGGAATAGAAACATGTCTCGGCCTAGTAAAAAAGTAAAACTGCGGAGCGCAACCTCGATAAGTAAAACCAGGCGGCAGGCGAGGGATATCACTGATATACCAGAAAAAAAATTAAGTACTTCTTTCCGGAAGTCAGAAAATTAAGGGATGTGCTTAATACGTAGCGCGCTATGAGCTCAGGTTAATAACGGCCTTAAAATAGCGGATATTTTGTCTTAATAGTGGGTAAAGGTGACCGCCTTCAGACAAACCTCGACTGCATCACTGTGGCAGCTTGACCACTTACACATTTTCCCATTTTTCTCTCAATATTCCCATTAATATTACCTTCTTTACTTCTTTGAAAGAACTTGCGCTGTTTGCCTATTACACTGACCCACCTGTTAGCACGGGGGGGGGGGGGGGGGGGGCGAATTAATCTGACAAAGCAAGAGGGCCACGGTTCGTGCATCGCATCAGTTCAAATTTGGGCTCGTACTTTCTATTTTCACAACCTGCGCGATTTTTACCCTAAAGTAGGGGGCGGCGACTGCAGAGAACATATCAAATATTTAAAATAATAAAAACAAATAAAAAACTTAGCAAAAAAGAAAAAAAAAACTCTACTGCGATTCGAACCACCGACGACGAGATCAGCAGAACCGCGTGTTAATAAGCGAGGCCAAACCGGCAGATAGGTTATATGTCTGCTAAATTCGTCTGGATAGATTGTGCGGTTACTTTCGTGTTGAATTTTTTGCTACGTGTCAGGAGGTATTTCTAATATTGTGGCAATGTTTGCATGCGCAATAATTTATTATTACTCTGTCTCCTAATAGTTTCTTTAATGCGCTTTGCTGATAGTTTTATTTCAAGTGTGTTGAAGATACGCGAACATAGCATCCGTAAAGTCGCTGGACATCCAAATAGCCAACGAACGCAATCCAATCCACAACCTTGGCTTGCACGTTTTGCCAGCCGCGTTGGCCGTGTGTTTCATATCTCTGTCTTGAGGTCAATTTACCGATTAGTCGTGATGCGTGGAGTTTAGCTTAGTTTCAAATGCGTCCGAAAAAGGAGGAAGCAACTGTGAGCGCTTGAACTACGTCGAATCTGCTCAACAGCCAAGATCATCATCATCATTATTATTATTATTATTATTATTATTATTATTATTGTTATTATTATTATTATTATTATTATTATTATTATTATTATTATTATTATTATTATTATTATTATTATTATTATTATTATTTTATTATTATTCCGTGCTTCAGAACGACTGAAGTCAGTCTTGATATGAGGCACATGCGTACAGTGAACAAAACACATGCGGGAATGCTACATGACTATGAATCGTAGAGTGCAATTTCAAGTTCATTTTTAAAAGATGTAATCTGTAAAAGCATCTAAAGAAGATTTCGATGAAATGTCATTAAAACAGAGCTGCATACGGGTGGTCGGACAGAGCTTTTCCTGTGAATCAGGATAAAACAAGCATGTGTGTCGGCTGAAACGTACCGGAACATGAAAACTAAAAGAACATGCCAAGCTGCTATCTATCTAGCCATGAATTATCTTGTGCATAAGTAGTAAATCTCTCGCAGTCCTTCGACTTGGTAACTTTTTTAAGCCGACATTTCCGAGTATGTAGGCATAGTGGTAGTAGCACCTAAGTTGAAAGTATCGGTCGTAAACAATTCTAATAAACCTCTTCTGAACAGTTTCAATCTCTAAAGCATCCGTCATTGTAATAGTGTTCCACACAACACTTGCAAACTCAAGCCGCGAACGAATAAGGCTAGAAAATAATGGAATTATACATATTGCGTTTGAAAACTCTCGGGTTAGTCGCGAGACCACGGCCAGCAAGCTTATAGTTGAGCCCACAATCTGAGAGACATGATGAGAAAAAGAGAGATGACTGTTGAAATAAACACCGAGGTCACGAACCACTGACACACGTAATATAACAATGGAATCAATAAAATAGTAGTTAGAAATCGCCTCCCGTCTTCTACACATTGAAAGCACTTTCATTTTATCGGGATAAATCAACAAAAAGTTTGACGAAGAACATTCCTGCACTCGTGACACATCGTCCTGGAGAAGTTCACAGTCAGCGACTGATCGGACATTCAAAGATAACTTCAGATCATCTGCAAATAGCAACAACTGCGAGTTTTTACGCACAATACAACATCATTAATGGATATAAGAAACAAAAGTGGCCCCAGGTTAGCGCCCTGTGGGACACCGGACGAAGGAACAAACGTGTCAGAAAAAACTGTCACCAATTCGCACACTGCTTTTAAGATCTGTAAGATAAGACTGAAACCACTCGGTAAGTACGGGACAAACACCATACAGAGAGAGCTTTTGCAAAAGTAATTTATTATTTACTTTATCAAAAGCTTTGTACATGTCGAAGTAGACGGTATCAACTTGACTGCGAGTGAGAAGAAAAGGAACATAATATTGAAGGAACGAACAGGGGTTCCTTTCCACCGAACGACCCTTCGAGAAAACATGCTGCAGAGCGCTTAGCTTATGCCGAAAGAAGTAAGACAGTCGGGAATGGATAACTATCTCGAAAAATTTAGAAATGGCACCAGAGTAAAGAAACCGGTCTGTAGTCATTTACCACAGAAGCGTCACCGCTTTTGTGGACTGGTACGACAATGGAACTTTTCCACAGGGACGGGAATATACACAGTCGCAAAGAAAGGTTAAAAATGTGCTCCAAAACAGGCGCAAATAACTGTCCGCAGCCCTTAACGATAAAGCTCGATATCTGGTCAACACCCACTGAAAACTTTGGCTTCAGTTTCTTTATCGCTTCCAAGATTTCAACCGTATCCATGCGAGTGATATTCAAAGCGTCATCGCAAACAAAATTTTTAGACGAGGTAGCACCAAGGAATATCTCTGAAGAGTAGCACTCTCGGAAGTGATTTGCGAAACCATTAGCTACTTCTTGCGGAGAAGACACGTATATTCCAGACCCACTCCGTAGAAAAATGCTGTTAGTTGTGTCCTTTGTCTGTTGTTTGACAAATCGCCAGAACTCATGCGGCTTGCGGAACATGCTATTTCTACTCGGACCTGGTGAGCGCGTTTGTCGTGCGCAAACAGTTTTTTAACGAGCGCTATATAGATCCTGAACTTGACATCCCACAACTCTATGCCAGTTGACTTATATAGTTTAAGACAATGCGCTTTTTTCTGCACATAATATCGCAGTTCCTTGGAAAACCAAGCGGGATACTTGGGAGGCCTTTTGACACGCTTCGGTACAAACACATCAATGCCCTTTCGCACTATAGCTGTAAAATTTTCGACAGCGGTATCAATACATGGCACGGTCGTTTCTAAGTAAGTTCCTTTCTTTGTTCTTTAGGGCTAGATTATTCTTTCCTCCGTTCAAAATGCTCTCTAGATCGCTTGCTTTCACCAGTATTACTAATTGTGCGCGAATGGTGTTATGCGAAACTGTTTTTCTTCTTTTTGTTCCCCGATGCGGAGCACTCCATCCTCGCGCTAAATTATCGGTCACAAATGAGCGCTTAGGCTGCGTTCTCGCTGGTCCATCAGTAGCGGCAGAACTTTTTCGGACATGGGGGCGGGCGGCCAGGCAAAGGCGAAAAGGGAAGGGGGGGGGGGGGGTTTGATTGCCTCCTTTCACCGTATTGTTTACTGGTAAGCTAGAATGTTTGGTAGAGCGCGGTGCCCCTCCATCTCCGAAGCTCTAGGTTTGACACTCCGGGTGGATTCTGTGCGCGTATTTGCGTCAGGAGAGCTGAGCCAGTCAAAAGGCAGTGATTGATCGATCGAGCAAGTACCTAGCTTCCGCCGCCCTGTAAACGACTTCACTTCCGCGATTCCTAATCAGAAAAAGAAAAAAAAAACTGTTGAAAATCTGTGCCACCATAAATTCACACCTTGATGTATACTGCATGCATACCGCTCCCGATCGCAAAACTTTGTGCCCGCGAAATAATTTTTGACGCCGCTCCTGGGCTTCTGGGGAAATTTACAAGCATATCCTTAATTAAGCTTGTGTCTCGCCAGTTTATGGGAGGTACATTCTGTTCAGTGTAAGTATATAGTGTTCATACCTCACCCAATCCCTGTTTCTTTTTTCCCCTTTCGTACTGCCTTTAGCGAATGGTGTAGGTTGTAATTGTTTTTTGTTGTTGCATGAGTGTATTAAGGTGGTAAGCTGTAGTAATTGAACACCCTGAAAAATAGTTCACCAAAGGTCAAGGAGACTATGAGAGTAACACGTAGACCACATGCAAGCACAGACTCTCAAGTCGCATAAACAGAGAAGAAGGGAGAAATAAAGAACGCGGAACAAGCTCGAGCAGAGGCCCAAGTGGAACGCGCTGATTAACCGGTTAGCAAGAGCAGATATAAAAAAGAAAATATAATTTCCTTGCCAGTTAATGTAACATATGGATGGCTAATACATAAAGACAGCTCAATCTCGCTCTAATATCTAGGATGGATTTTCCCGTACTTATGCGCTGTTTACGCTGCTCGTGTATGTCCATGTTCGAAAAAAACGTGAATAATTAGAAGATACTATGAAAAACATACAAGGGGACTATTTTAGGCCTTTATTATTCGTAGTATAGGCGACCAATGTTTCCTCACATCCGTCTCTTACCTGAGCTGCCTAGAAAATTGTGTTTACACTCCTATGCATTGTGGGGTTCTTTACGGAGATCCCTCTACTAATAATCCCGCCCGATCGGTATGCGTTCCGCCCGTCACCCAAGGAGTGACACACTGCAACGAGAAGACAGCGAACGGGTTTAATGTACCTCCCGGTTGCCCGTCGTCGAGAGCCGTTAGTCCAGGCACGCCGACTCTCGTTGTCGCCCGCCGATCAGAGCTCACAGTCGCAGTCCGTGTCCAGGCCTGCGGATCGCCTTTCCCACGCCAGCGCTGCGTAGGCTGGCTGTCCCGGGCTATCAATGCCCGAGTCTCGCTGCGGAACAACCCGGAATCGTCGCACCCCAGGTCATATGGCCAGGGCTCGCCGTTTCTACCGGTCTGTCTTCAGACCTCGCTGGTGGACCGCTCCAGGGTTCGTCACAAGCCAGGCCAGGCCAGCTTGGCTTCGACATTCCTTGTCGAGCTCCTGCCTCGCTCAGCTCGCGCTGTCTCGCGTCAGCTCGTGACTTCTCGGCCGGCCGCCTGTCACGTGCAATCTGCCTCGTCGTTCACCCTCGGCTCCCACACTCTCCCCCCCTCAAGGCCCGGACTTCGGGGGACTTCATGGGCCTCAGGGAGCCGCTGGGCTTCATGGGCGGCCACTGTTTCTGTTGCCGGAGTGGCAACGTTGCAGCGTCCGAAAGCGGCGTAGGTGGTGGTGGCTAGCGAAGCCGTCAGACAATGCCGACCTGTCCGTCGCTCGCTGTCCCACTCACCGCGATGCAGCAGGGGGCTTGCTTTAAGTTGGTTCGGCCGACGCAGACAGACTTTCCCCGTTCCGCTTAGAGGTCACAGCGGGCTCAGAACTGCCCGCCTGAACCGTTCGTCAGGCCGAACAACTGTCAGCCACCCTGAGCACTTGGGAAAACGAATGTGCCCGTCTTCGCTCCCGGTGGGCTTCCAGGGTTACGCCGTCTACGGCCGTCTTTCCAAGAAGCTATTCTGCGCAGAACAAAATGTTAAAACAACACACAACGAACAAGTACTCTGCCGCAGACTGCGGCAGTGGCCATAGCCTCCACCGCCAAATAGCTTGCCGACGGGTTCGTGTACCATGCGGCAAACTCAGCAAGTCTGCATTCCAGTGCTCGCTCCTGGGTCGCCAAGAACAGGGGATTTCTCTTGTCCTACCGTAACCTCATGTTACACGTGTTCCCCATCGCGACAACAGTAGTATCCTTTCAAGTCAGCGATGTGAACCTGGCAAGCCTCCTCGTTTGTATCTCGCCGAGTAAGCCTAGAAGTAAGACATGACGCTAGCGTCTTTATACCTCGGGTGCCCTTCCCACCCCGTTTTAATTGAGTGCGACAGCGAGCGACGGACAGGTCGGCACTGTCTGGCGGCTTCGCTAGCCACCACCACCTACGCCGCTTTCGGACGCTGCAACGTTGCCACTCCGGCAACAGAAACAGTGGCCGCCCATGAAGCCCAGCGGCTCCCTGAGGCCCATGAAGTCCCCCGAAGTCCGGGCCTTGAGGGGGGGAGAGTGTGGGAGCCGAGGGTGAACGACGAGGCAGATTGCACGTGACAGGCGGCCGGCCGAGAAGTCACGAGCTGACGCGAGACAGCGCGAGCTGAGCGAGGCAGGAGCTCGACAAGGAATGTCGAAGCCAAGCTGGCCTGGCCTGGCTTATGGCGAACCCCGGAGTGGTTGACCAGCGAGGTCTGGAGCAAGTCCGGTGGAAACGGCGAGCCCTGGCCATATGACCTGGGCTATGAGCTATGGCCACTGCCACAGTCTGCGGCGGAGTACTTCTTCGTTGTGTGTTGTTTTAAGATTTTGTTCTGCGCAGAATAGCTTCTTGGAAAGACGGCCGTAGACGGCGTAACCCAGGAAGCCCACCGGGAGGAAAGACGGGCCCATTCGGTTTCCCAAGTGCTCAGGGTGGCTGACAGTTGTTCGGCCTGACGAACGGTTCAGGCGGGCAGTTCTAAACCCGCTGTGACCTCTAAGCGGAACGGGGCAAGTCCGTCTGCGTCGGCCGGACCAGCTTAAAGCAAGCCCCCTCCTGCATCGCGGTGAGTAGGACAGCGAGCGACGGACAGGTCGGCATTGTCTGACGGCTTCGCTATCCACCACCACCTACGCCGCTTTCGGACGCTGCAACGTGGCCACTCCGGCAACAGAAACAGCGGCCGCCCATGAAGCCTAGCGGCTCCCTGAGGCCCATGAAGTCCCCCGAAGTCCGGGCCTTGAGGGGGGAGAGTGTGGGAGCCGAGGGTGAACGACGAAGCAGATTGCACGTGACAGGCGGCCGGCCGAGAAGTCACGAGCTGGCGCGGGACAGCGCGAGCTGAGCGAGGCAGGAGCTGGACAAGGAACGTCGAAGCCAAGCTGGCCTGGCCTTAATTATGACGAACCCCGGAGCGGTCCGCCAGCGATGTCTGGAGACAGACCGGTAGAAACGGCGAGCCCTGGCCTTATGACCTGGGGTACGACGATTCCGGAGTGGTTCCGCAGCAAGACTAGGGCATTGATAGCCCGGGACAGCCAGCCTACGCAGCGCTGGCGTGGGAAAGGCGATCCGCAGGCCTGGACACGGACTGCGACTGTGACCTCTGATCGGCGGGCGACAACGAGAGTCGGCGTGCCTGGACTGACGGCTCTCGACGACGGGCAACCGGGAGGTACAGTAAACCCATTCGCTGTCTTCTCGTTGCAGCGTGTCACTCCCTGGGTAACGGGCGGAGCGCATACCGATCGGGCAGGATTATTTGTAGAGGGATCTCCGTAAAAAGAACCCCACAGCATATGGGTAAATCAACACGTTCTACTTGGACCAGATCGAACTTTTGCTAAAGCTCCTTCCGCATTCTTCATTCTTTTCTTCTCCAATTTATGTGAGCTAAGAGTCTGCACTCGTATGTAGTGTATGTATTCTTCTGCTTTATTCCTTGTTTTTTCTGTCCTATTTTTCAAGATGTTCAGTCAGAATGAACTCACCACCTTACTGCATGGAAAGGATGTTGCTAATTCCAAAGTGTCTTTAAAACAATCTACCTGACATCTTTGCCTTACGCACTGGTTTCTGAAGCTCACGTTCTCTGAACACAGCCTTTCTGATTCCTCTGATCCTCGACCTTTCCTAGTTTATTTTGTGTTCAATAGATCAAGTTGCGAGTGTGTACCACTCTGCGTCCTACGTGTTCGTGTCCTTTTGTCCTTGTCGTTTTGTGCACTTCTTTTTAAGTTGGTCCGTGATTTTTTTTATCGTATATTTTGCTCTGTGTTTTCATCTTTATACTTACTGCAACCTTTGCCAAGTGTAGTTTGGCATTTACTTTCGTCATCCTGATGTGAGTGTCGTGAGACGACACTAAATGACAGCTTCCTCTGCTGAAGTCCAGGCTTCATGGAAGACTGCTAAGGCTGTTCATGGTAAGGTGCTCGACATATTGAGCAATATAATAGCAACTTAGTACTGCTAGGGTTCTTTCAACACAGACTGTGTTTATAAACTTGCCTTTGGCGATTCCGATGCCACTCGCGTGGAATGAAATCCTGTAGGGGAATTGTTCATTCCATTCGTAAGCGGAATGCTGGGTTTACAACAGAAGTGCGTCTCTACCTGCTGCCAGTATTGCTGTGTGTGTTGTATTTGTATTTTGTATTTGTTTATTTAGTGTTCCCAAAAATGGCTGAAGCCTTCCCATTGGTGGGCTTGTTAGTGGCAACACACTGGCATGAATGAACGGCAAGAGTGGTGAGCAGCGCCACTCTCGCCGGTCGCCACCGGGCCCATTGGTTTTCGGAGAAGTTTGCAGTATTGGTCTCTTGGTATTTGGTCATATATCGCACAAGAACAAAACGAGGGCGCTGTACCTACGATTCAACACTCGAAAGATTCGTGTGAATACACCCTGTAGATGGTAACACTTTCAAAGTCATTTTAATGTTGCAAGAATAAATAAGGACATTGACATATTTTTGTGCCAAACCCTGTCACACCTGTTCCGAACTCTGACCTGAACGAGATCACACTACCATCGTTTCTGTTGTAGGGGCACGGCAGAATCTATACTTGTTTTGCTTCAATCTTTGTAAGGAGGACGCTATAATCCGATTCGTCTCATCTCTGGTGCACTAGATAGCACCATATTTCCAAAGATATTTTTTCGGATTTTGTAGTTTCATCGAAATATGTTTCAGCTTATCAGTTATTTGTAATTTGGCTTGTAAATTTACAAGCTTATCTAGATTGAAGGCAGCAAATATCTTATCAGCAGTCATGGTGCGTGTCCGAAGTATATTGCATTACCATAATTGACCCAAGCTGATCTTTAATTGTCAGTGCCTCTAGCGGATTGTGCATGCTAGGATTGCTATTGTTTGTTCGTTTGTTTCACATAATCTACAGCACTTTTTTCACCTTTATAGATCGACACGCGGGTTTGACGTCACGGAACTACGGCGGCGCTGCGATCGCGCCGGAGCCGGGGGGTGTGGGCAAAAGCGCGCAAGTTTCGCATGGGCGTCATAGCATTTCAGCATGCCGCGAAGCTGTGTTGCCGTTAATTGCACCGAAATGTACAAGAAAAGCAGCGGAGTGAGTTTCCACAACTTCCCGGCAGACTCTGAAAGGCATAGAAGGTGGATACTATCCGTGGATCGAAAAGTATGGTCGCCTCACGCGAACGACCGTTTGTGCGGCAAACACTTTCTTGAAGGCAAGCGCGGCTTTCATTTCAATCTCCGTCCCGAAACTTGCTTATGTGCAGGGAAACCGTTGTCTGATCGAGACCACCCGGATTTTGTTCCCATGGTGTTCGCGCACAAAGCAACGGCCAAGCGCTCGTTGGAGGCTCGTTACGGCCGTGCTACCCAGCAGAAGGGGATCGGCGACAGAACGGCAGTGTTGTAGGCGTTACCGAAAAAAGTAACGAACTACGTTACTCGTTACTTGCAAATAAAATGTACGCGTTACTGAGCTACGTTACCTAAAAATAAAAGGAACGCGTTACCGCTACCGATAACGAGTAACGCACGTTACTTCTGCGTTACTTTTTGAAAATTATGATTTACCACATTTTACGGTTTTGACGATACAGGTAATATATCAAGAAACATTATGTTCATGCAGAAACTGAACATAATTACTTTATCTCTTTTTACGGTTTCACCTAAATACTTACGAGAAAAAACTAAAAAAAAACATGGCTTGACGCCTAAAACACGTAAAAAATTGAAGTGTAATTTCTTTAAGAGTTAGGAAGTAGTAACGAGTAATGTAACTAACGTTACTTGAAAGAGTAACGTTAGTTACGTAAGTACGTTACCCGTTACTGTGTCGAAAACGTAAGGAGTAGGTTACTACGTTACTGGAAAAAGTAACGCGTTACCAACAACGCCGTTACTTGTAACCTGTTACCGCCAAGACTGCAGAACGGACAAAGCGTTACTGCTTGCTTTTCATGCCTTGTGGTCATGAGGGCAGGGAAAATATCATACCTTGACTTGAAGACGCTGTGTGTATTTAATCAATTAATGAATACACACACTTCCGCAGACCCACGGGCTGCTGATCCCGCCGGCAGTGCGGAAACCAACTTGAAGTAATTGTAGACCTCGAGAGACTTGTACGCCTGCAGCGTGTTGGGAACTGGCTTGGCAAAAAAACTAAATAAACGACGACGTGAGCCGTCGACTTCCGTGGAGCAACTTTACGTCGGAAGTCCAGCATGCCTTGCTTACGGCGTACGGATCCTCGTAGGCAACGCCGTCCACGCACAGTTTGTTTCGATACCGCTGCCGTTCAGGCTCAGGCAACGAGCTCAAATAGTCGGGAATAGCATACGACATACGTTGTGAGGAAATACGACGCACAAATAAATTTGATTGATTGGAGTTTTATGGCGCGAAAGCAACTAGGCCAAAATGCGCCAGGTGCATACACTATTGCAGGAAAAGGGCTAAGGAGAAGACAGAGCTATAGTAGCTGGTGATGCAATAAAAGTATGAACATGAATCGTCTAAAAGATATGTATATAAATTTCAGGTAAGTGTAAAAGTTATAATCAGTAAAGAATTATCTGAAAATAAAAAAAAAACATGAAAACATGGTGAAAAAGGAGGGGTTATAACAGGTGTAGATAGCCTGTTATTTTAAGAAATTCCAAAACTTTACTGAAATGTACAAGAGGTTCATTTCCTAGCAAAAATTTGGGATGAAATGGAAGATGGGATCTAAAAATAGTGGAAAAACATATTTGTCGTTTTTGATCCAAGTACCTACAGTGCCACAGAATATGTAGGATAGTCAACGTTTTGCGACAATGCTCACAGCGCGGGGTATCATCATTACAAAGTAAATATAGATGCGTTAAACGAGTGTGCCCAATACGCAAGTGGCACATCAAGACCTCGTGGAACCGGTTCCTCTGATGGGAACTCTCCCATAATTCTAAACAAGGTTTGATATTATGTAGTTTATTGTCTGTTTCTTGATTCCATTTTAACTCCCAAAGTTCATGAATTGATTTTTTAATAACTGGTTTAAAATCCTGATAAGGTAGGCCGACCGATGCTTTTAGGCCACCAATAACAGAAGCAGGCAATCTATCTGCTGCCTCATTACCTGGAATACCTACATGGCTTGGCACCCAGCATAGTTTTATATCAAGGCCAAGTAGGACAGCGCGATTCATTTGGACCCGCGCTTGTTGAACGAGGCGATTCTTAGTAACGGTAAGAGAACATAAAGCCAGTAGAGCACTCTGGGAATCTACGAACAAAATAGCCTTCCTCACACGTCTTCTAAGATGTGTTCAAGCGCCATGAGCACAGCGTAAAGCTCAGCAGTGAAAATACTAGCAACACTGTCAATACGTCTCTCTCTACTGAATTGTTCCGAATAAACTGTGGAGCCTACGAAAGACGAGCGTTTGGCCCCGTCAGTAAAAAATTGCACATAGTCTTGATATTTCTCTTGTAATGCAAGAAATTCCTTGATAAAAACCTGATGGTTAACTGACGTTTTGTTATATTTTGTAAGCGACCAGTCACATGACAATCTTACTGCCTTCCAAGGGGCAACAGTTCGTGTTTCCTTAATCAAGTCACTTTCATGAAGAGCCAGCTGCAGGGAGGCAGAAATGCTCTGAAGCCGGAAGCTTAATGGGCGTATTATGCTAGGTTTGTTTTCAAAAAGCCGTAAAAATATGGAGGTGTGAACCGAATTGTTTGATGGATGCATAGGATCAGATTTCACTTTGTACCCATAACATAAGCTAAGATATTGTGTGCGCTTCTCTAGTGACATTTCATGTGTATCTAAATACAGGCTCAAAACAGGCGATGTCCGAAATGCTCCTGTGGCAAGTCGAAGGCCAAGGTGATGGACCGGATCCAGCATTTTTAAGACAGGTTGTCGTGCTGATCCGTACACAATTGCACCATAGTCGAGACGGGAACGGACCAGTGAGTTGTACAATCGGATGATACATCGCCTGTCAGACCCCCAGGATGTGTGTGAAAGTACTTTGAGAATGTTAGACGACCGCAAGCATTTCTGCTTCAGCTCTTTGCCGTGAGCCAGAAAGGTTAGTTTCTTGTCGAATATAACCCCTAAAAATTTGTGCTCGTATTTTATAGGTATTGCAGCGCTATTGAGCTGCAAACAAGGATCAAGCAACAGACCACGACATAGTGAAAAGGGCACACACACCGTTTTTTCAGATGAAAACTTAAAACCATTTTCATCGGCCCAATTGCTCATTTTGTTTATTGAGAGTTGATGCTGGCACTCGCAACTTGAGAGATTGCAAAACGAAAAGGAAATCTGCACATCATCTACATATAATGAATATGAAACTGATGGAGGTATCACTGCAGGAAGGCTGTTTATCTTCACCACAAACAAAGTGACGCTCAATACAGCCCCTTGAGGGACGCCATTTTCCTGAGGAAAAACATCCGAAAGTGTGGAACCAAACCTAACCTGAAAAGTTCGGTTAGTCAAAAACTCCCTAATGCAGCGCAGCATGCGGCCACAGACACCATGTGTGTATAAGTCCTTTAGAATCCCGTAACGCCAAGTAGTATCATATGCTTTCTCTAGGTCAAAAAATACCGAAACACAATGCTGTCGATGAACAAACGCTTCACGTATGAAAGTTTCCAGGCGAACAAAATGATCCAATGTTGATCGCCCCATTTTAAACCCACACTGATTGGGATCCAAAATTCCCTCAGTCTCTAAAAAGTGTACTAATCGTCTATTTATTAGTTTTTCATAGGTTTTCCCAAGACAACTGGTCATTGCAATGGCACGATAACTTGCTGGTAGAGTAGAGTCTTTACCGGGTTTTAGGAGAGGAGTTATATGTGCCCGCTTCCAGCACGGAGGAAAGGCAGAAGCCCTCCACAAATGATTAAAAAAGGTTAACAAATGGCCTAGAAATTCAGGAGACAAGTGCCGCAACATTTCATAGCGGATTTTGTCAGGACCAGGTGCCGACTGCTTTTTTGACCCAAGGGCCACCTCGAGTTCGCACATTGTGAAAGGCTGGTTGTATACAAGAGTGTCTGATCCTGACGTAGCAATTTAATTGGCCGCTTTTCTGCTACAGCTTTGAACTTCTTAAATTTTGCCGAATAATTAGACGAGCTAGACACTTCACAAAAATATTCCGCAAGAAAATTTGCCTGGCCTTTCAAGGTTGGCGAAGCCGAGGGAAAAAGAGGCGTCCTAAAAGAGAGGTGGTTACCCCGAATTTTCCTCATTCGGTCCCACACCTCCTTAGTAGTGACAAAAAATGTTCACCTTGGAAATATATTTCATCCATGAGCTTTTCTTAGCTCGTTTCCTTGTCCAACGAGCCTGAGACCACGGCAATTCAACTGCATGATACTATAGTTCTTTGCCATTTAAAGACAAAAAAAAATATAAAAGTGACCTAAAAGGGAGATCCGTTAATGTTTAAAATCTATTTTTACACGTGGGGTACTCTGCTTTTTAGGAGGATCTTTCTCTTTCCAAGTGGGGTCACTGGCGACAGAAAGAGACGACTCCGATCCTGAGAGGGGAGCATCCTCCTCGGACCTGGGCCCACTTACGTCCTTGGGCTCGTCTGGTGCCACCGGCAGCTGACCCTTGGAGATCGGCTGCTTCGGCGACTCCCCGGGCTTCCTCTGGGGAGCGGAGGTGCGAGGGGGTAAGCCTCGGCCCTTAGGGGCCAAAGGGCCAGGTGGAGCAGGGGGGTGGTCAGCCCCTGCCCTGAGGTGGATGCTGAGGAGGCAGCATCCACCTTGCGATTCGAAAGCGGTGTCACTGTCACCGCTCCCGATGACGCAGGGGACCTCGACGGGAGGCGCAGATCGTCCGTAGACGTCTGTGTTCCAGTCGAAACCATTGGCCGTACCGGTCCCCTATGTACGGCCTGGGCATAAGAGCCTTTGGAGAGGAGGGCAAAACGCTTTTTTTCATCAATGTAGGAAATGTTATCTTTAACCTTCAAGGTGAGAATTTCTTCTTCTTGCTTCTATAACGGGCATGGTCGGGAGTATGCTGGATGTTTTCCATTGCAGTTAGTGCACTGAGCTCCGTTCTCACACACGTCAGCGACGTGCTCCTTACTGGAGCATTTGGAGCATGTCTCGCTACCCCGACAGCTCCGCGACCCATGGCCAAACCTCTGGCACTAAAGCAGCGCTGAGGGTTCGGCACATAAGGCCGGACACGGCACTGAAGGTAGCCTGCTTTTACATTAGTGGGTAGAGTCGTGGGAGTCGAAAGTGAGAATAACATGCCTTGTTTTGCGTTCTATGCCGTCGCGACGGATGGTGATGCGTCGTGCTGCAACCACTCCCTGTCCGGAGAGACCCTCAACTAGCTCTGTATCTGTCAAGTGGAGCAAGCCATCTTCAGAGATGACCCCTTGGATGGTGTTTAGCTTTCGATGAGGGGTCAACTGACCTTGTAGTGCGAGACGGAGTTCAGGACTAAAAGTGAGACACTCTGTTTTTTTGTGTTTACCTCCACAAGGAGGTCGCCTGATGCCATCTTTTTGGCGCTAAAGTTCGCACCGATAAAACCTTCAAGCACTTTGGAAACTAAAAAAGGAGAAAGTTTAGCCAGTGGCTTTTCGTCCTCAGAGTGCAGAACAAGAAACTTTGGAAATTTGAAAAGATCAGGGGTCTTAGTGGAAATGTCAAGGACTTCGGTGCGGGTCCTTTTCAGGGCCCGATCAGTTTGTTTAGTTCTGAAACCGATAAAGATGGGAAGGAATTTCAGTGCCCGGGTGCACCGCCCACCACGGAGCCCAACGAGGGGGTAGGTAATGGGCCATAACAAGAAAGGCTTAGCTGACACAATTACTCAAGCAGTGCTGCCCGGGCACTATAACCGAGTGTGGATGCAGGGACAGGACCTGTTTCCACTCAAGGTTAGCCCTTGCCGCCTAAGAAGGTGAAGAAGGAAGGAACAGAGTGTAGAAGGAAAGAGACAGAGGTGGGAGCAAAAGTGAAAGAAGAAAGTAGAGGGTAGAAGAGGCGACTGACTGAATCATCCTGGTCAGGCCAAGCCAGGACACCCGTCTACGAGAAGCTGGTGTCGAAGTGGTTTATTGCCTCGCCCGGGGGGCCCCGAAGGGTCCAAACATATCCCGGGCTCACCTCAACCACCAGGGTCCCCTTTTCCCCGGACACGGGTACGCCACGCACAGCCAGACGTGTGTGGGCGAACCCACATGGCTCGGGGTTCGTAGTGACGCCACTCACCAAGCGCCTACTAAAGTAGGTGCCCCCTGCGTGCGGGTATGGTGGCCCACGTGGCTGGGGTCCGTGGTGACGCTACTCACCAAGCACCTAGCACCTAAGGTGCAGGCGGCCCCTGCGGGGCTCGGGGTCCGTGGACACGCCACTCTCCAAACACCTGCTTTCACAGGTGCCCCCTGCGGGGGACGCACAAATAAAGATACAAGCGTCCCTACAACGTCGACAACGAGCGCACCCCATAGAACGCAATGGCGAAAACACAGAGAGCCGGGCTGCTTTTTCCCACATAGCTACCGCGCATGCGCGGACTTCCGGCCGTGTTGGTAAACAGAGCCGCTCCGCGTGTCGGTCTATACTCAGTGCGACCGTCGCCGAACATAAGCTAGCATTGACTAGGCCGATTCGTTCCTGCATCACCAGCTGAGCCGAGGTTCAGGTCCATGCATGGCAGCCTGCAAAGGTCGTTGATACTAAGCTGCCTTATATATACAGATGTGTAATCGCAGCTTGTCCTGGGTGACAGCTTGAAATGCGTTTTTATGTTTTAGAAAGTGAACTTTGCATGGACATACTTGCAATATGAAACCTTACCAAGCCTGTTCTGATCTTTCATCCTCTTGAGATTTCAGTACAGCCGTTTCTGCTGCACACACACTGCCTACTTCGGCCAAGCAGAGACTTGATCCATATGAAGGTAAGCACGAGATTATCAACTGCTCAGTACTGTCTGGGGTGACGTTCTCTCCTTATCAGACGACTTACCATGCTTGGTTCGCCACTCATTTGAAAAGTAGAGCAAGTCAGCTGCTGCATGATGCTCCCAATACTAAGCAGTCGACGATTGCTTGTTTACACTGATATTAATCACGACTGTACTTCAAGCTCGGCAAGTGCAACACTTATCTCATTCAGCCTAGCTGTGTTGTGTTGAGCGGTATGTGTAGAGCTAGTTGACTTGTGTACACACGATGGCTGTGCGGTATAAAACATGCCCAATTGGTCAATTTAATTCAGTCTGGTGTAGTCCCGTTGATGTTTTGTTTTGTCGTGCATGGTATCTGTTCACAGTATTTTTTTCCTCGTTTACGGACAGTCCTAGCTGTCTGCAGATAGCAAGTGTAAGACATGTCAGCAAGTCTCTAAAGCAGTATGCAGTGCAATTTTGTTCTATTGTGAAAGTGAGGAAGAATTGACTGCACTCCACTCAGCAGGAAAGCACCTACATGCGCACAACGCTCAGTCAGCAACAACCAGTCAGAGCGCAGATGCCGATAGAGCAGGCAATTCCTGCACACCGATGTCCACTGCCGGCTGAGCGTTACGGGCATGCCTGGTGGCTGTCTCGCTCCGTGGCTGAGCGCAGGAGTCGTAAAAAGCGCCCAGCTAAAATTTTCTCCGATAGAGGGTGCGGATGCATAGATATTTTAGGAAGAGGGATGGCCGACATTGCTCACATCAATTTTCTGTATGAGCAGCTCTCATCGCAATACGGAAATTATGATTCAAACTTCCTCTATTCCTTTCTGACAGGTTTTGGGACATGTGCTCGTGGCAGTATTGTCCGGCTAGATATTGTTATACCCAGATCCACTTCAATAAAGTCTAAGAGGATGAAGTCGGTTGCCACATAGCTTGTGCAAAACTAAATCTAGAACGCACTCCTCCTTTCTGTTTACCACTGTATTCAAAACTTTTTCTCAGTATGTGATGGGTCTGCGAAGAAAATTGACTAGGTAAACAATGTTGCTTCGAAAAATAGAAAATGTCCCATACATATTAACCTGCATCTACCAACCAATGAAAACTGCTTCATTACTGATTTCATATCTTTCAGTTGATTTGCCTGAACTGTTCGCGCCTGTAGACATCTTAAAGATGATCATGAGGGAATGTTTCTTGTCATGTGATGTCATATGCTTAAAGTAAGTGAGGCTTGCGGGCATTTTCAAGGGCTATGGGGCATGCGGATGGTAAACTCTTAGTGTGAGTTTGATGGTGGACGCTGATAATATATACTAGTTTGTGTGTAAATCGCTATCTTTTATTTGATGAAGTCTGCAGATGCCTTTTAGTCGTCAGGTTGCCATTATGTGGGAACGCAGGTTTTAGTCGTACTCTGCAGTACATTATATGTTTACATGTGTCTACCCAATCTCATTAGTATGTGTACAACAATGAGCTGTATTCGCGACTCCAGCGACCTATAGGGAGCGCCACCACCAAACAAACATGGCGGCAGGGAACAGTTTGTGTCGGCTCGGCCGGGCCGCCTGAACACGTCGCGCATTCAATTTAAAATGTTTTCTTCTGTTAAATGCCCTATTTTATAGGTAATTGAACTGCGACGGTTAAGTCTAGCAGGTGCACATAAACTTGTAGAGCATAGTTTTGTTGTCATGGTGCTTTTTGTTTTTTTCATGTCAAACTTTTGTTTCGGAGATTCCGTTCAATACCGAAACTATGGGCTCCGGACAGGCGGTAATAGACTCTAATCAGTTTTGATCAGCTAAGGAAATCGGTGATGACTACAGTATTGTTCCACCGAGAGTAATTTTTAGGTAACTCGCATGCCTCGACCATGCGACTTATCTGTCCGCGAAGTGGAGCTTTTGTGCGTATTAAAAAACAGCGCCAGTCGTCTGCTCGGCCAACACAGGCAGCAGGAAAATTACGAAAATTAAGGAAGCGCTTCCTAAGCCAAAGAGCATGTTAACTCGCTGGTGCCCCATTAAGCAGCTTGTGCTCGTATTTCAAATCAGGTTTTAATAGCGATCTAGAAGTCATTTTGGCGAATATGCGGGTTATGTATTATCCCAGGCAGCAAAAAACGTCGTGGAAACGTCGAGAAAAAGTCCCGGACGTCCGTGACGCCCCGCATGACTTCGATCACGTTTTTTCGATGTTGAGGTGACGTCCTTATATAACGTTCCATTAGAGTCCAATCATTGACGTTGTGACGACGTTGTATTTCAACTCAAACGTCGTCAACGCTCCCACGACCTCGATGCACGACGTTCTCACAACGTCCAACGCCCACGTTTCTTTGACGTTTAACTGAAGTTCATAAATGACGTTCCATTATCGTCCTGCCCGTGACGTGCTGGCGACGTCAGTTTTCAACTTTAACGTTGACATCGTCGCCACGACGTCAAGGCAAGACGTTTTATCAACGTCGAACACTCACGTTTCTTCGAAGTTAAAATAAAGTCCAGGGTGACGTTACATTATTGCCCCGTCAGTGACGTTTCAGCGACGTTGCGTCCCCATCTAAGTGTCGTAAACGTCATACAAGACGTGCTGGCAACGTCGACCACTCACGTTTTGTTCGACGTTTTTAGATTTTCCAGCTCCATCTCCAGCCGCAGAATAACTGGTCAAGGCGACAGTGCTCAAGAGCAGCCGCAAACAAAGCTTAATTTTTGAGAGGTTGAGAAGTTTAATTATTTATACATTAATTTACGTATTTCAAAATGTTATTAATTGCACATCGATGACGCTAGGGAGGGCATTTACAAAACTCAATGTACACGGAAGAAAAAAAAATAATATGAAAGCATGCTGGGAATATCATTCCTTTCAGATGCGCTGGTTATAATTTTGGTTTGTTTAAAATATTGTTACGAAGCCGATGGCGTCTAGAACGGATCGAATTGTGCCAGTCTTGCATTTTGCACGCGCGTTGTCGTCTTCCATGGGCCCTGGGCCCTGGCACGCGCCTCAGGGGTGCCGCTACACTATCCCCTCTACAGGTGATTTCAGGCCTGCATCCTTTCCTAAGAGCATCCATACTGCTCCGCGACCACCTGAGATTGTTTTAAGGTTCGTCAATTTCTCTTCGTATTTTGTAACCCATGCTCACTTGCGCACAACCGAAAAATTCGCATCAACATCACAGTTTATCCACAACACCAACTTCAAACGCCTTAGCGCTTTCGGTAAATCGGGGCGCAAAGTCTTGTCACGTGACTTTCAGTACAGATCTGGCTTTCGTTGCCACTGGTGGCGTACCCAAACAAAAATCGCATGCCAGCACACACTATATCAAAGCACAAATTCATTGCACACTTGCGCATTTTTGGAGTTGACTCAAAAAATAAAAAATAAAATGCCCGGCAATGACGAAATCCGGTAGATACTGTTAATGGTTTGTGGAAATTAACATTCATGATGCCAACCCCTGAATGGCTCAGATGACTGTCCAAAAAGCGTTCAAGTCCAGTTCGCACTTACGTGCCGAAAAAAAAAAAACACAAAAAAGGAAGAAGCAAAGAAGAAAAAATAAACAGCCTGCACGGCGCGAGAGAGAGGATGAAAGGTAGGCAGAGGAGGTGCCAGTAGCAACCAGTAGCATCTCCATAGAGCCCCATGCGATGCGTCGGAAAACTCGGCAAGAAGAGGGCGAGAGAAAAGTGGGGGAAGATAGTGACGACGAACAATTGACAAGCGTAAGTTCCGGGTGCACGTATTTTCTCAGTCGTTCCCAAAATATTTCACTAAATTTTCTGTTCTTCGAATTGGCCCAGAGAGCACAGCTCTGGGACCCGGTCCAGCTTTTTCCTAAAGCCAGTCACTAGCAATCGGCCCAGAGGTCTACGGCTCTACGAGGCAGGCTGCTATGTCGCCGTGATTTTTTTTCGAGTCTGCATACAGTGTAAGTGCTGCGATTAGATGAGTCGTTCAAGTCGCCCTTATGAAGAATTCGGTGATCGCCAAGAACGCCGTCGTATTCAGTCACGGCTCGAGGACCTTTTTCAAGGCCATAACGCTTCACACGTTGAATCGTACTACTGCTCGGATCAAGGTGCCTGTGAGGATATGAATGACGCCCCCTAGAAAACAAGTGGCAGTGCACATAACGGCGCGTCAAGTCCAGTCTCCGATCAAGACCCTTCAGACGCCTCCGACGATCAAAATCAAAAACGGCCAGCGGACGGGATCCCCCTTCTGAATCCATTCCCGTGCACGCAGCGAGAGTACCAGCTATGTGCGATGGGGCGTCTAAAGCACGCGCGTCAGCGCATTAATCAGAAGCAGAACGAGGCAAGCGGTGGAACATTCCTAGCTGCGCGACATCTTCTCTTGTTCATTTATTTTCGTGAATTAGTTTGTTCTTTTATATCTTTGAGGCTGGCACATCCAGGGACGTCTTTTGGAGGCACTCCGTATTGCATCTCGTGTCTGAAAATGCTCAAATAAACAGTTCGTACCAAACCTGTGTTTTAGATACTTCCTTCGGACTTGCATGAGAGCGACTTGCCTTCGCAATAATACTGAAAAAAAAAAAAACAAAAAAAAATTTTGTGGGGGGGGGGGGGGGGGGACACAAAGTTTTTACACGACGGCTATGGGAACTTAATTTGGAAAGGTTTCTCGACGTTCTGTGAACGTCGTTGGTAGTCCGGATGTCGTAAACACACGTATCATAAACGTCGAGGGAGGACGCAACGGCCCACTGAGACGTGTATGTGACGTGCAACAAACGTCCTTTGGAACGTCCCCTCGAGCTTCTGTGCACCTTTTTTCGCGGACATTTAAAGGTTTCATCGACGTCGAAGGAAGGTAACGTCCGGACCTTCGGCGTTTTATGACGTCACGTTACAGACGTCTTCGACGTTCTTTCGACGTTTTCTTCACGTTTATGTGCCGCTTGGGATATTACGTGCTATGTCCCACTAAAGCGCTATTAGTATATTCTTCAGGTTGAAATATGAGATTAGTTGCCTAGCTATTAAGTGAACTACTGAATAAAAGTATATTTTACAGACAGAGAGATACTACCTAAACTCAGCCATATGGTTCTAGCCTGCAGCACGGAGACGAAAGCGGACGAACTAAAGAGAGTCTTCATCGGAGATTCACGCAGAGCACCTCTGCATTGAACCTGATTTGAAATCCTGAACGGAGAAATGGAGTATCTTTAGGGCCGGAAAACCTGAGCAATGTAGCCGAATATTGCTGCTGGCTTCGACGGGGGTATAATATAAATATTGGAGGCGCGATAGATCATAATGTTGTGATAGATTCTAACTTTGCGTGACGCGTCCCCACCTTTTTGAAAGCAGACAATTTCCCTCATTAATCGTAAGCAGCGAGCAGGTTTTCCGTTTTCAAGTAATTGCGAAATCAGCCCGACTCTTGCAGTTTGGTCCAGAGATTTTTTCGGCAAAAAGCAGCTAAGATGAGTAGCCAACGCATCTACCAGTATGGGTGGCTCAATCTTGAAGCTAATCAATCTCAACCAAACTCAAGAAAAGCAGCTATGGAACCTTCCCATTCACTTGACTGCAACATTGAGGTTCCCTCCAGTGAAACACCTCGTCTGTCGTCCTCAATCTACTCTTCTACATCTTTATAAAGAAACCACCTATCAGTTATTAAGTAGTCGTCACTTTGAATGTGATTCGAGCCGGACAAGAAATCAAAACGTTTTTCCTTGATTCCTTTCTATCCAAGAAATCGAAAGCACGGGGCCATGTGTTGTGGAGTAAACGGGCTTTCAAACACTTGATGGAAGGAAGCAATCTACTGAGGCATCATCACACTGATGAACACTTAGGCAAACTTGAGAAATATTCTGACCTTCGTCAAATTACATTGTTCGCCACCGCGCCGACAACACGTGTCCACGAAAGTCGCCAGAGACGCGGAGAGGCGCAAAGCGACCTGTTCCGGCTGGTTCCCGGTTTTCCCGCTTGGTGCCGTCCGTTTTGCTAGAGTCGAAAATATGTCAAGGATATGATTCGTCATTATCTCAGTAAGAATAATGAATCGCTATATTTACCTAAAAATGCTGGATCTTGCGCACCTATCAAGACGAACGACAATGCTAAACTACATGCCGACTACTCTGCAAAGCTCGCCTGTCCCTCGACATGCCCTTTTGAATTAAATAGATGATTTCCACAAGCCTTACTCTGGAATGGGCCTTTTTCATACAAATAGCTGACTCTGATTATGAGATAACAGCACCATTTTGGCCGCTTGGTCATCCAGTGTGTTGTTACAGGTGTCTCTTAGGGCAATCAAAGCATTTTTCTTTTTATATAGTTTCCAGACTGAAAATAAAATAATTAGTGCATTACCTACAAAACGTTTTTCTTTTACATGGGCTGCTTGTCTCATGCCCCTTACCCCAGTTTGAAATTTCTGGATTATCCTGTGCAGCTGGTATTGATTTGCCCTGTCCTACTGTGGTGACGATTCTCTTTACAGGTGCTGTAATGAAGGACTCGCCTTCCCGGGTACATGGTCGACTTGCATCATAAGCTGCATAAGAAGTGTGAAGAAAATTTCCTAGGCTTGTAACATGCAGCCTCTTTCATCCAGCGCGCTCCTCTGGCGACAAGCCCATCATTAACAGCCGAACTGTAGCTTCACTGCAACTGACAATAAACGATTACGGTAACAATTTTGTATGTTTCATTTACTACCCATGTATGAGTGACAGATGGATGTAGCGGGTGTATCTCGGAACAACCCATTCTTATTTGAACCCTTCTCGTCTGAACCCATTCGCAAAACGCCCTTCTCGTTTTAATCTTTCGCGTTTCGACCCTTTCTTATTTATACCTGTCTCATTTGAACCCTTCTCGTCTGAACCCATCCGCAAAACGCTCTTCGCGTTTTAACCTTTCGCGTTTCGACCCTTTCTCATTTGAACGCGTTGTCATTTGAGCACCGTAGTGAGGTATAGAAAGAAGAAAAAACAGTTGAAGGATGAAAGTTGAAGATGAAGCGAAGCGGCCCCCTCTCTTGCATAGCACATGAAACAATTTTCCTTATGCCTGCGTGCCACCCCGACTCTGTTGACGTAGCTACGTGGTCACATGGTGACGTGGTTTCAAAAGTGCTAGCGCAGATTCGGTACTTCATTTCTCTTCTGTCGCTGTATGTCGTTAAGATGTCATCGTGTGGAGCGGATGGATCATTGTACTAGTCGTGTGTTATTGCTTGTAATGGCCAATTCGGGTGGTAATTTTCCCCGAAAAAAAGTTTTCCCATACCTTCGGCAATGGCGTTCGCGTGGTCAAAGTCTAACGGGTGCAAGCTTTTCGGGTTGCGCTCCTCAGGCGTGTACCGGCAATTTACCAGCAGAAGTTTTCCCGAGTTCCAAGAGGTCGGGCAGCTTGTCTGCCAGACTGTATCCAGTATCGTCACATCCGAATCGGGATAGGGAACCAAACGAAACAATGCTCGCTGAGGCGGCAAATAGCGGGTTCGAGTGGCGAACGAAGCCATCGAGACAGGCACCCTTTTGTGCTCTGAGACAAGATAGCAAAAACAACGAAGAGAAAGATAATTTATGTTTCACAGAAAGTCAACATTTTTGGAAGAATTTATCCAACCTGAGCAAGCTATGTTTGCTCTGAGGCACGGGCTGCATCATACATCACTTTATTTTACAGCTCTGTAATAACAAGTTATTACACCGCAGAAAAAAAAAAGTATGCATAGTAATGCAGTTTGAAACTTGAACACGCATTACAATTTCAAGGAGGGTGGGTGCAATGAGAAGACTGAGGATTCCAAAAAAGGTACTAGAGAGTTTTAGTAGATCGTTCCGATACCCCCGATAGCCCCGATAACGACACTATGCATGCGCAAGGGAGGCGGTGCCGGAGTATCGGGTATCGTTATCCGAGTCATGGAAACGATCTACTAAAACTCTTTACTAACAGTAAACAGAATATGGAAAGCGACGCTGGCAAACCTCCGTGGCAACAGTTAATCGAAAATCCAAAGGAAGTTTATTGAAATTTGACGCGCGTGCGGGCAGCACCACACTGATTTATACATCTGCCCTTTCATTGATTTTATATTTTAATATTCTGTCAGTAGTACGGACTGTGGTAATGCCAATATTTTGAAAAGTTTTGTGAAGCCGCTTCTGTTTACACACATTTCAAAGAGTCGTAATTTATGTTGTTGGCGTATGCAGCGTGCTCATGGTACCATAGAATGATCGAAGAAGAAGTTAACAGAGCTTATTTGCGACCCAGTCAAATAAAAACGCCAGTTCATTGTGCTTTGCATTCAGGTGGAGAGGGTCACGTGATGTGCCGCTGGCGCGTTTTTGGTCGCCGGTGCCACAGGCAAGGGCTCGAAGGCAATTAATTACCCGAATTTGCCATAAATACAGCAGAAAGATTGCGAGATCATGATGTTGGATTAATTTGGGTTCGAAATGAGAGAGGTTAAAATGAGAAAAGTCTTTCTGACAATGGTCAAAACATTGAATGTATGTTTTGAGAAAATTTGAAATGAGAAAGGTTAAAATGAGAAAAGTCGTTTTGAGAAGGGTCCGAACCCGAAAGTTTTTTTTTTTTGAGAACGGTTTAAATGAGAAAGGGAAAAATGCGGAAGTTGTTTTGCGCTGGGTTGAAATGAGAAGGTAAAAACGAGAAGGTAGAAATGCGAACGGGTTCAAATGAGAACCACCCGATGTGGCAGCTGCTTTACCAAAAAGGTGTATACCTATGCCAGAAATGTGCTTTCATGTACAGTGCAAAATAATTCTTTACACTCATTATTTTTTAAAATTACCGTTCTTATGAACCACATCTCTTCTATACAGGTGTGAATATCACATAACACCAGATGTTAGCCTGTAAACCAAGACAGGGAACGATACATTTTAGCCCGCTAGCCTGGGGTCTTGTGAATATCTTGCTGTACTTGTGGTATTATGTTGGGGATTTGCACCGGCAGCAGCCCGGGAACTCGCTGGGACAAAAGACCGGGAACTGCATGGCTTGAGGTCGCTAGCCTGGGGTCTTGCTGGTATCTTGCTGTACTGCTGGTACCACGCTGGGGATTTGTGCTGGCAGCATCCCGGTGACGCACAGGGACGCCCAGTGCCGGGCGTCTCAGTCAGTCCCAGTCGCTGGCCAGTGACTGGCAATCTCTGTGGCCCCTTTTCGCCCATAGGACGTTTCCAGCGTCGCCCCAGTAGAATCTTACCAGCAGACTAATACCGCCCCAGTCCCAAACCGGCGAGTTGTGCAACTTGGGGTTCTGTCTGAAATTCTGGTATCGAAAATAAGGACATATTTTCTGATGACAATCTTGAGAAGGTTTGATGATTTAATGACCAGCTTTATTGTTTGAAATTCATTTATTCACCACCGTTCTCCTGCACAGTGGGAACCTATTTTGCGTTTAAAACTGTACGATTCTCAAATTCCATTTGTATAGTTTACACAAACTCTTCGACACAATCCTTTGCTGAATGAATTGTTTCAATGCACTACGGATTTGAAAACCTATTCATCAGAATTGTTTCTAGGTTCAGTAAATAGTGATATTAATATCTGAAAACACTACTATACTGAGTGTTTACCAAAGAAAATGTTGTTCTAGTCGATGAAAAGTTAAGAATAAATTGTGAGTTCCTCCCATCTCTTCCTTTATTAAAGTAAACGCTGGTGTGGAGGTGAACTCATATACATCGCTCTTCTAAAGTGAAAAAAGGTGGGAGGAGCTTGCAGTTTACTTTCACTGTAACCCACTAGAGTAAAAGAATATTCGCAAATCCTCAGTGGGGTCGCAGACTCAGATGCATGCAATTTCATAGAGGGCTATTGTGGTGGAAGCCCTTTTTAGCTAATCGTTTGGTTTGACTATACTGGGCCCAGACTCATCATACTTATCTTCAAACCTTCGTTCTAATTATCAAGAAATATATTGTATTAGTGTTCGCGCTAAGTGTTTGATTTTTTATGCCTCACCTTTTCAGCCTTGACGTTCCAACCTTAAGCTGATGTTACAAGCCTGCTACCACTACTTGGAACCGATGCACCGGAATCAAGGGCTATACGCTTAGTTGGAGTGGCTGTTGACTAATGGTTCTTGGGTAGCTAGAGCTTGGAACATGCTTGCACCTGAGCCATTCGTGTTTCCCGACTTGAGGACATGATGCTCTTCGAGGCCACCAATACTTTCCTTAAGGAGGATGTTTGACCAGATGCTGATGGTACGGTTGATTGTATTCTTCACTGAAATTAAGAGAACACTGAACCTAGAAAAAATCACTTTTGTTTCACCTAGTTAGCATAGGCATGTCACACAATAAATGTTTGTCGGAGAAAATTTTCTGCCCAATATTTATGTTACAATACAAATTGTTTGATTTGCGGATGAAACCGAAGTTGTGCACATTTCTGATGATGATGATAGCGATTGTACCCCACTATAGTCAGTTACAGGTTAAGAAGGTAGCGGCAAATGCCCCTCAAAGGGAATCAGATATCCCTCCGCCACCTTTGCATCCAATAGCGTCCCACCGTTTCCGTGACGTCGCGGACAACGCGCGAGGAGGGTCCTTTCTGTAGATATTTGCTTTATCTTTCGGCTTTGACTTAGCATTGTGGAAGCCACGAGAGGGAGATTAGAGTTCTCCCCCACCGACGGAAACAAATACGACTTTCGGGGATTAGCTTCCCCCCCGATGGATACAAAGGCTGCTTTCAGGGGCTCGGTTCCCTCTCCGATGAATACAAAGGTCGCTCTCTTAAAAAGTGGGATCGGAGACAAGTGGGAATCCATTGAAGCGGAACAAGGAACTCTTCTTGCGACTGCGGAGAGATTTGAAACGGGCGCATCACACTTGTGGGAGGAGCTTCTCCTACCTTCTTGACTTGTAACCGACTATAGTGTGCGCTCTAAAGCCCAGCGATCTCGAAGCGCACACGAATTGGGTACAAATGCTCTCATCATCGTCCTACAGGAGTACAATTTAGGTTTTGTCCGCAAATCAAAAAAAATTATATCGTTACATATTGGGTAGAAATACATGTTTTCGAATGACACTCATTTTGAAACATGCCTTTGCTGACCTGGTAGAACATCTTTTTCCTAGGTTTAGTGTCTTTTTAATGGCCAGATTAATAAAATTATTTACGTTAGACTTGCAATTAGGTCCAATGTCTGCTGAATATGTCTATTTATTAAGCATTCTTGCATTAATGTTGCTTATAGGTTTTTCTCAAAAAAGCGTGTTACTGGCATGTCCAATTCTTTATTTGGAGTTTAGCGGATTTACAGTACCCACAAGCGGGATGAAAATGTACGAGGATGAACTGAAGTATAGTTTGCAAGAGTAAAACAATGTAAGATGTATTAATTCCTTTGAATTCTGGCTCACATACGTCAATTAAAGTAAGCTTTGACTTCCTCTCTGGAACATCTTACTTGGTCGAACTCAAAACTTGCCGTTGGGTCAGCGATTTGTCGGACTTCAAAGTTTTGACCATGCTTTATCACATACACTTTTTTATGAAACAGTCATTCACTCTATTCGTCAACTCTTGTTTGCAAGCGAACCATTATGCTCCTTGTGGTAGGCACATTCGCGATTGGGTGTGGGCAAGAATGTCTTATCTCCGTTATAGTAATCATTGGAATCCGGGGTTGTAGGCGTTGATGTGAGTTCATATGCTCTTTTCTGCATCGTAAACGGTGATTCCTTCCTAGCAACATCCAACTGCGTTGGTGGCTCTAATGAAATGAGAAACGCTCATTACTCCTCAAAATCAGCCGTCGGTGGCGATCTACACTGGGTCGTTGCCACACAATTGATATTAAACTTGATCAGGCTGCATGATTTTGCTCTTGATGTGTTGTGCACCATGTTTAATTAACCTGAGACTGGGGTAAAAGAGAAACATTAAAAAGTATAAAGAACAAAAGATACATAGGACGATGTATCAAACGCGGCAAACTCATTTATTTAGTTCCCCTCTTTATATAGTCTCAAACTATAAATCATCACCAACAACTCACCAATACTTTGTCCTGCTATGTTGAATGTGGATGGCAGCGCAATGAAGCAATGGTGAGGGTGCAGGCAGGCTCCTGTAATTTGCGCACAGATGCAAACCCGAGACTGGGGATAGGGACAAGGGACGAAAACACAAAACGACACGAACGAGGTCTCAAATGCAGTTACAAATTTTATTTCACAAAACAAACAGGAAGGGATTTCATTCGTCGCCTTCACACATTGTACGGCTTCGTTTCATTTGTTTGTAGCCGCAAGTTTGCCTCATAAACCGATAAATTTAATTCCACAATCACGTGATATTTTTATTACTCACAATACTCATATACCTAGAGCAACCGTGCAACTTTATGTGTTCGTAATGTTTCTCTTTTTACACAAACTTACTGGCAGACTGAGACACAAGGACACGCGCACGCAACGGCACTGAAAAGGAAGCTGATTTTTTAACGTGTAAATACAAAGAATATAGGCACTTCGCACACGCGCCAGGTTGCAGCCGCCATTGCTGACCTTCTCTTGTCTTACCAAGACACCAAGCCACTAAAGCGGTCTTTCACGAACCTCTACAAAGGCTAATGCGGAGAAGAAAGAGACAGTCCTATCTAAAACGGCAATAAACTGTCGTATTGTGGTAAGGATGGAGCGAAGTGCTCAAAATAAGAGGGAACAATAACTGAAGGTAGGTTATGGCGGAGCCCATGCACAGCTGCTGAAAAGCGTCTGTAAGGGGGCCTGTCTTTTTTTTAGCCTCGTTTTCGCAAAACATGATGGCTATGTCAAGAGTGACGCTATTTAAACTCGGCTCCTGTTGCGGGCTCATGTGCGGCGTGAGCATTCCATTTGGGCTCGTGGCAATCAATACCCTGAAATTCATATGTGCAGTGGCTCGTGCCCGACCGCTGCGATGACAGAAATAGCCAAACGTCAACGTTCCTGGCTAATCGCCAACCCAAGTGCATGGCAGCGTACAATGGAACCCAGATCCCGCTTCCGCTTGTTCATGCTAATGGTTAAGGGGACGAAAAGGCTTGTTTTTTGTGTTTTTTTTCATGTCTTTTGAGACTACTATCGAGTGACAGAACTAAAGTACACAAACCTATGTTTCTTAGAATATGTATGCCAAAGAGTGATTTTAGCGCTATTTAGCGAAAGTGCTAAAATCGTTTCATTGTGAATTTAGGCTCGATGTTTGTAATTTGATATATTAATCGACAACAGCATCATGCGTGTTTTTAAACCCCAATACAACACAACACACTTATTTGATTAGCCATTTTAAAAGTAGTATAGACTTCAACATTTTGTCACGACCAATATATATAGAAAACCTTTGGTACCTAGCAGAATGAGAGTTATTGTAATCGCAGACAAGAATTTATATATTCTACTGGGTTAACGTGTTTGTTTATGAGGACGATTTGCCTATTGATCCTTATTTAGAGAGCCTTGGAACGATGATAGCTTGAAATATTTTTTTTCAATTGCACGAGCTTACTGGCATTATAGAGTGAAAACTCGTTAAATCGAACTCAATAATTTGAATTTATAAATAATTCGAACTGCACGATTCGGTCCGGCCAAGCTCCATAAATGTATATGTATAAAGAAGCCCGTAAATTCGAACACGAGTAGGTTCCGCCACGGATAATTCGAACTACGTGCCACCTCGCCGGCGGCTTCGCGCCAGGTACACGGCCAGAGAAACGCACCCGCTGCCTGCCAACATGCCTAGACACAAGGCTGCATCGCCACCGAAACGGAGAGAACGGCGAGAGGAGGCAAAATCGGGAAAAATCTAACCGGCGCGGAGCAACACCTCCTGCGGAGCCAGCCAGAAGACAGCGGCCAACGAGCCTCCTCTCCGTTCTACGTGCACGTGATTCAGAGACTACTTGCCTGCGCCGATCTTGGAGGCTTTAAAAATCTTGTCGTGTAGCTGCTGTTGCTGAGCGGTAGATGGCGCGGCAAGCACCAAAACACAGTGAATCAAGTGGGTCGCAGCTGCGCTTCCAATCAAGAACCGACGAATCGGGGCTTTTTTGCCACCTTCGCCAATGTATAGGGTGGTTCAAGTCACCAGGCTTGATCTAAAATGGACCGTAAGAGTCGACCCCTGCACGTAGCCATCTAAACGTTTCGTCAAAGGTGTATTTCACAGGTCGGTTTTTTTCTTGTAGAATTACAAAGTGTAGCTCTCTTCGTGTAAAAAATAAGGCCAAGAAACTTGCCAGGGTCTACGGCGGGCAGCGACCCAGACGACAAAGTCCAGTAGCGGGGTCTGTTTGGCGTTCATATTGATAGATGGCGTGGGGACCAGCGTCCGACGGTGCAGCCCACTAGCGAAAGAAAGCAGACGACACGCAGATGAAACCCGTTGGCGGCAAAAGCGCCGCGGTTATGCAGACGCGTTTTTTTACTTTAAGTTTTGCTTTTATTGTTCGCATTTATTTTTTTAACCGAAGGTACATTTCAAAAAAGATTATATTATTTTTAATAAACCACGGTAGTCGCGAGCCGTCGCGATGAGTAGGTAGCGTCATCTATCAATAGGAACCTCAAGCACACCCCGCTACTGGACCCCTGTCGTCAGCGTTGCTGGCCGCGGTAGATCCTGGCAAGTTTCTTGGCCTTATTTTTTACACAACGAGAGCTACGCTTGTAATTTTACAAGAAAAAACCAACCTGTGAATTACACCTTTGACGAAAAATTTAGATTGCTAGTGCAGGCGTCGATTTTTACGGCCCATTTTAGATCGAGCCTGGTGATTTGGACCACCCTATATGTTCAGCGTCTGTCTCGGCATTCTCCGCGGGGTGTGCTCGTCAGTTTTCAGCTCTGGGGGTACCGGCCGTCGCGATTCTTTGTGGTGTTGTTAAGCCTCGGCTAAAGTTCGTTTCGGCGTACATCAGCGGTGTGGCGCAGGACCAAAGCTGTGACTTGAAGATAGCGCGTGCCCGCGGCAAACACCGTGACAAAACACGTCAAGAGGAAGTGACCTACCTGCGCTAACAATCGATAATGGGAGCTACGCTACCAGTTTCTTCGCTCTCTGAGCAGCGGCGCCTGCCCAACGCGACTTTAAAGAGGGGCATCCGTGGCGTCCACTCAAACGTCGTGTTTTCCTTTCCGTCGACGTTCTTTTTTTGTGTAACACAATTATATATATGCTGAGTTACGTGTTCTACTCGCTGATATACAGCCTCCTTCCGAATTTCCTCGATTTTTCGTTCCGACTTCCGCCGCTTGGCATTGGGCGCTCGCGCGTGCGCAGAAAGCTTCTCGGAAAAGGTCCATTGCGAAGAAGCATGCAATACCGAAAAGCACGCTATCTACTTACATGAAGAATAAGAGGGCTATTGAAGGGGCACTCGCGCAGAACGTGCCAATGAAAGGAAGAGGATGCGGTTCGCAAAGTATTCCGACCTCGAGAAAGCGCTTCTGCTTTGGATAAAGGACATGCGTGCATAGGATATTCCAATGAGCGGCACTGTAATACTGGCAAAGGCAGCGGACTTCGCCCAGCAGCTCGGTTACGACGACATCGCTGCTTCAGATGGGTTGCTCCACCGATTCTACGAGCGTTACGACCTTGTTTTCCGTGCTGTCTCGGGAGAAGCAAAGGCCGTTACTTCACTTCACTTTGTTCGAACTTTCGTTAATTCGAACTGAAGCGGCTTTCCCTTGGCGGTTTGAATTACCGAGCTTTTTGCTGTACTGCGTTCACCCTAAAGCAAAGACTCGAAGCTCCGCCTTCAGCGCAAGCTTTTATCCATGGCTAACACAAGTGTGAACGCGCAGGCACGCGCAAACAAGTCACGGCGTAAGCCAGCAAGCTCGCGCTGAAGTCGGGGCTTCTAATCTCAGCTTAGGGGTGAACCGAGTACAGTGGGACACAACTATGCTCGCACGCAGCACCTCTGATCAGGAAACTTCATTCTTATGGTATGATTTCAAGGACAAAGGCGAGCCTTTTTTTTAAATCTCAAAACCTGATGACGCAATTGGGGAGTCGAAGTCTCCCCCAATGACGTTAAATGAATGCGGCTCGTAGATTGAATCCAAACATTGCGAGAGCACTCCCTTTGGGCTTGTGATAATCAATAGCTTAACAAGCATTCGTGTAGTGGCTTGTGTCCAATCGCTGAAATTACGTCAGTATCAGAACCATGACATTGTGTGGATTTCAGAGCTTGTCCTGTGCTTTATCAGCCCCAGCGATTGGCTATGATCCACATTGGAAGTTATATTCGGCTCCACATTACGTGGCCACTTTTTCTGGCTGCGAATTGAGGAGGTGAACGCTGCTTGTTGCCCTTTATTTTTTTCTGCGACCTCCATTGCGTGTGGTAAAAAAAACTAACGCGTGTCTCATAGGTAATTAACGTTACAGATTCCTTCTAACCGGTGTTTGCTCGAAGTATAAACAAATATTGATCCTCCCAATTTGATAGGAAGGAAAATTTACAGCTTATTCAGGATCGTTATTGAGTATACTAGATTAGAACCTTGTGGAACCTAGAACGTGTATAAATCCTGCCGTAGCGTGCTTCATGGAGCAATTTTATTGCATCTCATGAACATCCTGTTACGCCGACGTCGATGCCCGCGACGCCAAATCTTGTATTTTTGTTTTGGCACAAGTTGTCCACATTAAACATCTACTTCATCAGTGTTTCTCGCTTTGTCACCTACCATTAGTGAAAATAAACACAAACAAAAAGAAGTACTAGTGTCCTCAATGCGTTATTTCCGTGCTTGAATCAACATCTGTTCGCAAATCAACATCCGATGAAAAAAAAACAAAAAAACAAAACAAACATATATGTACAAGTATGCCAGCGTAGTCATGCATTCGGACAACGTTTTTTTTTTTTCTTTTTAGAATAACTGTTTACTATTGAAGATCGTCAATCGGTCGGCAGTTATGCCACGTGCCCACTGTATTTATGATAAAGAATTAACCTTTCCCTAATGGTTCTGTTCTGATAAAGAATGACACACAATTTCAAATGTATTTTTTTTATATGTTACTCCTCAGCATGTGTCAAGAACATAATAAAAAAAAATGTGGAAAGCATATTGATACCACATATATAAAAAAACATTTATTGCAAGATGAAAAATTGGCGTGCGCTAGGACGGCATATTCGATTTTTGAAGTTTTCGTTTATGTCACGTTTGGTAACACTACGCGAACTACAAATATCAGAAATCTCAAACATTTTTCTCTTTTAACAGATTTTGTGAACTATTGTTTTAAATATGTACATCATCGTGGAGGTTATTTATTTTTTGTCTAAATTGCGCAAGCATGGCTCCTTTCACGTTCTGTCACAAGATTTCTGCGCCGTTATCTTGACAAATCGAATAACTAACAACATTACAAATTATTGCACATTTCTTTTTAAGATGCTTTTCGAATGATCTATAAATATTTCCTTTATCTAAACAATTAACATTTTTATGTCATCTCAAATTTGTCCTAAATTATTACGTTAAGAAAATTCAAGAGCAATTAAAAAAAAATGAACATGTTCGCGTTTTCTGAAATTTATAGTGATGGTTCTCCACCATACTTTTGTGTTTATACATAAAAGAAAATATGTTTATTAATTTCGTTTCCTTCAATGTTATAACGCTCTAAACTGCACCTTCCAAACAGGCATTTTTGCCCAATGCCAAAGACGAGATTATCTTTTGATTCCGTGTATTTTACGACTATATATATATATATATATATTGTTTGCGCTGTTTTCCGGTATTTCGCTCAAATTCAAGTATTCTATCAATTAAACCATACCTGCGTTGCTTTCCCTTTTTATCAAATAAGTCTGTTCTGCCGTTTAAAATCACAAGTTCTAGGAGCTTCACCTGAACGTTTTCCACAAAAGCGGGACGAAAATAGATGTAATCGCTGCTGGAATATATTTTTCCGGAAGTAGTAGAAAATCTAGTACAGCGGTTCAAATTATATGCGAATGTTTCCAAATATTAGCGATGATCTGGGAATGTTTGTTCCCAAACTTCTTAAAAGCTATTCATGACGGTTCTACGACCGGCTGACCGCCGGTTTCAGTGGCTTGTTTTCTGTCTGAGCCACCACCTTTCCGATTTTGCACTGTTTAGTCGACGCCGCTAGTATTGCTCACGTCGCTTTTAGGGCTGGCGGCATTTCGCCATTGACGCCGGCGTTGACTTTTGGGGAATTTAGGATTTTGACAAGTGTTGCGTAACACCGCCCAAGCAGCACATAAACGTGAAGAAAACGTCGAAAGAACGTCGAAGACATCTGTAACGTGACGTCGTAAAACGTCGAAAATCCGGACGTTACCTTCCTTCGACGTCGATGAAACCTTTAAATGTCCGCGAGAAAAGGTGCACGGGAGGTCGAGGGGACGTTCCAAATGACGTTTGTTGCACGTCACATGCACGTCTCAGTGCGCCGTTGCGTCCTCCCTCGAAGTTTATGATACGTGTGTTTACGACATCCGGACTACCAACGACGTTCACAGAACGTCGAGAAACCTTTCCAAATTACGTCCCTTAGCCGTTGTGGGAAAACGTTGTCCCCCCCCCCCCCCCAAAAAAAAAAAAAAAATATATATATATATATATATATATACTTTTTTAGTATTATTGCGACGGCAAGCTGCTATCATGGAAGTACTAAGGAAGTAACTAAAACACAGGTTTGGTACGAACTGTTTATTTGAGCATTGGCAGACACGAGATGCAATACGGAGTGCCTCCAAAAGACGTCCCTGGATGGGCCAGCCTCAAAGATATGAAAAAAAAGAAATTCACGTAAATAAATGAACAAGAGACGATGTCACGCGGCGCGGAATGTTCCACCGCTTACCTCGTTATGCTTCTGATTAATGCGCTGACGCGCGAGCTTTAGCCGTCCCATTGCGCGTAGCTGGTACTCTCGCTGCGTGCACGGGAATGGTTTCAGTAGGGGGATCCCGTCCGCTGGGCGTTCTTGATTGGGATCGTCGGAGGCGTCTGAAGGGTCTTGATCGGAGACTGGACTTTGTTGTGTTTCTAAGACCATGGAGTACTCGCAGCCGTTACGAATAAACCTTTAGTACATATAGAACAACTATTTACAATCAGGGTGATTCCGGTATCGGCAGACGGCAGCGTTCGGCTGGCTCGCTGGCTCGCGTCGGTCGCTCGAGCTCGCTTCTTCCTCGTCGTTCCGTGTGTCTACTTCTGGACACAACACTCCCTCAGACTAATCACAGTCCGTACCGAGACACCGGCTTGCGTGCTCTCGAGGGGTATCGGCGTTCCGCACTTTCAGACGTTGTTCGGGCACCCGGAGAAGGGACAGTTGCTTTTAAATCTGGTTTCCCACGTTCCGCTGATGTACTTTCCTCCGGTTCGGGATTGAACAGAGTATCTGACTCGGATTCCCCGGTGCCTGCAACTTGGCTTGGTCGTCGAAGAAGTTGGTCGACGTGTCGTTTCCAAACTCCGTTGGGCACCTTGACCTTGTAGTGCGCTCTCCCAAGACACTTCAGAATCGTGCCTGGAATCCAACTTCTCTTTGCCTTTCGGTAGTCTCGCACCAAAACCCCGTCTCCCTCTTCAAACTTCCTTTTCGGTTCTTTCTGAGCTTGAAACTCCGATAACTTCTCTGGGTGAAGTAGATCCAATCTCGTTCTAAATCTCCGCTTGAACAACAGTTCTGATGGTGCGAAACCAGTGGATGTGTGTGGTGTGCAACGATAAGCCATCAGAACTCGGGAAAGCTTCGTTTGTAATGACCCTTCGGTCTGTTTCCGCAGTCCTTGCTTGAGCACTTGTACTGCTCGTTCGGCTGCACCATTCGTTGCGGGATGAAACGGAGCACAAAACTTGTGTTGGATTCCATTTCCCCTCAAAAATTCTTCGAAAACCTCAGAATGAAAGGGTGGTCCATTGTCCGAGACAATAGTTCGCGGTAGTCCATGCAGTGCGAACAACTTCCGCAAAGCTTCCACGACTTTCTCCGCAATCGTGCTCGACATTATTTCCACTTCTAGCCACTTAGAAAAGGCGTCGGTGACAACTAGAAACCTTTCCCCTAGGAACGGGCCAGCAAAATCAATATGCAGTCTTTCCCAGGGTTGTTCGGGTGTCGGCCAGTGGAAATACTCTTGAACTGGTTGGTTCCGAAACTTCTGACACAGAGAACACTCTTCGACTGTTCTGACAATGTCATTGTCTATGTTGGGCCACCAAGCATGCAGTCTTGCCAGACTCTTCATGCGCACAATGCCGTCATGTACCGCATGAAGCTCGTGCAGTACTCTTTCTCGGCATGCCTCTGGAATAACAACTCTTCGGCCCCACAATAAGCATTCTTCCTCCACCGTAAGTTCCAACTTCCTCTTGAAGTATACTTCCATATCTGGACTTACGTTCTCAGGCCATCCGGTTTGAGTGAATTTCAGTGCCTTGGTGTACAGTTGGTCTTTCTCTCCTGCCTCCTGCAGGGTCTTCGTGTCTACTGGACACAGGTCTAGCTGTCCCATGTAAAAACTTGTGGCATTGTCGTTCACCTTTTCTTCTTGTCCATCAATTGGCAGGCGAGATAGGGCATCGGCGTTGAGATTGTCTTCTGATTTCTTGCAGACCATTGTATATTGGTATGCTGACAAAAGCATTGCCCAACGTTGCAATCTTGCAGCTGCTATTGTTGGAATGCCTTTCTTGGGTCCAAGGATGGTTGCCAACGGCTTGTTGTCGGTTACCAAGATGAAGTTACGTCCATATATGTAGTCATGGAATCTCTTCACTCCAAAGACGATCGCTAGAGCTTCCTTCTCCAGTTGAGCATAATTTTCCTCTGCTCGAGCAAGTGTCCTTGATGCATAAGCAATAGGACGCTCTGTCTTGTCCGGATACACGTGCGCTAACACGGCTCCAACTCCTACTGCGGAAGCGTCGCAAGACAAAATCAGTGGTAGCTCTGGATCATAGTGAGCCAACACTGGGGCTCTGCTCAAGATTCCCTTGAGTTCCTGGAATCTCCTGTCGCACTCTGGTGACCAGTTCCACGGCATGTCTTCATGCAGCAGAAGCGTGAGCGGCTTTAGAATCGTAGACAACTTGGGCACGAAACGTCCGTAGTAGTTTACAAGTCCCAAGAACGATCGTAGCTCGCTCACATTCTTGGGAACCGGTGCTTCCTGTACAGCCTGGACCTTTTTCCTCATTGTGCTTATTCCAGAACCGCTAACTGTATGTCCCAGGTAGTCCACCTTGTCTTTCATGAACAGGCACTTCTTTTTCGCTAGCCGAAGTCCTCGATCCTTCATGCGCGTTAGTACTTCGTGCAGTCTCTCTAAGTGCGTTGTATCGTCCTCTGCGGTTACCAAAACGTCGTCCAGGAACACGCAGACACCTGGAATCCCTCCCAATAGTATCTCCATTTGTTTCTGGAAGATAGCAGGGGCGGAGGCGATCCCATAAGGTAGACGCTTGTATCTGTAGAGTCCCTTATGCGTGTGTATGGTGACGTACTGGCGAGACTTCTCATTCAACACCAGTTGCTCGTAGGCGTGTCTTAAATCCAACTTAGTGAACTTCTGCCCACCGTTCAAAGTCGTGAACAAGTCACTGGCTGTTGGCAGAGTGTACTGGTCCACTTCAAGTTGTGGATTTACCGTGAGCTTGTAGTCGCCACAGATCCGGACCTCTTTTTCTCCTTTTGGAATGTTGACTGTAGGCGTTGCCCATTCACTGTAGTTTATTGGCTCGATGACGTCTCTTTTTACCATGTCATCTAACTGTGTTTCGATCAGATGCTGGAGTGCATAGGGAACTTTCCGGCTTTTCATGAACTTTGGTTGGGCGTCTGGCTTCAGCTGCAGATTGACTTCAACTCCTTTGAAGCACCCTAGTTCCTCTTTGAAAAGTTCTTGACACTCGGCCAGGATGCCTTCTAAGCAATGCGCACCTTTCACAGTATTCACCTGGAGTGCTGGCATCCATGTCTCGTCCAGGACTTGTATCCAATTTCTTCCCAACAGTGGTGGCACCTCTGCATTAATCACGACTAGTGGCAGCGTCCAGGTCTTCTGATTGCTTGTGACCTGGACATCCGCAGTACCACAGACGTTCAAGCTTTGTCCTGAGCAAGTGCGAAGCTTGGTCCTGAAAGGCTCCAGCGTGCGAATCTTCAGTTTTCCTTGCAGCCGCTTTGGAATCACTGTCACCGTAGCTCCGGTGTCCACCTCCATCTCCAGAGTCACTTCATTAATAAAGACGCTTTTCTTGAGGGGTGGTACAGTCAGTATTTCCGCGTTTGTTCGCAGGACTAAATATTCGTCCGCTCTCTCTTCCTTTTTCAACTGTTGCACCGCTCCTTTTCCTTTCTTGGCTGGTCCCTTGCGTTTGCCTTTTCCACGCTGATTTGACGTTTTCCCTCTTTGTTGCACGCTGCTGTTTTTGCAGGCTTTCCGCAGGTGACCCTTTTGTCCACATGCGTCACAGTCGTAGCCCTTGTAGCGGCAATCTTGAGGAGTGTGGTTGGTTTTGAGACAACGCCAGCAGGCAGCGCTTGTACTTGCTAGTTGTTTCACCTCGTCTTCAGCGGTGGCGCGCGCATCCTTGAGAATTTTCATTTGATCCTCAGCCGCTTCCAATCCCGCTACTAATTCCACAGCTCGTGTCAGAGTCAGATTTTCAATTGTCAGGCACTGCTTCTGGGCCATCGTGTGATTGAGACCACAAACAAATCGGTCGCGCAGTTGCTCCTCGAGTTTGTCTCCAAATTAACAGGTCTCCGCCAGCCGTCTTAGTTCTGCCAAATACGTGGTTGAAGGTTCACCTGATCTTTGATCCCGCTTTCCAAATTTGAAGCGCTCGGCTATCACTAACCGCTTAGGCGAGTAGAATCGAGTTAGGAGTTGTACGAGCTCTTCATAAGTCCTCTTGCTCGGTTGCTCAGGAGACGAAAGATCCCGAAGTCTGGAGTAAGTTTTCTGTCCGATGGCAGTGATCAAAACAGAAACTTTCATCCGATTGGTCTTGATGTTTTCTTTTTGCAACTCGAAATACTCTTGAAGGCGTTCCTCGTACTCGTCCCAGCTTGTTCCTTCCTCATAAGGTCCAATCGAACGCGATAGGTCGTCCATGATGCACAGTACCTGGTTCGGTCGATTCTTGCCCTGGTAGATCAGGTCTAGGTTGATTCCTCGTCGCCACTTTGTTGTGTTTCTAAGACCATGGAGTACTCGCAGCCGTTACGAATAAACCTTTAGTACATATAGAACAACTATTTACAATCAGGGTGATTCCGGTATCGGCAGACGGCAGCGTTCGGCTGGCTCGCTGGCTCGCGTCGGTCGCTCGAGCTCGCTTCTTCCTCGTCGTTCCGTGTGTCTACTTCTGGACACAACAGACTTGACGCACCTTTATGTGCACTGCCACTTGTTTTCCGGGGGGCGTCATTCATATCCTCACAGGCACCTTGATCCGAGCAGTAGTACGATTCAACGTGTGAAGCGTTATGGCCTTGAAAAAGGTCCTCGAGCCGTGACTGAATACGACGACGTTTTTGGCGATCACCGACTTTTTCATGGGGGCGACTTGAACGACTCATCCAATCGCAGCACTTATACTGTATGCAGACTAGGAAAAAAAAATCACGGCTACATAGCAGCCTGCCTCGTAGACCTGTAGACGTGACGGCCGGTGCTAGTGACTGGCTTTCGAAAAAAGCTGGACCGGGGCCTAGAGCTCTTCTCTCTGGGCCAATTCGAAGAACAAAGCATTCAGTGAAATATTTTGGGAACGACTGAGAAAATTCGTGCACCCGGAACTTAGTCTTGTCAACTGTTCGTCCGTCGCTATCTTCCCCCACTTTTCTCTCTCGCCCTCTTCTTGCCGTGTTTGCCGACGTATCGCATGGGGCTCTATGGAGTTGCCACTGGCATCTCCTCTGCCTACCTTTCGCCCTCTCTGTCGCGCCGTGCCGGCTGTTTTTTTTTCTTTTTCTTTTTTTTTTTGTTGTGGTTTTTTTCTTCGGCACGTAAGTGCGGACTGGGCTTGAACGCTCTTTGGACCGTCATCTGGGCCATTCAGGGGTTGGCCTCATGAATGTCAATTTCCACAAACCGTTGATAGTATCCACCGGATTTTGTCATTGCCGGCTTTGTATTTTATTTATTTTTTTGAGTCAACTCCAAAAATGCGCAAATATGCAGTGAAGTTGTGCACTGATAAAGTGTGTGCTGGCATGCGATTATCGTTTGGGTACGTCACCAGTGGCAACGAAAGCCAGATCTGTACTTACAGTCACGTGACAAGACTTTGCGCCCCGATCTACCGAAAGCGCTAAGGCGCTGGAAGTTGGTGTTATGGATGAACTGTGATGTTGATGCGAATTTTTTGGTTGTGCGCAGGTCAGCATGGGTTACAAAATACGAAAAAAAAAATTGACGAACCTTAAAACAATCTCGGGTTGTCGCGGAGCAGTATGGATGCTCCTAGGAATGGATGCAGGCCTGAAATCACCTGGAGAGGGGATAGTGTAGCGGCGCCCCTGAGGCGCGTGCCAGGGCCCAGGACCCATGGAAGACGACAGCGCGCGTGCAAAATGCAAGAATAGTACAATTCGATCTGTTCTAGACACCATGGGCTTCGCAAAATAAACCGGTAACAACATTTTAAACAAACCAAAATTATAACAAGCACATCTAAAAGGAATGATATTCCCAACATGCTTTCATATTATTTTTTTTCTTCCGTGTACATTGAGTTTTGTAAATGCCCTCTTTAGCGTCATCGATCTGCAATTAATAGCATTTTGAAACTCTCTCTCAAAAAAACTCTCAAAAATTAAGTTTTGTTTGCGGCTCTTGAGCACTGTCACCTTGACCACAGTGATTCTGCGGCTGGAGATTGAGCTGGAAAATCTAAAAACGTCGAACAAAACGTGAGTGGTCGACGTTGCCAGCACGTCTTGTATTACGTTTACGACATTTAGGTGTGAACGCGACGTCACTGAAACGTCACTGACGGGGCAATATTGTAACGTCACCCAGGACTTTATTTTAACTTTGAAGACACGTGAGTGTTCGACGTTGCTAAAATGTCTTATTTATCGTGACGTCGTGGTGACGATGACGACGTTAAAGTTGAAACGTGACGTCGCCAGCACGTCACGGACAGGACGATAATGGGACGTCATTTATGAACTTCAGTTAAACGTCAAAGAAACGTGAGCGTTGGACGTTGTGAGAACGTCGTGCACCGACGTCGTGGGAACGTTGACGACGTTTGAGTTGAAATACAACATCGTCACAACGTCAATGATTGGACTCTAATGGAACGTTATATATGGACGTCACCTCAACATCGAAAAAACGTGATCGAAGTCATGCGGGACGTCACGGACGTCCGGGACTTTTTCTCGACGTTTCCACGACGTTTCTGCTGCCTGGGCGGTACCGCAAGCGAGTCGAAACGATATCAGGTCCCTTTGCAAGCCAAGTAAAGGTTGTGACCGGGTTACAAGGGATGCTTTTTAAACCTCGTGACTCTAGAATCGGTATTACGGGTGGTCGTGCCGGTTTTTAGGGTTAGCGGCTTTGCTTTGCTCGCCTATCGGTCAGGTCGAACGAAGCTAAGCGAGAAAACAGCTTTCGCATCACTAGAACACTCTCTTTTAAATACAGCGCCAACGTGATTATCGCCTGTTTTGCCGGGATAAGTCCAATCCTAGCTGTGTCTGCCGTTTCAGGAAGAGCTCGATCTTACGTACCTAAACTTAGAGAATCAGAGATCTATCGCAATCCTGAGACATTGGAATAAAAAAACAAAAAACGTACAGAACAACGAAGTAGAGGCTTTATTGTTCCTACGTCTTAGGGTTACTATGAATGTCATTCACAAGCTCACCTGTGTTTTTTTTTTGTTTTTTTTTTGTACTTTTTTTCACAACCAGAGAGCCGGAGTTGTACCTACTCCATGAACACTTTCCAATTCTAACGGAACGCTGCGATCACGAGACAGCGAGAATCGGTTCGTGCATTACCTATCTGCCACATTCGCAGTTGGCAAATTTTCTCGCCCTCGTTTAAATTACTGCAATACATGAGCTTAGAGGAATTCGTCAAGCTGTTTTAAAGAGGGGCAAAATACAAATGTTTCTGGACACTATCGTACAAACGCGTGCAGCTAGTGCGCTCGATATTATTTATCATCATTTTTTTTCCTTTTTTTATTTCATATCTATTTTTATTCTTCTCGAATATATAATCACAAATCTTTTGTTTTTATCTTAACGCAGCTCTTAGTGAAAGTATGCCACTGAAGCAATGGGTTTACCTCGGTCAGCCGGACCTAGAACCGTCATAAATAACATTTTAACAAGCTTGCTGATTGAAACATTCCTGCCTAAATATTAATATAAATATCAATATTTGTTTGGGTAAAAGCGCTAAAAACAACGGACAAGTAAAAGAAACGAACAACACACAGCGCTACTTGCACCTGAAGTTTATTCTCAGGAAACACACTTATATATACACCGTGACATCGCGACACGTACTTCAGAAATGCGACATCCCCCAATCGGTGTTCGTCTGTTCGCTATCTACTTTAAAAAAAGATTTCAAAAACGCCACTTCAGCGCCAAACAGGGCTAAAGATGAAGCGCTGACACACGCTCCTTCAACGCACTCAGATATAAAAAAAAGCTTCGGATATCTCCCTTGTCATTTTGTTTCGGTTTCGGGCCAAGATAATGGTGTTGTCAAACTTCGGGACACACCCATATCTGTCACAATGTACAGCCAGATTTCCCGAGGGTGACGATCGAACTGACAGTGCATGCTCCCTGAGCCTATTGTTTTTACAACGTCCCGATTGGCCTATGTATACTTTGCCACATGATAAATGAATCTTGTACACCACGCCCTCGCTGCGCTCCACATACCTGCTCTCATGCTTCTTTTGCCAGACACCGACGCGTGTCTCCCCTCGTCCCACTTTTCCACACAATCTGCCCAGTTTTTGAGGAGCTGAGAGTAATACGGGAACCCTATGTTTTTGCCCCACTTTCTTTATACTGTGGCTCACCTTATGAACATAAGGTATTACAACTGGCCTACACCTCGGCTTCTCTCCTACAACACCACATCCTCCCCGTAGTTTCTTTATCAGGCCCTCTGCCACCCCCACAAGAAGCGTAGGTGAAAAGCCTCCTTCCTCTAGCTTCATTATCTGCAAACTAAAGCTGTCTTCTATCTTATGTGGGCAAGACTTCGTCAAGGCAGCTCTCAGGCATGTGGAGACAATGCCCCACTTAATTACTTTTGAGTGATTAGAATCAAATGGTAACACACCCTTCTTGGCCCTAGGGCAATAAAACCAACAGACAGGTGAATTCCGAAAAAAAATTTTAAGATAAAAAAACTGTAAGCTATCATCCGCGGGAATCTCACTGGTGAAACTGAGCCCTGATGCACTGTCCCTAAACACCCCTAACATTTTAGAAATGAAGCCTTCCCGTCATAACCATGTGACGGAAGTCACTTCGTAACCCCGTCCGCGACTGCCCGCCAAACGGATGGACAGAAAACCGATCATACAATATTCACTATTCGCTCCTCTATTGTCACCAGTTAGTCAGCCTCTTTATTATCTCGCCCTTCACAACGCCTAGGGCCAAAGTTTGCGCCACCTAAGTAGTGCATTCATTATGTAAAATTAACCTTTACCCTATCTGCAAAACCCATACGATTCAGTATTTTATTAATGGTGTTCCTAAGATATCTCAACCACATTACGAAAGAACCTCTTCGTAACCGCATCCGCCACTGTCCGCTTAAGGGGTGGGCGGGAAACCCATCAGACAATATTAATAATTCTCCCCACTATGGTTACCCGCCGGTCAGCCATTCTTCAAAATGCCTATTTGCTTATTTATCCATATAGCTTAATGTTTTTTCTAGGGCATTTGAACTTGGACATAAAATCTGAAGTTATGTTAATCCGAGATAAAAGTTATGAATTAAGATCCACCAAACTACTTATTTACTGAATTTTATCTTTTTTGGTGTGAGGGGCCGGGGGGGGGGGGGGGGGGGGTGTTCAGTGTTGTACACGGTTACTGCTAATGTGCCGCACTGAATTTCAAATTTTTATGATGCCAATTCATGGTCTCAGAGTCACTCAATGCAAAGCGATTGCTAAACTGAAATTTTCAACGCGCAGCAGGTAGCATTGATTTCTTGACGTCAAGTCGGTACAATCCCCTTCCATATAGGAACCGGCAGGCATAAGTACTAAACCTAGGATCTTCTGGTTTTCTATTGCGTCGCTTGGTTTTATCTTCTAGGAGGTTCTTTGAGGTAATACAGTTGGAGGCCAAAGTTCGCACTTTCAATTTTTATACCGTCAACAAAATCAAAATCAAATCTTGGAATGTCCGAGTTTTCAAAAAAATATCCGTCCTAGAGCTTCAATGATAGAACCTCTAGCATCAAGAAAAAAAAACATCGGTCATCTTGTTTAAAAGAAAGCGAGATCGAGTAAACGATGCAGTCTTGTTCTTTAGCGAGAGTTCACGAACAGAGTCTCCAATTCTCTGAAGTAAGGTTGACTGGTGATGAACGTGTTCGCGATTCGATCCCGTTTAATTAATTGAGCCATTCTTTCGATGATCGATGGCATCTTTGAAAGCCCCTTTTCGTCCGCTGCCTGGCGGCATGCTTTCAAAAGACGGGGAAGCTCTTGTACTTGACAGCTCAAAAAGGCTTATTGTGATCTATGACGTGCTCATCGAGGTTGATGCAATACTACGATACAAAAGTTGGAGACTGCTTAAAAGTGAAGCAGCAAGAGTGATGGTTTGAACCATAGAGTTAATGTCAAAGAGAGGATTAGGAATTGCTGAGATTTTTATACTTTTTAAGAAGGTATATTCTTACCTTTTCTTTGTTTTCTTAACTCTTGAACTATTTTGATCATTCGGTAATACGACTGGCGCAGTTACAACAATAAGATAGCTATGGGGCAGGGATTATGGTAACAAAATAAAACCGCCCGTAGCAATATTGCTTAGGGCTGATCAGTATCAAAAGTATTTCATGAATCATCACATTATTATTTATAGAAACCTTTTTCAGGAACTCGTAGTTCTTACCAGGTTTCTGGTAACGTACACACACACACACGCGCATATATATATATATATATATATATATATATATTGTGAACGAAGAGAGGAGAATGGTAATTTTTTAATGTATTGAATTAAATTTAGGTAATTTTTCGCCAGCTATCTTTCCATTTCCCTTTCCCTGACTATAATGCAATAAATTCAATAATCACCTTCTCCCCTCTTCGCTCACAATATTACTACGGCTGCATATATATATATATATATATATATATATAACTGGGGGTAAAAAACTCGTCCGAAACGTCGAACAATAAATCGTCCGTTGTTGCTGTTTTCACCAAGGTTTTTTTTTCTTCTTCCCAGTTATATACCCACGCCTTTGGCCCCCCGTCACCATGCCCGTTTTATATATATAAATTGCATACACTATAAAAAATACTTTTATTTCTCTAGGAACTTTTCAGTCCTACACATGTACATTTAATATTAATGGAAAACCTGAATGTGCTTTCATAGGATCTGTTCACTTTCTAAAGAGAGTACCCATCAATGCAAGATATTGCCGAAGTCTATTTTATCAGGGGCATGTGGGAATTCTTGTGTTTTCGGATATTCTGCTTGAACGGTCTGGTTTTGAGGTGTGCTCTTTTGTCCTTGATTCACTGGCTTAATAATCGAAGACAGCTTCAAGGGTTAGAAACCATGTGATAACATTACTTATTTATAATTTTTTTGTTTTTGTTTTTGCCTGCTTAAGTTAGGGGTTTCATTCTCCGTTTTCGTCTCGCCTTCTCCACGCTCCTTGTCTTACTGGGTGTTAAATTCCTATAGGCTACTTAAATAAACACTTTACCAAACTGCGGACATCGTTACAACCGAAGCTATGAACGAAAGTGTGTCGTGTCAGTTGACCTGGAAAACAAATTGGGTAGTAAAAAACAAACGCTGAAGAGTGTGAGAGTCAGGCGTTAAATTTCGGAATCTAAGCTTTCCAGAACGTTAAACGACCAAATACCAGAAATGATAACTGAGACTGCTTGTACACGTTTATTTTCCAGAATTAGGAAAACACTTTTTTATATGTTTGCAAACGAATCTTTCGAGACTATCATTAAATTCGTTTTACCAGGCTCTGCGGCTTTCGACATTCCAATAAGTTTAATAGAAGTCCGTTTTAGATCGACCTAATAAGTACACGGTTAACAACCACAAAGATAAAAAAGAAACGTTTTTAAACACTAAAGTAAATCGTATATATATGCCGCCAAATATTAGTACCCCTACTCGTCATGCTTAAAGTTTCGGATCAAGTAGGCCGCAAATAAGTAGCTCGCCACCATTGCACGTTCGGAATCGAGACATATTAATAGTCCCTTCTACGATGGCGTAAGCGTCTTGCCGGTATAACGAAACAGTCCACTTTATGAGGTTTTCTAAACATAGTAGGACACAGTCGCGAATAAAAGCAATTACGTTTTGCAGATTGTATTTCGGAAACGACGCCGGGTGTCAAGAGCGGGAGCTGAATATTTTTTAGTGGATAAAATGAAGAGAGAGGAAGACAAAACAAAATGAATAAATCTTGGCTTTTGACGTCGTGTCTGCGTGGTTAATCCTTTAGTGCACGCTCATAGTCCTAGTTAGCAGCAAAGTGCAACATTCAAAACATGAATTTTATAAAGAGATGCCGTCTCAAGATAGACTTCTTAAAGGGGCGATGCAACAATTTTTGTACTTAGCGCAAATACTGCTCAGAAGGGATCTTTGACGTTAATGACCTATAAAACACGCGTTTGTTTTTCACCTCACGCAATAGAAGTCTCAGAAAAAAATTAGACAAAAACGATCAGCGTTCACCCGCTCAACTCGCAGCCAGAACGCGCTGGTGTTTGCAAAGCACACGACACGCGCTGAGTTCCAGACATTGTTATGGCTCGGCTATTGTCGTCGTTGCAGTGGTTGGACACGGGCCCCTAGCCAAATGCTGCAATCCTTACGTTGCGTCATCAAATTTTGCAAAAGAGAGATTGAACGAAAATGTTCGTTTTTGTCCTTGAAATTACACCGCAACAAAGGAGTTTCTTGGCCAGTGGCGATGCGTGCGAGTATTGTTGAGTCGCACTAGTGTCAGTAAGCTCGTATGAAGTGAAAAACATTTCAATTGAATATTGTTGCACCGCTCCTTTAAACTCAGGAGACACCCCCAAATTCTCTCACCATGCACGTTTGTATAATTTACTGCTCAGAGTTTTGGCCATGAACTGTTCGAGCTCATTTGAACGTCCCGGAACGCCTCGACTATGTTTTAGTTTTCAGCTGATAAGTATTGGGAATAAAATCGCAACACCGATAAGTAAATATATAGTGCTTTACAATTATTAGCTGCCATAAAAACAAACTTTACGAGTGTCCCTATGGCAAACATTCGTAGCTTACTGGTTTCTCACCATTTGCCTCAATATTAGTATCTTCACCTCTGCGTGGTTTGTTCCTGCTTCCAACTTTCTAATCAAGAATAATATTATAATGAGAACCCTCAAGTAGTATAGCGTGTCCCAAGTCACCTGGATCGATCTAAAATGGAGCGTAAAAATCTAAATCTGACGTCCCGCAACCCATCCCGCAAATCGACTCGGTTGTCTGCGTCGGCATCCACCGTCGATTCTAGAAAGTTTTTGGACCCTATTTTTTAAAATAAAAAAGAAACCTACGCTTTGTAATTTTACAAGCAAAATTCGACCTTTGACACATACCTTTGTCGAAAAGTTTAGATTGCAACGTGGAGGCGTTGATTTTTAGGGTCCATTCCAGATCGAGCCTGGTGACTTGGAACACCCTATTGATCGATGGAGTTTCAAGACGTGTATAATTGTAGACTTAAAGTACTTCAAAATATTATTATTTGCCTTTTCTCATACACCGAGCTCGACGTTCGACGGTTATAGGAGAGGACGCCTGCTACGAGAAAGGATCTGGTAGCTCTCTTCTAAAACAGAACTCTATTTTGGCTGGGCAGGCGTCACATCCAGAACCCTTTTCATATCGATGGTTGTTAGGGGCTCTTCCAACCAGTGGAAATGTCGCCCGTTGCTGTAGTTGTGGATTTTCTAGTTCTTGCAATGGACCTTTTCCGAGAAGCGTTCTGCGCACGCGCGATCGCCAGATGCCAAGCGAGGACGTCGTCACGAAAAATTGAGGAAATTCGGAAGGAGGCTGTGGATCAGCGAGTAAAAAACGTAATTGCAGCATATATGTAATTGTGTTACACAAAAAAAGGAACGTGGACGGAAAGAAAAACACGACGTTTGGGTGGACACCATGGATGCCCCTCTTTAAAGTCGCGTTGGGCACGCGCCGCGGCTCAGAGAGCGAAGAAACTGGTAGTGTAGCTCCCGTTATGGATTGGTAGCGCAGGTAGGTCATTTCCTCGATTTTTAGTTCGTGCAGCCACCGCCTGGTGCCGTCGGTATGTGGAAAAGGTCCATTGGCAATGTAGGGGGTCCGTCATCGAGTTTGTCAAGTCCCTGAAAAAAATCACCCGCAGTCCGCTGGCACTGAAATATAAACCTGCTGCGTGCGAAGCGGAGGCATTAATACCACTGATCTCTATTGTTGTAGGCTGGATCGTGGATCGAGGCTTGTCTTGCTGCTGTCGATTGGCACCACCGGCAGTGATCACTTGACCGCAGCCAATGCATGGGACTCTAAGGAAAAAAAACATGAAAAAGTGTCTTTTCCCTCGCTTGTAAGCTATTGACGGCACTGAATCTTTTTGGCGGCTTTTCGGGGGGGTGTCACGTGACTTCGGGGGGGGGGGGGGGGCGAGAATGGGGGTTACGTGACCTCGGGGAGGGGGTCCACGTGACCTCGGGGGTTCACGTGACCTTGGAGGGTCCACGTGACCCCGGAGGGTCACGTGACCTTGCGGGTCACGTGACCTTGGGGGTCACGTGGGGGTCACCTTGGGGGGTCACGTGACCTTGAGGTGACCTTGGGAGGGGTCACGTGTCCTCGGGGGCACATGACCTGAGGGGTCACGTGACCTTGGGGGTCAAGTGACCTTGGGGTGACCTTGGTTACGCCGACGGCGACGGCGGCGGCGACGGCGACGCCGCTCAAGCCGGAAACGGGCACCTAAGAGCTGCGCTCTAAAATGTAGTGCAGCTCAATCAGAAAGGAGTTACCTAGAGTTACCGCGGAGTCGGTGGCGGTTTCTATGAGTTGGGTGTAGCAGACGAATCCCGGAGAAAAGCTCACCGGAGAAAAGCTCACCGGAGAAAAGCTCACCGGAGATAAGCTCACCGGAGAAAAGCTCACCACAAAACCGGCGGATGCGGAGAAGAGCTCACCAACTTTTTGTTTTCTTTTCATATGGAGGCTGTTGGATCATGCGTAACATATATCAATTTATTATCATTAAAATTCGTCAACTTTGTAAAAAAGAAAATGTCCCTTTTTGTAAAATTCGTTAAGCTTATTGGGTATAGTATATATCAATTTATTGGGTATAGTATATATCAAGTATATATCAACATATATCAATTTATTATCCTTAGAATTCGTCAACTTTATAAAAAAATAAAATGTCCTTTTTTGTATTATTTGTTAAGCTTATTGGGTATATTGCTCCCAAATTAATGATTGCGGGCCAGTGTTTTCTGCGGCTTACTCTCTAGGCAACTAAAGCCTAACTGAAAATTTTATGAACTTGAATAACATGAAGAAGTTCGAAAACTTATGTCTTCCTAAAACCTAAAAATCAAAACTGTAAATGCCGAAAATTCGAAAGTGCATGCGCAACAACGCGGTGCCTGAAATTCTTTTTGAAGCTTTTATTAACCTATGAAAACAGGATAAAACAGTCAATAGGATATCGAGGCTTCTTTCTTCCGCGGACATGCACGTTTTCTAGCCGTTCGTGCTGGTGTTTCCGCACGTTGCTTTTGTGTGATAATGCCCTTCTAAGGTGAGCCACTCATGACTTTCAGAGCTGCACACTGGCACCGTTGTTACTCGTGACCTATATAAGAAATAGTCTTCTGTAAGGTAGCGAATACGGCGAGTTGGCAAACGTTATACATGATGAAAACCGCTCAAACGACGACGACGGAGTGAAGACAACAAACACGACACGACGAAGCTGTTCTCGCAACTAAAGTTTTCTTAGTGAAATTAACAGAAAGAAAACAGCGCAGCCGACACTGATTGCATCAACAAATACCTACTTAACTATTAGGCACTACAGAATATTTAGAGCTGAAGCGGTTCACACACCGCTATTCATACTAGCTCACAAAGAACAAACCTCTTTATTTGACAGAGCTACCCACGGCGAACCCTCAATTGTCAATAAATTGTTGTCTTTTTTACCGGTGTACGACGTTCTGATATAATTTTTGCGGCTTTATTAATTTACAGAATGGGGGATTATAATTTCTGAGGAATTAGTAATTATGCCCAATGACCTTCAAGAATATTACAAGAAAGAGGACTTCTTTTTTTGTTTTTTTTTCAATGAGGTGGCGAATGCAAATTGTGTTAAATTGCCACGTTTAACGCAAAATCCGCTAAGTCAAAAAAAAAAAAAAATCGGTGAGCTTTTCTCCGCATCTGCCAGTTTTGCGGTGAGCTTTTCTCCGGTGAGCTTATCTCCGGTGAGCTTTTCTCCGGTGAGCTTTTCTCCGGTGAGCTTTTTTCCGCCGCCCGGCGTAGACGACAAACTTGAAGACTTTGCTACACGGAATTCATAACTCCCGGAAAGCCGCTGGCAACGAGGAACATTTTCAACATTAATCAACTTCTGGGTTTCTCTGAAAAGGGTCTAATGAAGGCGTTTCCTTGTTTACTCCACGACGAGAGCAAGCTTGTCAGCTTGGCTGTGGGTGCTCCGGCACGTTTGAGTTTTTAATGAGCGTTCGAACGCTCGGCAAATACCGATTCGATCTCCAAACAACCAATATAATGATCGCAGCACATAATAAAATACTCGCCTTTCAGCACCGCGTAGAAGCTCCAATATTCCTACTTTTGCGTGTTGCAGGGGGGGGGGGGGGGGGGGGGGGCCTGTTCGAGGTCCGAATGTTCCCCGCGTCAAACCTTCTACGCCGATTATTCCAGAAGCCCACGCATGTACATGAGGGGCTCCGCGTGGCGAGCCGCAGTCAGTCTCGCCCCAGCGTTCGATCCTGCGGTTACGCCGACTTCGACGCCCGTGAAGCTCTATTGTTATCTTCTGTTCCCTTTTTATTGTGGACACAAGTTCGCCCCATTAAAGGTTTAGTTTACATCAGTTTTCGTCGCCTCATCACTTGCTATTCCTGACAATACGATAAAGCGACGGAAATTTTGTCTCTTGAACGAAGAAACACATGGTGGGATATACACAACTTACATCGACGAAAAGATGATCCACAATATAATTCTGGAAAACATTAACAGTGTGTGCGATTTCTACCGGAACCGCGGCGCTGTAGCTTCTCCGTTCATCTAGAACATATGCATACACTCTTACCCCGAGCGTGACGGAGTCAGCCTCGCCCTAGCTTTTTCCCGAACATTCTAGGTCGCTAGTTCGAATATTCGAGATGACGAGCATAGGAGATAAAGAGCCACGCGCCGTATTGCCGATTCATTCGGTGATTCTCTCTCGCAATAGCTAGCCGTTATGCCAACGCAGCGTTGCAGGTTTCTTCCTCCATCGCAGCTCGCTGCTGCTTGTGTCGACGTCTGTTCTCCGTTTTTTGTTTCTAGCACAAGTTCGCCCCATTCAATCTTTATTTCATTGCGTTTTCTTCTGCCTCATCGTCTGTCATTCGTGACAATATAAATAACGACGGGCCTTGAGGAGGTGGGCGAAATGTTCATGCCTTATACGCCGAAGGTTTTTGCTTATGAAATCCCGAAGGCGTATCATTTGCTTTTTATTTTTAAAGGGACGATCTTCGAGTCCCGGAATCACATGTTCAAGTGTTTATATCAACACTCGGAAAACCGATATTAAAAATTGAATGTATGATGACGCAACGGAAATATCGTCTTCTGAACGAAGGAACACATGGTGGGTCGAACACAACTGACATTGGCGAAACCAAAATTCACAATATAATTCGGCAAAACGTAAACAATAGGGACAATTTTGACCGGTCAAATTTGGGGGTTTTACGTGCCAAACCTACGATGGGCATCTGGCACGCCCCAGTAGGGACCGAGGATTAATTTCGACCACCTGGGGATATTTTGACGTGCAACCGAAAGCTCGGTTACACGGCGCCTTCTCCGCAATAAGCCTCCGATTGCGGGCACCTCGGTCGGGATTCGAACCCGCCACCTGGGGATCCGTAGAATTTTGACCGGAAGCGCGGTGCTGTTGCTGAGCAGTGTGAGTACAATGACCATTGATTGAATGGTTACTTTCCTCAGTGTGACTCTGCAAACATCCGCATCGTAAATGTTGAAACCTAATTTCGCCAGCGGCCTTGTACAGAACATGACATACACAAACATCAGGAAATGTCAATACTGAGTTTTAGTATTGCTTAAACGTCCAAACGCAAGCACTTTGCGATTGTGTTATCGTTGCGTGTTCCAAACTTAGCGTGCGCGCAGCTTCAAACTGCGTCTTGGATTGGCGAATGGTGACGACGCGCATGCGCAGGCTAGAGCGCGCGACGCTAACAATAAATCAACAAATTGCGGAATGATAGAAGGGACACGAAGCATTTTTGGCTTTCTGAAAGACCGCACAAATTCGACGGGTTTTTAAGTTTCGGTTTTTAATCGGAACGCATCTCGGCCCCGACGGCACCGCGCCCCGTGGAGAAGTAGTGCAAGGAGCCTCTGCTGAGTCGCGCGAGGACAGCGCAGCAGAGGTTGGTAGCACTATTTATCCACGGGGTGCGGTGCCGTCGGGGCTGAGATGCGCTCCGATGGCAAACCAAAACATAAAACCCGTCGAATTTGTGCGGTTTTTCAAAAAGCCATAAAATGCTGGGCGTGCCGTATATCGTTCTGCAATTTATTGATTTAGTGTTTTTCGATGATGGTGAGCAATTTTCTAATTGAAACTATGCTCATAAACACAATATTAAAAAAGTTAGTCAGGCAAAAATAATTTGCAATCTAATTATCCAGGATTGTATTAATTTTTCCAAATAGCCCCAGGACCAAAACGACACAAGCCTTTTTATGTTGCGACGCGTAGTTTTCACAATATCGAATTCGTGCACTTTTCGTGAAACACTCTCTATATGCGTATAGTGTTTAATAAGCAGCATGTATGATAAATCCTACGACACAAGGCAGCACATATGTCACCAAAACCTCAAAGGAATTACCAACATGTAGTAATTTAACAGAAATTCCTCCAAAATCATATTGATGTACCGCATCTCTTGGGCAGGATAAAGTCACATATCGTAGCTACATGCACGCGCCATTGCGAAAAGTTTTATCCCGGAAGCAATTTGGAGGGATCGCTATTACCTCTAATCATATTTTTTGCAATGATCAGGTTCACCACGATTTCTTTCCCAAGCCCCATTCATCCTTAGAATAACGAAATTTAAAGACATGCAGATACCAAATAGCTTCATGCTAGCCTGCGTTTTTTTTTTTTTTTTTTCTTGGGGATCGCTAGACTGGCGACTTACGTTCGAACTAGCGCTTACGTCAGGAATCCTCCAGGTGTAGCAGATAGGGTTGAGCCATTCGGGATGAAGACAATCCGTCACATGCCGACTGGTCATAGGGCAACTCGTAACAGGACCATTCGTGACAGCGTAACATTCGTCATAGGATAATTCGTCCAAAGGACGATTGGTCACAGCAAGTGTCCCGTGAATGGTAGTAGTTTCTAAACCTTATATTTAAGCTACTGACTAGGTTCGCTAAATTGTGGTATTAACATTATCAGGTTATTATTCATTGTACGCTGGGCAATACATACATTCTGACTCAAATACCAGCCTATGTATAATTGCATGTATTCAACGAGAATGGGAAAAATTGTTTTCTCAGTGCTTTGTGCATAGGAGCATCACATGGTTGTGTCAGACGTTGCAATTGCAGTGTTGTAAAGATCTTTAGAAAAAAAAAAGTTTGCAAAATATGCCCTTTAAAAGCATTCATTCCTGGGTCTCTTTTAGGGACAGTCAATTTTGACTGTCTCGACCCTGAAAAATATTTGTAAGCTAAGATTCTGGCTTTGTTCGACATGAAAGCAAAGCTTAAATCAAGCACCTCACATAAACACTTTGATTCACTTCTTTTTTCGTAGCTAACTTATTTTAGATGAAAAATGGGGGGTCTGAATCGGGTTTTGCATAGCACCGATTCTCAGTTATCTAATTCTTGCAAATTACTTAAAAAATGCCAAAACCCCTCAAAAGTGGCAGTTTCGCTGCTTATATTATTTCTTACTACTCCTATATATTAACGAACAAGACTTCCCCAGCATTGCGGCCAGAGTGCTCTCCAAATTATAAATATGTTTAGACCCGTTAGATAAAAAACATGAGCATCGTGAGCAAGGATGCTTAAGGTTTCTGGACATTAGACTGTCAATTTCGCCCTGCCATATATGTTGGTTATATGAACCTAGGTGGAAAAAAACATTTCTTAATTATGGTTCGGCTCATTCTAAGTCGATCAAAATTGGTATAATAAATCAGTGCTTCAAGAAACTTTATTTTCAAGTTCTGCCTGTATTCAGTCCAAATAAGTTTTGCAGCACAGGTATCCAGGACACAGAGAGCGGGTTACCTATCACACCTCTTAACCAATGTGGATCAAAGCCTCCTACAAAAATAAAAATGGTAAAACAACACCCAACAAATCACGAGACAGAAAGGGTCCCCCACGACCGGCAGTTATATCCTTCATACTCCACATATCCCATAACCTCAAGAAGTAGGTAACCGATCAAAGATTGTGTAATTTAGGCGCCTTATTAGCTCACTGGTTTGCGTGAAAGATAACTCAACACCAAAAACACATAAAGGCTGCACAAAAAGTACAAAACCCTTCACATCTCTTGCTCAGGAGGAGTGGCTTATTCCTTCTCCCTTTAGTGTTGCATACTTTGCATAGATCGAACAGGAAGATGTGTTAAAGACCGACTAAGGGAATCCAAAAACAACATCCGAGTAGAAAATTTAAAACTTTAGACATTCGCTGCAGCGGTTTCAGATGCTCAGCCAACTTCAAAAGCTCAAGATCAGCAAGAATCGTCACCCACTCACAAGAGAAATTATCGAAGAAGCAAGTATCGCGAAGCTGAGTGGCACATGTGCTAGTAGACATTCTATATCACTTTCCGATAAGGAGTTGCTATACCTAGACTCTAGTAGAAGATAACAGGTGCGTTATGCTGTGAAACGTTAGAAGGGAACAAAATACCAGGCAGAATAATAGTTGTCCTACTTATAAGCAGAAAAAAATTAGCAATGTGTCAGTACTTTTTTGCTGTTTTTTTTTACTGTTTTTGGTGCACAGGAAGCAAACAAAAATTCAAAAAAGCGTTCATACCCAGCGCGTCCTGAGATGCTCTTTTTTGACGGTGTGCCTGTGGTCTGTGTGTGTGAGTTATCTTGTGCGCTGCAGACACGCCAATTCGATCTGTTACCGACACCAATTACAGAGCACCACCAACGCCTGGACGCCATGATGAGAAAGAGGAAGCTAGAAAATGGCGGAAGATTAAGGGCATTCCTGCACGGAGAGACTAGCTCGGTCACGCACGCTCGTCTACTCAACGCGAAGTTAACTCCCCGGCTCTGAAGATGGAACTGCGCATGCGCGTTTTAGAAGGCCAGGTGCATTTACTTATCCCAAAGTCCACAACTGGAGGGTCGCAGATTAATGGCAGAGACGCGCTCCGATTAAGCTGAACGATTTAGGCTGCTTTTGCGAGTCCGGCGATCTTGGAAGGCTCCGGATTGTGGGAAAAGAAGGCAATGCGAAAAAAGCTTCTGAGGTAAACCCTGTGCTGCTCTGGAAATAAAAATAGTGAAGCCGAAATTCTAGAAACATTGAAGCAACGCAAAAATGCACCGTAAAAGAGAGTACAAAGAAACAAACAAACATCCAGCATAAATTTAAGACTGTTTGGTGTTGTTCTCTTAGGACGCTGCGCGCTGCGTCCTGCAGACGGGTATACGGAGCCTGAGGGAAGAGGATCGAAGAATATCCAACCACCAGAAAGTCTGTTATTTACGTGTTTTTATTTCTTAAAGAGAGTGCTTAAAAGTCTTTTCCGCGTCTTTGGACACCCACTTCCTTCGACAGCTGGGAACAAAGAAAAATAATACAAAACAAAAAGGGAAATAACATTTGGAAGACGTGAAGAGGCAGAATACAAAAAGAGAGGCGACACCGAGAAAAAGTGCGACTTTGGAAGAACAATGCCAGAGGAAGCGTCTAAATTCTCCGAACAAAAAATAAACAAAGAAAGAGCAAAAAAAGAGAAAAAAAAGCAACTTCATGCATGCATAACGAAGTTCGCCGAAAGTGTTCAAGATGCCTTCGAAAGTAGTTGCTTGAAGCCCTCTTCCAAAGAGTGCGCAAGGTCTCACAGGTCTGGTTCAGGCATCAATGCATCACTGAAAGGCGCGGTAGAAAGAGATGTTCCAAATAAGAGTTACAAAAAGTGCGAAGTGGGGCTTGTCGTTGTCAACCAGGATGTCGACACAGGGAGGGGTTTACCTGGAAAAAGAAAGGCGTCTCTCTTCTGTTGATCCCCGAGCGCTTCGACGCCAAAGTAAACGACCGTGGCTAGGCAAAGTGTTGTATCCTCGAGTTGTCTTGGTTTAATAAGAACGCTACGTAGTCTTTTAGATATCTCTTCAAGAAAGAGTTCAATATTTTTTTTTTTTTTTCGTATTTAACAAAATTACAAAACTTTGCGAAGGCTGCGACAAAAATAATTGTCTTGTTTTTTTTCAGATGCACCTTCGGTTGACAGTGCACGTAAACACAACTACATTTTTGCTCTTATTGAAATAAATTATTTCAGAGCAGATTAGTTGTAATTCAAAATATAGGTTTCTTGGGCAACGGAGCACATATAACTGCAGGACTCCCCGTCAACTTTCATGCTTGTAATTGTCCACTGCATCTTGATCCACTCGGATTCAATATTCCGATCGCGGGAGGCGACAACATCTGACTTTCTCTGCGTTGAAGTAAACAGGCTCTACTTTACTTCACGTGCTGCAGGGCGACCAGCGTCTCATGAACTCAGGCGAAACGCAGTACCTGCCGATGGGCAGACTCATCTCACACATAAATGCCTAAAGGCACTAGGCGCACAACACCTGCGTATGCGTATATGGGGGAGCATTTCAAGTTATCAGAGCTTGTGAATATTTTCACGGATGAAGGCGAAGATACGATAAGTAATGAAGTAGAAGAAGTTTGCTCGACAGACTTATGCCAAAAAAAAAAAAAAAACGTTGGGGTGGCATGCAGCAAGCGTCGGTGCGTCGGCCCGACAGTTGGCTAGCGCGAAAGTGAATGAGTCGGCAATACCGCGCTCGGTTCCTTATTTAATACACTCGGTTTCTGGAGCATCCGCCCCAGAAGGTTCGGAAGTAAGCTAGGGTGAGATTCACTTGGCAAGGTCAATCGGGCCTTCTTATTTTTTACACTCGGGGTAAGAATAAACACGAATATTCTAGATGTACGGTGAAGAGTTCCTCGTCGGTCATACACGCGGAATTACTCCCCCCTTTAAAAGTGCACCGTCCTGATGTACTTTTAAGCAATGAGTAAACTGTGGGGTCGTTTGAACAAAAATAAACCACCGGAGGCCGCCTTTGGCGGCGCCTTGACGACCATGTATTATCTGGAAGCACCAGTTCAAGTCTCCGAGGCAACGGAGCTCTTTGGAACGTCCGAAGTATCGCTTCAAAAACTTCTCGCTAAGGCCGTGGTGTCGTATCGGTATCCACGTCCACACTCTCACTCCCGGTCTAAAATGAACGCCATGTTGGCAGGGGTTTCTCCGGCTAGCGTCCAAACATCGTTGACCTAGAATCCGCTGGAGTGATAGCTGGTGCCCCTTCTTTTCTCGCAGACTGACCACCTGGACGTCTACGCTTTCGTCGTCAACGACCTCACGGGGCAACATCAAATCGACCATCGTCGCCCCTTCTTTGCCGTGGACCAGCTGAAATTGTGTCACTCCAGGCTCCAGGGGTTTCTCCAACTACCGTTATAAACAAACGTGACATACGGCAATACTTCATTCCACGTCTTGTGCTCCACGTTGACGTACATGAAAATCACATCAGTGAGGGTCTCGTTGAGCCGTTCCGTGAGCCGGTTGGCCTGCGGGTGGTACTCTCTGTTTCGTCGGTGGTTTCTCTGTCTCAGGCAAACTTCCCCAGTCAGCTGAGCCGTAAAGGCAGCTTCTTTGTCCGTAATCAGGAGTCGAGGGACGCCCTGACGTTGACGATAGACTGAATGATTATCTTGGCGATTTCCAGAGCTGTCCCGAATATGAGGGCTTTCGTCTCGGCGTGTCGGGTGAGACAATCCGCCGCAAGGACTATCCGACGGTTTTCCTGCCTCAACATTGAGAATGTGCCAAGTAGATCGATTCGGATCTGCTGGAACGGGGCGATCGGCGGTGCCATCAGTCAGTACACTTCTGCGGGCTTCGTTGGATGTTTCTTTTGACCTTTCTTACGTACTGGTAGACGGCCTTCGTGAGCTTGGGCCAGAAATACTTTCCGCCGATTCGTGCCAGTGTCCTCGTGCAGCCAAGACGTCCTGCGGTCGGGTTCTTGTGGCAGGCTTCTAAGATCTCCTGTCAGAGATCGGCTTAGATCACTAGGAGACACACCGTATGGTTGTCCCCGAAGTTATTTTTGTAAAGCACGCCTTGTCAGACGGCGAAGCTTGCCATAGCTTGTAAACAAAACGGGGGAAACTCTATTTCCCCCTCCCTCCAGATGGTCGATCAGTTCGCGCAGCTCAGGGTTGCCTCTTTATAGTGCGACCTTATCGTCGACGTTGACTGCGCCGAGAAAACTGTCCTCGTCGTCGCCGTCGTCGCCCGCGGGAGCAGACTCGACGGGATCCCTTGGCAAACAGTGACGTCACACGTTACTTTACTTGTTAAGTCATTATGGGAAACGTCCCATAATGCAACGCGCGGCTACGCCGACGCCGACGCCGACGCCCAAGACGCCGCTCTAGCCGGAGAAGAGCGCCTAAGAACAGCGCTCTAAAACACCCAAATCACTTCCAACTTGTACACCTTTTTCCGAGTCATGTGCGCAGTGACACGCAAGGGGGATGAGGGTATCCAGTTGAGTTCTCTTTCAGAGCCTCCACCACTCGTGGGCTCTGGCTGCGATTCACAAGCCGTTTTTGAAGATTGCTCTGAGCTGGTGTGTAGAGGGGGAGGGAGGGGAGGAAGAGCAAAGAGCTCGCATTTCCATAAGGAAGCTTGGCTGACGTAGTGGCACAGCAGGGTAAAACTTAGAGGAATAGTTTTTTTTTTCACATAAGTTTAATGGAGTAAATAAAACTGAATATAGTACAACACTGTCGATGGTAAGAAAATTGTTCACGCAGTTATTGATGTTGAAACGACAATAGTTATTAAACATAGCATCAGATTCAGCACATAATGCTACATCTTGCCAAGTTATTACATTATACCTATTGTTTACATTATACATTAGGTTATACATTATACACTACATTACATTATACCTTGGTTCCCATACCCGTCCAACCGAGGCTAAAATCGCGAAATATTTATGTTCTGTTCCTTGTTGTTACGCAACGGAACCGCCAAATTTCGCAAGAATGAGGTGTATATTTTTTTTTAATTTCTTGTGGTGAGATCAAGGATGTAAAAAAGTGAAAACTGCAAAATTTTTTGGAAGGTAAAATTGTTGCATTGCCCCTTTAAGCTGATTGTTTTTGTCATCTTTCCTTGCGTGACATTGGGGACGTTCCGCCACTATTATTAAGGAAACCTGAGTTGTCCTAAGCAATTGTCCTTTCAAGCCTAGTGCTCTTTAGAGGCTCGTTCAAATAGTTGCATTTGATTGCGTTAAGACTGTTTGCGTCAAGTTGTTGCTATGGCGACCCTTACGATATTTGAGCTTTCTTTATTTGACTCTTGAAGTGAGTTTGGTCACTCCAAAAGGCCAATGGCCCGTACGCGTAGGTCGGTGGCACGATGAAATGGAGTAGTAAAGACGTTATACTCAAACTCACACTAGCACACACATATAAATAAATGCACTTCACACAGGCTTCAAGAAGTTAGTCTTTATTAATTCCTCCCTTAGACATGCACGCATTGCCAGGTGTCAAGCAATGGCCAACGGTAATGCCACCGTCTTGCTCCCGATCCGCGATCCAGAGTACTAGAATAGAGATCAGTGACATGTAATCCATTCAGGTAGGACGTTGTGACGTAAGAGGAATAATCGGAAATCTCCTCTGCGTCGTGCAGAGGGTTAATAGCACTATGGTAAACAATAAGGAGGCCATATACTCAACTTACACTTATTCCCGCAAGACAAAAATTATGCGCTGAACTTATGTTACAGCTATAAGGGTCTTAATGTCTTATCCTGTAATCGTGATCTTCCCCTATTTGATCCCATATAAAGACGGACACGTTCCGCCCTGGTCAAAGGTGGTGGTCGAAGATTGGCATCCCTTTCTTTTGCAGCCCGAGTATTTTCGCGCCATTTCTGAACACTACGTGTGGGGTTTGCGGGCGCCATAGCCGAGCAACCGTCAAATTTCTTAAAGAAATTACATACTTGTAAGCCTTAATACTACTGATGAGCACCGGCTTGGCTTCGATAGTATATACCTAGTATGGCAGAGTGGGCTCTCTTATAAGCGACAACTCTCGCTCGGATCGACAAACGTAGTGCCGGGCTACGCCTCCGTGAAAGCTGCTCGGGAGGCTAAATTTAGCTGATTTAGTCAAGCGTGACGCGACAAGGGCGCCATTTGCGCACGCGACACATGCGTGATCGAGTAATGGCTTCTCTCCTTTACACAACCACGCCGAGGTAAGGCACACGGGTAGTAGGGTTGCGAAAATGTAAGCGATGTTATCCTTGCGCATTTTCGCTACATGCGGTTTAGCAGGTAACCCGGCCAGCAAAGGCTGAAAATTAAATACATATGTTTCACGTAATATAATGACACCACTCTGCGTTAATCTACAGTAGAGTCCACAGACTACTTTGTTCAGAGCGCACTCTTTCCTTTTTTTTTTTTGTTCGTAAGCGCGTGACAGTGCGTCTCCAAGCATGACCTCTTAACATTAACATTGCTACAACGGCATTTTGTTATCGCCTTTTTTTTTAGACAGAGCGTGTGCAGTGGGCATTGCGTTACGGGTACTATAAAAACACAATATACATCTGATAATTTTGTTCCCTACATTTTTCGTTTGTTTCGAAGCGCGTAAAAGATCGTCTCACTGCACGAAATCTTGGCTTTGACAGTTCTATAACAAAATATTGTTGTCGGCAATTTTTGTTTTTTTTTGTTTCCAGATACCGGATGCAGTGTGGGTGACTACTCGTTGATTAAACGACGGTTGAAAGGCCGACTGTTTATGACAACTAAGGTTTGCTTACTAATAGCGGCGCAACATTCGCATAATACGCGAAGAAAGGCTACAAAAACAATCAGCGGAAGGAGCCATGTGTGTTTCCCGAATGCATCGTTGTTTGTATTTAAAATATGTCGAAAACGGTTGCTTATAATTATGTATGAGAGCTTGCGGAGAAGATTGTTAGCGATCGTTTAACGTACATTTTATCTGACGATAGGCATAAAGGTACGCTAACACCTGGCAATTGTTACTTCATAATACCTCACACCATCATGTATTTGACATTCTTAATCATTTTTGCGATGCGAACACTCGCTTGATTGGTTCACTAATGAATTTCAGGGTACAGTATAGCGCGCTCGGTTCAATGTCTGCAGTCTTTCAGGTGTCTGCAGTCTTTCAGAAGAAAAACGGTTAAAATCAGTTAATTTGTTTAAATACAAGGGTTGGGACTTATTTGCGCAAAAAGCTGTCACAGAGAGAGTCACAGAGAGAGGGCGCGATATATTTGAAGAAGAAAAAAAGGCCGCCTGTATAGAAATAACTGAGCGCAGATTTGTCGATGGCGAAAAAGATTTGTTTTCAGTGATTCCCGAAGCCTATATCGACGGAGCGCATCTGTTCGAACAAATAAGGATATCTCTACATAGGTCCAGGAAGTGTTACCCAGCATTCGACTTTGGCCAAACTTTTCGAAGTCTGTTCCCTTGCCCTTTTTTCATTTGAAAAAGCTGTGAATGTATAAGTTTTTCAGAACGATGTAATCAGACGTCTATATCACAAATAAATTATTTTATAAGGGCAATATTCTAAAATTTTGTTAACGGGTACTTTAGCAGGGCTGATAATTATGCCAGTGTTGTAATCAGCCTAGATAGCATGACCGAAATAGACTTTGGAGTGCTTAATTTTAGTAATAAACTAGGCCGAGAGAAAATTGTGTCTTTGTATAGATTCTCCGCATCGTTATAAATGTATTTCCAGTGTGCGAATTTCGGAAAACAATGATGTCCAGAAACATCAAAGAGTGAGCAGTGAACTTGCGAGTTCATCTGTTCTCAGAGATTCGGTATTTTGTAACCCTTGCGAAACATCTTATATGTATAAGAAATTTATTGGTCAAAGAAACCCACACAATCAAATAATATCAAATACAAACATGGAATAACGTTATAAGACAATATAATGCAATATCCGAATATATGAGAAGTTTTGAGACACATTGTCATTCTATGTTGTTATAGGTTTCTTCAGTGCTCTTACTTGAATTTTTAAGATGACACGTTTTTTAATGGACTAAGAAATATACGTATCAGATAAATCACTCGGATAAGCAAGTTGTAGACCTGCTTTTTCGATTTAAAAGGGTGGATTTGTCTCTGAATTTGTTTATTTTTTGCATCGTTTTCGGCAGTATATAATGCTAACCCTCTCAGTGCATTTCTTTATTCGTGTTGTCTCCAAATTTAGCCAAAATTAGCGATGAACGTATTCAGTCACGCATCAAGGTTTCTTGCAAAATTTCCCGCCATTGGTGCTCCGAACCACATCACGGTTCTGTAAGCGGCTCAGTGCCGCTTTTTGAGTGGTTCTGTGCTACAGAGAAAACATTTGTATCACAAAATTAAGAAAAAAAACTGCATAAAACATCCGTTTAGTCGCGTGCAAGTTGAAACCGATCCAAACCAAATGGCCAACATGCCAAATAGCAGCGTCCCCAGCGGTTCATGTGCACTCTGGGAGCAGGATACTGTGGACAGGTAGTTTCGGTTTGGATTTGACCGGCTTGTGCATATGTCGTCTGCTATCCTCGCCACAGCGCCATTGCTCACGTCGTCATTGATAGCTGCACACTTACGCACGATGCAGAAAGTACGCTTTTATTCTCGTCGCTACAGATTAGGCACTGCGAAAAACTAAACAACAGACCGATCTCAGCAGCCAGTTTGACTACGCCACCGCTGCCGCAATGCATCGAGGGAGCTTCAGTCTTTCTGCACGTGCGACAATCTCGCTGGACCTCTGCGCGTGTAGAGCACGAGACGCCACGAACCCTCTCGCGCACTACCATTTGCCTCTAGCACGGTGCCTCCAGTGAACTAAAGTTATGGCGGCGTCACGCATGCGCCGAACGCTTGGTGGGATCGGTCTATTACAAATTTGCTGGCACGTGGGGCGAGCGAAGACGCCGACCGGGTGAAGGAACGCAGATTGATAAAACCCGAACGCCGTGCCAGCTCAGTGCCTGCATTCAATTGCAACTTCGAAAACCGCGTGTAAACTAGCGCCTCATCACACTTTTTGACGGTTCGCAGAAATCGGTTTCTAAAAGTATCGCGGTGGTATTTACTGCAAAGACGCCCGGAGGTGGGGCATTAATTAATTGATAGCAAAAAAACAGAATCTGCGAAGTAAAAAAAAATAGAAAATAAAAACCGGTTTTGTTTAGAACAAAATTATGGCTAAACCTTTTTTCTCCAAAATAATAAAATCAAAATCCTTATGGGCTATCCTGGCGCTTCCCTTACGAAAATGGCAGATCTGGACTTATATAAAAAAACAAAACAAATATGGATATATAAAAAATTTTGCAGCTCTTTCCATATCAAGCACATCAGTTTATATAAGCCTTATCTAGCCAGATCTGCCCAATTTTTTATATATCCATATCTGGGTCTGCCAAATAGGGGTATATCCGCCTGCCATATCAGGGTGTTTCTTTTATTCTTGTATATTTGTTCTTTAAAAAGTTATGGAAGCTACACTTATGCGGTTTCTGCGAGTGAGTTATACGCCCAGGAGGACATTACATGGGGGGCTAATCTTTGTGATTACCCGTCTAATTAATTAAAATTTACTAATTAACTTTTCAATTAATGAAAATAGACATACGGTTCCAATACGAAGCTTGCTGGGCGTCGTCCAAAATCCCTAAATCAGTCATTTTCAGAAAGTCTCTGGGTGCGTGAGAAGCGCTCTAATGTTACCATTCGTGGAGCAGGTATAAGGCTAGCGGTTTCGGTAGGGCGCCGGGTGTGTTCAGTTAAGATCCAGCACGCGAGTCCGGTTCGCATTTTTGTTTTTCTTCATATTTTTACATGTTACTCCCCAATATGTGGAGGAAACGAAATCACAAATGTTTTCTAAAAAAAAAAAACAAGATTCTCTAAAGAAAAAAAAAACATGACTACCCCTAGACGGCAACGCCGTTTTCGGGCTCTGTCTGTTCTGTCAAGTTTGACTGCATGTAATAGGCAAACTAAAAATACAAAAAAACTGAATATTTTTCGGGAAGCAGGGGATTATAGTTACTACATTCTTGATCGTTTACAGCATTCTTCAAATTATATATCGCGCGTGCGAAATCCACAAATGCGGCTGCTTTAACGCTTTGACCCCATTTTTGTGACTCGTTATATAGTTATATCTTAAGGATATTAAATTGAAACGTTTTTCATATTTCCTTCCTAAGCGTGTCTTTTATCGAGTAATAAATTGCTGCTCTAGTGTATAATGCCAAATATGTACAGCGCTTCAAAAATATTTGAAATTAAAAAGTTCCGCAACTTCAACGTAGAATTAAAAAAAAAGAAAAAAGTGAAAGCCGTTTACAACTCCCTGTAACGCCGAATTAGAGCGCAGCTCTTGAGGGGGAGGAGGGAAGGGTACTGGGAGGGGTGAAGCGACCTGGGGGGGTCACGTGACCTTGGGGGGTCGTGACCTTGAGGGGTCATGTGACGATGCCGATGATGTCATTAGTGACGTCACTGATGACGTCATCAGTGACGATGATGATGCGGACTCCGATGACGTCATCCGTGATGATAACAATGACGATGTGGATGCAGTTGACGTCATCAGTGATGTCACTGGTGACGTCATCAGTGATGATGACGATGACGATGCGGATGCCGGTGAGGTCATCAGTGACGTCACTGATGACGTCATCAGGGATGATGACGACGATGCGGATGCCGGTAACGTCATCTGGGAGGTCACGTGACCTCGGGGGGGGGGGGGGTGTCACGTGACCTCGGGGGGTGTCACGTGACTTCGGGGGGTCACGTGACCTCAGGGGGTCACGTGACCTCGGGGGTATCACGTGACCTCGGGGTGTCACGTGACTTGGCAGTGTCACGTGACTTGGGGGTCACGTGACCCTGGGGAGGGGTCACGTGACCTCTGGGGAAGGGTCACGTGACCTTGGGGTGACCTTGGGGGTCACGTGACCTTGGGGTGACCTTGGGGGTCGTGTGACCTTGGGGTGACCTTGGTTACGCCGACGCCGACGCCAACGGCGACGGCGACGGCGACGGCGACGCCGCTCAAGCCGGGAACGGGCCCCTAAGAGCTGCACTCTAAAACGTCTTCGATCTTTTTAAAATTTGGAGGAATCACTCTCCCCTACACCCTCGTGAAAGTCCGTTAAAAACATGTTGCATCATTTTGTTTCCGTCAAAAGTACAGCGCTTTGAAATGTACCTCCACACGTGGACATGTTTGCCCAAGGTCACGGCCGCAGTGTGGCCGCCTTCAATTTTTTTGTTTAGAAATGCTCATAAGGTCCTATTTTTTTCCTTGTGCACAAGTTCGAATCATACATCTGGACCGCTCTAAATGCATGTATAAAGTACAAGTAGCTCAGGAAAGCGGTTCGAAGCATCGAAGATGCGAACTAACCCCCCATTCACACTGGAAGCGGATCCGCGTTCGCGAAGCGGTTGCGAAAGCGGTTGTATAAAGATCCAGTGCAATTGCACGCGCATTTGATGTCATCGTGTGCGCGTGCAATTGTACTGAATCCTTATACAACCGCGTTCGCAACCGCTTTGCGAACGCGGATCCGCTTCCATTGTGAATGAGCCCTAAGACGAGCCCGCCCTTCGCACTTAATTGTTGCATACGCCACTGCACGGTCGCGCGAACTGAAACACAACCACCCGCACGAGACACTAGTGTCGATAGAAAGAAAGAGCATATGTAACCTGCCACGTATTACGTCCGTGCTCGCCGTGTATAGCGAACACGACCTATTGAGCCCAGACAACGTCGGATGCAACCGGATTCGCCGGGTCACGCGACCGCACGGTCGCGCGAACTTAAACATAAATACCTAGAACGAAACGATATACAACACCTGGGCTCGCGAAATAAGCCTCAGAGCTGAACATAACACCTCGGTGGGATTGAGGATCAGGACATTTGCTACATCTTTAGGTAACTGTTTTAATAAATCGATGGCACGTTGGCTTGTCCACTCGTTTCGGCTGTCTCTTGATGCGTCGTCTGTCATTGTTGTAAAATGAATAAAAATGCATTGACACTCAACATGTTCAAGCAGCGGTTATGAAATAGTGAAACACAGCCTCCGCAACCTTGTGCGCACAAGATTTACTGAGCGCTCAGTAAATCTTGTGCGCACAAGGTTGTGGAGGCTGTGCAGGCGCAGGTGTCTAGATTGTTAGCGGGAGGATACAGAAGAGAGCTTGTGGACGTTGTGGCCTCGAGGGGTTTGCAGCGTTTGGCGGGTACGGCCAGAGTAAAAGGAAAAATGAACAATGTAGTTTGCATGCCCATTTTCGATTCGGTGTCCCATAATTTGAAGGCTCTTGCAAAAAAATTCAACGTAACGGTGGTTTTCAGACCAGACTTTAGACTCAGTAGACTAACCCCATTCACGGGAGGGGTGAACGGGTGCCCAAAAAAACACAGAAATAGAGAAGTCAAGTATCGGGAGGGGGTGGTTTATGGTATACCATTGACATGTGGTTTCACTTACGTTGGCCAAACAGGAAGATGTGTAAACGATCGGTTATTAGAGCACAAAAGGGCAGTAGAATTGATTGTTCAGAATTCAGAAATAGCCAGACATGTTGAGGAGTGCAACGGGTGCAACCTGGAGTGGGTCGGAACAGAAATTATCTACAGTGAAAAAGATGCGACTAAAAGGATATTAAGGGAGACCATTAGAATAGGGAGTATTGGGAACTGTATAAGCGATCCTTCCGTTTCTTTAGACAACCTAACCTGGTCATATATCTGAAACGGAGTTTCCGTCTCCATGACAGGTTAGATCCAGCCGAAAGGTTAAGTAAAAATGATCTGTTTTGGGTCGGGGTTTCCTTTTTTTTTTAAGGCATTGGAAGGAGACATGAATAAAGGGAAGGGGGGAGGGAGGTTTTTGGAAAAGTCGGAGGTAAGTAAGTACAAAAACAAAACGAGCGTGTTGGTAAAAGTAAATAAACATGAGGAAGTACATAGAAGGGGGACGGACGGATAGCGGCACTAACTTTGAGGCTTTGAGATTACATGGCGGCGCATATTTGGCTCAGCGGGCGGGCTTCCACATGTGTTTTCGAGGTTCGTGTTTACGTCTGCAACTGTAAAGGGAGGGGGGGGGGACGGGTAGGGGGTATATCTGAGTGGTGTGCTTGTGCACGATTCGACGGCGGGGGGCAAGGAAGCGTTGCGAGGAAGTGGGAGATTAGCAGTGGTGGCAGTGGCGGGTGACAAGTCAACTGCGTGGACATTCTCGTGGACGCTGTGGCGCCTAGCGTGTGGGCATGTATGTGTGTGCGAGGAGGGCTGCTGACGTGGACTGGACGGGAGGAAGCGGCTTGATCTTCGGGACTGTGGATGTCGGTTGGGGCACCGTGGGGGCTCGCCTTTTTAAACGAGTGTCTGACAAATAAACCTTCAGCTGTGTTTGAGACGTTGTGTTGTGTTCGTCCCCTTCTGTGTTCCTGAGTCTCGGGTTTTATTATTATGAATCATCACCAGCGCGCTTGTTTTTTAAGTATTATCGCGCGATAGAGTTTGTTTTTGGCTATAGTTTTGTTTTTTTCTTTCGCAGCTAGGGTTCGCCATAGTAAAGTATATTTCTTCTCCTCCTTTTTGTGGGTTTAAGGTTGGGAGCTTCTTGGTTATGTGATGTGCCGGTTAATTTTGGATAGTGCGGGGATATATTAAAGGGACCATGAAATGACTTTTTTACTTTTTCCACATAACTGTTACAATAAACCGTCAATGTTCACTGAATGCCGAACAGGCATCCGTTTTCGTCTCGGTTTATTAACTTCTACACAAAAAATTAATGAAATATCGACTTTTTCTTGACCGCAAAACAAGCCGTGACGTACGATGTTTCCGGAACCGGAAGTACTCTCTGCAGTAGGAGATGGGAGCGTTAGCGAGTTGGGGTGCGCCGGTGGGTTTTACTGCGCCGATGTCACCGACGTATTTTCTGAATCGGCGCCTCTCATCGCCGCATCGCAGCTGAACGAAATTCAATGAGATACGTTGCGCTACAGCGACAGCATGGGACTAGTCCCATACGCCGGTATGCCTGTTGGGAAGTGCAGATGGGAACAATTTGCCGCGGCGTTTTTCGCGGTCTCGGAGATGCAGGAGCGAGCCGACGTTAAAAAAGATACGTTTCAACTGTCAGCAAGAGCCACGTAAATACCTGTTCACACTCGGAGCGGACGCGCGCGTTTGATGAAGTGCTGTATTCGCGCTGTTGGTAAGCGCTTCGGGACCGATCTTTTACAATTGCAACTCGATACTGACGCGACACTCGGCAAAGAAAGGTTGGACCGGTATTGCACGAACTGTTACAGCTCGACAGTGACGTGCAGTCTGTCAGAATAAAAATGGCATACCAATAACAAAGTGTACATACCGTGCTACGAAGGTAATCCATAAAGCGTTTATTTCAGCTCTATATCACAGAAAACACGGAGAGGATCGACGAGGGTCCCTTTTCGACGAGTGTTCGTCAACACTGCCTCGGAAAACAAGGGGAAGAGACTGACCTCACCTCTTAACCTAAAATTGAGGTCAGCGATCAAACTATAATACGGAAGGGTCCACAAGGGTAGCGCGGGCATATTCCATTCAGTACGCCAGCCGGTCGTAGGCAGACGGTCTTGCGACGAAGGAACGCTGCGCCGAGTCGGAGTGCCTGCTAGGCCTATATTCTGAGAGTTTCGTCGGAGCGGGATTCGCGGCTGTTGTCGCTCTTCTCGGGTGTTTGTGGATCCAGCGTTCTTGTTCGTCGTGGTTTGTTTTAAGTACATTTCTTTCTTGCTCCTTGAAGTCGGCACGCGCGAGATGAACACGTAGAAAAATAAACGTTCAGTCAGTCAGAGTTTTGAGAGGAAGGAAACCAAAGGAAATAACCGAAATAACCATTCTGAACTTGGCCCTGCCCTACTGCGCACGCGCAGTAGTTGCTTCGTTTACCACACGATAGATGGCGCTTGGCTCTCAACATTATCAAATTTGGCAATTTTCGCCACACATCTCTAATTATGCTACAAAATGTGGATCTGAATATTATTTAACAAAACTTTTAGGAAACATTCGCCGGCTATTTATTGTTTACGATCGCGGTGCTGGTGAGGTAGGCTCTTACCCAATAGGCGATGTGAATTCGGCTGACGTGCACCGATTCTGCGTATGCATCGTAGTGAAAAGGCAGAGCTTTCGAAGGAAAGAAGTCGCAAAAGAGTCCAGTTTTCTTTTAAAAGTTCTATAGCAAATAATTTTTTTTGGCTCCCTAGTCTTGTGTTTTTGTGTTCCTTTTCACACCTTTTACGACGTGCGGTGGATGAAATTCGATTTTAAAATCATTTTATGGTCCCTTTAATATAAATGTTTAGGTTACAATCGGTTGGTGTTACGAAAAGCGTCTTTTATGGCCTGCGATCGCGCCCAGTCTGTTGCTTCCAGGCGTCCCATGGATCGCCGCCCGGCTGTTCCCTCCCGGCGTCTCCGGTTGCATCCGCCGTTGTTTTGGCTCAATACGCACGTAATACACGGCAGGTTATATATGTACTTTCTTTCTATCGACCCTAGAGTCTCGTTTGGTGGTTGTGTTTCAGTTCGCGCGACCGTGCAGCGGCATATGCAACAATTATGCACGAGGGGCGGGCTCGTCTTAGTTCGTATCTTCGATCTTCGAACTGCTGTCCTGAGCTACGTGCACTCTATACATGCATTTAGAGCGGTCCGCATGTAGAATTCGAACTTGTGGACAAGTAAAAAACAGGACATTATAAGAAGTTATAAACCAAAAAAAAAAATGGAAGGCGGCCACACTGCGGCCGTGACCATGTGCGAACATGTCCACGTGGGGAGGTACATTTCAAAGCGCTGTACGTTTGACGGAATCACAATTATGCAACATGTTTTTAACGGACTTTTACGAGGGTGTAGAGGAGAGTGATTCCTACAAATTTTAAAAAGATCGAAGATGTTTTTTTTTTCTTTTTTTTTAATTGCATTTTGCAGTTGCGAAACTTTTCAATTTCGAATATGTTTGAAGCGCTGTATATATTTTGCATTATACACTAGAGCAGCAATTTCTTTTTCGATGAGAGACACGTTTAGGAAGAACATATGAAAAAAGTTTCAGTTTAATATCCTTAACATATAACGATATAGCGAGTCACAAAATGGGTTCAAAACGTTAAAACGCGTGCCTAATTCACATTTGTGAATTTGGCACGCACGATATATAATTTTTAGAACACTGTAAACCTTCAGGAATGTAGTAACTATAATCCCTGCTTCCTGAAAAATATTCAGTTTTTTGGTATTTTTAGTTTGCCTATTACATGCAGTCAAACTTGACAGAACAGACAAAACCCGAAAACGGCGTTGCCGTCTTGGGAAAGTCATGTTTTTTTTTCTTTTAGAGATCCTTGTTATTTTTAGAAAACATTTGTGATTTCGTTCCCTCCACATATTGGGGAGTAAGGTATAAAAATATGAAGAAAAACAAAAATCTGAACCGGACTCGCGTGTTCGATCTTATCTGAACACACATCTCTTATCTACAGCCTTGTGCCTGGTCCACGAGTGGTACCTTCAGCGCACTACTGCGCTTCACACGCGCTCAAAGTCTTTCTTAAAATTACTGGTTTAAGGGTTTTGGATGACGCTCAGCAAGTTTCTATTTGAAACGATATGTCTATTTTCACTAATTAAAAGTTAATTAATGATTTTTAATTATTAGCCGACTTATCACAAAAATTAGCAAACTACATAACGCTCCCTGGGCGTATGCCTCACTCGCACCAACCGCATAACTGTAGCTTTCACGGCTTCTTTTAAAACAAATCTGCAAGAATAAGGAAAAAAAAAAAAAAAACCCGGTATCCACCATGCTGGTGGTTGACTCTTCAACCCTTCACAGCGAGAGCAATGGTAAACTGTGCCGCGCTCGGCTGTAACAATTACCCGGTATCCCGACGATCGTTTCGTCGGCATGAACCGCGAGACAGAGTGAAAGAGTGTCCGTCAAGTTAGAGAAAGTACGAGCGGGAGGAGAGGGATACGTCCGTGGATGACCGAGTTTGCGGCACGCATCTCGTAGCAGCGAGCAACTGCACTTTTCTACCGTTGTTTACGTTCTCGTTCGCCTTCGCATCGGCTTTTGCCCATTCGTGGAGTAGATGCCCTGTGCCCATCGTTACATAACGCCGTTTCCCCGCTTTGAGCGCACCTTCGGGGCTCCTGGCCTAGTACGGGCGTTTGTCGCGCCGCGAGCCCGGCCAGACGGCAATCGGTCGGCGGCGGCCCCATGTGCAAGCTCGCTGAGACGCCGCCGTCAGGGGATCGGTTTGTGCCGTTCGCGAGACGGTAATCCTTGTAAGGAGCGAAAGTATGTAGGCAAGCTGGTTAGGAAACATCATAATATAAAGCCTGAGTCAATGAGAGTTGTCCGTTATTTAATTTATCCTCATCTCAGGGTCTAGATTATGACGGTAACCTATCGTTGTTTTCCAGTATTTCGCAAAATCGTAACAATCTTTCTACAAGCGACTCGTAAAGCCGCTCGTCAAATTTTAGAATGCGTAATTAAGAGTCATTGTCGTTGTTGTTCTTTGGCGACACGTCAAAACTTTGTCGGCGGCATATCGAATCTTTCTGCTTGTAGCGCAATCGCACCGATGCCGAAACATTCTGCACAATTATTCTCCCGGCTGCCAGGAGATAGACACGGCCTAATCCTAGAGTTATCTGGAGAAATACCTTTAGGAAAACGATCAATTGTCGCGAAGTAAGTTGCAGCGCACTTACGTTGACGAGACGGGAGTTGAAAGGTGTAATTCGAGATAGATGTCAACATGGCCACGCAAAACCGCCACTCAAACACAAAATCGAGAAGGAAGATTCAACACGATGTAGCACAAGTTGTCATTTGTAGAATCGAACACTAAATGCATCACAAAACATTCTTGGGCTTCTTTGAGGAAGCTTTGAAGAAGAAGAAGACATCCGAAGCAGCCACGCAGGGCCCAACACACGCCAAACTAGGTCCGGCTAAACGCATTCCGAGATAGCCAACGGCTAATGCGTCATCCGTTAAACCACGTGACCACGTACCTTCTAACACGCTTTAAGCTTAGGGAAAGAGAGAAAAGGAGAGAAGGAGAGGCCAAAACTTTTGGGGCCACAACGAGGGGATTTGTCACTTGTAACAAAGGTTGACATTACAGTGAATGCTATGTGTGGCCTTGGGTTCCAGGTAGGTGCCATGTCCTGCTTTATCACCAGCTTCTAGACTGTAGTCACGTGACCCTATGCAGACACATGATTGGCCTAAGACACGTGTAGCGTCTACCCTGCTGTCACTACTGAGTGAACATACAGCTCTATGAAGTCCAGCTTTTGAACTTTAAAAGAAGCTGTCCAGCTCAAAATTGACCCTAAACGATGCGAGTTTTAAGATACTATGTTTTTCGCTGCACAACCCACATTATATTGTTCAATGGAAAAAAATTAACGCGACTATTTTTTTGTTGACGATGTCCACAAATGAATAGATAAATAAATTTGTATATATCAGGGTGTCGAAACGGAACCGAACCGAACCGAAAACCGGAACCGAATCGGTATTTTTTCCGGAACTGAACCGAACCCGAACCGTTATATTGTTATCGCGATGAACCCGAACCGGAACTGAACCGGAAAAAAAAATAACGGTTACCGGCTCATGTCAAAACGGTTCGGCCACGCGCTGTTGACAATGAATGTGCTATCAATGCCATTTGTTTTTTAAGTGCCGTCAACCGACACACACCTCGCTTCAGGAGCGGATTTAGAGGGGGGGTTCGGATGTCCTGACCCCCCTCTTGATTTTTGCATGTGTAACATTTAGGGCGTGAGACAAGGGAGATCGGGAGGGGGTTCCTAAACATATGGTACGCTGAACAACACCTGACCCCCCCCCCCCCCCCCCCTCAGCAAATTCCTGCATCCGCCCCTGCCTCGCTTACATATTTTTCTTCTCCACTCAGTCTTAGGAATATAAACGCTGCATCCATGAATCTTGACAAACGCTGCATCCATCCATGACTCTTGACATAAGAACCAGTATTGCGCTGGTCACGGCTTGCACGGAAAAAAGAAAATTGGAAGACTGTGCAAAAAAAAAATCGCGTCACGGGATTTTATTTTTCTACAATTTCGTAAATCCTAAATGCTGCTGTGTGCTCATTTCATAACACGTTTCTAGAACGCGCGAGTTCTTGAAGCTTGCTTCCGTCGGAATGAGAAAAGAAAAGGCTGTGGAGTTTGATAATAATATATCCGGTTTCGTATAGGCACTTAGAGGCTAACATATTTGTGAGACAGCGAAGTCTTCTATTTTAATATTTATCCTATTACGTCCTTCTGGCGTTGCGTTCGGTGAAGTGTTTTTCATATTCCGTATCTTTTTTAATGAAAACTTCTTTAAGGGTCTAATTTGAGTTACCGAAGGCTAGTTCAAATAAAGAAAGCTGTATTTTCTCCCCACTGTTCCTTCAATTGCTTACACGCCGAGGTGGCGGAATAGTTAGCGAGTTCTACTTGTAAGTGGGTTTGTAAGGAGGTCGCAGATTTTACAGCTACTGCGTCGGACCCAATTAGATGAAGTCCGAATGCCTAAAAACGTCGGTGAGGTAACCTTTGAGTGCACGTAAAGAAACCATTCCTGGTAGAAATCCCTGAGCCTTACACTACGATGTATCCCGTTTCGTATGTGCTGATTTCAGATGTTTTACTTGTAATTTATTTTGATGTTGCAATTTGTCATTTATAATTTCCGAACCGGTTCGCGGATCGAATTAATCGAACCGGAACTGAACCGGAACAAAATAGATTTACCTGAACCTGAACCGTAACCGAACCCGTATTTTTTTCGGTTCGACACACTGGTATATATATTATTTACCAATAAATTTAAAATTATGTGTACACCGTTAGATTCACGTTTTTAAATTTCAAATTTGTTTACGAAAGAGTTACATGTAAAAGACACCACAGTCAGCACATCTTCCGACTTTCAACACACGATGAATCGCCGACACTCGCAAACGAACGAACGAAAATTGAAACCAAATTAGTTTCACTGCCAGATTTAACGGAAAAATTGAAGTCACGTGACATACGTACCAAGCCAATTTCTCGCTAAATTTAGCGAAGCGGTTACACCGATGGCGACGCCGACACCGCTTAACTCGGAAGCGGGTGCCAAAGAGCTGCGACTAAAATCCATTATTTGATTAACTCGCTTTCCGATCGCCCTTTGTCATATTGTCACACGTCAAACAGACTACCAAATTTCATTTGCCTTTCAATCTTCAAAATGCGCAAGTGATTAATCGGCCCAAATACCTGGAATAACTTCACTTTAAGGATGTTAACAATAGTTAACCAATTACATGAGACACATGCAATATAGATCAATCAACTAGTGTAATAGCGAGTTGCTTGCACGACCGAAACGGGCCCATATATCATTATCAGGTGCTATACTTGCACGCGTATATGGCGATATATGGCCGTATTTACGCACTTATACGGCACATCTGGCAGTATTTGCCCACTTATATGGCGAAATACTGCCGTATTTGCTCCCATATATGGCGGAGTATGGCCATATTTGACTGCTTATATTAGCATATATGGCCGCATATAAAATATATCAGCGCCATATCTGACATTTTCGTACGGGTTAACACGAGCAAAAATATCGGTGAAATGGAAAGAAAATACAATTGGCTTGCCTATCTTTCACTTCATGTGCGTGTGTATAGATGTATGTACATGATTAACAGAACGGATATCTGGGCTAGTTGGTAGTATTCATAATATAAACAATGCCACCGACAAGGACGAAGAAAGACTGCACGACACGAGCGCTGACTGCGGACTGACGTTTTCTTGTTTTTGTTTTTCATAAAAGCAAGAAGAAAACATAACGAATATGACCCTTTACTCAAGAAACAATCACGATCGAGCATCACAAAGTATTTGTTTTTGGCGCCTTCACAAAATTTTGCCTAGTCAATCACGTAGTACACACCCCTCACTCCGATCTAAAAATTTTATATCGCTAGCAAAGGGCGCCAGGGATGCCTTACTCCCGCAGGTTGGGCCTGCCTTTCTTATATTGAGAGCCTCGACAATCTTCCGTGTATTTTGTTTTTTTTGAGTAAGCAACACGACGGTCTCATCTAGTACAGGTTGGCAGGAGTAGTCTCTGCAATGCTATGCCAAGTGGAAGCACGCTGCCCTTTCTAAAGAGCTACGATGCCCACGCAGGCGAAGGTTAAGGCACCGGCCCGTCTTGCCGATGTATACCTTTCTCCCCAAGAGAAGTGTATCTGGTTAACTACCCCCTTGGTGCAAGACACGAACTCAACGTTGTGCCTTACGCTACAACCGTCATCCTCCGGTTTCTTCACCCCCTCTCACGCGCTTTTCTATTGCGGAGCAAATCCCACTCAACGTTTTTCGTTCCGAGAACACCACATCTACCCTGTATCTCGAAGCGGCCCTTTGAGCCCGTACAACACGCGATGTACATAGGGGACGACTGCAACTTTTTTATGACCTTATGGGTTAACTTCCACAGGGTCTCACCCCCCCCCCCCCCCCCCTATGCATTTTACTAGTTTTTCCGCGGCGAAGGCAATTACCGACTCTGGAGACCCCGCGTCTTTTAGTCTCCCGACATGGGCGAGCAGAAGAAACCCTTCACGCAAAGGTCGGTAGACCTCACCCTTCTTGTTCCAGAGCCACCCACAGGCTTCTCGGGTAAGTCCGCACTTAGCGGGATCCCCTCCTCAAGGCGATCCGGCCGCCACCCTCCAATCTCCGGAGAGCGACGTAGACTGCACAAGATCTACTCGGAGCGTGACCCCAGGCAAGAAATACCCACCGCACTAGCCAGTTACTGCTACGTCGATAGCACCATCTGGTATCGGCGAAGCGCATCCCTTCTACCAGCAGCGGATCTGACGTTCCACCCACCTCGACTGTCAAAAAGAAGCGGCCTGCCCAAGTCGAATCCGGCGATTTCGACACTCTGGTACTTGATTGATTTATATTACACTATAATAACCTGTCTGACTGTCATGGTAGTTTTTTTTTAATGATCCTCGACGATTTGATTTTAAATGTGCAGGGTTTTCGCAGCATTTATAGAAAGAAGTATATTATTCTCCAGTGTTGCGGAGTGGCAACTCCGGAGTTGGAATGATTCCGCAATCATTACTCATTTTCTCGACCCCGCAATGCAATAAGAATGGAATGGCGGCAACGTTGAGGCGAATGGAATGGGAACGGAATGACAATGGAATGAGATGCCTGCCCGGAATGGAATGGAAATGAAGGAGGCCCGGTTCTTTTTTTTTAAATTTATTTGTGGGGTTTTACTGTCAGCTAAACCAAGCCAGTCAGCGAGTTAGTTGCTCAGAAATAAAATGAGCGCGATACTGCTGGCCCGCCCGCCCTAACAGAATTATACGCCGAAAAATGCAATGCAAAAAAACAAGCGTCAAAGCAAAGAGCAGAGAGGGGAGGGGGGGGGGGGGGTGGCGGTGGCGCCTTGCACCACTTGCAGGGACGCGCTGGCGATGGGCTTCACTGGTGTTATATGAGAGGAGGGTGAAACAAGAAACCCAAGCACCAAGTAAAATAAACGAAGGGAGCGGCAAAGATAGAAACCGTCATGCACGGCTCCTTATCGTCCTTCTTCTTTCCTTTTTTTTTTTTTTTTGACGGCATGGAGATGCTCGCGTGCACAGACTGAGATCTGGGATCGGGGCGACTCATAACTCGCAGAGCTTTGATAACTCGATGACTCGCGTGCCGCCGGAAGACGATCAGTTATCGTTTTCTTATAGTTCGAGAAGCGTTGATTAGCAGGCGCCAACCCTGCCGCCTTCCACGTTCATTCGCGCGCACTTCTTTGAAGTGGAAAATGTGGGTTTGCTTCGGCACTAAAACAAAAGCGAGATTCACTTCTCTCTTCTCATCTAGCGCTTTGCACCGACGGCTTTGTTTGTTTTTTGTTTTTTTTACAGCGGAGTTGTTAAGGGTTAGCTTCCCCAGGATCGTGTCTCCCGTAAAAACAAATGAAGACACCGAACTCTGGACACCTACCGCCACCTATGGGCGACGGCGGCAAGCCACGCATCTGGTTGCCGCCGACGCTCATAGATGGCGGCAGCCTTTCCACTCTGGCTTGCCGAGACTTGCAGTCGGCCTTTACTTCACATGTACAGCTCCGCTGGTCTTCTTTCTTCACCAGAGTGGAAAGGCTGAAAGTTTTATACTACGTTTTTATAGGGTTATTCACACGAGGGAGAAATCCCGGGGATTTCTCCCCGGCACGCGCGCATCACGAGATGAAAACGCGAGGCTTTTGCACATCGCAAAGCCTGACGTTTTCGTCGTGGGATGCGCGTGCCGGGAAGAAATTCCGGGCTCGTGTGAATATTTTTGTTCCGATGCTTGTTTTCTGTTACATGTTTTACATTCAAGTGGGGTAGGGTTACAAGCAAGCTAGTAAATTCCCGCTCATTTCCTTTGACTTCAGTCTTTGCGTACTTTGTTTCACCCTGCGATGGACCGCTGCGGATGTTGCGGACGCCAGGCAATCAACCACCAGGAGCGGGACACAAAGCGCGTTGCTGCGCCCCAGGGTCACACGACCGTAGGAAGGCACTGGATTGGTTTCGATGGCTCTGGTGCTGTCTGTTGCGGTCCATCCTAAGGTGAAATAGACTATCGTCAGCGCTTTTTTGGCGCGACCGAGCTGACTAGGCCTGCAGAAAGACAGTCCCGCGCCAGACGAGGTACGACCGTTGATGTAAGGGCCACTAAGAAGGCGAGCTGGGTGCTAGCTGCTACTGACGCCGCCGTTTGTGCACTATTTTTAATATTTCACCACATGTTTGGTGGTGAAATGACCTTTTTACTTTTGCCCGGTAACTTTTACACTAAACCTTCAATGTTCACTGAATGCCGAACAGGAATCCGTTTTCGTTTCGGTTTATTAGCTTCTACACAAAAAAATAATGAAATATCGACTTTTTCTTTCTTTGCAACTGAGCGCAAAACAAGCTGCGGCGTAATTTTGACGGTCGTGACGTACTCTAGCACAGGAACCGGAAGTTCTCTCGGCAGTAGGAGAATGGGAGCGTTAGCGGCGGCGAGTGTGGGTGTGGGATGTGTCGGTAGGTTTTACTGCGCTCAGGGCGCTGATGTCACCGACGTGTTTTCTGAATCTCCGCCTCTCATCCTCGCGATAGCCATGGATTCATCGCAGCTGAGCGAAATTCAAGTAGATATGTTGCGGGTGTGGGTGACACGGGCCCGTTGCGACGCTGGTCGAGACGGGGAAGTCTGTGTGTGCTTCGATGCTCCGTGCGATGCTCCTCGGCACCACACGCATCCACGATCACACACACTTGGGGGGCCTGCAGAGCCACTCTGAGCTCTTCCCGCGATCCCCCGACCCGCTGTCGCTTCCAACTTTCGCGCCGCGTCCACCCATCGGTTCAGTCTCGGCATGCACTGATTTGACTCGGCTCAAAACCTGGCCAAGGTCCTCACTTTCCCATTTCGTTCCTTGTCAAAACAACAACAACAAATAAAAGAAGAAACCTCCCGAGTTGGGGATAAACCATTCCGCCGCACCCTCCTCGAGAGGGGACCTCTCCCGCGGTTCCTATTATAATTTGCGGGGACCGCGAAACAGCACAAGCCGATGGCCCCAGCTCTCCCGTTCAACCATCGGGCCAAGGGGCGACCGAAAACCGGATGCGCTCCCTCACGAAAACTCCAAAATAGAGAAAAATAGTCCAATTCTGTGACTACGTGGTTCATCGTTTGACAAGCGGTGAAGCTGCAATTGTTTCTTTTTAACCACCGGGCTGCAGAAACTGTAATTCGGGCACTTGGGTGCACTGCAGCCTTTAGGCATAGCCATCGAGCAATCGATCACAAACAACCTAAACACTACTCGAGCAGCCAGAAAACGAAAGTCTAGTCCGCGACGAAAGCGCAACCAGGAGCAAACGCGTTCAGCAGACGACACTCAGGGATTGACGGCGCAAGCGCAGTAGGATCTTTCTCTTGCTTCGTTTACCACAGCATAGATGGCGCTTGGCTCTGAGCATTGTCAAATTCGGCAATTTTCGTCACATCTCTAATTATGCTACAAAATGTGGATCAGAATATTATTTAACAAAACTTTTAAGAAATATTCGCCGGCTATTTATTGCTTATGATCGCGGTGCTCGTGAGGTAGGCTCTTACCCAATAGGCGAAGTGGATTCGGCTGACGTGCTGCGGTTCCGCGGATGCATCGCTGAGAAAAGGCAGAGAACTTTCGAAGGAAAGAAGGTCCAAAACAGTCCGGTTTTCTTTTAAAAAATCTAAAGCGAAGAATATTTATTGGCTCCCTATTTTTCTGTTTTTTTATTTTTATTTCTTTGAACACCTTTTACGACGTGCGGTGGATGAAATTAGTTTTCAAAATCGTTTCATGGACGCACTAAAATCCCCCCCCCCCCCAAAAAAAAAAAAAAAAAAAACTAGAAAACATACAACATTTTGTGAAACTGCTCTCGCGTGCCCAGTTTGAGGTATGTTCGATCGGAATTTAAATTTTGCAAGGCTTATTAAATGCGTTGGTCCTTACGGTATCACCCGGTACATACAATAGGGAGTTTTAGAAGAACGCACGCAATTTTAGCGCACCCTAGCGCTAGATGTAGCGATTGTATTAGCGCACGCGACGGGAGAGAGTTTTAGAATAGCGTTTCTCCATCGCGACGCAAAAGCACAAAAATCTCGCGCTTGCGACGCCACGAAGATACAGTCACAATTTTTATTTCACACACGAAATGCTGTAACTTAAAAAAAAAGAAAACAAGTTTTTTGGTTCAGAGTATTATTTTAGATTTGTTTAAACATGAGAATGCGACGCGAGCGGTTGACCGGTCGTGTCCGCCAGCGTCGCCTCGGCAAGAGAGGTCTCGTGTACTGACCTTCGCACGCAGTACTTTCGCCGAGAAATGTTCGCGCGTCACAAGCATCAAGTTGCCGGTGATCGTCGCCGAACCGAGTACAACGTCGTCCCGTATTGAAAATCGCAGTCGCGAGGATGCCGCCGACGTCGCACTCATTACGCCGCCAAAGAAGCCGCCGACATAATCCTGGAAGCCACCATTTTTTTTTAACTCTGCTCGTCTCGACTTTAGCCAACTTCTCATCACGAATCCTCCTTGGAGAAGCGCAAAGACTCTTTACGTACGCACGCTATTACCGAGAAATAGCGCAGCTAAAATTGCACACGCAAAGCGCAAAACCTGGTTTGCGTTCGGAGCATGCGCAGTGGCGACGACGTTATTCTTTGCAAACGCGAAGCTTTAGCGTGCGCTATTCTAAAACTCCCTAATCTCATTCGCGTTAAAGCGAGGCAGTTCGGTCACCGCGAAACGCCGGCAACTGAGAGCTCACGGAGTGCATCTTGAATGACCTTGCAAGTAAATACCTCGATCGCGCACGCAGAAAAATGTATTGGCTCATGTCCGAATGATGAAAAAGATGATCAGAAAATGACAGGTAACAAACCCATAATGTCCGCATATTGAGCGAACCACAATGAACAAACGAATATTTGAGCCCAGCAGACGTTCTATTGATCGCCTGGAAAACACATAAATAATTGAATTGAATATATGATAAAAAATATCGAGATTCGTAAAGCAAGCGGGAACTTATGCGTTATAAAACAGGTTTCGTGACAAGGTCTATACGGTCACTTGTGCTGCGCCGTAGAGGTTAGACTTTGTTAGAGGATGTGTTCTTGCCGCCGTGCATAGAGTCGCTCCCAGCAGCGTACTAGCCGTGTTGCTGTGCAGGTACTTGAAGGATAGAGTAATATAGCTTATTTTTGCGCCACACACCAACTGGATAATTATATGGTCTTATCAAACAAACACGCTGGCCGTGTATGTCCTAAAAGTCAAATAAAAAAAGTTAGCAAAAAAAATGAGTAGATTTACGTTTTCCCTTTTGTTGGCAACCACGTGGTCGCGAGACCGATGTCTTAAAGAAACATGGACATATGAAGGAATTTTCGCGCTGTCTGCAGTACAGTGTAACAAACACTCTGAGCCACCAGCGCTCCACTTAGTCAAATCAGTGCTTCTATTGAGGCATTTAGCATTTTTTGGCAATTGTCCATGCGTTTGATAATGTGAGCTTTATGCTGCTTACGCCGACAACACCATGCAGATGTCAAGTGAAATTTTTACGTTTAGGAATTAGAGGAAAGCAATGGAACGATTGATCCATTCCGGGAGTGAGAATGGAACCAGTGTCCCCATTCCTAGGAATTAAAATAATTGAATTATCCAAAATGGAATGGAATTGGAGTGGATGGGGGGTGCCCATTCCGCGACACTGTTATTCTCTTTACAAGTCGCAGCACTGAGGCATGGCGTTTCATCGGGAGATCTTTCTTTGCGCACGAGACGTTGCCAAGTTTAAAGCCCGGTTTTCGATTCCCTGTTAGTTTTCTTTTCAATCGTTACGATCTTGCGGTGTTGGCGTTTTGACTTTCGGTACTTCGTTTATAAGGGTCGCTTTTCATCTCTGAGATCGAAACGGTCTCGTCTTTGTCTACTATTCTTTGTTTCTGAATACCAAGTTTCGGGCGATTAGCGTGTAAGCTCCTGCACGTGCCTCGGAGTCTAGAGGCTTTTTCAGCTTCGTTTACAATACGCTTATTTGATTTACCTGCACCTTCTGCACCGGTGCAGAGAAGTGTAGTGCAATCTACCTCCGGTATGTGTACCACAGAGTGAATTTATAAGTGAAAAAAGTTCAGGTTACTCATATGACACTTGTTGTGCAGGTCAGAAAGATGAATCACAGCCGGTTCAGATAAAACAGTGTTTGTTCAAGCAACTCTCGGCACAGTGCGTTAATTTTCTGTGACCTTAAAAAACAGGCATTTGTTCGTTGGTCCTCTTAAGAAAGAGTATATTCCTTTCACGGCTTCAATTTCCATCATAAAATGTAGAGAGAGAGCGCAGTACTAACATGTGTGCTTAACATATACACCACTATCAATGAAATCTGTCCAAAATTTGTAGGATTGTGCAACCAAGACATATGAATCCATCAAATATTATCTCATAGCAATTTTTTTCATATCAAAGTGTTTAAAGTGAGTAAGATCCTAACAGGAATCATTAGTTTAGTAATTAATAGTTAAATGCGCTCTAAATAAATATTCAACTTTGTCGTGAATATTTTTCGATATAATATTTGCCCACCTTCAAAGACAACGAGTGAAGCGATATTTAGTCTTGCAATAGAACGCCTAAATACAGAGACAAGACAATAAAGATGATAGGAGGACACGCCGTGTCCTGTTAGCACCCATTTTCTTCTCTCTTTAAGAATAAACAACCAACTAGCCCAACTTGGCGTGTTAGTGCGTCCTTTATGAATTTGTGCCTCTCCTCTTTGCAAACTCTGCTTGAATTAAGAAAAAAAGGAAAGCAGGCCATATTTTTTGTGCTCTGCCCTTCGCGTTACTTCGCTAGCGCAGACATTAATTTCATCTTTACTCAGGCTCTTGTTTCCATAACTTATGGGCATACTCTCAGTCAAACATTTTCAGACAATTTATGAATCGAAATATCCCCATTTCACTTGGGCCTCCGAGCCAGACAACTGCCTTACAAATAACAAGAATTTAAACTCATCAGATCCGGAAATGCGCTGGAAGAATAAGAAAGCAGGCACGGGGGAAAATGCGTCCTGATTTGGGCACTCGATGGTCTCGTAACGAGAGATTTATCGAACGGTTTGCTGACGGCCCGCGACTTTGTTGTCGTGAGTGCTGGCTCTTTTGGGCTCTAAGGATCCTGTGTCTGGAACATCCAACACATAAATTTCGAATACGTCTTTTTTTTTCAAAGGCTCCCCTTCCCCCCCCCCCCCCACCCTCCACACACACACAAAATACAACCAAAAAACCTTTGTTTGGAGCGCCAGAGTTTGTTCATTCTGTCGCAAAAGGCAATTGTTCTTCAAAAGCGATTCAAAAGTACGTTTGAGCTTTTATTTTTTGAGTGAGACGAGTCGTAAGAGTCAAGACGAGGTCAGTTCAAAGGCTGCAGCTTATGTTTACAGTAGAATAAGTGACGGCCACCGTAATGTAAACACGTACATGTTTTTCTTATGCTTCACGACTCTTGATTAGGATAGTCGCTTAAACAAAAAAAAAAACATCGAACATTGCAAAGATCAAAACACACAGATTGGACGAGGACTGGTGTGACTTAGCTGCTGTCCTTGCCTTTCTGTGTCTTTTTTTTGTTGCTTTTTTGAGCTTTCTGGTGAGGTTTTTTGCTACCTCATTTTTAATTCATGCCGCGGTAACTAATAGAATTGACTCAAATTAAATATTTCGTTTTAATATTTAATGTTTTAATTAAAGTAATCACAAATGAATAAAATAGCGCGTCCTGATTCTCTGCAGAAATGATCGGCTTCCATCTCAAATGGAGCGCCACTCGCGGCCTTAGCGCCCGTTGATAAACTCCGTCTGGTGCTGGCATCAATCCCGGACATCTTCAAGACAAGCGAAGTGCTATACCAGCTGAAATAGCCAGGACCTAACCATCAGTAGAATACAGGGATATAAGAAGTTTCCACCAGGCCTAAACGCAAAATCCGAGGTTCTATGTACCTGTTGGCGATTGGCCGCCGCACGACTTTTATACAACGGATGCAATTACTTCGAAATTTTTAGTCACAACCGCAAACTACGTGCGGTTACCCGAACAGTTGTTCCTGTTAATTTCTGATTGCTGTCAGTTCATCCAGACTCCAATTTCCGGAACCTAAAGCCATTTCAACCTACTCTATAGAACGACAGCGGCTCTTTTCATGCATGTGTACGTTGCTAAATACACGGTAATATACTGGACAAGCTGCGTTTTTATTGGTTGCCATTTAGAACCGCAGGGAAGGCGTAGATGTGCGCTGCGAAGAATGTTTGGCAGCTGCCACAGCTCCGAAAATTTAGTAATCGAACTGCAATTGCAGGTTCGCCGCACATTTGCCGTCGCAACAGCGAAATCGCAAGTAATCTCGCATCACGTGAAAATTATGTTTTCTACCGGATGAAAAATAAAATGATCTAAAACTTTAGTTGCACTTCATGTGCTTCGGTCGAAGGCAATTAAATGTCTTCCTGCAGATGTCATTCACAATGCAGGCCATTGTTGCTAAGCCCACCTTGACTTGTAATGCTCGGTGCTGCATTTGCGTGATAAAACATACTGAAACAAATTTAAAAAAAATGCTTGCTGCGTATAATATTCAACCTGTTGATTCTATCAAAGAACTTGTGGAACACCTACTTGGTTTGCTCAGACTAAACGGTGATTACACCCTGGCCACTTGATACTGCAGTCCATTTTTATCCAAACAAGCGAGCTGGATATATTTCTTCTTGTGCGCTATCAAGCGTTGCCAGAAGCGCAATGACTACCCCATTATTGGGGACATGTAAATATTACGACTAACTGAAATACTAATATTGAGTATGCTAGGAAACTCAAAAATTTCTCATTTATAATCACTCAAATCCGGCGCTGTTTCAGAAGGGGCGCAATTTACCTCAGGATGATGGCAAGTGGCACTCGTTACAGGATGCGCTCTCAGGACAGGCTGTCTTCCGAGCGTCGCCTCCTGGAGTGCGCGGAGTCATTCGAACAGCTTAGGCATCATCCGGTAATATATTCGAAACAACTCTGGGTCAATGTGGAACGAGGGAGGGTCCGGAGGCATATAAAATGTAAAATTACTTCTCCTGAAGGATTACCTGAACATCGATATTACGAATGCGCCTTACCACTGAGTAAAACTCCGATTTCGGGCGTCTGTTGTGCCAGCATGGCTGAGCCAACAGTGTAGTTGATTTACATTAGCACGAAGCAGGTTTTTCATTCGCTAGAATTAGGTTTGTTTTGTTTACAAAATAGCGCGAACTCGCCATCACTTGCAGTGGCGGCTATTAGGCTCTTCAGGAGACAGGATGCAGTATCGCTTGATTTGCTTGGTTTGCGAAGCGACGAACACGCATGTGCAAGTCTGTAGAGATCCCACCAATCTCACTATAACATAAATCAAAACACAGCCGAAACGGTTTTTCGTTTTCCAACTTCAGGATTGGTAAATACGAAAACTCGCTTTTGTTCGTCGACAATTTGAATGGCAGCGCGAAATTTCGGTTGTGCGTTTCACAGCTGCATCGAATTCCAAGTAAAAAATCGTTCGATGTGTATCAGGCTTGAAACCTGATTCACAAGGTGCAGTTTCACCTGCGACTTCGCAGTTGCGAAGTCGTACCTTGTGAATCAAGATTGAGGCGTTCGACTCAATAAGTCATAAAGTACATTTAAAAAGGTATTTGATGCTGGTTTCCGCTCGCCTTTCTTTGGCATACAGGAAAATTTCTTGACCAACGGATCCCAATGGTGTGGTGCTGTTGTCGACGAACTCATTAGGACATCTTAAAATGGGACGACCAGCAGGTCTCTGTGCTGTTAACATTGCAATTTAACATATATGTTTCAAACGCTTCCCGCTCAATAAAGAATTCGGTATTGTGCAATTACGCTTACGATACTGTTTTTTTTTTCTCTATGACTCGGAATTACGGTACGGCGGCGCAGCATTTGCAGTCATATGTTACGCAGGTCATGTGCTGGTTTGCTTTGACCCTTATGAATTCCGACGTAGCAAAAACTAAAGTCACTTGCTTTAGGAGATCGCTAAAGTTCAATGCTCCCACTATTTCTTTATACCAGCATGTCTCAACATGGTTTCAGACTTGCTTCTCTTGCGCACCAATCGAAAATGTCTGTTGTTCAAATGATTTGGTTATCGCTTCGATAGCAACTTTGCATGGAATACTCACCTGGCACTGGTTGCTAATGGTGAATTTCGCTCGCAGGTTTGGAGCACAAGGTTAGGCGTGTTCATTTTATCGCAACTGATTGTTTACATTTGTACACTGCAGGCAGCGGGTGTCTCCTTAAACCAGAACAGGCTCGGCAACGGCATTGCAAGTGATGGCGTGCTTACTGCGTGTGTTAAAGACTGACAAGCGATGTGAGCTCCGGCGCTAGAAATCACTGCTTGCCCCACCGTTCTGGGGAGGCGCACGCGGATATATTTACCTCCGTTTGTGAGATGAACGGGAACGGTATTGATCGGTGGTGGGAGATTTGATGCAGCTCGTCACCTTGGAGCTTAGGCAACTTCACAAAGCGAACATTGTAAACTACAGACCGACTCCGGCGGGTCGCTCCAAGAACACGAATCCCTCTTTCACTCGTCGATTTGGAGCGGGTGCCAAAGAGCGTTTTATTGTTATTTCTCTCGCAGATTTCGGAAAGTGATACGAACTTACTAGTGAAATTCACCATTAAACATAACGAAGTGTTGGTGTCTGTTTTACGACCATGAGGCAAGCTTGCCCTTTTCAGGCAGAGAGCTGTTGAAGGATTCCCTTTTATATAGCAAACTAAGGCACAAACTTACTGTTTTTAAGAATGGTTCCAAAGTCTGCACTACTAAAATCAATCGCGTTTTTTTTAGTAGCGTTTATGGAATAAATGACCCGAGAATATAACTATATTTGACGCCTTCTGTTGTCCGAAATGTTCTCCCTCGTTCAGAGACACTTCTGTCTTAAGGTAATATTGGAATTACCATTATAAGGTTATAATAACTTCCTTGAGCTCTTGAAGATTATCTGCTCGTTTTTAAACATCATCGTGTGTACACGAAACAGGCAAAATTCACTCGTCCTTTAACTCTACCTGATATTTAAGGAGTTTCCTGACCGTCTTTGAACTCACATCCAGGAGTAAGCTAAAAATACATCAAGGAGACTGCCTTAATTTCCGATTTGCCTTTAGTTTTTATGTCCCCGGTATTGTGCGTTATGCTTCACAATCCGTTCAATCATTTATTATATCTACCTAAACATACAACAAGAAGAGTAATCGTTATTTTTTGCTACGTTTTCACGGTTTGCGTGTCCCAAGTTATTCTGTCATTTTCATTGTCGTGACTGCGGCAAAGTGGCAAGAAACGATTGTTGTTTTAGCACCACCACCTCACTCACCATCACGACCATCGTTGCTATTTTTATTAGAATTACTCTTACTAATACTCTTATTACTATTA